>NC_056728.1:1167552422-1168237422 GCF_019279795.1 Protopterus annectens | reverse complement strand
ATAAATCTAAAGGAAATGCTGGCAGTAAAACTGGCAATTCAGACATTCAGACCATTTCTCCGACAAGGTCAATTGATGATAAGGACAGACAACACCACAGTTATGTGGTACATCAACAAACAGGGAGGCACACATTCGTACCCTCTATGCCGGATGGCACTGGACCTCTGGAATGTGGCCCTGAGCTACAACATACAGTTGCAAGCAGTTTTTTTACCAGGAAAAGAAAACATTCTAGCAGACATATTAAGCAGGACTACCACGGATGCCCACGAATGGATGCTGCATCCGGACATCTTCAAAACCATTACAAGAAAATGGGGACTCCCAGAAATAGACCTATTTGCATCCCCACACAATCACCAGCTAAAGAAATTCTGCACAAGGACGTACCACCCACTTGCTTGGAAGGTGGACTCCCTATCGTTCAGCTGGAAAAACCTAACAGCATATGCATTCCCACCACTTCCTTTGATGCACAAGGTGCTATTGAAGATCAAAGAGGACCGTCCAAGGATCATTCTGATAGCTCCAGACTGGCCAAGACAGCATTGGTACCCATTACTGAGGAGCATGTCTCGGGAACAAATATGGCCCCTACCGCTGGTTCCCTTGCTGTTAACACAGAACAACTACAACATCCTGCATCCAAGCCTGAAAACGTTGCAGCTGACAGCCTGGAACATTGCATAAGGCCAATTAACCCAAATTTATCCCAAAGGGTTAAAGACATTATCCTGGAGGCTCGCAGACCTTCAACAAGGAAGAATTATTCAGCAAAATGGAAAAGATATCTCATTTGGAGTACTGCAAAAGGAGAAGATGTGTCACTGATAAACATAGCCAACATCCTGGAATACTTGGCAGAGCTCTTCCACAAAGGCCTGTCCTATTCTTCCATTAAGATTCATGCATCAGCTATTTCAGCAGAATATGACTTGGATCCTCCAGTCTTCTCACATCCTCTGCTCAGGCAGTTCCTGAGAGGAATTAAAAATGTAAAACCTCCTAGAAAGCCACCGTTGCCAGCATGGGACTTGAACTTTGTGCTAGAAAAATTGACACTTCCTCCTTTCGAACCAGCAGCAACAGCAGAATTACAATACTTATCATGGAAAACTGCTTTCCTGCTGGCAATCACTTCAGCAAGAAGGGTATCTGAGCTACAGGCATTAATGGCAGTACAACCCTTCCTGATCTTCCATCAAGATAGAGTGTCAATGAGAACAAATCCTACTTTTATGCCTAAGGTGGTTTCCAGAGTATCTTTAAATCAGGCTATCCACCTACCTACATTCTTCCCCAACCCTCAGAACAGGGGAGAAAGACTGTTGCATACCTTGGATGTACATAGACAGTTACGCTACTACCTGGACAGGACCAAGGGCAATAGAAAAACTGACCAGCTACTGGTAGCATATGCAACAGGAATGGAAGGAAAAGCAATTTCAAAACAGACAATCACCAAGTGGATAGGAAATTGCATTAGATTTTGTTACTCCTACCATGGAAAGAAAACTCCAGAAAACATCAGGCCTCACTCTACAAGGGCTACAGCCACTACCATAGCTTTCCTACGAGGAGTGGCTACCAAGGACATTTTAGAGGCTGCTACTTGGAGCTCCATGCATACATTTGCCAAGCATTATAATTTACCTTTATACTCTAGATCCCGAGCAGGTTTTGCCACTGCTGTTTTGCAAGGGATCTTAACTACACCATAACTTCTTTTTTCCTCCTCCCCCAGTTTGGCTATGGTATTCTACCCATTTGTAAGGACTGCAGATGCATCCTTGAAGGACATAGTACAGTTTTGTACCTACCATAAATGTAGATGTCCGATAGGAATGCATCTGCAGTCAGGATTACCCACCCGCCTTTCCCCTCTGTGGTACTCCTAGGGTATTTGCCCATCTTATAGCTAGCTGGGGGAATCTATTATGGTGTATTTGTTTGTATATATGTACATACATGCTTATTTTTTGTGTTTGCTCTCTACTATTTGGAATCATTGGCATTTATCCAAATTTAGCCTTCCTAGAGGGCACCTGGCATCTGGGGCAAGAAACACTGAGGAAAATGGCGTCGGCTGATGCCTTTATACCCCAATAACTGCAGCTATGACGTCGGGTGAAGTGCGACACCAGCCGAGGCCAGACCCAGACTTTGGAATCCGGCCGACCGAAGGGCTGCCTGACGACAGGACAACCCATTTGTAAGGACTGCAGATGCATTCCTATCGGACATCTACATTTATGGTAGGTACAAAACTGTACTTTCCCAGCTGGGGATTACAATAAATTATAGAAGTCTGCCTTATCGCCCTCTCAATTTGTGACTTTTATAGGCGCAGAAATAGACACAGTCGCCATGCTAGCTCATCTACCTGCAGACAGAATTCGAAACCTCAGGCAGCAAATTCTTAATCTACTTCCTCTACAGAAAGTCAAGGCAAAGACAGTGCTGAAACTCTTAGGGACTATGGCCTCCCTCTAGCCAGATTGCATATGCAAATTCTCCAATGGCTTCTATTTTCCCAGTGGTCCTTTCAACAGCTGCCTCTATCTCACCATATCCTCTTAATAGAGTCTTGCAAAAAGGACCTTCGTTGGCGGATTCAATCCGATCAGCTGACAACAGACACTCCATTCCTTCATCGCCAACCTGTTGCTAGTGTGACACCGGATGCCTCACAGGGTGGGGGGGCATTTTCTAGGCAGGACTGTCCAAGGCACATGGCAAGATCACGAGGCTCACCTGCATATCAGTGTCCTAGAGATGAGAGCAGTGCTTCTAGCGTTGCAAGCATTTCACGACTTTCTTCGTCTAGGGGCGATAGCAGTCCAGTCGGACAATACATCAGTGGTATGGCATCTAAACAAACAAGGAGGAACCAGATCTTACCCCCTTTGTCGGGAGGCTCTTAGTTTTTGGAAGTGGGTGATAACTTCCCAACATTTTCTGGTAGCAACGCATATCCCGGGGACAACCATTGTGATAGCCGACAAGCTCAGCAGGGCAATCTTGATGCCTCACGAGTGGTCTCTGAATCAGGAAGTAGTGTAACAGATCTTCCGCAAATGGGAACAGCCTTGCTGTAATCACTTTGCCAGCCCGATCAACGCCAAATGCAGCAGCTATTTCTCCCTTATCCCCCCTCTGGAGGAGTCCCTCTGAGAGATGCACTTGTTAACGATTGGCCCCCGGGACTTCTTTATACATTCCCCCTTTCCGTTCTTATCCAAAGTGATACAGAAAGCAAAGTTATTGGGAAGCATGATGATTCTCATCACTGCTTACTGGCCTTGGCAGATTTGGTTCCCCTTTCTTGGGCCTCAACTACTAGACGATCCATGGATTCTGGACCCAGTGCCAGACCTCTTGACACATGTCAGGCTCCCTTCACCTCTGCATCCACACTCTCAACTTGACAGCGTGGCTGCTCCACTTCCATCATTAGTCAGGCTTCATGATTTTTCACCTGCTGTGACCCACATCCTTACGTCTTCGCATAAACCTTCCACTAGGAAGTTATACACTAGCAAATGGAGAAGGTTTTCTATCTGGGCAGAAGAAAGAAATGTAGATCCTTACACAGCATCCATCCCTGTGGTGGTAGAATTTTTGTCTGAACTTTTCCATCAGGGATCAGCTGCTGCAACAATTAGGGTCCAATTGGCAGCGATATCCAACTTTCATTTGGGACAACATGAATCTAATCTGATGTCCTACAGATTATGTAAAACTTTCCTTAAAGGAGCTAATTTGCCGAGCCCTCCCTTTCAGGAACCTCTATCTCCTTTGTTTCTAGTAGCTGTCACATCAGCTAGATGGGTATCAGAGTTACAAGCACTGTCAATTAAGCTTCCTTATTTGATTTTCCACAAAGGCAGAGTTTCCCTTCGTACAAATCCTTCCTTTATCCCTAAAGTTTGCAATTAGACTAATTTGAACCAAACTATCGAATTACCTGTATTTTTCCCTAATCATTCCAACACTGCAGAATACAAATTTCATCAGCTTGGCAGTTACGGTTCTACCTTCACAATACTAAGAACTCAGAAAGTCAGATCAATTGTTCTTGTCCTTTTTTTTTTTGTCTAGAATTGGTCTGCCAGTCTCTAAAGTCACCCTATCTAATTGGATTTTGAGCTGTATTTCCTTCATTTACTCTTCCAATGGAAAGACTCTACCGCTCAAGATTAATTTTCATTCTACAAGATCCCTGTCCACATCTGCTGCCTTCCAAGTCAGAGTTCCAGTTTACAGTATTTGTGCAGCAGCAACTTGCGCTACCCCTCATACCTTTATTACTCATAACAAGTTGGATTTGACCTCGAGGAGTAGAGCCTCCTTTGGCTCCACGGTACTCAGGAGTATTTTCCCGTGAGCCACCCAAGAATAAGGTGCTAGGGACGCTGTCCCATATGTAAGAATGAAGGCGAGATAGGACTACAGAACATAGGATAGCCTTTTTTCTATCTTTCTATAGGATAGCAGCAAACAAGATCTGGGGATTGTACTAGTGGACTATGGGATACCTACCTAGCCACGAGCCAACCGAGAAACCTTTGAGCTTTGTAGTAGGCCGAGTCTGAGCTCATTGGCTCCAAACCCATATGTAAGAATGAAGGGCGAGATGGACTACAAACATGGAACGTTATGGTGAGTACATAACTTCTTTTTTCTGATATCTTTTTTCGTTCTTTCTGGCATCTTTAAAATAGGTATCCTCTGACATCTGTTTTGCTTGCTTTTCCACTAAGTGTGCAAATCCTCCTTCTGGATTGGAACATTTAAAAGCTAGCATGGTCTGCTGCAGTCATATTCTGCCTGAATGGAATAACCTAGGCTATATGTTCTGTCTAAATGCATTTTTTTTAAATACTGTCCTTATGACCTTGACTGATGGCTTCTCTCAGTTTGCCTGTTTCTGCGGAATGTGATCTGATTATTATTTCTAGGCTAGACTGGAGCTCTGCAGCCCATTTGTTGTGACTCTGTGCATAAACTATCGAAACGCCAAAAGAAGTGAAGAAGACGGAGGACGAAACCGTTTAAATAAAATTTGTATGCTAAGTACATGTTTCTTTTTGGCTACCAAGCGCTGCTGTGAGAGCAGTGGGACAAGATTCTCTGCATTGGCTCTCTGTTCCCTGGTGAGAGTAAGGCAGTAGGGAGCAGGCCAGTTTTGCTGGTCATGATGGCTGGCTTACCTTCTCCTTATGGAAATACCCTTGCACCCTTGATGGCCCCATTGAGCTCCATCTTCTCCCCTGAGAAGGTTAAGGAAGGAAGTGTACCTCCCCACAGTAGTTTCCCTTCGACTACTTTGTCCAAATGCACTGTGGTGGTATGAGCTCGGCTGGCTTTGAATTCCACTAGGTGGAGCATCTAGTGCTCCCTTTAGGAGTTACCCATGTGGCAAGTCAGCATAATCTCCCACCATCATGGGTGAGCTTGCAAGAGTTGCTCACTTCTCTCCTTCCTGGCCATTTCCTACATACACTTACGCTGATAGTTTGACTCTGGCTGCCTGCGAAGTAATCTGCTTTATCTTCCTAATCCATGGAACTGGACAACTGCAGTATCTTGAGAGAGAAAAAAAGAGATAATCTGTTTGAACTTCCTGCTGCTTGTGATTTAGAATGACTGCAAAGGCTATCTTTTATTGGTAATCACTTTAAGATAGCTTAGTTGACATAGCTTGTCCTTCATCTTCAATTAATTTAGGACTTGGACAACAGGTTTCAGTCAGCTTGCCACTTGAAACTTTCCCAGGCTGTAATTCTTTCGTTTTACACACAGTTCTCATAACTCCTGATCTGAAGTAGGAGATTCATTTGTCTGCAACCTGTGGGTTATGGACCCGATATCGGATCCGAACCGGCATGGTTTACCAGCTATGGATCCGAGCTGTCAGCTCCTCCCCTCACCCATAATGCCCTGCTCTCCCTACATGACCTCAGATCTAGTTTGCCGCGCTGGTGACCAGATTTGTGTTCCTGAGCTCTTCAGCTAAGTGAAATTTTCAAGTGTTTAGTCAACTAAAATTTTTTGTTGTGAAAGTTGAGTGAAAGTCTAGGATTCCCTTTTACATAGTTGTACTTATTTAGTGTTTTAATATTTTTTTTACTTAATTTCCCTCCCCTCGCTGGTAGCGTAGTGTGTGTTTGGGCCTGTTTTGTGTGTTAGTTGCTTTTACTTTTAACTTTTAGTTTAAGTAACTTTTACTTCTTTGGGATGTCTGAACAACCCAAAGCTGTGTTCTCTAAGTGCTCCGAGTGTGGCCATAAGCTTTCCCCTGCTGATGGCCTCACTCGGTGCGTTAGATGCCTTGGGGTTGAACACCTCACTTCTGGATGTTCCATTTGTGCAGGGTTCAACCCCAGGGCATTGAAGGAGCGGAGGTCCAAGCTTGTCTTGGCGGGACTTTTGCCCCCGGACTCGGCTCTGGCCTCCGCTCCTTCGGGGGGAACCGTTTCTACGGTTGCCGCCTCTCCGGCTCCCCCTCCTCCTCCTGGGACTCAACCTCCCTGTAGTGGTTCGGAGGAGAGGGAAGCTAGAAAGAAGGACCGGAGGGAGAAGCACCATAAGCGGCGGGCCGAGACCTCTGTTTCGGCCCCGCCTGCCAAGCGGGCTTCTCCTCCGGCCTCCTTGTCTGCTGGTTCTCCCCCTCCTCGGCTCCGGTCACCTGTGTGTTTTTCACCGGGACCTGAGGAGGTGGAGACCCGATCTCCGTCGAGGCTATCCAGGAGGCACTCAAGGCCTACCTCAGTAGCCTCGTCGAGATCGACCTATAGCTTGTCAGACGCTGATCTGGACTGGATGATGATAAGGTTCATCCAGGCCCAGATGCAGATGGGAGTGCTCTTGCCTCTCCCCCCTCTGGGGGGGAGCTCGACCCCTTTCTTTAAACCAATTGCTCCTTCTCCGACCCGCTACCCGGGTTCGGAGCAGTTGGAGCCGAGCAGCTTCGGAGCCGGGGGTGGGTCGGCGCTGATAGTACTTGGTACTTCGGATCCGACCCTGCCCTCGAGTGCTTCGGATCCGACCTCTCGGAGCCTGGATCCGAGCTTCGGATCCGGGGGGATCACTGCTCCTTCGTCGGTGTCAGAGCGCACTGTCCCTTCGGATCCGAGTGCTTCGGCGCCGGCTCCGATCCACTCCTCGGATCCGAGGGGGAGCCGATTGTCAGATCCATTGGTCGAGGTCGGCTCCCCTTCGGCTTTTGATGTAGTGGAGAGGGCCCTGTTGAGGGTCTCCGGACCCCCGGCACTTGCTTCGCCCGCCCCACGCTCCATCTGCACTGGGTCAGGCTTCCACCATCCGGCCTTTGGGACAGCCCGCTCCTTTGCCCCAAGCTGTTCCCGTGGAACAGGTCACTGTTTGCGAGGAGTCCTCTGACAGCCCCCCGGAGGATGTTCCCCGCAAACATACGTGCAAAAGGAGGCACATTGACTCCCCCGAGTCTCTCACAGAAGACACGGACTTGGAGGAGGGGGAAGGCTCCCCAAGATCACCCCCTGAGGATGTCTCATTTGGAGGCATTTGAAGCGGGCCCATCTACCTCTTGGGTGTCCCCTCCTGCCGAACCCCTGGTGGACCTCATTACCACCAGGGCGTGGAAGGAACCGGACACCGTGGAGCCAATCCCAAAAAGGCCCGACCGTATTCTCAGTCCCCCGGCTGACCGTGCCCATTGGAGTAAGGGGCCTCCGGTAGATGCCATGTTGACGGCGGCTGCCACCAAGAGGGAACTTGCTCAGGAGAGTCCCTCAGTCCATCCCCCGAGCAAGGAGTCTCGGATGATGGACCGCTTGGGGAAGCGGATGTTTAGTTCAGCGACCTTCACAGTGAGGGCACTGAACTACCTGGCACATGTGATTAGGATGCAGCGCGATCTTATAAAAGAATACGCTGCATCCCCCCCAGAGTCCATGTCGGAGGAGGACAAAGTGCTGCACTCCACCCGTATGGCCACTCTCAGGTCCGTCACTAATACCTCTATGCGGCTACTGTCCCATGCTACGGAAGGTGCCGCTAGAGCCGCAGGGGCAGGCCTAGTTACCAGACGTCAGGTCTGGCTCCGTCATTGTGATTTCTCGGAGCCCTTCAAGGCCGCTTTGAACGCCTTTCGATGGTTCTGCCTCTTTGGCAAAACTGTTCGTGACACTTTGACCCAGAGCGAGAAGGACGGGAAGACGCTGTCTGCCGTCGGAATCCGCTTCTCTGCACCCCAGAGGCCCTATTCTAGGAACCAAAAGGGTCAGAAGAAGATGTGGTTCCGGAAGTCGCAGCAATCCCAGCCTGCTCCGGACAACCAGTCCTTCCGTGGCAGAGGAGGACAGGGAGGACGCCGCCCTAGGGGCAGAGGGGCTCCCAGGAACTTCGGGTCCAGAGAACCCTTCTCTGAATGGCCCGTGCAGCAGCCCTGAAGGGTTGCCCGGCTGCTCCACTCTGGAGGCAGTCGGGGGACGTTTTTCGGAGCACCTAGCGGCATGGGAGTCCATAACATCAGACCGCTGGGTCCTCCAGATCATATCCAGAGGATATCGTATCCCTTTCCGTCACATGCCAAAATTGAAGTCCCTCCCCGACGTTCCACCCGGTCAGTGGGAGGCTGCTTTGGCAGAAATTGGCCATCTGCTAAAGAAAAGAGCCATCCAGCCCGTCCCCCCAGACCAGATCGGATCAGGGTTCTACTCCAGGTTCTTTTTAGTGCCAAAAAGATGGGGGATCTAAGACCAATTTTAGACCTTTCTCTCTTGAACCTGGTAGTTCCCAAGGAGAAGTTCCGAATGTTTACGTTGCAGTCTATTCTCCCCCTGCTGGGAGAAAACCACTGTATGTGCTCCATAGACCTCAAGGATGCGTACTACCATATACTAATGGACAGGCGCTCCAGGAGATTTCTCCGCTTCCGGCTGGGAGCCAGTCACTACCAATTTCGGGTCCTTCCCTTTGGTCTCACCACAGCCCCCAGGGTGTTCACCAAAGTATTAGCAGTGGTAGCGGCCCACCTGAGGCTTCAGGGGGTGCAGGTCTTTCCCTACCTGGACGACTGGCTTCTCACCGCCCCAACAAGGCATCTACTTCTCCTGGCGCGAGACTCCTTTCTCCATCTTGCTCCTCGTCTGGGCATCACGATAAACACACAAAAATCCAACCTAGCACCCACGCAGTTCATAGATTTTATAGGTGCCAGGTTAGACACGAAGAGATTGAGAGCCTTCCTCACTGCGGCTAGAGTTCAAAATCTGCAGCTCCAGGTGCGGGCCATTCTCCACTCAAGCTCATTTCCGGCGGAGTTGGTCCTGAGGGCCCTACGGTCCATGGCGGCAGCGATAGCGCTTCTTCCTCTCGCCAGGTTCAATATGCGCATCCTTCAATGGACACTCCTAGTTCAGTGGTCGTATCTTGCTCTTCCTATGCATCATCCCATTGCGATCAGCAAGGCTTGCAAGCGGTCCCTCCTGTGGTGGCTACACTCTCCAGATCTCCACGGAGGCCGCCCCTTTTGTGCCTCTCCCCCTCTCGCCACGGTGACCACGGACGCCTCCCGCCTCGGGTGGGGGGGGGGCATTTTGCAGGCCGGACGGTCCAAGGCACGTGGGACGATTCAGAGACCTCACTGCATATCAATGTTCTAGAGATGAGAGCAGTGCTCCTAGCGTTGCTAGCACTTCAGGCCTTTCTTCCCTTGGGAACAATTGCGATTCAATCGGACAACATGTCTGTTGTCTGGTATATCAACAAACAAGGAGGAACCAGGTCTTACCCTCTTTGTCGAGAAGCCATGAGAGTGTGGGAATGGGCAATCTCCACCAACCGCTTTCTCATAGCAACGCATATTCCGGGTCGGTCCAACATCCTGGCGGACAAACTCAGTCGCACCATTCTCACCCCTTACGAGTGGTCTCTCAATACTCAGGTAGCGGAACGCATCTTCGCACGGTGGGGAACTCCTTGTTGCGATCTTTTTGTGTCTCCCTCAAACACCAAGTGCGACAGTTTTTTCGCTCTAATACCTCCTCCCGGAGGTGCCCCAAGAGACGCTCTGGTGCATGCTTGGCCACCCAGTCTTCTGTATGCTTATCCCCCCTTGCCTCTGATGCTCCAGGTTCTTCAGAAAGCCTCTCGGTTGGGGTGCAAAAATGATTCTCATTGCCCCATTTTGGCCTCGACAGATCTGGTTCCCTTTCCTAAGGTCTCACTCAGTGAATCCTCCTTGGATTCTAGATCCCATTCCGGATCTGATATCTCATCCTTCCCGATTATCTCCCCCGAATCTGGACAACCTGAAGCTGACCGCTTGGCTGCTCCAGTTCCACTCCTGATCAGGACTCCCGGTATTTCGTCCCCTGTTAAGACCATCCTGGTGGCGGTTCATAAGCCATCCACTAGGAAAGTCTACCGCAGTAAGTGGAAACGGTTCTCCTTGTGGGCGGAGCGGCAAGGCCTAAACCCCTTCACAGTTCCTCTCCCTTTGGTGCTTGACTTCTTAACCTCTCTTTTTAATGATGGTGCCAGCAGTTCCACGGTCAAAGTACAACTTGCGGCAATTTCTCATCATATTGGTCATGACTCCAGTCGTCTGATGTCTGCCAAATTGTGTAAGATTTTTCTAAAAGGTACTTTCCTTCTCAGGCCCCCTGTAAAGCAAGCAGTTCCTCCTTGGGACCTTTCTTTAGTTCTCCAGGCCTTGACCGCCCCCCCCTTCGAACCGGCGGCTACGGTAGATCTGAAATTCTTATCTTTCAAGACCGCATTTTTAGTAGCCATTACTTCGGCCAAGAGAGTCTCAGAGCTTCAAGCATTATCAGCTAAACCTCCTTACTTGGTCTTTCATCCGGACCGTGTTTACCTCAGGACCAACCCGTCCTTTTTTCCTAAGGTAGCTTCTGAAGCAAACATTAATCAATCCATTAACCTCCCTGTTTTCTTTCCCAAATATCAAAACAAGGGTGAATACAAGCTTCATTCCTTAGATGTTCACAGGCAACTTAGATTTTATCTAAACAGGACGGCTGGTCATAGGCAATCCGACCAGTTGTTCATTTCCTTTGCTAAATTTAATTTGGGCAAGCCAATTTCTAAAGTCTCATTATCTCGCTGGATTTCACAATGTATCTTAGTGGCTTATCAAGCTTCTGGAAGGCCCGCACCGGAGGGTGTACATGCCCATTCAACCCGGTCAGTCTCTACCTCGGCCGCCTTTAAGGCTAGGATTCCTCTAGAGGACATTTGTGCAGCAGCCACTTGGGCTTCATCTCATACATTTAGTTCCCACTACAAGTTGGATCTTACATCTAGGGGTAGAGCATCCTTTGGCTCCGCGGTGCTCCGGAATATCCTTCCATGATGGCCGCCCAAGGTTCAGGTAGCTGGGGACTCTGTCCCACAGGTTGCAGACAAATGAATCTCCTACTTCAGATTTAGAAGTTATGTACTCACCATAACGTTCCATCTGAGTAGGTGTATTTGTTTGTCTGCAACCATCCTGCCCTCCTATCCCCCTGGCCTTTTCAGTTTCCTGCATATGATGTGTTACCCTTTTCAGGGTGTTCATGCTGTTGGCAAACTCGATCTGAGGTCATGTAGGGAGAGCAGGGCATTATGGGTGAGGGGAGGAGCTGAGAGCTCGGATCCATAGCTGGTAAACCATGCCGGTTCGGATCCGATATCGGATCCATAACCCACAGGTTGCAGACAAATGAATACACCTACTCAGATGGAACGTTTTGGTGAGTACATAACTTCTAATTTAACTTGCCCACATATTTTTTTTTTCTCATCCATCTTTTCCGTTGTAGTAGCTGTCTGGTCAGGTCTTCTCTAGCTATGTTTTGGAAGTTTTTCAAATTTAGACTACTCATTCCCTGGCTGTTTAAACCACAGCCTTGCACACAGCCTCCTCCTGATTATTTTATTGATTTGTTTCTGATTTCTGGTACTAGCTGCATTTTAACAGTCACTACTACCTATTGTTGGAGAGCTTCTCCTGAATGAAACTGCATTTTCAGAGTTGCTGCTTAATTTTTTTCTAATCATTTGTTGCTAGATGCAAGTGTGATGTGTTGATTGCTAAAGGATGCTGGATTTTGCTGGCATTCAGTCAAAGTTAATGGCATTAAAAAAATGAGCCTTTTTGAAGTGTTGGCCCTCATTTAAATTTTTTTTTATCATAGTCCAGTACTCATGATCACAACAGAGAAGGATGAATAAGAAGGAAATGAAAGAAGAAAGAAAGCAAATAAGTCATAAGAAAATTGAGACAAAAGTTACATTAAGATTTTTTTTGTGTAACACTTCTCAACTCCTAAATGTTTCTTTAATTATAGCTTGTGTTATTTACTATAGCTTGTGTTATTTACTTTTACACTAATCTCAGGCAATCTGTACATATTGTAAATAGTTTGTTTTGTGTTTTACTTAATTCTTTGCAACAGCTGGAAAGGCCACAAGAGTACCTCATGAAGAGGATCCTAGGCCTTAAACATATGTCCTACACGGACAAACTCCAAAAAACTCTAGCTTTTCTCTGTCTCATATCGTCTATTAAGAGGCTAGCTCTACTTAGCTTACAAAGCCATGTCTGACCCAGTCCTGTTAGAAATGTTACACCTAAAGAAATCCCAATCCCTCTGCACCACACGCTCCAGGGACTTCAACCTCATTACCACAATCAACAGAACATGCTGGAGAGAGAGATTCATAACCCAGAGACTGCTCATGCTCTGGAAGAGACTTCCCATACATGTCAAGCAGGGCACCTCACTGGCCCTTTTCAAGAGAAATCTTGATAAGTGGATGGGAAATAGAAAGTTCACCCCGGGGATCACTCCAGTGGCTCTACTTGATAGAGGCACTGGGAACTAACGGCGGTATGATGCCAGGGCACTTCTATGGGCTGGGCTTGTAAAGGGTCCAGAGCTGTTGGCCTAGTACACACCTATGACCTGTATGTACCGCACTGTACTTAAGTTGTAAGAGTCTGTAAAATAAGGTTAATATTTTAGATATGTTTTGTAAATATGATAACATTTTGGAGGAAAAAAAGAGCTTTGTTGTCACACATTTCACCCTTAGCCAAACAGGTTTTTTTGTGTGTTGTGTGTCTTGGTCCTTAGTACTTTAAGGGGGGGGGGGGAGGGTTAAACATTCCCTAATTAGATGTAATAAGCAAGATGTTCTTCATCCCAAATTGCTGCAGTCCTAACACTTGGGGTAGTCCGCTGTCCCAGTCGGCCCGAATACCAAAGTATAAGGCTGACGTCGGTCAAGGCGCATTAGTCTGACGTCAGGACGTCAGGGTACAAATGCGCATGACCGACGTCATATCCTCAGTCTTTTTTGCCGCATGGTCCGATGCAGAAGCAGTATTGCGAGTGCAGGTTGGCGTTCTGAAATTTTCTGAAGTCGGAGTTTCAGACCGAATCAAAGTTGGCTAAGTACCCCGTTGGGGAATATTTTGGTTTTTCTTGCCTCAGTATTTAACCGGATGTCAGAAAAGTGAATAACTGTATTTCTTGTGGGAAACAGATACCTCATAGGGATTACCATACCTTGTGTATACCTTGCTTAGGGCCTGAGCACGATGTTGTTGGATGTCGCTCTTGTGCTAGATTTAACAAACGCACTATAAAGAGAAGATTAGACTGTGCCAGGTTAGTTTTTGGGAAGCGTTGTAATTATAAAATGCCGTCGGATGCTCCGACGCCCGCTTCGTCTAAAAAGCGCAAGGACAAAGCAGCAAAGCCTAGGTTGGAAGAACCGTCTGTCCCGGACGTCGGTTCTTTAGAAGGCTCGGTGGAGCCGGAGGTTCTGCCAGAAGTTTCTTTGGAGTCTCAGGGAGAGACTTTACTGTTACAAGATGTGTCCTCTCAGGAGGTAGGCCAGGCTGAAGGGGCTTCTCAGGTAGCTGTTCTCCCTCCCTTCCTAAGGTGGTTAGGCCCTCCTTCTGTTTCCAAGGCTTCTTCGAGAGGCAGGCCAGGTTTAACTTCAGTGGGTGTCTCTCCTAGTTCTTCAGGGTCTCTGCCTAAGAAACATATGCTTAAAATGGCAGAAGATTTGATTACTATGATTAGAGGTTCTATGCCCCCACCTGATAAGAGGCCTAGGGTGGAACCTGAGCTTGAGAGTTTTGAGCAGTGTTCGGAGGCTTCTGAGTCTTTGGCTGAAGACTTACAGGAGTATCCTCCTTATTCTGATTCTGATGTAGATGATTCTACTCCTTCGGCTTCTCCTCCTGAGGATTTTTCTTTTTCAGAGACTCTTCATTCCATGAGGGAGCATTTTAAATGGGAAGGTCAAGATTTCTCTGATTCCAGGAAGAGGCTTAGGGAATTTTTGATGTCCTTCATGGATGCATCTGCAGTCATAACAACTGGGTTGTCCTGTCGTCAGGCAGCCCTTCAGTCGGCCGGATTCCAAAGTCCGGGTCAGGCTTCGGCTGATGTCGCACTCACCCGACGTCATCTCTGTTGGTCTTCGGGTATAAAGGCATCAGCCGACGCCATTTTCCTCAGTCTTTCTTGCCGCGTGGCGCCCGAAGCAGAAGCTGTTCGCAAGTGCCGGTCGGTCGGATCCAGAGATTATTTCTACCGAATACTACTTCGAAGACTTCTAAAGCTAAGTACCCCGTTGGGGACTCTTTCTTGCCTCAGCCGATGTCAGAAAAAGTTAATAATTGTTTAACCTGTGGGAAACAAATACCTCATAAAGATTTCCACTCTTACTGTCTGCCTTGTTTAGGCCCAGCCCACGACGTAGCAGCCTGTTCAGCCTGTGCTTCCTTCAACCGACGAACGCTTAGGCGTCGGTCGGAGTTTGCTGAACAGTTTTTCGGTTCTGATTTTGCGTACATTATGCCGTCGGATCCTCCGACTACCCAATCTGCCAAAAACGCAAAGATAAAGACCGACATTTCGCGGACCGCGGTTTCGCCGAAACCACGGTTAAGCAAACATGAGTGTCTCGGTTTCGGCGAAACCGAGAACTGATCAAAGTACAGCTGAATCTATCTCTACAACTGAGGCACCTGCTACCATTCTTGAATCAGCCTCAGAAATTTTACCCACTACGGTGGTTGCCACTGACTTATCAGACACCATTCCCTTGGATGTCTCTACCCCAGCACGTGGTGCTGCTAGGCCTCCAGCAGCCATGTCCATTAAGGCCTTCGCCAGGGCTAAAGCAGCCAAGACTACTAAAACAGTGCCTGTTAAAACCCCTACAACCAGGCCCTCCTCTAGTTCTCAAATGCTTACTCTGGCAGAAGATTTAATTTCATTAATTAGAGGATCTCAATCTCACCCAGACAGGGCCTCTCAGCCCCCAGAGAAGAGACCTAGGGCAGAGCCCCCTGAACCAGTGTCATCTGATGATTCTGCTGATGAATCAGACATAACTGACCAGCCAGAGGCTCCTTTCTCCAATTTTGAAGTCTCTGATGCTGAAGAATCCATTCCAGCTGCTTCCCCACCAGAAGAATTCTCCTTTGGGGAAACCTTACATGCCATGCGAGAGCAGTTCCAATGGCAGCAACAGGATTTTTCAGACTCCAGAAAAAGACTTAGGACTTTTCTGCACCTTCCACAACACAGGCCCTTAGCTATACCTCCTGTTCTCTCTGTGGTGGATGATGCTTTCAATGACGTCTGCTCCGCACCAGACTCCTTACCTCCAGCCCCTGCCAAACCAGACAGATTTTACAGGGTGCCAGACACCCATCACCACCTTTACAAGGCCCCACTTGCAGACCCCGAAACTATATCCCAGGGTCCCAAGGCAGTAGCAGCGACCATAGCTAAAACCCTATTCCTTCTGAAAGGGAAGCAAGGTCATTAGACAGATGGGGCAAAAAGGTCTACACTTCAGCTACTCTCTCAGCTAGAGCTTTAAACTGTCAGTTTCACATTATACAATACCAAGAGTTTATGCTTGATCAGTTAACTAAAAAGCTAACCACTGATGAATCTCTTGATAAGAAATATGTATTAGAAATGGTAAATAACATACAACAGGTTAGTAACCATTCCTTAAAATGTGGCTATGATGCACTGGAGGCTTCATTTAGATCAGCCATGACTGGCACAGTGATAAGAAGGCATGCATGGCTAAAGGAGCAAGCTTTACCGGATCATGTCAAAGCAAAGTTACTGAATGCTCCTATGGATAAGACAAGTTTGTTTGGTACACCTGCCCAGCAGGTTATGAAGAAAATGGAAGAAAAGGCAAAATCTGTTCAAACGGTTAAAGATTTCTTGCAGGTTCAACCCCCAAGGTTTAGCAGGAACTGGCCTGCCAAAAATTGGTCCTTTCCTGACTCCACAAGATCTCAAAGGGGCAGGAATAGACGTTCCAGAGGCAGAAACCAACCCAGAGGAGGTGCCTACAGAGGACGACAGTGGCAAGGTAACAACAGAGGCACAGACACAACCACTGCCACTACATCAACACAACCACAGTGACTTAATCCTAAATCCGCCTACCAGGGAACAAATAGCAGCTCCTCTAGGCGGAAAGTTAACCTTATTTTCAAAGAACTGGCACTATATAACAAAAGACAAGTGGATTTTACAAACCATAGATCAAGGATACGGTTCCACTTCCACACTTTACCAGTCAAAAGAGGAATGCCAAATCTACCTCCAAATCAAAAAACAGAGGCTCTACAACAGATAATGCAGTTAGCAAGCATGAGAGCTGTGGAAAGAGTGCCAACAGCAGAGCAAGGAAAGGGGTTCTACTCCAGACTATTCCTAGTTCCAAGAAAGGAAAAAAGTTGGAGACCAATTCTCGACCTGTCCGCCCTAAATACATACATCATTGTCCCAAAATTCAAAATGCTGACCCTACAGCAACTTCTTCCCATGCTGGGCAAGGAGTGTTGGCTGGTAACTCTAGATCTCAAGGAGGCATACCTGCACGTCCCCATTCGACCAATCTGCAGAAGATACCTCCGATTTCTTGCAGGATCAGAGCACTATCAATTCTCAGCATTGCCCTTTGGTTTATCTACTGCGCCCAGAGTATTCACAAAATGCCTGGCATCAGTAATCGCCCATTGCAGACTACAGGGAATTCAAATTTACCTATACCTGGACGACTGCCTGCTACAAGGGGACAACAAATGCAAGCTGACAACAGATGTACAAAGGGTCATTTATTTGCTACAAGCACTGGGATACACAGTCAATCTACAAAAGTCAAGGCTGATACCATCCCAAACAAGGACATTCTTGGGCGCGGAATTGGACACAGTAAAACAAATGGCATTCCTGACTGCAGAAAAACAAAAAGAACTACCTCTTTACTTCTTAGCACTAACAAAGCTGAACAAGTTAACAGCAAGAAAAGTACTGCAGGTCTTGGGCTTCATGGCATCATGCATAATCCTGGTCCCACTTGCCAGACTACATATGAGAAAACTACAGTGGTACCTAAAGAATTTATGGTCCCAACACAGACACAGCCTAGAAACAGAAATCCCACTAATTCCATGCTTAAAACAGGAGTTCCTATGGTGGGCTCAGGCATGCCAGACAAACCCAGGCCTACCCTTTCGCAGATGTCAAGCAAGCCAGACCATCACAACAGACGCTGCAGACCTAGGATGGGGGGTCCACATGCTGGACAAATGCGTGCAAGGATTGTGGACACAGGATCAACTTCACCTGCACATCAACCTAAAAGAAATGCTGGCAGTAAAACTGGCAATCCAAAGGTTCAGACCACTTCTCAAAGAGGGCCAGTTGATGATAAGGACAGACAACACCACAGTCATGTGGTACATCAACAAGCAGGGAGGCACTCATTCATACCCCCTATGCAGAATGACTTTGGAGCTGTGGACCCTGGCACTCAGCTACAACATCCAGTTACAGGCAATATTTGTACCGGGAAAAGAAAATACTCTAGCAGACATGTTAAGCAGAACCGCATCGGATGCCCACGAATGGAAACTGCACCTGGACATCTTCAAAACCATCTCAAAGAAATGGGGAATGCCTCAGATAGATCTATTCGCATCACCTCTCAATCACCAGCTCAAAAAATTCTGCACAAGGACATTCCACCCACTGGCATGGAAAGTGGATTCGCTCTCCTTCAGCTGGAAAGGCCTGACAGCATATGCATTCCCACCTCTTCCCTTGATACACAAAGTATTACTAAAGATCAAGGAAGAACGTCCAAGGATAATCCTGATAGCTCCAAACTGGCCAAGACAACACTGGTACCCACTGCTGAGGAGCATGTCTCGAACAATATGTGGCCAATACCCTGATGCCTTTGATGTTAACTCAGAACAACTACAGCATCATACATCCAAACCTAAAAGCGTTGCAACTGACTCCATGCAACATCACATACCAGCAGCTAACCCAGAGCTTTCCCAAAGAGTTAAAGACATTATTCTTGAAGCTCGCAGACCTTCAACAAGAAGGAACTATGCTGGAAAATGGAAAAGGTTTGTCATTTGGAGTACTAAAAGAGGAAAAGATGTGTCAAACATAGATATGCCTAACATTCTGGAGTATCTGGCGAACTTCTTCATTCAGGCCTGTCCTACTCCTCCATCAAGATACATGCATCAGCTATTTCAGCAGAATACAGCTTTGATCCACCTGTTTTTTCGCACCCTTTGCTCAGGCAGTTCCTCAGAGGAATCAAGAATGTAAAACCTCCAAGGAAACCACCTTTACCAGCTTGGGACTTAAACTTTGTGCTAGAAAAGTTGACACTATCACCCTTTGAACCAGCAGCAACAGCAGACCTACAACACCTGTCATGGAAAACTGCTTTCCTACTGGCAATTACTTCAGCTAGGAGGGTTTCAGAACTACAGGCCTTAATGGCAGTGCAACCCTTCCTAATCTTACACCAAGATAGTGTCCATGAGGACTAATCCTACATTTATGCCTAAGGTGGTATCCAGAGTGTCTTTAAACCAGGCAATCCACCTACCTACCTTCTTTCCCAACCCACAAAACAGAGGGGAAAGAATACTACATACCTTGGATGTACATAGACAGCTACGCTACTACTTGGACAGAACAAAAAATAGCAGAAAGACTGACCAACTTTTTGTAGCCTATGCAACAGGAAGGGAAGGAAAAGCTATTTCCAAACAGACAATCTCCAAATGGATAGGAAATTGCATACGATTCTGTTACTCCTTCCATGGAAAACCAATTCCACAGAACATAAGACCTCATTCTACAAGGGCAACAGCCACTACCACAGCCTTCTTACAAGGAGTGGCAACCAAAGACATTATTGAGGCGGCTACTTGGACCTCCGTGAATACATTTGCCAAGCATTATAATTTGCCTCTATATTCCAGATCCCGAGCAGGGTTTGCCACTGCTGTACTGCAAGGGATCCTAAACACACCATAATCTAGTTTTATCCTCCTCCCTAGTTGGCTATGGTATTCTACCCAGTTGTTATGACTGCAGATGCATCCATGAAGGACATAGTACAGTTTTGTACCTACCATAAATGTAGATGTCCGAACTGGATAGCATCTGCAGTCAGGATTACCCTCCCTCCTTCCCCTCTGTGGTACTCCTAGGGTGTTTTACCCTCCTAATAGCTAGCTGGTGGGGGGGAGTCTGTTATGGTGTATTTGTTTGTATATATGTACATACATGCTTATTTGTGTTTACCTCTATCTTTTTGGAAACATTGGCATCTATCCAAATTTTAGCCTCCAAGAGGGCTACTGGCATCTGGGGCAAGAAACACTGAGGAAAATGGCGTCGGCTGATGCCTTTATACCCGAAGACCAACAGAGATGACGTCGGGTGAGTGCGACATCAGCCGAAGCCGGACCCGGACTTTGGAATCCGGCCGACTGAAGGGCTGCCTGACGACAGGACAACCCAGTTGTTATGACTGCAGATGCTATCCAGTTCGGACATCTACATTTATGGTAGGTACAAAACTGTACTTTTCTACCCCAGCATAGGCCTTTAGCTATACCTCCTGTTCTGGATGTGGTGGAAGATGTTTTTGCAGAGGCTTCCTTGAACCCTGATTCTTTGCCTCCTGCCCCAGTTAAACCGGATAGGTATGATAGGGTGCCTGAAGCTCATAAGTATCTTTTTAAGAGTCCTAGGGCAGACCCAGAAACTGTTTCTCAGGGGCCTAAAGGTGTTAAGGCTTCTGTTGTTAAAAATCCTGTTCCTCCTGATAAAGAGGCAAGGGCTTTGGATAGATGGGGAAAGAAGGTTTATACTTCTTCCACTTTAGCCATGAGGGCTTTGAATTGTCAGTTCCACATGTTAAAATACCAAAATTATCTCCTTTCACAATTGAAGTCTAAGGTGGATGCTCTGGCGGAAGGTATTGAGTGTAAAGAGTTGCAGGATTTAGTACATGTTTCTGAACAGGTGGGTAAGCATTCCTTGCAATGTGGTTTTGATGCTGTACAGGCCTCTTCGAGGGTGGCTGCCACTGGTTCTGTTCTTCGCAGGCACGCCTGGCTGAGGGATCAGAATTTAGCTGAGCATGTTAAGACAAGGATTTTGGATGCTCCGTTACAGTCTGATGTGTTGTTTGGTTCGCCTGTGGAAGCAGTTTTAAAGAAAATGGAGTACAAGGCTAAGTCTATGCAGACTGTTAAAGATTTTTTGCAGGTTCAGCCTCCAAGTTTAGTAGAAATTGGCCTACTAAGGGGTGGACATATCCTTCTTATGATTCCCAGTCTAGGGGTAGGTCTAGACGTGGTAGGGGCAGAGCTCAAGGTTCTTTTAGGCCTAGAACAGGAGTTCACCTGCTCAGTCTTCTGGTGAGGGCAGGGGTCAGTCCTTTCGTAAGCAGACCCAATGACCTGCCTTTTCAGCTGCCAGAGCCTTCTCGTCTGGCAGCACCTTTGGGGGGAAGGCTGGCACTTTTCAAAGAAAATTGGAGTTTAATTACCCAAGACAGATGGGTATTGGATATCATTCACCACGGTTACAGGTTTTATTTCCATACCTTGCCTCCTTTCAAAGGCATGCCAGACATTCCTCCTCTACAAAGAAAAGAGGCCCACAAGCAAATTTCTCTGTTACTCCAAATAGGGGCCATTCAGCGGTTCCTGTGCCAGAAAGGGGCCTAGGATTTTATTCTCGCCTGTTCCTAGTACCAAAAAAGGGGAACACGTGGAGACCAATTTTGGATTTATCTATCCTAAACACTTTTCTGGACATTCCCAAGTTCAAAATGTTGACGTTACAACAGCTTTTACCTCTGCTGGGCAAAGATCACTGGATGGTAACTTTAGATCTCAAGGAGGCTTACCTGCATGTGCCTATCAGACTAAGTTGCAGGAAGTATCTGCGTTTTCGAGCTGGGAATTTCCATTATCAGTTCTCTGCATTGCCCTTTGGCTTATCTACTGCCCAGAGTATTCACAAAAGTTCTGGCTCCAGTGATAGCTTACTTCAGGCTAAAAGGAATACAAATCTATCCTTACTTGGACGACTGCCTGATTCTGGCTCAAGGAAAGGAAGACCTTTTTCAGCATTTGGAATATGTGATAGCAGTGCTAAGATGCCTGGGGTATTCTGTGAACGAAATAAAGTCCAGTCTAGTACCCTCTCAAGACATGTGCTTTCTGGGTGTGAGACTGAATACAGCAACCCAGATGGCCTTTTTAACCCCGGACAAACAAAATAATCTTTCCCTTTACTTCCATCAACTATCTCTTCAGTCCGGGCTGACTGCAAGGACAGTCCTTCAAGCCTTAGGGTTCATGGCATCTTGTATTCTGGTGCTTCCCAATGCCAAACTGCATATGAGGAAGCTGCAGTGGTATCTCAAAAATATATGGACACAGCACTGCCAGGATTTGGACACTGTCATTCAAATAATACCTTGCATTCAAAAGGAATTTTTGTGGTGGGCTCAGGAATGTCACCTAAACAAGGGACTCTCTGTGACCCGGCCAGAGGCGAGTCAGATTCTAACGACAGATGCCTCAGACATAGCTTGGGGAGCTCATCTGAATGGAAAGTGGATACAAGACAAGTGGCCTACCAGACTACAGCATCTACATATCAACATGAAGGAGATGTTAGCAGTCCAGTTTGCATTAATGGCTTTCAAGGAGTTACTTCTTCCAGGACAGGTGTTGATTCTAACAGACAACACAACTGTCATGTGGTACATCAACAAACAAGGGGGAACACATTCTTATCCTCTATGCAGGCAAGCAATGATTTTGTGGGAGACTGCGCTCAGCTTGCAACTAAATCTTCAGGCAAGGTTTCTGCCGAGCACAGAACTCCTTAGCAGATGTGTTAAGCAGGCAAATCATGGATCCCCACAGTGGAAACTGGATCTTCATGTATTTCGAAATTGACAGTGTCATGGGGAGCTCCAGACATAGATCTGTTCGCTTCTCCACTAAACCACCAGCTGCCAAAGTTTTGCACGAAAAGGTTTCATCACACAGCTTGGAAAGTGGATGCTCTTTCTTTCAGTTGGAAAAATCTTCATGTGTATGCCTTTCCACCTCTGCCTCTCCTCCCAAAGGTACTCCTAAAGGTCAGACAAGACAAGCCAAGGATGATTTTAATAGCTCCAGATTGGCCTCGGCAACACTGGTACCCATTAATGAGGAGTCTGGTAAGGAAGCCTCCATGGCCTTTACCTTTGATTCCACACCTATTGTTTCAGAGGGACGGTCATCTACTCAATGTCAAGCTTCACTCTCTTCATCTAACAGCCTGGCATATTCTGTTTTGAACCACAACAGGTCTCAACTTCCTCAACAAGTTTTGAATGTGATTATGGAAGCCAGAAGACCTAGTACAAGGAAAGTGTACGCAGAAAAATGGAAGAGATTTTTATTTTGGAGTGCAGCAAAGGATTTGGAGGTTTCTGAGCCTAATTTGAGTGTGGCTCTTCAATATCTTACTGAGTTATTGGACAAAGGTTTGTCTTTCTCTTCCATTAAGATTCATGCTGCAGCAATTTCAGCTCACTATGATTGTGACCCACCATTGTTTTCTCATCCTTTGTTCAAGCAATTTCTTAGAGGGGCAAAGAATATAAGACCCCCACGTAGAGCTCCTACTCCTGCTTGGGATCTCAATTTTGTGTTGGAGAAACTTACTCTACAACCTTTTGAGCCTGCGGCTACTGCTGAATTGAAATACTTGTCATGGAAGACTGCTTTTTTGTTGGCCATTACTTCTGCAAGAAGGGTTTCTGAATTGCAGGCCCTTATGGCGGTTGAGCTTTTTTTGATTTTCCATAAGGATAGGGTATCATTACGTACTAATCCTTCCTTTATGCCTAAGGTGGTTTCTAGTGTGGCTTTAATCCAAACTATTCATTTGCCTACTTTTTATGCAGATCCCCAAAATAAGGGGGAAAAGATTTTGCACACTTTAGATGTACACAGGCAGTTGCGCTATTATTTAAGCAGGACTAAGGATTTTAGGCAGTCTCTGCAGTTGTTTGTTTATTTTGCTTTGAGTTCTCAGGGCAAGCCTGTGTCAAAACAAACTATTTCTAAGTGGATTGGGTTTTGCATTGCATTTTGTTATTCCCATCATGGCAAGGAGATTCCAGCTGGGATTAGGCCTCATTCCACTAGGGCTACTGCCACTTCAACAGCATTTCTAAGGGGGGTGGCAACTAAGGATATTTTGGAGGCAGCTACTTGGAGTTCAGTGCATACTTTCTCTAAGCATTACCACCTTCCTCTCTACTCTAAATCTAGGGCTGGTTTTGCCACGGCTATTTTGCAGGGCATGTTGACAGCTCCTGCTGCTTTATGATTTGCCAGCCTCCCTTACCTCTGCTTTGGGATTCTACCCAAGTGTTAGGACTGCAGCAATGTGGGATGAAGAACATAGTACAGTTTTGTACCTACCATAAATGTAGATGTTCAAAGATCCACATTGCTGCAGTCCAATTTACCCTCCCTCCTTCCCCTCTGTGTTTAGGGGTGGTTGTGTCGGTGGGGTTGTACTTTTGTAAATTTGTATATATTGTATATATATTTGGTACAGGAGTGTTTGGTGTTTTTTGGTTTTGGCCTTATCTTGTTAGGGTCTTCTGACATCTGGGGCAAGAAAAGACTGAGGATATGACGTCGGTCATGCGCATTTGTACCCTGACGTCCTGACGTCAGACTAATGCGCCTTGACCGACGTCAGCCTTATACTTTGGTATTCGGGCCGACTGGGACAGCGGACTACCCCAAGTGTTAGGACTGCAGCAATGTGGATCTTCGAACATCTACATTTATGGTAGGTACAAAACTGTACTTTTTGCAGAATGCCTCAATGACTTATCTTTATATTTGGTCTCTGCCTCGGTAATCTGATCAATACATGGCTTACAAGGTGTCATCTAACCTAGTACTGAGAGTCTTGCTGCAAATCTGCAAGTCTAACAGCATTAGAAATACCTGATCCAATTATCTAAACCTTGTTTACAATATAAATAGAATATGTTGGAGGGACAGGTTGGGTAAGACCAAACTCTAACCAAATGGAATGGATTAATTTGAGCACCAAAATGGAAAGTGGCTAGGCATAAAATGGTCCTCAAGGGCAGCTAGCCTAGTCCTTAACTGTGAACCAGGTGTGCATCTCATACTACCCCTACTCTGGAATAGGCTTCCTGTTCTGGTGAAGCAGAATTTATCCCTCACCCTTTTCAAATGCAACTTGGACTAATGGATATGGAGTCTGAAATTCACTGCTAGACCAGCACCTATACCCCTATTAGGCACATTGTGAATGCTCTACCACAACATAACTATATGCCCCAGGTAATGAATCCTGCCCTTTACAAAAGGAAAAACATAGGCTTAAAAAGGCCTCCTAGGCGAATGCTCTGCAACCTAAACATAACTATATGCCCCAGGTAATGAATCCTGCCCTTTACAAAAGGAAAAACATAGGCTTAAAAAGGCCTCCTAGGCGAATGCTCTGCAACCTAAACATAACTATATGCCCCAGGTAATTTGACCTGCCCTTTACAAAAGGGAAAACCATGGTTAGGCGTAAAAAGACGACCTAGGCTGTTCACCTAGTAATCTGTAAAGGGATTACCCTACAGCCTACAGATGACTTGATTCCATGTGAGCTGCCCCCAGGAGTCCAAGGATTCAGCATCAGAATGTTCTGAACCTTAGTCTAAGGATGAAAACACAATGCATAGGGTGAGGAGGTTGAAGGGACACTACAAAGCCTATTTCTCCATGGAGTCTTAACTTGCACATCAAAAAGTATGATTGAGCTGATAGCGTGTCCAGTGAGTCTAGTGTAATAAAACTTTGGTACATTTTCCTAAGCTTGCAGACAAAAAAACAAAAAAAAATCTCTTCTTTTCCCGCCTTACTGAGCTAGAATAGTCCAGTTTCAGAGTTGCTGATCCCTGGGCTTTTGTTATAGTTCCTGTTACTGATTAATAGCCTTATTTGGAAGGAGGGAAGTTTCTTTGCTTACCAGTGGGAGTGGGAAGCACTGAGCAACCTGTTGGTCCAATTTGGTGAGGTTTCAGCCAGTAACTTGTAGTCCATTGGTCGTTTTGGGCCAGTTCCTAGCTTTTTTCAGCCCCCTGATATAAAACACGCTAAACGCACGTTAGCGCGGAGTTGCCACTGTAGCACACAAGAGCAGCGCCGGCTAATCAGGGTTAAACTATTCGGGCTACCTAAAGTCCACTCTTCAAATTTTCCCTTAAAACAGCCTTCCTTGAACTGTACTACTGATCTAACCTGCGTATCCTATAACTAAAAAGTTCATCTCTACTTGATTCCCAAGTAGACTATTTTCTATCTGTAAAGCCTAGCACTTGCTCCTACAGTACTTTACCCTGATATAGCACTTTTATTATAGACAGTACCCCACCAGCCCAATACCCCTTTCTCGATCACCCACATCCCCCGGAGTCTTTTTTCAGTTTTTTTGTCTACTCCTTCTAGCATGTCGAGGGATCAGTTGCTAGTGTCCTCTCCTGCTCAGCTGGTGAACCTGGGAATATTGAGGCAATGTTACAATTGCCTCATGTATACAGACAACCCTCTTCTCCTCCCACAAAACACAAATACATGCGAGAGATGCAACTATACAGCCAAACTGGAGGCTGAGCTCTCTCAACATAGGACTGGCAAGACCAGACAGGAGGAGAAGGTAACCACACACACCACATACCCAGTCTCACATAGTACTATCACAACTTCAAATCATACACATAAACACACAAAGACGTACTCGGAGGCTCTGTTCAAAAATCTACCAAAACAGCAGAGGCCACCAAAGCAGACACCCAAACAACTACCACCTCAGGACACAACACACAGACCACACAGTCAGTGTGCCAAACAGTCACAGCCCTTAAGGCCAAACACAATGCCAGACACACTCGTCATTGGTGACTCCATAGTCAGACACACTGACGTCCCGCTCACCAGATTGAGTAAGGAGAAGGTCACAGTAAGCTGCCTGTCGGGCGCTAGAATCCGCCACATAACGCAAGCACTCAGGTCTCTCAACAGCAGGTACAAGTACGACTCGGTCATTGTCCACGCTGGTGTAAACGACCTGAGACGTACCTCCTTGGACTACATGAAAAGAGACATTGAGGAGCTCTCTGATTATGTAGCCCAGGCAGGTATGACCCTGACCTTGAGCAGTATCCTACCTTCACCAAGAATGATGCCACAATACAGAGATAAGATGATCAGCTTTAATAATTGGCTTAAACTCTGGTGTCATTCAAAGGGGATCCAATGTCTGTCTGCCTGGGATGACATGCTGGACAAGCCACGCTGCTTCGGAAGGGACGGCTTGCACCTGTCACCACTGGGCTTCCGGATATTGGCAAAGGCTCTTGCCACCCCCATAGTGCCTTTTTTAGGCAAGGCTCAAATTCTAAACCTACCACCCTAGAACACAAAAAAGGAAAAAAACTAAGGGTAATGCTGCTCAATGCCAGAAGTCTCAACCTCAAGATGCACGCACTCGAGGCCCTTCTCAGTATGGAGAACATCGATGTCTGTGCTGTGACTGAAACCTGGTTCAAGGCTCCTGAGAGCATCCCAGCACTATCAGGTTTTACCTCATATCATGCGTTCCGTCCCCAAAATCCGGACAACACCAAGAAAGGAGGGGGGGGGGTGTCCATATTCATCAAGGACACCCACACCTCAAGGTTGGTGGTAACGCACGATGCATCGGAGACCATCCAGGTGCAATTAACCATAGGCAAGACTGCTCTGCAATTTGTAGCATGTTACAGGCCACCCTCTCAAACTCAGGAACCTCACATACATTTATCCCCTCCAGTGTTTTCAGGAAAGCTATCTCCAGACACCATCATACTAGGTGACTTCAACTACCCTAATATAGACTGGGATCACTACTCAAGCCCAAACACTCTAGCCCAAAGGTTCCTGGAGTTCATAAACTCAAATGCCATGGAACAACTAGTCACCATCCCCACAAGAGGTGAAAACATACTTGATCTCATCATCACGAACATGGGATCACAATGTTCAACACCGGAAGTATACCCCTCACTGGTGAGATCAGATCATAAACTAATCTCACTGGAGGTCCTCATCCCGCCCCCACCTGAGATAAAAAAGACCACAGTGAAGAACTTCTCAAAAGCCGACTTCACACTTCTAAAGACTAGTGTGGTCTCCTTTAAGGCCCCCGAGCCGGCGGTAAACATTACTCAAGCCGCTGAATCACTTACAAAGGCCTTCTACCAGCACCTACAGGACTGCATGGATCAGGCAATCCCAAACAAAACAAAGACTCTTTGTACCAAAAGCAAGCGTCCAGTCTGGTGGACCCCAGCCATAAACAAGCTCTACAACAAAAGGAGGAAGCTACTACATGATAGAGCAAAATCCTTAAAAGGTAAGACACCTTTGATCATTATAAGTAAAAAACTAACAGCTCTCATAAAATCATCCAAGGCAAATTTTGAGAGAAAAATCGCAAAGGACTCAAAAGACAATCATAAATCCTTCTTTAGCTATGTTAGAAACCTGGGAGGAAATTCCCAGATATGCTCAGAATTAGTTCAAAATGATGTGAAAATTACTGAACCTACAGACATTGCCAACATATTGGCTGACAGGTTCAGTGCAAACTTCTCCCCCCCCCCCCAAAAGGAGAGATATCTATACCAGGGGATTGTAGCCCCCCAAACATCTCTAACGCCCAGGTGAGAACTGCTCTCTCCAAGGCGAAAAACACAGCATCCATGGGACCGGATGGTGTCTCCGGCTGTGTGCTCCACGAACCCAACGAGGAATTAAACCCGCAGTTAGGACAGCTGTTTAATCTTAGCCTCACCTCAGGATACGTACCCAAGGAGTGGCGCACGGCAACTGTGGTCCCACTTCACAAAGGTGGTGCCTCCACCGACCCTGGAAATTACCGTCCCATCAGCTTGACAAGCCTGATCTGCAAAGCCATGGAGAGGATCATAATGGAACTCATAAATAAAGACATAGGAAACTTGCAGACTTTGGATCCAACCCAGTTTGGCTTTGTCAAAGGCAGATCATGCCTATTAAACTTGGTTGACTTTTTCGAAACGGTCACCAAGGCCATTGATGAGGGAAAGGCAGTCCATACAGCCTACCTCGACCTGGCAAAGGCTTTTGACACAATACCCCACTCAGGTATCATTGAAAAACTCAGCAGCTTAAATGTAAACCCATGCATCACAAAATGGGTTGCAAACTGGCTAAGTGACAGCACCCACAGGGTCAGAGTTGCTTGAGCCATGTCAGACTCAAAGCCTGTCACAAGTGGTGTCCCACAGGGCTCAGTCCTGGGCACACTCTTGTTCGGCATCTACTTTTCTGAAGTACAAGCAAATGCAGGAGGGTTATGGCTGACAAAGTTCGCAGATGACTGCAAACTGGGCGCCATAGTCAAAAACACATCTGACACAGATATCCTTCAGAAGGGTCTCACAGAAACGGATAACTGGTGCCAGAGCCATGGCCTAAAGTTAAACGCCAAGAAATGCATAGTCATACCCTTCGGGAAAAACAAGGTTACCCCTAGCTACCATATAGGTGGCAATCCACTGAGCATAGAAGAAGTGATCAGGGATCTGGGGACCCAGGTTGACAGTAACCTTTCTTTTGACACTCATGTTGCTTAAGTAGTTAGGAAGACTTTCTACATTGCCCACCTGATCATGAAGGGATTCACATCTAGATCAAGGGAGGTCATCGTCCCCCTGTACTCATCACTCATCAGACCAATGATTGAGTACAATGCCCCATTCGGAATGTATCTGACCCGACACCTGCAGCAGCTGGAAAGGCCCCAAAAGTTCCTCACCAAAAGGATAAAGGGTCTCAAAAATATGTCTTATGCTGCCCGACTGAAAGAACTGCGGCTCTATTCAGTCGCTTACCGATTGCTCAGAGATGACCTGTGCCTGACATACAAGGCCATGTCAAACCCAGAATTGTTGAACATGCTTCACCTCAAAAAATCTAGATCCCTCAGAACTACAAGGGGGGGAGACTTAAACCTTGACACGGTTATTAATAGGACGTGCTGGAGGGACAGATTCATTACCCAGAGACTCCCTATGCTGTGGAACAAAATCCTGGTACATGTGAGGCAGAGCACCTCGCTGGCCTTGTTCAAGAGAAATCTTGACCAATGGATGGGAGATCGCAGATATACCCAAGGGATTACCTCAGTGTCACTGCTTGACAGAGGCACAGCAAAATAATGGGCATAGTTTTTCTTCAAACTAACGGGGTGGCGAAAGCCACAAAACTCTGGGCTAGGCTTATAAATGCCCTTGGGCAGATAGCCTAGTATGAATCTATGAACCTAAGACAAGATAGCATTTCTTCTCTTTCTGAAGTAGAATTTAGACAGGCTTATGCCTTTTGAGATCTCTTTCTCCCAAGTCTTCTATGTCTTTCTCTTTCCACTGTAATAGTTCATGACACTAGACATATGATGATGGGTTTTCTACATGTGGAGGTAGAGATGGGTCTCATCCTTTCTCTCCCTGGTTCCCAGGAAGACTACCTGCAGTGTTCTCCATCTCCTTCTCCACTGCCTTCTTATCAGCGGCTCTTTTGCCAGCATTTCTGACAAGGATGGTTGACAGTCTGCCTTCACCAAAATATGAGGTGGTGGATAGCATTGATTGTTCTTCTTTTGGGACCACAGCCCTGTTGGTGCAATCTCTGTTGACTGTAGCATTATCACCAGTTCCAGTGGCATTGATGGCCCTTTTCATCCCCTGGTGGTGTGGCCAAGGGGATGGGGATGACTTTGCGATTGTCCTTCGTGGCCATCTCAACACACTGACTGACAGGTGTTCCATACCTTGATCTTGGTGCCACTTTTGGGCCTGAGTGCCCTCTTGACATCAACAGTTGAGGTGAATCAATTTTGTTGAAACTGTTGCACATCTGTGGTATTACTGCCTATTCAGAGTTTGTTTCCTTGACATCGAGGGAGTTTTCAACGATTTTGAACTTGCTACTACAGACTACCATGCATTGGCCTCCCTCTGTGCTTGCTTTGACTCTGGTTGACAATTGCTCCAAACAAGTGGGTTTTAGACAGTTATATCCAGGGGCTATCATATCCCTTTCAGCACTCTTCCTGAGCTGCACTCACTACCCATTGTTCACTCAATCAACAAAAAAAAAAAAAAGGTTAAGAAGAGAGCCTTATGTCACCTAGGTGGTCTCACCAGAGAAAAGAAGCTCTTATTACTCTAAAAGTTTTTAGTTCAAGAAAAGACAAATAACCTGAGGTTGATTTTGGTGGCTTAAATAAGTTTGTCCGTAGAGAAATCTTGATTACAGTGCAGTTGATTCTTCTCCACTTATCAAAAGGGGATTGGGTGTGCTTTTTGGGCTTATGAGAACTCTACTTTAAGATCAAAAAAGAATTAAGATGTAGAAGTAGAATTAAGATTTCTAAATTTCTAGGTAGCGAGGTGACCGCTGTCCTTTTGGGTCTTTCATTTTTTTGTCTCCTATCGGCCCCAGAGTGTTTACCAAGTGTTTGACCATAGTTGCAGTGAACCTGAGGCTGCAGGAGATTTAAGGGTTTTCTTACATGTATGACTATCTCTTAGTGTCTGATTTTATAGACTCTATTGTTAGCATAGGAGTCTGTACTGCAGATGTTCGACTCCTTAGAAATCGCAATTAACACTTGTGACAGATGCATCCTTTGCAAATGCTCACATATCAGTTGTAAACTGATCACTCTCTCATGTATGCTCATTCTGCCCCCCCCCCCCCCCCCCCAACTGAAGGATGGTCTCCAGTGACTACAGTATCATGGTTGATCCTTTCTGTGTACTGTAATAGGTGGTGTGGTAATTCCAGGTGCTTCTCTCTTATTTATTGTCTTGAAAGGACTAGTGTTTCCTGTCCCCCCATAATGCATTGCTTTCTTTCCTAGATCTGACTATGTGCTACTTCGTGCAACACCTGTGTCTTTGCAGCTTGAACAACTCCTCTTTAAAAGTTTATTGAATTCTGGTTATGTGGCTGATAAGTTAAATTTTTTTGTCATGTTTTTGAATACTTTAACAATTTTCTTTAGCTAAAAATTAAGCATTCATGTTTTCTTTTATTTTATTTCCTCACCCTGTAGGAACTCACTTTACCACTACATTGTTTTTTTTATTCCATCCTTTCTGCACTCAACTGTATTTCTGATTTCATTTGCTGTAAATAGAAATTTCATAAATTTCATTTGTATTAGTCCGAAGTTTTCAATAGTTACACTTTGCTGCTTTGTTTTGGTGGTGCTTTTGCAACTAACTGGTTGGCCATAATCCCAGACTTTTTCTCAAGTTGTTGTTTGTCTTTTGGCTTTTTCCCGGTAAGGGGTCGCCACAGCGGAACTCCGGTCCGCTAATGATTGACAGTAGACTTTTTACGAAACGCCGAGGTGCCAGCTCGACGCCCAACCTTAAACGAAGGCACGCCCATTTACGTTGTATTCTCCAAATATTTATATTGTTGGAATTTGTCCTTTTTTTTTTTTTTTTTTTTTTTTTTTTGAGAGTGTTTAACATCAATCTTGTATTGCCTAGTGTGGTAAGAAGAGTTTTTTTTCTGTCAGCTTTGTTACTGTGCACCTTTATTAAATTGTCTTTGCATGTGCTGATTTCCCTTAATTGGTTTAAAAAAATAAGAAGTTAAGAAATGAGCCTCTAGTTTTATTAAATGTAAGTAATTTGATCTTAAGATTCCCCTCCCCCAAGATAAATTACTTCTGTGCTGTCTTCCCAGGGTCAGAATATTTGGGAGCCGAATGTGCAGTTTGTAAAAATTTTAGTCAATGAACCCTTTTTGACTGCAAAAACAAGCTCATTCTTAAGGGCTTATTAAAAGGAGACCCCCCTCCCCCCAAGGATTACTTTCATCCAGAGAACAGCAATGGTGACTCAAGCAGGTGAAAGAGAAGACTCTAGTTGCTGCTGCTCCATTTGATGTCTCCAGATGTGAGGTTCCTTCCTGTGCTGAACTAGAGCCCCTCCTGAGCCATCCCCCTGACTAACACTCCCTACAGTTTTGTCTAGACTTGACGATTTGCGTTATGTCTGTGGCACCAAGATTATCCTGGACTCCTTTGGGTTTCTTCTTAGTGTTGATGCCTTTGGTATTCAGCACCTCACTACAGAAGACCAACTTGACAGTATCAGTATTGGGGGAGTGCTGGGATCATAATTCTGACCTCAACACAACCATTGCCATTCTTGACACTGACAGCTGAGATCAGAGAGGTGCCACCAGGGAGAATGTTGAGTTTTCCAGCCACTAAACAAGCACATGTTGCCTTTAGCAGTCCTTCCACTTCTCAGCATAATTGAGGACCGAAACTTCCCTTGAGAGTTATATGGTGTGGGGAATCCTTCTCTTTGGATAGCTTGGATGAGTCTCCCTGAGTGCACCCAGAAGGAAGGCATGCAAGAGGAAGCACCTGGACTCTTATTTAGGATACTCCACCCTGATCATTGAGCTCAACAAGGGAGAGGCTTCTCCCCAGTCCCATCTGTAAGACCTCTTGGTGTGAGGTGATCTTGAAATGTTGGGGCAGAAGGGATCCTGGCTGTCCAATTCCACCTGTCCTGAGAAGAACATCTTCAGGAGGTGATCCATTCCACCCACACTAGCATCTTTGATGATCTTATCTTTGCCAGGATGATGGACTTGACCAGTATGCATTTGAAAAGAGCATGACATAGCAGAGTCTATACCCTGAAAGCCCAGACATAGATGTTCATCGCGTTTCACTGTTGCAGTCATTACATTTGGGCAATCTGCTGGCAGGTTGCCCTCATTACATTTGGGTAATCTGCTGGCAGGTTGCCCCCAGTCGGCCTGAGTAACAAAGTCTTGGGTCCTGCGTCAGTTGCTGTCTCCTTTTCCATGATGCCAGGTCGTCAGTGGCATAAAACATGTAGCCGACGCCATTTTATTCAGTATCTGTTGCTGTGTGGTGCTCGAAGCAGAAGCATTTCACAAGTGCCGGTCGGCCGACTCCTGAAATTTTCATATTCGAGTTTCAGAACCGAAGTCTTCAAACTAAAGCTAAGTACCCCGTTGGGGAAATTTTTCTTGCTGCTTACAGATGTCAGTAAAACTTAATAATTGCATCACTTGTGGGAAGCAAATACCTCATAAGGATTTTCATTTGTACTGTATTCCTTGCCTAGGCCCAGATCACAACGTGCCTTACTGTTGTTTTGTGATAGAGTTAACTAATGCACTATTAAGTGTCGGCATATTTTTGCTTCTAAATATTTTTGTGCAAGATTTAATTATCCTGAAATATTGTCTGTTAGCATTCCGACTGCCGGAGTTCTTAAAAAACGCAAAGAAAAAGACAGAGACATACCGTCGAGGTCCAGAACTGACGAAGAAACTTCTCCTAAGCCATTCGCCTGTACTCAGTGAGGCGCTTTCGCAGCCCCTGATACCCGTTACTTTTGAGTTGCAGGCCTCTACCAAGACCCATATAGATTCTCAGTATTGAACCCTCGGATGTCTTCTATGTCTAAAAAACCGACACATGAGCCACGTGCTCAGGCCCCTATGCCTAAAAAACAGATTAGCAAAATGGCTGAGGATTTAATTACCTTGATCAGGGGTTCCCAACCCCCCCCTGCTAAGAGGCCTAGGCAAGGCACTGATTATGAATCTTCAGATCAGGTTTCCATTTCTTCTGATTCCTCCTGTGATCAGGAATTTTCTATTCCACCCTATGAGGATTCTGATGCAGAGGAATCTATCCCATCTGGGGTAAGAAGGTTTATACGTCAGCAACCTTGTCAATCAGGGCTTTAAACTGCCAGTTTCATATGCTTCAATATCAACAGCATGTTATGGGCTTGCTGAAACAGAAAAGGATGTTTATTTCTGATTGTGATTGTGTGGAAAATAAAGAGTTACAGGAATTATTGCATTCAGCAGAACAGGTTGGAAAGCATACTTTGCAATGTGGTTTTGATTCCTTGGAGGCCTCTTGTAGGGCCACCATTACTGGATCTGTGATTAGAAGGCATGCCTGGCTCAAGGAGCAAAATCTGCCTGATCATGTTAAAGCTAAATTGTTGGATGCCCCTTTGCAGCATGATACTCTGGCAATAAGGCAGAAAAGGTTTTAAAGAAAATGGAAGACAAAGCTAAATCTATGCAAACTGTAAAAGATTTCTTGCAAGTGCAGCCACCCAGTTCAGTAGGCACTGGCCTACTAAAAATTGGTCCTTTCCTGTGTCCAACAGAGCCACTCAGGGCAAATCCAGGCGCTCAAAAGGCTCCAGATACCAATCACAGGGCTCTTACAGGTCAAAGCAATGGGGTGCGTCCACCTCCAAATCTGGAGGAAACGAAGCACAACCCTACAGTAAGCAGTCTCAATGACTTCCATCACCAAGCACTTATCTTTTGGCAGCCCCCTTGGGGGGAAAACTAGCACTTCATACTCAAAATTGGCAGTTAATTACCTAGGACAAGTGGGTATTAAACATAGTATCCCATGGGTACAGATTTCATTTCCATACCTTACTAATTCCAAACAGATGGCCGGATCTGCCACAAAACCAGTGGGCAGAGGCCCAGAAACAAGTCAGGTCCTTCACGGATGTGGGGGCTATTCAACCGATACCAGAAAAGGAAAAAGGACAAGGTTTTTATTCAAGACTTTTCTTGGTACCCAGAAAAGACAATTCATGGCGTCCAATACTGGACTTATCGATTTTGAACATGTTCCTGGACATTCCAAAATTCAAAATGCTGACTTTACAACAGCTGCTGCCTGTGCTAAGCAGGAATGCTTGGTTAGTGACTCTAGACTTAAAGGAGGCATACCTGCATATCCCAATAAGGGAATCATGCAGAAGATACCTCCACTTCAAAGCAGGTTTTTTACATTACCAATTCTCTTCACTGCCCTTTGGCTTATCTACTGCGCCCAGGGTCTTTACAAAGTGCCTGGAATCAGTAATTGCATTCTGCAGACAAAGCATTCAAATTTATCCTTATCTGGACGATTGTCTCATTCAAGCAGAGGACAAGGACACCCTTCTTCAACATCTGGCGTTTGTAAAAAGGCTTCTAACATGCCTAGAGTACACTGTAAATGAAAAGAAATCACAACTGGTACCCCCTCAAATAATTACATTCCTGGGTGCAAGCTTGAATACAACTGCCCAGATGGCTTACCTCAGTCCAGACAAAGGCAACTGACAACTGGGTTTTTGTTGCCATTTGTTTGAAGTATGTTATCTGCAAGATAAATTCTGCAGGCTTTGGGGTTCATGGCACCCTGCATTCTACTAATTCCATATGCGAGACTGCATATGAGGAAACTTCAGTGGTACCTAAAAAGTTTATGGAGTCAGCATTGTCACAGTCTGGAAACAATGATTCCCTCATTCCCTGCCTACAACAGGAGCTTCTTTGGTGGGCAGAGACATGTCACCAAAACAAGGGACTCTCATTCACTCTACCCAAACCGTAACTACAGAAGCATCAGACTATGCTTGGGGGGCCCACCTGGCAGGGAGATGCATTCAGGGCAAATGCAGCCCAAACCAATGCATCTGCACATCAACCAAAAAGAGATGCTAGTTCAGAATGCTCCGACATCCTTTAAAGACTGACAACACAGCTATATGGTACATAAACAAGCAGGGGGTACACATTCCTACTCCCTTTGCAGACTAGCCATGACCTTGTGGAACACAGCCTTGACTTACCAAATACATTTTCAAGCTCAATTCCTGCCAGGAAAGCAAAATATTCTGGCAGACGACCTAAGCAGAAATCTTATGGACCCACACGAATGGAAACTGGATCCACAAATCTTCACCATATTAAAGCAGAAATGGGGGAGCCCAGACATGGATCTATTTGCCTCTCCCCAAAATTATCAGTTGGACAAATTCTGCACAAGAACGCCTCACAAAAAAGCATGAAAAGTTGATGCTCTATCCTTCAGCTGGAAAAACCTATCAAGTCTATGCCTTTCTACCTCTGCCTCTACTCTCCAAGGTCTTACTAAAAGTCAGACGGGAAAAAACAAAAATGATCCCAATTGCTCCAGACTGGCCTCGCCAGCACTGGTACCCACTTCTAAGGAATATGTCTCACCTTCCTCCATGGTACTTGCCTCAAATACCTCATCTACTGTCTCAGCAGAACTGTCGAATTCTACACACACTGCTCCAAACTCTGAATCTTGCAGCATGGCTAGCCAACTAATTATTCAAACAACACCTCTCAGTAAATCTGTGATGGATGTCATTTTGGAAGCCAGAAGGCCTAGTACTAGAAAATGTTATGCTGGTAAATAAATTAAAGAGATTCTGTGCTTGGAACCAAGCACAAGGAATAGACACAGCAAAGCCCAATATTCCTCAGATTTTACAATATTTGACTGAGATGATTGACAAGGGTCTATCTTTTTCTTCAATAAAGATCCATGCCTCGGCCATCTCTGCTCATTACAACACAGAGCCTCCCCTCTTTTCTCATTCTTTGCTTAAACAGTATCTTAGAGGGGCCAAAAATTTAAGGTCTCCCAGAAGATCACCAGCTCCTGCATGAGACCTCAATTTTGTGCTGGAAAAAAATCACCCTGCCTCCTTTTGAACCAGCAGCTACTGCGGATATAAAATTTATATCTTGGAAAACAGCTTTCCTCTTGGCAATCACTTCAGCAAGAAGGGTTTCAGAACTACAGGCTCTCATGGCAGTGGAGCCTTTTATTATATTTTACCCGGACAGGGTGTCTCTCAGGATAAATCCTTCTTTTATGCCTAAAGTGATATCCAGTGTGGCTCTTAACCAGACCATTCACCTGCCAACATTTTACCCAAATCCGCAGAACAAGGGGGAGCGGATTCTGCATTCATTGGATGTACACAGACAACTAAGATTCTACTTAAACAGGACCAAATCTCTAAAAGTCTGAGCAACTACTGGTAGCATTTGCTGCAGGGTCAGAGGGGAAGGCTATATCAAAGCAGACTATTTCTAAGTGGATAAGCCACTGCATTCATTTCTACTATTTGCACCATGGTAAACCTGTGCCCAAAGGGATCAGATCACATTCCACCAGGGCTGCCTCTACTTCAGCAGCTTTTCTCAGAGGGGTCCCAACCAAAGACATTCTAGAAGCTGCTACTTGGAGCTCTGTTCATACCTTCATAAAGCATTATCGTTTACCTCTCTTCTCCAAATCCAGGGCAGGCTTTGCCACTGCAGTCCTGCAGGGCCTTATAGCCGCTCCTAATGCTGTTTAGTTCCACCCCCCCATCCATAGCTTTGGGATTCTACCCAAATGTAATGACTACAACAGTGAAACACGAAGAACATAGTACAGTTGTGTACACTTACCATAAATATAGATGTTAGAGTGTATTCACTGTTGCAGTCTGGGTTACCCACCCACCATCCCCCTTTCTATACCTGTTCTTTCCTTCACTATACTCAAAAGCCTTTGTGGTTTATTTGATTTTAGTTGAAGGTAATGTTTCCAAAGTGCATTTATATATTTACTGTTTTTTATATATATATTTTTGCTCCCCATTTGGGGGGCACCTGACATCTGGGGCAAGAAAAACTGAATAAAATGGCGTCTGCTGCATGTTTTATACCCCCTGACGGCCTGACGTCATGGAAGAGGAGACTGCAACCAACGCAGGACCCAAGACTTTGTTATTCAGGCCAGCTGAGGGCAACCTGCCAGCAGATTACCCAAATGTAATGACTGCAACAGTGAATACACTTGAACATCTACATTTATGGTAAGTGTGCACAATTGTACTTTCTCTGGATTACCAAATTCAGATCTTAGTGGAGCAATGGATCACCAGTGTGCACCATCGTTCTCTCAGCTGCCATAAAGAGACATTGCAAGATGCTCAAGCTGTCTGTCCCTGGGCAAGGAGTCCAGAGTCCTGAGTCACTTAAGGAAGGGTGTGCATGTGTCTAGTGCGTTATTTATCCACGTCATAAAGTATTTTACACATTTTTGTTTGCAATGTAAATTTATTCTTAATAAGGAATCTGTTATGATTAACAACTGTATAGTTAAAACCAATTTCCATTGTACATGTAACACTTCTGGGGTTATTTATGAAGCTTTATGCCAACATTGCAACGGATTTTATGTTGGCAAAACGCAAAGCAGGTTGAGAGACCTCGTATACAAACACATGCCGGATATTAAAAATATGAATTTGAACAACTCTCTGTTTAAACGTTTATTTTATTTCCTACACATAGTGTTGCCTTTTTTGTTATCAAGATGGTTGCTAAATACGCCAGGAGAGGTCCGTGGTTTGACCTAATTGAACTCGTTTGGAGGTAGTTGGGGGTCATATTTCTTTGAATCCAAAAGTGTGCCTGGCCTTAACTTAAAGCAGTTAGTCAAAGAAATAATATTCAAAACCTACTTAATAACTAATGCCCCTTTTCTTGGATACCTCCAATGTAATCTTTGCCCATCGCAAGATGTCCTACTCTGTCAAAAGCAGGTGGCAATTCAAGAGACGCACAATCTTCTATAAAAGTGCATTCCAGAAGGCCCCACCAGACCAGAAATTATTTGTTTTATTTGAAATTCTACTTGTTTAACAGGAACCACAACAAAACCACAACAGAGATTCAGGAAAATGAAGTCCAAGCCAACACAGGTTTATTAGCAGCAGACTAGATGAGCATTCACTTAAAATCATATAAAAATATATGCAATTGACAATTTGAATATATATAATATATTGAAAAGTAGTTCTGATGAAGTCTTAGTAAGATGAAAGCGCTTAACTTTTAAACTGTTTGTGTCGATAAAGCAACTTTTATTTATTCTACTTTGGATTCGTGGTGTGCTGGTGCTTGGAGGAGATATACTGGAACGGGCTGTGTGGCTTGTTTGTACTGTTATTTGTCGACTGTTCCAGTGAATTTGTTTTTTTCATGCAATAGTTCATCGTCAACGACTGTATTGTTATTAAGTGCTAAATGGCCACCAGTGTCATCAGTGTCCTGTTCAGAATCTGCGCGGACATCAGAGCCACAAATTGGGCCTTCAGAGGCTCCACAGGATGCCGACATACCTTCAGTAAAACTATTACTCAAACTACTATGATGATGCATGTGGGTATTATCAAGGCTTCCACCAAAAACACTTGTGCCTACTTTGCAACCACGACCAAACCCCACAATACCTATAGTATCCATTGTAGCTACAGAACCACCGTTCGGCACATCGTGTTTAAAGCCATCGAAATCATGACCAGAGGAGTTACGGGCATAACAGGCAACAGGTTCTGGGATAAGCATAGAGTTTGAATCACAATCGGTTTCAACGTTAAGTAAAACTCCCGTACCTACAGTGGCTACTTCAGTTGAAAAAACCTTGTCAAATATTTCAAATTCATCAACAGCGTCATTAAATTCCCTGCTCGTAGTACAATGGAAACTGTTTACCTTTGCGGTTTCAAAGCCCCTTGCTGAGTATTGTTGGCTGAACGCCCTACTTTTGGTCATGTTCCCAAACGACCCATATTGTTTTCGTCATGAGACAGTTCCCTGTTCCGAATTCTCTCTGACTGTCACACACCCTCCTCTAAAGGGCGTTCATTTTCAAAATCAAAGCTTATATTCACTTCTGCATTTCCCTCTGGTGTCATGACATCACACATTTCATTCCTATGATTGGTTGATCCATTCCGGTTACCATGCCGACGTGGTTCCCTCTTGGACTGTGGATAAACATTACCGGATTCGTAAATTTTAATATCCCTTTTAATTTTCTGTAGTTTTTTATTATATATAACCTCACAACTGCGATCAACGTCTTTAACATTGTTGGTGTAATTTGTATAATAGCATTCAAACAATAGGTCCTTAACGATAATCTTGTTAATGACCTCAAGGTCAGTAAGAAGTGCCTCTATTTTAATGTTATATTTCACCATGATGTCCATAATACCCAGCCCGGTCTTATCAAAAAGTTCATGTAGTTCATTAATCATGGCAGTGTTACCATCAACCCCATTCGGGTACCTCCAAACAAGCAGGCCCTTCGGCACCATCCCAAGTTCAATATTCCTAGACAAATAACTATTTTCAAGCGGAGTTCTCTTTAATTTGAACAATTTAATCTCAAACTCTTTAAGCATTTCAGCCAAGGTTTTACCACTGTTATGCTTAATGTTATTGGTCAACCCGCTATCGGATGAAAAGCTGAAACAATGGGATTTCCAATGTGCACTGCTGAAACCAAGTGTCTGCTTATCAGCAGACTCGGACCGCACATCTTTAGAATTTCCTTGGAGAGAGCAGGCAACATTATTATCAATGGTAGCAGACACAGTACCTGTATGAGGAGTAGCTTGAGTGAGCGGCAAGCCTAAACTTCCCAACGATGGCATAGTAGATGTGGGCAATTGCCTTTCTGTTAGGCTTTTAATTTGAACCGAATGTTCCTGCAATTGTTCATTAATGTGTTGCAATAAATCCAAGATGTTAGCCAGGGAGCTGTCGTTCTCCATGAACAACACAAAAACCAGGAACCACAACAAAACCACAACAGAGAATCAGGAAAACGAAGTCCAAGCCAACACAGGTTTATTAGCAGCAAACTAGACGAGCATTCACTTAAAAGAAAATCATATAAAAATATATGCAATTGACAATATACTAAAACTGCAAATCTGTGTATATATGTAAATATAATATTTACTTTTGCCCTTTAATATACTTTAATTTGAGAAAGGGCTTAATAGTACTAAGCTCATTAATGCCAGGAAAATTGTAGGCATTCAACCTAAGCTGCCATTTTAATTCACAAACATCTAAATGTGTATCTGTTATTCTACCCTGTGGATCGAAATTAATCTGCTGTAAGATACAAAACTTAAATATATGACCAATGTATTCAATTAAATGTCTAGCAAGGGCATTGGTGGCTTTATGATGTTTGATGCCCACATAAAATGCTTCTCAATCCTGACACTTAGCGAGATAAATTACATTTCTTGTTTGACAATCATAATGACCTGATACAGAGACATAACAGTGATTAATCGTAAAACTGCTACCAGCTGGTAAAATATGGGGGCAAATTGCGCACCTTCCGCATTTAAAATTACCTATAGTTCTATTACTGGAAGGCTTGTTGTACAAAGAAAACCGTTCAAACATATCTTTAAAAGATGAGTCCTTATGATATATGAACACAGGTGAATTACTAAAATAGGACTTAAACTCTTTGCCCATCTGAAAGATACCACAAATTCTACTAATTATCTGTTTAATCTTATCTGAATCTCCATTATAAGTAGAGATAAACATTAAAGATGACCTAGCCAAAATAGAAGACTTAGTAGGCACACAAGGTGAAATAAAATAATTATAATTATCAGCACAAAGTATGGCCTGATAAACACCAACATCCCTCTTACATTTAATTTCCTTTAAGACGTCCAAACACAAGATTAATACTTGCTCTGCCTGTGGACTATCTTTGGGAATGTCTGTAAACCTTCAGAAATAGTAATTGGAATCCCTTCAGCAGCTAACATTCTTTGGATGCCTCTAGACATTGCAACAGTAGTACCCTGTGTATCTACTGACAGACTGAAGTCAGTTCAGCAGTAATGGCAGCCTTGAGTAAGAAGGTATTATGATTTATGGCAGCCTCCATACCGATGGTGTCTCCAACAAGATGCTACGAGACAGTACTAAAATGGACCAGATTCTTAGAGATTCTTTATGCATTATCTATTCTACCCTTTTTGATGAAATGTTAAGGCAGACTGTGCAGAGCCAGAGTCATTTTCTTAGCTCCATTTTGGCCCATACATGTTTGGCTTCCCCTTCTTTGGTCTTACTTACTATAGCTTTGGGAATCTACCCAAATGTAATGACTGTAACAGTGAAACACTAAGAACATAGTACAGATGTTCATCGTGTTACACTGCTGCAGTCATTACACTTGGGTTATCCTGCCGTCAGGCGGTCCCGCAGTCGGCCTGAGTTCGAAAGTCTTGGTCCGGTGTCGGTTGCTGTTGCTTCTTCCCTGACGTCAGTGCGACAGGGGTATACAAGATGCATCCGACGACATTTTCTTCAGTTTTTCTTGCCGCGCGGTGCCCGAAGCAGAAGCAGTTTGCAAGTGCCGGTCGGCCGACTCCTGAGATTTTCGGAGTCGAATTTCAAATTCGAAGTCTTCAGTAAAGTTAAGTACCCCGTTGGGGCAACTTTTTTCTTGCCTCAGACCGATTTCAGAAAAAGTTACTAATTGTATTTCTTGTGGGAAGCAAATACCTTATAAGGACTTCCACTCTTACTGTATTCCATGCCTAGGCCCTGATCACGATGTCACTAGTTGTTGGTTTTGTGCTAGATTTAACAAAGCACTATAAAACGATATTTTGATTTTGCATTGCACTACTTTGGCCAAAGGTTCAATTATACTATGCCGTCGGATCAACCGATGACCGCAATTCCGAAAAAATGCAAAGACAAGGATAAAGACGGGCATCCGAGGTCCAAAATCGACGGAACCTCTTCTAGGCCAGTCACCGGCTCTCCGTGAGGTGCTTTCGCAGCCCCTGACACCTGCTACCTCAGAGGGACAGGCCGCCTCTGACTCCCACGTGGAGACAACTAAGCCTGTGGAAACTCAAGGTATTGGGCCTACGGAAACTAATTCCTCAGATGGGTCCGGAGCCGCTGAGCAGGCATCTGCTTCTGAGGGTGATGTCCTTCAAGGATGCATCTGCAGTCATAACATATGGGTTGTCCTGCCTCAGGCAGCCCTGCAGTCGGCCGTATTCCAAAGTCTGGGTCTGGCCTCGGCTGATGTCGCACTTTCCCCGACGTCAGAGCTTCTGGGGTATAAAGGCATCAGCCGACGCCATTTTCCCCAGTCTTTCTTGCCGCGTGGTGCCCGAAGCAGAAGCTGTTCGCAAGTGCCGGTCTGTCAGATCCAGAGATTTCAGCTACCGAAGACTTCTAAAAAAGCTAAGTACCCCGTTGGGGACTCTTTCTTGCCTCAGCCGATGTCAGACAAAGTAAATAATTGTTTAACTTGTGGGAAACAAATACCTCATAAGGATTTCCATTCTTACTGCCTTCCTTGCTTAGGCCCAGACCACGACGTATCAGCTTGTTTAGCCTGTGCTCCTTCAACCGACGGACTCTTAGGCGTCGGTCGGAGTTTGCAGAAGAGTTTTTGGATCCGCTTTGCATATAAAATGTCGCCGGAGACTCCGACTACACATTTAGCCAAAAAGCAAGGAAAAGGACCGACACTCGCCCGCGGTTTCGCTGAAACCACGGTTAGGCCTACCGCGAGTGTCTCGGTTTCGGCTGAAACAGAGTCCTCGGTTCTTACTTCTGCCGAAATCATACCTCCGACAACCGAGGTCAGAGAGGCCCCGGCTGAGTCGGCTACAGAAATCCCTACCGAAGAAGCAAGCGCACAAGAATTGTCCGACACCATCCCCTTGGACATTTCTACTCCTGCACGTGGGGCAGCTAGGCCCCCTGCTTCTATGTCTATTAAGGCCTTCTCCAGAGCTAAAGCAGCTAAAATTTCAAAGGCTTTACCTGCAAAATCTTCCTCTGAGACCTTCCTCAAGTTCTCAGATTCTCAGCCTTGCTGAGGACCTTATATCTCTGATTAGGGGTTCCCAACCTCACCCAGACAGGGCCTCTCAACCACCTCCTGACAAAAGGCCTAGGACTGAACCCCCTGAGCCTCTCTCCTCTGATTACTCCTCGGATGGATCTGATTTATCAGACCATCAGGAAGAACCATACTCACCATATGAGGATTCAGATGCAGAAGACTCTATTCCTTCTGCCTCCCCTCCAGAAGAATTTTCCTTTGGGGAGACTTTACACTCAATGAGGGAACACTTTCAATGGCAGTGTCAGGATTTCTCTGATTCTAGAAAAAGACTTAGGACCTTTTTACACTTGCCACAGCATAGGCCTTTAGCCATACCACCTGTGCTAACAGTAGTTGATGATGCATATAATGATGTCAGTTCTGCCCCTGATTCTCTTCCCCCGGCCCCTGCCAAACCTGACGGATATTACAGGGTCCCGGATTCTCATTTTCATTTGTATAAAGCCCATGCTGCAGACCCAGAAACTATTTCTCAGGGCCCAAAAGGTGTTGCAGCTGCCACTGCCAAAAACCCCCTACCCTCAGAAAGGGAGTCAAGAGCATTAGAGAGATGGGGAAAAAAGGTTTACACATCTGCTACTCTTTCTGCCAGGGCTTTAAACTGTCAATTCCATATGATACAGTACCAGAAATATTTGTTAGATCAGCTGAATAAAAAGCTTTCTTCTCCTGAACCTTTAGACCGTACGTCCCTTCAGGATTTGGTACACAACTCTCAGCAGGTCAGTAATCATTTCTTAAAATGTGGCTATGATGCACTGGAGGCTTCAAACTGTCAATTCCATATGATACAGTACCAGAAATATTTGTTAGATCAGCTGAATAAAAAGCTTTCTTCTCCTGAACCTTTAGACCGTACGTCCCTTCAGGATTTGGTACACAACTCTCAGCAGGTCAGTAATCATTTCTTAAAATGTGGCTATGATGCACTGGAGGCTTCAAACTGTCAATTCCATATGATACAGTACCAGAAATATTTGTTAGATCAGCTGAATAAAAAGCTTTCTTCTCCTGAACCTTTAGACCGTACGTCCCTTCAGGATTTGGTACACAACTCTCAGCAGGTCAGTAATCATTTCTTAAAATGTGGCTATGATGCACTGGAGGCTTCAAACTGTCAATTCCATATGATACAGTACCAGAAATATTTGTTAGATCAGCTGAATAAAAAGCTTTCTTCTCCTGAACCTTTAGACCGTACGTCCCTTCAGGATTTGGTACACAACTCTCAGCAGGTCAGTAATCATTTCTTAAAATGTGGCTATGATGCACTGGAGGCTTCATTTAGATCAGCTATGACTGGAGCAGTAATTCGAAGGCATGCCTGGCAAAAAGAGCAATCCTTGCCAGACCATGTCAAGGCTAAACTCCTAGATGCTCCAATGGAGAAACAAAGTTTATTTGGCTCCCCTGCACAGGAAATTCTAAAGAAAGTGGAAGAAAAAGCAAAATCTGTGCAAACAGTAAAGGATTTTCTGCAGGTCCAACCTCCGTGGTTCAGTAGAAACTGGCCTTCAAAGAATTGGTCCTTTCCAGACACCTCCAGAGCACAGAGGGGCAGGAATAGACGCCCAAGAGGCAGAGGTCAATCAAAGGGTGCCTACAGGGGTCGTCAGTGGCAACCTGCCAACCAGAGGAGTACTGCAGCAGCTACAACTACAACCACTTCCACAGGACAGACACAATGACTTGGCTCTGATTCCGCCTACCAGGGAACAAGTGGAAGCACCCTTGGGCGGAAAGTTGGCTTTATTCTCGAAAAATTGGCATTGCATTACAAAAGACAAATGGACATTGCAAACAATAGACAAAGGATACAGGTTTCACTTCCACACTTTACCAAAAAAGAGCGGAATGCCAAACCTTCCACCAAGCCAGAAGCCAGAGGCTCTAAGGCAAATCAACAGTTTACTTCAGATGAAAGCAATAGAAAGGGTACCACCTATGGAACAAGGCCAAGGATTTTACTCCAGACTATTCCTTGTACCAAGAAAAGAAACCCAATGGAGGCCTATTCTCGACTTGTCTGCACTAAACACATATCTCATTGTGCCAAAATTCAAAATGCTGACCCTACAGCAACTTCTTCCCATGTTGGGCAAGGAGTCTTGGCTGGTGACTCTAGATCTCAAGGAGGCATACCTGCACGTCCCTATACAACCAGATTGCAGAAGACACCTCAGATTTCTTGCAGGATCAGAGCATTATCAATTCTCAGCATTGCCCTTTGGCTTATCTACTGCGCCCAGAGTATTCACGAAATGCCTGGCATCAGTAATTGCACATTGCAGGCTTCAGGGAATTCAAATCTACCCATACCTGGACGACTGCCTAATACAAGCGGACAACAAGACAAAACTAATAAAGGATTTGGCCTATGTTATACACCTGTTACAGGCCTTGGGATACACAGTCAACATCCAGAAGTCAAGACTAGTGCCATCCCAAAGGATAACATTTTTGGGTGCGGATCTGGACACAATAACTCAGATGGCTTTTCTCACAGAAGAAAAACAAGAGCAACTCCCAGTCTACTTCATGGCTCTGACAAGACAAACTCAGTTTACTGCAAGGAAAGTCCTGCAGGCCCTGGGATGTCCTTCAAGGATGCATCTGCAGTCCTTACAAATGGGTTGTCCTGTCGTCAGGCAGCCCTTCGGTCGGCCGGATTCCAAAGTCTGGGTCTGGCCTCGGCTGGTGTCGCACTTCACCCGACGTCATCTCTGCTGGTCTTCGGGTATAAAGGCATCAGCCGACGCCATTTTCCTCAGTCTTTCTTGCCGCGTGGCCAAGCAGAAGCTGTTCGCAAGTGCCGGTCGGTCAGATCCAGAGATTACTACTACCGAATACTACTTCGAAGACTTCTAAAAAGCTAAGTACCCCGTTGGGGACTCTTTCTTGCCTCAGCCGATGTAAGAAAAAGTGAATAACTGTTTAACTTGTGGGAAACAAATACCTCATAAAGATTTCCACTCTTACTGCTTACCTTGTTTAGGCCCAGACCACGACGTAGCAGCCTGTTTAGCCTGTGCTTCCTTCAACCGACGAACGCTTAGGCATCGGTCGGAGTTTGCCGAACAGTTTTTCGGCTCAGATTTTGCGTACATTATGCCGTCGGATCCTCCGACTACTCAAATTGTTAAACGCAAAGAAAAGGACCGACACGCGGTCCGCGGTTTCGCCGAAACCACGGTTAAGCAAACATGAGTGTCTCGGTTTCGCGAAACCGAGCAAACGGGTCAATCTTCAGCCGAATCCATGACTACTACCGAGGCCCCTGCTACCCTAGTTGAATCGGCCTCTGAAGTTTTGCCTACTAATGTGGTTTCTCTAGAATTATCGGACACCATCCCTTTGGATGTCTCTACCCCAGCACGTGGTGCTGCTAGGCCTCCTGCAGCCATGTCTATAAAGGCCTTTGCCAGGGCTAAAGCAGCCAAAACTGCTAAGTCTGTGCCTGTTAAGCCCCCCTCTCACAGGCCCAGTTCCAGTTCCCAAATGCTTACTCTGGCAGAGGATCTCATTTCCTTAATAAGGGGATCCCAATCTCACCCAGACAGGGCCTCTCAACCTCCAGAAAAGAGACCTAGAGCAGAGCCCCTGAGCCAGTGTCCTCAGATGACTCTTCTGATGATACAGACAATACAGACCATCCAGAGGCTCCTTTTTCTACTTATGAAGATTCCGATGCTGAAAAATCTATCCCTTCTGCCTCTCCACCAGAGGAATTTTCCTTTGGGGAAACCTTACATGCCATGAGAGAGCAATTCCAATGGCAGGGACAAGATTTCTCAGATTCAAGAAAAAGGCTTAGGACCTTTTTACACTTACCGCAACATAGGCCCTTAGCTATACCTCCAGTTCTTCCTGTTGTGGATGATGCATTTAATGATGCTTGCACTGCTCCTGATACTTTACCTCCAGCCCCTGCCAAGCCAGATAGGTTTTACAGGGTACCGGACACTCATCACCACTTATACAAGGCTCCTCTTGCAGATCCTGAGACTATCTCCCAGGGGCCTAAGGCAGTAGCTTCGACCTCAGCGAAAAACCCTCTTCCCTTCTGAAAGGGAATCCAGGTCCTTAGAGAGATGGGGTAAAAAAGTATACACCTCTGCTACTCTCTCAGTTAGAGCTTTGAACTGTCAGTTTCATATGATCCAATACCAAGAGTTTATGCTTGATCAGTTAACTAAGAAACTGTCCTCTGATAATGCCTTAGATAAGAAATATGTTCTAGAAATGGTGAATAACATTCAGCAGGTTAGTAACCATTCTTTAAAATGTGGCTATGATGCACTGGAGGCTTCATTTAGATCAGCCATGACTGGCACAGTTATAAGAAGGCATGCATGGTTGAAAGAACAGGTCTTGCCGGATCATGTTAAAGCAAAGCTATTAGATGCTCCTATGGATAAGGTCAGTCTATTTGGTTCTCCTGCCCAACAAGTAATGAAGAAAATGGAAGAGAAGGCAAAATCTGTACAAACAGTTAAATATTTCTTACAGGTTCAGCCCCCAAGGTTTAGCAGGAACTGGCCTAACAAAAATTGGTCCTTTCCAGACTCCTCTAAATCTCAGAGAGACAGGAATAGACGTTCCAGAGGCAGAAATCAATCCAGAGGAGGTGCCTACAGGGGACGCCAGTGGCAAGGCAATAACCAACGAGGCACAGATACAACCACTACCACTGCAACAGGACAATCACAGTGACTTGGCTCTGACACCGCCTACCAGGGAACAAATAGCAGCACCCTTAGGCGGAAAGTTAGCCTTATTTTCAAAAAACTGGCACTATATCACAAGAGACAAGTGGATTTTGCAAACTATAGACCAAGGCTACAGGTTTCATTTCCACACCTTACCAGTAAAAAGAGGAATGCCAAACCTACCACCAAATCAAAAGACAGAAGCTCTAAAACAAATAGCTCAATTAACAAAGATGAGAGCTGTGGAAAGGGTACCACATACAGAACAGGGCAAGGGATTTTACTCCAGACTCTTCCTAGTACCAAGAAAAGAGAAAAGTTGGAGACCTATTCTCGACCTGTCTGCTTTAAACACATTCATCATTGTTCCAAAATTCAAAATGCTGACCCTACAGCAACTTCTTCCCATGCTGGGCAAGGAGTGTTGGCTGGTAACTCTAGATCTCAAGGAGGCATACCTGCACGTCCCCATACGACCAAATTGCAGAAGATACCTCAGATTTCTTGCAGGATCAGAGCATTATCAATTCTCAGCATTGCCCTTTGGCTTATCTACTGCGCCCAGAGTGTTCATGAAATGCCTGGCATCAGTAATCGCTCATTGCAGGCTACAGGGAATCCAAATTTATCCATACCTGGACGACTGCCTGATACAAGCGGACAACAAAAGCAAGCTGACACAAGACTTACAAAGAGTCATTTGCTTACTACAAGCCCTGGGATACACAGTCAATTTTAAAAAGTCAAGACTGATACCATCCCAAACAAGAACATTCTTGGGTGCAGAATTGGACACAGTAAAACAGATGTCATTCCTAACTGCAGAAAAACAAGAACAACTTCCTCTTTACTTCTTGGCATTAACAAAGCAGAACAAACTAACAGCAAGGAAACTACTACAGGCCTTGGGCTTCATGGCATCCTGCATAATCCTGGTCCCCCATGCCAGACTGCATATGAGAAAGCTACAGTGGTACCTAAAGAATTTATGGTCTCAACACAGGCACAGCTTAGAAACCGAAATACCACTAATCCCATGCCTGAAACAAGAGTTCCTATGGTGGGCTCAGGCATGCCAGTCAAACCCAGGTTTGTCCTTCCACAACATTCAAACAAGCCAAACCATCACAACGGACGCCTCAGACCTCGGTTGGGGGGCCCACATGCTGGACAAGTGCATTCAAGGCTTATGGACTCAAGATCAGCTGCACCTGCACATAAATCAAAAAGAAATGCTGGCAGTAAAACTAGCAATCCAGAATTTCAGACCATTCCTCAAAGAAGGCCAATTGATGATAAGGACAGACAACACCACAGTCATGTGGTACATCAACAAACAGGGAGGCACTCATTCATACCCCCTATGCCGAATGGCTCTGGACCTATGGAATATGGCTCTGAGCTACAACATTCAGTTACAGGCAATATTTGTACCTGGAAAAGAAAACATCCTAGCAGACATGTTAAGCAGAACTACCTCGGATGCTCACGAATGGATGCTACACCCGGACATCTTCAAGGCCATCACAAAAAAATGGGGAATGCCACAAATAGACCTATTCGCATCCCCACTCAATCACCAGCTCAAGAAATTCTGCAAAAGGACATACCACCCACTTGCTTGGAAGGTGGACTCTCTATCCTTCAGTTGGAAAGGCCTGACAGCATATGCATTTCCACCTCTTCCTTTGATGCACAAGGTACTACTGAAAATCAAAGAGGAACGTCCAAGGATAATTCTGATAGCTCCAAATTGGCCAAGACAACATTGGTATCCATTGCTGAGGAGCATGTCTCGGGGAAACGTGGACACTACCCTGATTCCTTTGATGTTAACTCAGAGCGACTACAACATCCTGCATCCAAACCTGAAAACTCTGCAACTGACTGCCTGGAACATTACATAAGAGCAACTAACCCAGATTTATCCTAAAGGGTTAAAGACATTATCCTTGAGGCCCGCAGACCTTCAACAAGAAGGAACTATGCAGGAAAATGGAAAAGGTTTGTCATTTGGAGTACTGAAAGAGGGAAAGATGTGTCAAAGGTAGATATTGCCAACATCCTGGAGTATTTGGCAGAGCTTCTCCATACAGGCCTGTCCTATTCCTCCATCAAGATACATGCATCAGCTATTTCTGCAGAATACAGCTTCGATCCCCCTGTCTTCTCACATCCTCTACTCAGGCAGTTCCTAAGAGGAGTTAAGAATGTAAAACCTCCTAGGAAACCACCATTACCAGCATGGGACTTGAACTTTGTGCTAGAAAAATTGACACTCCCTCCATTCGAACCAGCAGCAACAGCAGATCTTCAACACCTATCCTGGAAAACTGCTTTCCTACTGGCAATTACTTCAGCAAGAAGGGTTTCGGAACTACAGGCTTTAATGGCAGTACAACCCTTCCTAATCTTCCATCAAGATAGAGTGTCCATGAGAACTAATCCTACACTTATGCCTAAGATGGTATCCAGAGTGTCTCTAAACCAGGCAATCCACCTACCTACCTTCTTTCCCAATCCACAGAACAGGGGGGAAAGACTGCTGCATACCTTGGATGTACATAGACAGTTGCGCTACTACCTGGACAGAACCAAGGGCAATAGAAAAACTGACCAGCTTCTAGTAGCTTATGCAACAGGAAGGTAAGGAAAAGCAATTTCCAAACAGACAATCTCCAAGTGGATAGGAAATTGCATAAGATTCTGTTACTCCTACCATGGAAAGCAAATTCCACAGAACATAAGGCCTCATTCTACAAGGGCTACAGCCACTACTACAGCTTTCTTACGAGGAGTGGCTACCAAGGACATTATTGAGGCTGCTACTTGGACCTCCGTGCATACATTTGCCAAGCATTATAACTTATTTCTATACTCTAGATCCCGAGCAGGGTTTGCCACTGCTGTTTTGCAAGGGATCCTAACTACACCATAATTCTTCCTCCTCCCCTAGTTTGGCTATGGTATTCTACCCATTTGTAAGGACTGCAGATGCATCCTTGAAGGACATAGTACAGTTTTGTACCTACCATAAATGTAGATGTCCGAACAGGATAGCATCTGCAGTCAGGATTACCCACCCTCCTTCCCCTCTGTGGTACTCCTAGGGTATTTGCCCACCTAATAGCTGGCTGGGGGGGATCTCTTATGGTGTATTTGTTTGTATATATGTACATACATGCTTATTTTTTGTGTTTGCCTTCTACTTTTTTGGAAACATTGGCATTTACCCAAAAATTTAGCTTTCCAAGAGGGCAACTGGCATCTGGGGCAAGAAACACTGAGGAAAATGGCATCGGCTGATGCCTTTATACCCGAAGACCAGCAGAGATGACGTCGGGTGAAGTGCGACACCAGCCGAGGCCAGACCCAGACTTTGGAATCCGGCCGACCGAAGGGCTGCCTGACGACAGGACAACCCATTTATAAGGACTGCAGATGCTATCCTGTTCAGACATCTACATTTATGGTAGGTACAAAACTGTACTTTACATGGCATCCTGAATAATCTTGATCCCGCATGCCAGGCTGCATATGAGGAAATTACAGTGGTACCTAAGGAATGTATGGTCTCAACACAGACACAGTCTAGAAACCATGATACCAATCATTCCATGCCTGAAAAAGGAATTCCTGTGGTGGGCTCAGGCCTGCCAGACCAACAGAGGGTTGCCTTTCAACAAACCACAACCAAGGCAGACCATCACCACGGACGCCTCAGACCTAGGATGGGGAGCACACATGGAAGACAAGTGTATTCAAGGCCTATAGTCTCAAGACCAGCTGAATTTGCACATAAACCTAAAGGAGATGCTGGCAGTGAAGCATGCAATCGAGGCATTCAAATCATTCCTCCAGCAAGGACATCTGCTGGTAAGGACAGACAATACCACAGTCATGTGGTACATAAACAAACAGGGAGGCACGCATTCCTACCCTCTATGCCGGATGGCAATGGATCTGTGGAACCTAGGCATGAATCTCAACATCCAACTGCAGGCCAAATTCGTACCAGGAAAAGAGAATTCACTAGCAGACAGCTTAAGCAGAACTACCACGGATGCTCACGAATGGATGCTGCATCCACACATCTTCAAAATCATAACAAACAAATGGGGAATGCCAGAGATAGACCTGTTCGCCTCCCCACTCAACCAGCAACTGAACAAATTCTGCTCAAGAGTATACCACCCACAAGCCTGGAGGGTGGACTCCCTCTCTTTCAGCTGGAAGACCCTAACAGTGTATGCTTTTCCACCTCTTCCATTGATGTACAAAGTTCTACTGAAGATCAGGGAGGAACAGCCAAAGGTGATTCTGATAGCTCCAGACTGGCCAAGGCAGCATTGGTATCCGCTACTGAGAAGCATGTCTCGGACGAACCCATGGCCTCTACTTCTAACGCAGAACAACTACAAGATCCTGCATCCAAACTTGAAAACACTGCAGCTAACTGCCTGGAAAATTGCTTAAAACAAAACCAAACTGTTTTATCTCAGAGGGTCAAGGACATTATCCTGGAGGCTCGCAGACCCTCCCCAAGAAAAACATACTCAGCAAAATGGAAAAGATTCCTCATTTGGAGTGCATCAAAGGGTACAAATGTCACACTGGCAAACCTAGCACACATCCTAGAATACTTAGCAGAACTGTTCCACAATGGCCTGTCCTATTCTTCCATTAAGATTCATGCTTCAGCAATTTCAGCAGAGTACAACATGGATCCTCCTATCTTCTCTCACCCTCTCCTCAGACAATTTTTAAGAGGGATCAAAAATGTAAAACCTCCAAGGAAACCTCCTCTGCCTACATGGGATCTCAACTTTGTGCTGGAAAAATTAACACTACCCCCTTTTGAACCAGCAGCATCAGCAGACTTACAGTTCTTATCTTGGAAAACTGCTTTCCTTCTAGCAATCACTAAAGCAAGAAGAGTATCCGAGTTACAGGCACTAATGGCAGTGCAGCCTTTCCTTATTTTTCACCAGGGTAGAGTGTCTCTGAGAATCAATCCTACTTTTATGCCAAAGGTGGTATCCAGGGTATCCTTGAACCAAGCTATTCATTTGCCTACGTTCTTCCCTAACCCACAGAACAGGGGGGAAAAACTATTGCACACCTTGGATGTACACAGACAACTACGCTACTATCTGGACAGAACTAAAACCAGCAGAAAAACTGACCAACTTTTTGTAGCATATGCAACTGAAGTGCAAGGAAAAGCAATATCCAAACAGACAATTTCAAAATGGATATGAAATTGCATTCGATTCTGCTACTCTTTTCATGGAAAGACAACTCCTGAAAATATCAGGCCTCGCTCCACAAGAGCCACGGCCGCCACTACAGCTTTCCTACGAGGGGTGGCTACCAAGGACATCTTAGAAGCTGCTACTTCGAGCTCCGTGCATACATTTGCCAAGCATTACAACCTTTATACTCCAGATCCCGAGCAGGTTTTGCAACTGCAGTTTTACAGGGGATCTTGACTACACCATCATTTTCTTAGTACCTCCTCCCCCAGTTTGGCTATGGTATTCTACCCATATGTTATGACTGCAGATGCATCCTTGAAGGACATAGTACAGTTTTGTACCTACCATAAATGTAGATGTCCGATAGGTATGCATCTGCAGTCAGGATTACCCACCCTCCTTCCCCTCTGTGGTATTCCTAGGGTGCTTACCCCTCTTTCAGCTAGCTGGGGGAATCTATTATGGTGTATTTGTTTGTATGTATATATGTATATATATATTTTGTTTGCTACTGTTTGGAATTTTCAACATTTATCCAAATTTAGCCTTCCTAGAGGGCACCTGGCATCTGGGGCAAGAAACACTGAGGAAAATGGCGTCGGCTGATGCCTTTATACCCCAGAAGCTCTGACGTCGGGGAAAGTGCGACATCAGCAGAGGCCAGACCCAGACTTTGGAATCCAGCCGACCGCAGGGCTGCCTGAGGCAGGACAACCCATATGTTATGACTGCAGATGCATACCTATCGGACATCTACATTTATGGTAGGTACAAAACTGTACTTTTTCAGACCTTCACAACTTACCATTAAAGATAAAGAAGCAAGCACAGCATTCTCCTGGACAGTCCTCCATGCCTAAGAAACAGATGCTGAAAATGGCTGAAGACCTCATTACTCTAATCAGGGGTTCCCATCCCCCTTCCGAGAAAAGGCCTAGGCAGGATACAGACTACGATTCCTCTGATCAGGTTTCCATTTCCTCTGATTCCTCTTCAGACCAGGGATACTCTCTACCCCCCCTATGAGGACTCTGATGCTGAAGAATCTATCCCTTCAGCCTCTTCTCCTGAGGATTATTCTTTTGGGGAAACTTTACATACCATGAGGGAGCATTTCCATTGGGAAAGTCAGGATTATTCAGAATCCAAGAAAAGGCTCAGGGATTTCCTTTTATTTCCTCAGCACAGGCCCCTGGCTATTCCACCTGTGCTAGATATTGTGGATGATGTGTTCTCTGAATCCATCTTATCTCCTGATTCTTTGCCCCCTGCACCAGCCAAGCCAGATAGGTATTATAGAGTCCCTGACTCTCACAAGTTTCTTTATAAAAAAACCCTTCTGCTGATCCAGAAACTATTTCCCAAGGTCCAAAAGGGGTTGAGGCTTCCATTGCAAAAAAATCCAGTACCCTCTGACAGAGATTCCAGAGCTTTGGATAGATGGGGGAAGAAAGTTTACATTTCTGCAACTTTAGCAGTAAGGGCTTTAAATTGCCAGTTTCACGTGCTTAAGTACCAACAATATTTAATGGCTCAGTTAAAACAGAAAATGCTTGCAAGCTCAGAAGCTCCTGACTGTAAAGAAATGCAGGATTTATTGTATGCAGTTGAACAGGTGGGAAAACATACTCTGCAATGTGGTTTTGATTCTTTAGAGGCCTCTTGTAGAGCCGCAGTTAGAGGTTCTGTGATTGAAAGACATGCTTGGTTAAAAGAACAGAGTTTACCTGATCATGTTAAGGCAAAACTATTGGATGCCTCTTTACAGCATGATACCTTGTTTGGTGTTAAGGCAGAAGAGGTGTTAAAGAAAATGGAGGATAAAGCTAAATCTATGCAAACAGTCAAGGATTTCTTACAGGTACAGCCACCTTGATTTAGCAGAAATTGGCCAACGAAGAATTGGTCCTTTCCAGTGTCAGGCCACAGAGCGGAAGATACAGACGCCCAAGAGGTAGATCTCAACCCCAAGGCTCTTACAGACAATGGCAGTGGGGTACCTCAACCCCAAAAGGAGGTGAGGACAAGTCTCAGCCTTACAGGAAACAGTCCCAATGACTTCCCCCTTTGTATGCCAAAAACTTCCCTATTGACAGCCCCCTTAGGGGGAAAACTAGCACTTTTTTCACAAAACTGGCAATCATCCAAGACAAATGGATTCTGAGTATTGTGTCTCAAGGTTACAGGTTCCACTTTCATACTTTACCAAGGCTAAAAGGAATGCCAGACCTGCCACAAAATCAATGGGGAGAGGCACAAAAACAGATTTCAGCCCTCATGGACATGAGAGCTATTCAGAATGTACCACAACAGGAACAAGGACAAGGATTTTACTCAAGACTCTTCCTGGTCCCCAGAAAGGACAAGGCCTAGATGCCCATACTAGACCTTTCAGTTCTAAATGCTTACCTGAATATTCCGAAATTCAAAATGTTGACATTACAGCAGCTTCTACCCATGCTGGGCAAGAAGGCTTGGCTTGTTACTCTGGACCTCAAAGAGGCATACCTGCATGTCCCTATCAGACAAAATTGCAGAAGATACCTCAGATTCAAAGCTGGTACAATGCACTACCAATTCTCTGCACTGCACTTTGACTTATCTACTGTGCCCAGGGTCTTTACAAAGTGCCTGGCACCAGTAATTGCATTTTGCAGACAAAAAGGAATTGAAATATATCCATACCTGGACGACTGCCTCATTCAAGCAGAGACAAAGGACATTCTTCTACAGCATCTGACGTTTGTAAAAAGGTTGCTAATTTCTCTAGGGTACACAGTAAACTAAAAGAAGTCAAAACTAGTGCCCTCACAACAGATTACATTCCTGGGTGCTAGCTTAAATACAACGGCCCAGATGGCTTATCTCATGCCAGACAAACAAGTTCAACTAACTCAATATTTTCAATTACTGGCAAAAAAGTCCCATCTCCCTGCAAGAAAAATTCTGCAGGCCCTGGGATTCATGGCATCCTGCATACTACTAATAACCATATGCCAGACTGCATATGAGGAAATTACAATGGTACCTAACAAGTGTTTGGACTCAACACCCCCACAGTTTAGAAGCAGTAATACCAATGATTCCCTGCCTGCAACAGGAGTTTCGATGGTGGGCACAGGCATGTCACCTAACAAGGGTCAGCCTTTTACCCTACCCACAGCCAGGCAGACTCTAACAGATACTTCGGATTACGCCTGGGGAGCACACATGGCAGGAAGATGCATTCAGGGCAAGTGGACCATAGACCAGATTCATCTTCACATCAATCAAAAAGAGATGTTGGCTGTTCAAAATGCCCTAACAGCTTTGGCTGTTCAAAATGCCCTAACAACTTTCAAGGACCTTCTACATCCAGGACAATTATTATTAAAGACAGACAGCACCACAGTAATGTGGTACATAAACAAGCAAGGGGGCACTCATTCTTATCCTCTATGCAGGCAAGCCATGACCTTGTGGAACACAGCTCTAACGTATCAAGTTCATCTGCAAGCACAATTCCTGCCAGGAAAGAAAAATTCTCTGGCATACGATTTAAGCAGAAATATCATGGACCCTCACGGATGGAAATTGAATTCACAAATCTTCAGCATGGTAAAGCAAAAATGGGGATGCCCAGACATAGATCTTTTTTACTCCCCACGGAATTGCCAACTACAAAAATTCTGCACAAGGACTTATCACACACAAGCATGGAAAGTGGATGCTCTCTCGTTCAGCTGGAAAAGCCTAAAAGTTTATGCCTTCCCACCACTGCCTCTCCTTTCATAGGTGCTCCTAAAAGCCAGACACGAAAAAACACAGATGATCCTAATTTCTCCAGACTGGCCACGCCAGCACTGGTACCCAATCTTAAAGAACTTAGCTCAAGGCCCACCATGGATTTTGCCTCAAATTCCACACCTTCTGACTCAGCAAAACAATCAGATCCTGCATGGTCAGCTCAAAACCCTAAACCTGGCTGCATGGCAGATTCATTAGTCAAACAGGCAACACCTCTCTCTAAAGCTGTTATGGATGTCATTTTGGAGGCCAGGAGGCCTAGCACCAGGAAAGCTTACTCAGAAAAATGGAAGAGATTCTGCGCCTGGAACCAGGCTCAAAGCCTTGACCCTCTTGTCCCAAATATTCCTCAGATTTTACAATACTTAACTGAGATGCTGGACAGAGGCCTGTCCTTCTCATCAGTCAAGATCCACGCCTCTGCCATTTCACCACATTACAGCACGGATCCTCCTTTATTCTCTCATCCTTTGCTAAAGCAGTACCTCAGAGGGGCTAAAAACATAAGACCGCCCCGGAGAGCACCAGCACCAACTTGGGACCTCAATTTCATTTTGGAAAAACTGACCCTGCCACCTTTTGAGCCAGCCAATACAGCCGATCTAAAATTTTTATCATGGAAAACAGCTCTGTTCCTGGCAATAACTTCAGCACGAAGAGTCTCAAGAGCTACAGGCATTAATGGCAGTGGAACCTTTTATAATTTTTCATCAAGACAGGGTTTCTTTAAGGACAAACCCTACCTTTATGCCAAAGGTGGTATCTAGTGTGGCTCTTAACCAAACCGTCCATTTGCCAACTTTTTATCCAAACCCCCAGAATAAAGGGGGAGAAATTTCTGCACTCTTTGGACATACACAGGCAGCTATGCTTCTACTTGGACAAAACAAAAGCTCTCAGGAAAACTGAGCAACTGTAGCATATGCTGCAGGATCACAGGGCAAGGCTATCTCAAAGAAGACTATATCCAAATGGATAGGACACTGTATTCGTTACTGCTACACACAGCATGGAAAATCCGTCCCTAATAACATTAGGCCACATTCCACCAGTGCAACAGCCACTTTAACAGCCTTTCTCAGAGGAGTACCTAGCAAGGAAATTTTGGAGGCTGCAACTTGGGAGTTCAGTGCACACCTTTACCAAGCATTACCACTTGGCTCTTTACTGTAAGTCCAGAGCAGGATTTGCCACTGCAGTTCTGCAGGGCCTCATAGCCAATCCTAAATCTTTATAGACCAGCCACCCAACCTTAGCTTAGGGATTCTACCCAAGTGTAATGACTGCAGCAGTGTAACACGATGAACATAGTACAGTTTTGTACCTACCATAAATGTATATGTTCAAGTGTACACACTGCTGCAGTCCAGGTTACCCTCCCTCCATCCCCTCTGAATTAGCTGGACTTATCTATACCTTTCTATCCTATACAATCTTTGTGGTATATTTGCTGGTAACTGAAGGTATTGTTCTTTTTTATATGTTTATTTTTTATTAGCAATATGTATTGCCTACCTACTTGGGGGCACCTGACATCTGGGGCAAGAAAAACTGAAGAAAATGGCGTCGGATGCATCTTGTATAACCCTGTCGCACTGACGTCAGGGAAGAAGCGACAGCAACCGACGCCAGACCAAGACTTTGGAACTCAGGCCGACTGCGGGACCGCCTGACCGCAGGATAACCCAAGTGTAATGACTGCAGCAGTGTTAACACTTTAACATCTACATTTATGGTAGGTACAAAACTGTACTTTGTGTACACTTACCATAAATGTAGATGTTCCAGTGTATTCACTGTTGCAGTCCTGGTTACCCTCCCTCTTGCCCCCTAACTTCTTTTGGCTGTACCTCTACTTTCCTTTACTATGCTTAAAAGCCTTTTTGGTGTATTTTCTTTTTTGTTGGAAGTATACCTTTGTGTTTTTATGTTTAATTGCTCCCCTTTAGGGGGGCACCTGACATCTGGGGCAAGAAAAACAGATGTAATGGTGTCAGCTGCATGTTTTATACCCCCTGACGACCTAATGTCATGGAAGAAGGGACAGCAACCAATGCAGGACCCACAACTTTGTTAATCAGGCCGACTGAGGGCAACCTGCAAGCAGATTACCCAAATGGTAATGACTGCAACAGTGAATACACTTGAACATCTACATTTATGATAAGTGTACACAACTGTACTTTATATATATATATATATATATATATATATATATATATATATATATATATATATATATATATCTATATATATATCTTAGTGCTGGGGTTTGTCAGAAGAGAAGTCATTTGGTGGAGACAACAGATATCCTTAAATGCAGATCTCTCCTCCTCCGTCCCTGTTCCAGAGTAGTCAGTCACCCCAGATGTCTCAGGCTTTGCTTTGGGAGCAGTTTCAGGAGGGATAAAAGTGAAGGGCAGGCTCGTTAAAGTTTATTTTGACAAATTGTGAAAGTGTGAGGGGTATTTTATCTTGAGTTTCTTTTTGTGAGGAAGAATCTGCTTTAAGTAACTTAGTTTCTTCTGTTACGCAGGTCAGTACTTTAGTGTGTGTGTAACTCCTAATATTCTTCCAGGGCTATGGCCACTGGTACTGTTTTGAGGAGGTTTTGCATGGCTGTATTCTCAGAAACTCAAACATGTTAAAAATGAGATTCTAAATTCTCCCGTGGATAGAGGTTTTTCAGCCTCCTTTTCCAAAATTTCCAAAGGATTTTCTGTTGCTTCATTCAGTTTGGGCAAATAACAATAGTTTTGAACATCTGCTTACATGTGTTTTGTGCAAGGGGGTCTTAGAAAGAAGTCTTGAGCCTCTCAAAACCAAGGGCATTCTAACAATCTGAATGACTGATGTCCTCCTATTCCCATGTTGCAGTATTCTTAGTGTGGGCTTCTCTACTTCAGGCGACCCGGACGTCTGCTCCTATACAAAAGCTTAAGCCTGGTTGCTGTAGGTGTGTGGGACGTTACACGTAGGGCCATAAACCAGGGACCTTTAATTGTGACGTCTACATGCACAGACCTCAGAACTTTTCAGCCACAGTTGAACATCAGATCGATCGCATTGCTCATCTACTATCAAGACGTCTAAAGCTAAGTACCCTGTTGGGGATTTTGTTTTTTGCTTGAGCTTAGTTTACTGCCCCCCCCCCCCTTTAGCCAGTGCCCATTAAGAAGGGTAAATGCCGATGCAAGCGTCAGATTCTGTATAAAGACTTGCATGACAGTTGTGTTTTTTGCCTAGGCCGAGAACACAACTATATCTCTTGTCTAATTTAGGTTCATAGGTAGGTACTAGGCTATCTGCTCTAGGGCATTTATAAGCCTAGCCAGAATGTGTTGGCTTTTGCCTCCCTTTTAGATTTGATTAGATTCCTGAGCCTCTGTCCAGTAGGGCCATATAAGTGATCCCAGGAGTAAATTTATGATTTCCCATCCACTCGTCAAGATTTCTCTTGAAGAGGGTCAGTGAGGGTCTGTGCCTAACCTGGATTGGGATTCTATTCCAGAGCGAGGGAAGCCTCTGGGATATGAATCTATCCCTCCAGCATGTCCTATTTATTGTTGTGCTGAGGTTTAAATCCCTGGAACGTGTAGCTCTAAGGGACTTGGTGTTCTTGAAGGGGAGCATGTCCATTAATTCCGGGTTAGACATGGCCTTGTACGTCAGGCAGAGATCACCTCTGAGTAGGTGGTAAGCAACTGAGTAGAGCTGGAGTTTCTTTAGTCGAGCTGCATAGGGCATCTGTTTGAGGCCCACAGTCCTCTTGGTGAGGTACTTCTGGGGTCTTTCCAGCTGTTGCAGGTGTCGGGTAAGGTACATCCCAAATGGGGCATTGTACTCTATTATGGGCCTGAAGAGCGATGAGTAGAGGGGCACAATGACTTCTCTTGATCTATATGTGAACCCTTTCATGATTAGGTGGGCTATATAGAAGGTTTTTCTAACCACATTGGTAGTGTGTTTATCAAGGGAGAGGTTGCTATCTATTTGGGTCCCCAGATCCCTAATTACATCTTCTGTACTTAGTGGATTACCAACTATGTGGTAGTTCGTGGGCACTTTGTTTTTCCCAAAGGGGATGACTATGCACTTTTTGGCATTTAGCTTGAGGCCATGGTTCTGACACAAGGTATTTGTCTCCCTTCTGGATGATGCCTGTGTCAGCCGGAGAGTTGATTATTGATGTCCTTCAAGGATGCATCTGCAGTCCTAACAAATGGGTTGTCCTGCCTCAGGCAGCCCTTCGGTCGGCCGGATTCCAAAGTCTGGGTCTGGCCTCGGCTGATGTCGCACTTCACCCGACGTCACTGCTGCTGTCAATTGGGTATAAAGGCATCAGCCAACGCCATTTTCCCCAGTCTTTCTTGCCGCGCGGTGCCCGAAGCAGAAGCTGTTCGCAAGTGCCGGTCGGTCAGATCCAGAGATTTCTACTACGAAGACTTCTAAAAAGCTAAGTACCCCGTTGGGGACTCTTTCTTGCCTCAGCCGATGTCAGAAAAAGTAAATAATTGTTTAACTTGTGGGAAACAAATACCTCATAAGTATTTCCACTCTTACTGCCTTCCTTGCTTAGGCCCAGACCACGACGTAGCAGCTTGTCTAGCCTGTGCTTCCTTCAACCGACGGACACTTAGACGTCGGTCGGAGTTTGCGGAGGAGTTTTTTGGTCCCGCTTTTGCTTACAAAATGCCGTCGGAGACTCCGACTTCACAATTAGCTAAAAAGCGTAAGGAAAAGGACCGACACTCGCGGTTTCGGCCGAAACCACGGTTAAGCCAACCACGAGTGTCTCGGTTTCGGCTGAAACCGAGTCCTCGGTTCTTCCTTCGGCCGAAAGCATTCCTCCTGCAGCCGAGGTGGCTGAATCTGCTACTGAAATTTCTCCTGCTATAGCAGGCACCCAGGATTTATCAGATACTATTCCTTTAGACATATCTACTCCTGCACGTGGAGCTGCTAGGCCCCCTGCATCCATGTCTGTCAAGGCTTTCTCTAGGGCTAAAGCAGCTAAATCTTCTAAAGCCTTGCCTTCTAAAACCCCCTCACACAGGCCTAGTTCTAGTTCCCCAATGCTTAGCCTGGCAGAGGATCTCATTTCTTTGATCAGGGGATCCCAACCTCACCCTGACAGGGCCTCTCATCCCCCTCCAGAGAAGAGGCCTAGAGCAGAGCCCCCTGAACCAGTTTCTACAGATTATTCTTCTGATGATTCAGAAAACTCAAATCCTCCAGAAGGCCCTTATTCTCCATATGAGGATTCTGACGCAGAAGACTCCATTCCTTCTGCCTCTCCTCCTGAGGAATTTTCTTTTGGGGAAACCTTACATGCTATGAGGGAACAATTTCAATGGCAGGGCCAGGATTTTTCAGATTCTAGGAAACGGCTCAGGACCTTTTTGCATTTGCCACAGCATAGGCCTTTAGCCATTCCTCCAGTACTAACAGTTGTGGATGATGCATTCAATGATGCTTGTACTGCCCCTGACTCTCTTCCTCCGGCCCCTGCTAAGCCCGACAGATACTACAGGGTCCCGGACACACATTACCACCTGTATAAGGCTCCTGTTGCAGATCCTGAAACTATTTCTCAAGGCCCCAAAGCTGTAGCAACTACCAAAAACCCCCTCCCCTCTGAAAGAGAATCTAGAGCATTAGAGAGATGGGGTAAAAAAGTTTATACTTCTGCTACTCTTTCGGCTAGGCTTTAAACTGTCAATTCCACATGATTCAGTATCAGGAATTTTTGTTAGATCAGTTAAATAAAAAACTATCCTCTCCTGAACCTATAGACCGCAAGTCCCTTCAGGATTTGGTGCATAACACTCAGCAGGTCAGTAATCATTCCTTAAAATGCGGCTATGATGCACTGGAGGCTTCCTTTAGATCAGCTATGACTGGTACAGTGATCAGAAGGCATGCATGGCTAAAAGAGCAATCCTTACCAGACCATGTAAAGTCAAAGCTCCTGGATGCTCCCATGGAGAAACTCAGTTTATTTGGCTCCCCTGCACAGCAAGTGTTAAAGAAGGTGGAGGAAAAAGCTAAATCTGTCCAAACAGTCAAGGACTTCTTACAGGTCCAGCCTCCTAGGTTCAGTAGAAATTGGCCTTCGAAGAATTGGTCCTTTCCAGACACCAGAGCACAGAGAGGCAGAAATAGGCGCTCAAGAGGCAGAGGTCAATCCAGAGGTGCCTACAGGGGACGTCAGTGGCAGCTTAACAACCAGAGAAGTACTGCCGCAGATCCAGCTACTACCACTTCCACAGGACAGTCACAGTGACTTGGCTCTGATACCGCCTACCAGGGAACAACTGGAAGCACCCTTAGGCGGAAAACTAGCCTTATTTTCAGTAAACTGGCATTACATTACAGGAGACAAATGGATTTTACAGACAATAGACAAAGGTTACAGGTTTCACTTCCATACTCTACCAAGGAAGAGAGGAATGCCAAACCTACCACCAAACCAAAAGACAAACGCTCTAGAACAAATCAACCACTTACTAAGGATGAGAGCTATAGAAAAGGTACCGGCTATGGAACAAGGACAAGGATTTTATTCCAGAATTTTCCTGGTGCCAAGAAAAGAAAACCAATGGAGGCCTATTCTCGACCTGTCCGCTCAACACATATCTCATTGTTCCAAAATTCAAAATGCTGACCCTACAGCACCTTCTTCCCATGCTGGGCAAGGAGGCTTGGCTGGTGACTCTAGATCTCAAGGAGGCATACCTGCACGTCCCTATTCGACCAGATTGCAGAAGATACCTCAGATTTCTTGCAGGATCAGAGCATTATCAATTCTCAGCATTGCCCTTTGGCTTGTCTACTGCGCCCAGAGTATTCACGAAATGCCTGGCATCAGTAATTGCTCATTGCAGGCTTCAGGGAATTCAAATATATCCATACCTGGACGACTGCCTGCTACAAGCGGACAACAAGATCAAATTAACAAAAGATTTGGAAAAGGTTATTCACATACTGCATGCCTTGGGATACACAGTCAACATAAAAAAGTCAAGGCTGGTACCATCCCAAAGGATTACATTCTTGGGTGCGGAACTGGACACATTAAATCAAATGGCATTTCCTCACAGCAGAAAAGCAAAAACAACTACCACTCTATTTCAAGGCATTAACAACGCAGAACCAGCTTACAGCAAGGAAAATCCTGCAAGCCCTGGGTTACATGGCATCCTGCATAATATTGATCCCACATGCCAGACTGCATATGAGGAAGTTGCAATGGTACCTAAGGAATTTATGGTCTCAGCACAAGCACAGCCTAGAAACCCAAATTCCAATAATTCCATGCCTGAAGCAAGAATTCCTGTGGTGGGCCCAGGCCTGTCAGTTGAACAAAGGACTGCCTTTCCACAGCCCTCACCCAAGCCAGACTATCACCACAGATGCCTCAGACCTCGGTTGGGGGGCACACATGGCAGACAAGTGTATACAAGGCCTATGGGCACAGGACCAGCTGAACCTACACATAAATCAAAAAGAGATGCTGGCAGTGAAACAGGCAATTCAGACATTCAGACTGTTTCTTCAACAGGGTCATTTGCTGATAAGGACGGACAACACCACAGTTATGTGGTATATCAACAAGCAGGGAGGCACACATTCATATCCTCTATGCCGGATGGCAATGGACCTGTGGAATGTGGCCCTGAACCTCAACATTCAGCTCCAGGCCTTTTGTGCCAGGAAAAGAAAATATATTAGCAGACACATTAAGCAGAACTACCACGGATGCCCACGAATGGATGCTGCATCCGGACATCTTCAAAACCATTACAGAGAAATGGGGGATACCAGAAATAGACCTGTTCGCATCCCCACACAACCACCAATTGAGAAAATTCTGCACAAGGACATACCACCCACTTGCTTGGAAGATGGACTCCCTATCCTTCAGTTGGGAAAACCTAACAGCATATGCATTCCCACCTCTACCTTTGATGCACAAAGTGCTACTGAAGATCAAAGAAGATCACCCAAGGATCATACTGATAGCTCCAGACTGGCCGAGACAGCACTGGTACCTGCTTCTGAGAAGTATGTCTCGGACACACGCATGGCCTCTACCTCTAGTTCCTCTGCTGCTAACACAGAACAACTTCAAGATCCTGCATGCAAACTTGAAAACACTGCAGCTAGCTGCCTGGAATCTTACATGAAACAAAATAACCCAGATTTATCTCAGAGGGTTAAAGACATTATCCTGGAGGCTCGCAGACCCTCCACAAGGAAGACTTATTCAGCAAAATGGAAAAGATACCTCATTTGGAGTGCAGCGAAAGGAGAAAATGTATCATTGGTAAACATAGCTAACATCCTGGAATATTTAGCAGAACTTTACCACAATGGCCTGTCTTACTCCTCCATCAAGATTCATGCATCAGCAATTTCAGCAGAATACAACATGGATCCTCCAGTCTTCTCTCATCCTCTACTCAGACAGTTTCTGAGAGGAATTAAAAATATAAAGCCTCCAAGGAAGCCACCTCTGCCTACATGGGACCTGAACTTTGTGCTGGAAAAGTTAACACTTCCCCCTTTTGAACCAGCAGCAACAGCAGAATTACAGTTCTTGTCTTGGAAAATTGCTTTCCTGCTTGCAATCACTTCAGCAAGAAGGGTTTCTGAATTACAGGCATTAATGGCAGTACAGCCCTTCCTTATCTTCCATCAGGATAGAGTGTCCTTGAGAACTAACCCTACTTTTATGCCAAAGGTGGTCTCCAGGGTATCATTGAACCAAGCAATCCACCTACCAACATTCTTCCCCAACCCACAGAACAGGGGGGAAAGACTACTGCACACCTTGGATGTACACAGGCAATTGCTACTACCTGGACAGAACCAAGAACAATAGAAAAACTGACCAGCTTCTGGTAGCATATGCAGCAGGAATGGAAGGAAAAGCAATTTCAAAACAGACAATCTCAAAATGGATAGGAAATTGCATTAGATTTTGTTACTCCTTTCATGGGAAGACAACTCCTGAAAACATCAGACCTCACTCCACAAGGGCTACAGCCACTACTACAGCTTTCTTACGAGGAGTGGCTACCAAAGACATTTTAGAGGCTGCTACTTGGAGCTCCGTGCATACATTTGCCAAGCATTATAATCTGCTTTTATACTCCAGATCCCGAGCAGGTTTTGCCACTGCTGTTTTGCAAGGGATCTTAACTACACCATAATCTTCTTAGTGCCTCCTTCCCCCAGTTTGGCTATGGTATTCTACCCATTTGTTAGGACTGCAGATGCATCCTTGAAGGACATAGTACAGTTTTGTACCTACCATAAATGTAGATGTCAGAGAGGTATGCATCTGCAGTCAGGATTACCCACCCTCCTTCCCCTCTGTGGTACTCCTAGGGTATTTGCCCATCTTGTAGCTAGCTGGGGGAGTCTATCATGGTGTATTTGTTTGTATATATGTACATACATGTTTATTTTTTGTTTGCTCTCTACTGTTTGGAATCATTTGCATTTATCCAAATTTAGCCTTCCTGGAGGGCACCTGGCATCTGGGGCAAGAAACACTGAGGAAAATGGCGTCGGCTGATGCCTTTATACCCAATTGACAGCAGCAGTGACGTCGGGTGAAGTGCGACATCAGCCGAGGCAAGACCCAGACTTTGGAATCCGGCCGACCGAAGGGCTGCCTGAGGCAGGACAACCCATTTGTTAGGACTGCAGATGCATACCTCTCGGACATCTACATTTATGGTAGGTACAAAACTGTACTTTCCTAGTTTGCAATCATCTGCGAACTTGGTCAGCCATAGTCCTCCCGTGCTTGCTGTACCTCAGTAAAGTATATACCGAACAAGAGGGGTCCCAGGACTGAGCCCTGTGGGACGCCACTTGTAACTGGTTTGGAGTCGGACATGGCACCCGCAACTCTGACCATGTGAGTTCTATCCATGAGCCAGTTAGCAACCCATCTCATGACATAAGGGTTAATGTTCAAGCTGGTAAGCTTATCTATAATGCCAGAGTGGGGTATTGTGTTGAAGGCCTTTGCTAGGTCTAGGTAGGCTGTGTGGACTACCTTTCCCTCGTCTATGGCCTTGGAAACTGTTTCAAAGAAGTCTACTAGGTTTAAGAGGCAAGATCTGCCTTTATCAAAGCCGAATTGGGTAGGGTCCAGTGGTTGGATGTTCCCATTGTCTTTGTTTAGAAGATCTATGATGGTGCACTCCATAGCCTTGCAGACCAGGCTAGTCAGGCTTATAGGGCAATAGTTCCCGGGATCTGTTGTGGCACCACCTTTGTGGAGCGGGATAACTGTTTCTGTACGCCATTCTTTGGGTACATATCCTGTAGTAAGGCTGGAGTTTGAACAGTGAATTTATGTGAGGGTTTAATTCGTTTTGGAGCTCGTGTAAGACTCAGCCTGGGATTCCATCCGTTCCCATTGATGCTGTGTTTTTGGCTTTGGAGAGGGCTGTTTTCACCTGTGTTTCTGTGATGTTTGGGGGTCTACATTTTTCTGAGGTGGACACAGGCCCTTTTGGGGGTGGGGTTGGGGGGTAAAGTTTGCACCGAACCAGTCAGCCAGGATGTTGGCAATGTCAGTGGGTTCCGTGTATTTTTTGCCATTTTGCCCCAGCTCAGAGCAGATCTGAGAGTTGCCACCTAGATTCTTGACATAGCTAAAAAAGGCCTTGTGATTATCTTTAGAGTCTTTGGCGATTTTTCTTTCGAAGCTGGCCTTGGATGATTTTATGAGGGATCGTAGTTTCTTGCAAATACTGATCAGGGATGCCTTCCCTTTTTGGAATTCTGCTCTATCATGTAATAGTTTCCTCCTTCTGTTGTATAGCTTATTTATGGCCAGGGTCCACCAGACTGGTCTCCTCTTTTTGGAGGAGTGAGTCTTGGTTTTACTTGGGATGGCTCGATCCATGCATTCCTGTAGGTGCTCATAGAATGCATTTGTAAAGGATTCTGTGGTTTGGGCAGCATTTTCCATTAAGCCCCGGGGGCTTTGAAACATTCCACCTCTGTCTTGAGAAGTGTGAAGTTTGCTTTTGAGAAATTTTTCACAGTGGTTTCCTTGGCTGGGGGTGGGGGTCAGATTTGGATGTCCAGTGTGATAAGTTTATGGTCTGATCTTACCAACGAGGAGTTTACCTCTGGTGTGGAATATTGCGCCCCCATGTTGGTGATGACCATGTCCAATATGTTGTCACATCTTGTGGGAGTAGTGACCAAGTTGTTCCAGGGCGTTTGAGTTTATAAACTCCAGGAAACATTGGGCAAAGGAGTTGGGACTTGAGTAGTTTTCCCAGTCAATGTTTGGGTAGTTGAAATCACCCAATATCATGGTGTTTGCTGAGACTTTCATATTCTCAGGAATGCCGAGTGAGGGTCCTGAGACGAGGTGGATGATCTGTTGCAAGCTACAAACTGAAAAGCAGTTTTGCCCACTGTTGCACACAGATGGTCTCCGAGGCCTTGTGCAGTGCCACTAACCTGGAGGTGTGGGTATCCTTGATGAAGATGGATACACCCCCGCCTTTTGTATTTCGGTTCGGGTTCTGGGGCCGAAAGGTATGGTATGAATTATAGCCTGGTAGTGCTGGGGTGCTCTCTGGAGCCTTGAACCTGGTTTCTGTTACTGCTCAGATATCGATTTTTCTCCATACTGAGGAGTGCCTCGAGTGCGTGCATTTTGAGGTTTAGACTTCTGGCATTGAGTAGCATTACCCTCAGTTTTTTGTTTTTTGTGTTGTCTGTGGAGGTGGGTTTGTCTTTTGAGCCTTGCCTAAAAAAGGTACTATGGGGGTGGCAAGAGCCTTAGCCAGTATTCGAAAGCCTAAGGGTGACAGGTGCAAGCTGTCTCTAGCAAAGCAACGTGGCTTGTCGAGCATGTCATCCCAGGCTGACAGACACTGGATCCCCTTTGAATGACACCAATAGTTTAACCACTTGTTAAAATTGATCATTTTATCTTTATACTGTGGCATCATTCTTGGTGAGGGCAAGATGCTACTCTGGGTCAGGGTCAGGGTCATGCCCGGGCTACATTATCAGAGAGCTCCTCTTGTCTCTTTTCGTATAGTCCAAGGAGGTACGTCTCAGGTCATTCACAACCAACATGGACAATGATAGACTCATATTTGTACTTGCTTTGGAGTGACCTAAGTGCTTGTGTTATGTGGTGGATCCTGGCACCCGACAGGCAGCTTACAGTGATCTCCTCCTTATTCAATCTGGTGAGTGGGACGTCAGTATGCCTGACAATAGAGTCTCCTATTACTAGTGTATTTGGTGTGTTATTTATCCTTAAGGGCTGCGATTGTGTGGCACTCAGACTTTGTGAAGTATGTGATACGTGAATGTTGTTGTGGGGTAGCAATTGCTTGGATGTCTGCTTTGGAGGTCTCTGCTGCTTTGGCAGATTTTTATTTAGAGCCTCATAGTTTGTTTTTGTGTTTGTGTCCTGTTTGCTGGTGCAGATACGTTTGGTCTATGTGAGACTGGTTGTGTGGTGTGAGTGGTTCCCTTCTCCTCCTGACTGGCTGCTCCAGTCTTGAGTTGAGAGAGCTTGGCCTCCAGTTTGGCTTTATAGTTGCATCTCTCACATACATTTGAGTTTGTTGCAAGGAGGAGAGGGTTGTCTGTGTACATGATGCAATTGTAACATTGCCTCAAGATTCCCAGATTCACCAGCTGGACTGGAGTGTAGACCTGAAACTGCCCTTTGGACATGCCTGAATAGTTTAATGAACAGTTTTATTGATTGTCCGGATGGGACGAATAGGGTGCCTTTTACTTCTATGTAGTATAAGGGGGGTGCAGTGCTAGCCTTCATTAGTCTTACTGAGAAATTTGAGCAAATGCTCGGTTGTAAAAGGAAGGTTGAGTGCTTAATTTGAGAGTTTGACTAGTTCTAAGGGAAAAATTGAAGAGTAGACTTTGTGGAGCCGGGAATAGTTTAAACCTGTGTAACCGGCGGTGTGCAAAACCGCACAAATGCGCGTTGTAAAGCAGGGAGATTGAGAGAGATAGGAATTGGCCAAAAACATCCAATAAGCTACTAGTTGCTGGGTTGAGACCACTCCTCCAGGGACAGATAGACTGCTCAAAGCTCCCCACTCTCACTGGTGAGCAGTGAAGCTTCCTCCTATCCAAGTAAGGATATGGGCAACACAGGAACTTGTACCACAGCCCAGAATTTAGCAAAACCTGAAATCTGGACTAATCTAGTTTAGAAAAGACAGGAAACAAGAATTTTTTTTTTTTTTTTGCCAATCCTTCATCCCAAAGATGCTCAGAAGCCATCTGGCCACCCTTAATCTTTACTTAGAAAACCAGTGGCTAAAGAAATTAGTGCTTAAGATGGATCCTGACACGGCTGCCCAGGCGGAGGCTCCATGCAAAAAGGTCAAGTTGTCACGGTCTACTACTTCTTACCCTCTGCCATTGGACGCCCTGCCAGCTTCCGATTTAGGAGTTGAGGGATGTTTGTTAGAGCCGTCTACTTCTTCAACTCCCCTCGAGGAAGCTGCTTCTGAAGTAATGGCCGGCACGTCCACGGAGGTAGCTTGGACGTCTATTTCTACTGATGTCGAGGGGATCCAGGCCTCACTGGACGCCCAACTGGGATACCGGAACCCAAAGCCCCAGCTCCAACAAAGGCCCCTGAAACTAGGCCTTCTCCTAGGACTACTCCTTTGAAAAGGAAGCAAAAAAGCAAGCATTTATCTCCCTCTGCTGAGTGGATTACCTGACTGGCAATCATTCACTCAAATGTTGATGCAGGCCTTCATGGCCCATAGGCCCTCAGCCTCTTCACCCTCCACTATTCCTGTTCTCAGCCTTAGGCCTGCATCAGCCAGTTAAATCTATCTTCCCACTTCTCATGCAGGAGGAGAAGAGGAGGTTTAATCATCATCTGATGAGTCAATTTCTTACTCATCACAGATTGCCGCTCCATTGGAATACTGTTCCTCGTTGAGGAATCCATATAAAGGGTCTCTTCCCCAGAGTACATCACCTTTGGGGAGACCATTACCAAAATGAAAGAATATTTCAAATGGGATACTTCCTAAATGGTGCTGCGGTAGCGTTGTCGCCTCACAGACGTTGCCCGTTCGATTCTCAGAGCATCTTCTGTGTGTCGACATGCGTGAATGGGCGTTCCTTCGTTGAAGGTTGTGCGGTAGGCCCTGCAAGCCAGCGTGTGAAATTCTACTGCCAATCATTAGTGGACCGGAGTTCCGCTGTGGCGACCCCTAACCGGGAAAAGTCGAAAGACACAAACAATACTTCCTAAATGGCAAACTCAAAAGAGATACTTTGAATTACTACAAGTAGAATCTCCCTCTCCATCTTTCATCCCACCAGTTATACCCGCTTATCTTGATGCATTTTCTTTAGCATCAAAAAATCCTGATTCACAGCCACCTGCCCCTAAGAGACATGACAGTTTCTACAAGGTGACTGATGAGCAGAAATTCCTGATGAAACCCGGCAGTGATTGCTGTATCCCCTGCCAAGCAGTCAAGATTAATACCCTTCTCGTCCCTTTTACCTACTGACAAGGACATTAAGAATATGGACAGGATAAGCAGGAAGGTTTATACCTCCTCCACCCTTGCTTTCAGAGCTATCAGCTACCAAAGTCGTATGATAAGATATGTCTTGGACTTTGGTATCCCAAGCCTCTATTCGCCTGTCCTCCTTACCTGACTCCCCTAACAATACAGTGGTAGCATGAAAACTGTCCCTGGCTTCTCAAGTGACCAGGCATTTAATTAAGATATATGTAGTTTATGATGCAGCAGAGGCTTCTGAAAGGTCTGCTGCTTCCGCATCAGTGCTATACAGATATTCTTGGCTTTGCCTTCAACCCCTGCCGGAGGACTTCACGTCCAAATTCTTGATGTCCCTCTTGAACACAACCACCTGTTTGGGGAAGCAGTCTGCAGAACCTTTTAAAAACCTTCAGGAGAAAAGCAAGGAGCTTCAAGTTATTAAACACCTTCTGGTGTCCCCTATTCCTAAATACTACAGGAATTACCCAGCCAAGACTACCTTTGTCAGGAGGACACCCTCCTCCGCTGCTCCTTCCTCTTCCAGAGATAGGAAAGGAGATAGGAGACGGACCACTTCCAGAGTCCTGGGCAAGGCAGTCTCCAAACAAACCATTTCCTGTTGGATCAGAAAAAAACATCTACTTCTGCTACTCCTACCATGGCAAGGACCTACTTCAGGGAGTTAGAGCTCATTCTACCAGGGCCATAGCATCCTCCAAAGCCTTCTTCAAAGGCCTGGACAAAGCCTCCATTCTGGAGGCGGCCACCTGGTCATCTATACGTACCTTCGCCAGACGCTACAAATTGGACCACCTCTCCAGAGCCAGAGCAGGGTTTTCTAGGGCAATCCTACAGGGCTTTCTGGAATCTGCTATCTCTACCTCCACCCTTCCTTCTTCCTAGGCTGTGACACTCTCCCACACTAAGAATACTGCAATGTGAGAATAAAAGTACATAGAATAGTTGTGCAAAATCTTACCATAACCATAGATGTCCTTCTGTTCCATGTTGCAGTATTCTTTCCCATCCCCCTATCATTCCTACTGGCCTGTCTAGAGTGCATCCTGGAATACCACCTAGAATACGGTCAGACTAGCCAGCAAATGGCACTTCACTTCTTGTGAACATCATTTGGCTCATACTCGTTGACTGTCTGACTGGACAATTAAATTCTGAGGTCTGTGCATGCAGACGTCACATTTACAATCCCTGGTTTATGGCCCTACGTGTTACGACCCATGCACCTACAGCAATCAGGCTTAAGCTTTGGTATAGGAACTGAAGTTTAGGTCTCCTGAGGTGGAGAATCCCACACTAAGAATACTGCAACATTATAGAGAAGGACATCTATGGTTTTGGTAAGATTTTACACAACTATTCTTTCCTTGTGAACCCCTCCACCCTAACTTTTTTTTGTCTTCTACAAAGTCTGAATCTCAATCTCAGTTTTTCTCTCTGATATCAGATATTTTCAGACAAATCCTTTATGAATTACAGATGGCCATGGGAGGGTGTGTGTCTGTCTGTCTGTCTGACTGTGTCTGTCTGTCTGTCTGACTGTGTCTGTCTGTCTGTCTGACTGTGTCTGTCTGTCTGTCTGACTGTGTCTGTCTGACTGTGTCTGTCTGTCTGTGTGTGTGTGTGTGTGTGTGTGTGTGTGTGTGTGGATGTCCTTCATGGATGCATCTGCAGTCATAACAACTGGGTTGTCCTGTCGTCAGGCAGCCCTTCAGTCGGCCGGATTCCAAAGTCCGGGTCCGGCTTCGGCTGATGTCGCACTTCACCCGACGTCATCTCTGTTGGTCTTCGGGTATAAAGGCATCAGCCGACGCCATTTTCCTCAGTCTTTCTTGCCGCGTGGCCAAGCAGAAGCTGTTCGCAAGTGCCGGTCGGTCGGATCCAGAGATTACTTCTACCGAATACTACTTCGAAGACTTCTAAAGCTAAGTACCCCGTTGGGGACTCTTTCTTGCCGCAGCCGATGTCAGAAAAAGTTAATAATTGTTTAACCTGTGGGAAACAAATGCCTCATAAAGATTTCCACTCTTATTGTCTGCCTTGTTTAGGCCCAGCCCACGACGTAGCAGCCTGTTCGGCCTGTGCTTCCTTCAACCGACGAACGCTTAGGCGTCGGTCTGAGTTTGCAGAACAGTTTTTCGGTCCTGATTTTGCGTACATTATGCCGTCGGACCCTCCGACTACCCAATCTGCCAAAAAATGCAAAGATAAAGACCGACACTCGCGGTCCGCGGTTTCGGCCGAAACCATGGCTAAGCAAACCGCGAGTGTCTCGGTTTCGGCCGAAACCGAGAAAACTGATCAAAGTACAGCGGAATCTATCTCTACAATTGAGGTCCCTGCTACCACTCTTGAATCGGCCTCAGAAATTTTACCCACTACGGTGGTTGCCACTGACTTATCAGACACCATTCCCTTGGATGTCTCTACCCCAGCACGTGGTGCTGCTAGGCCTCCAGCAGCCATGTCCATTAAGGCCTTCGCCAGGGCTAAAGCAGCCAAGTCTACTAAAACAGTGCCTGTTAAACCCTCTACAACCAGGCCCTCTTCTAGTTCTCAAATGCTTACTCTGGCAGAAGATTTAATTTCATTAATTAGAGGATCTCAATCTCACCCAGACAGGGCCTCTCAGCCCCCAGAGAAGAGACCTAGGGCAGAGCCCTCTGAGCCAGTGTCCTCTGATGATTCTGCCGATGAATCAGACATAACTGACCAGCCAGAGGCTCCTTTCTCCAAGTTTGAAGACTCTGATGCTGAAGAATCCATTCCAGCTGCTTCCCCACCAGAAGAATTCTCCTTTGGGGAAACCTTGCATGCCATGCGAGAGCAGTTCCAGTGGCAGCAACAGGATTTTTCAGACTCCAGGAAAAGACTTAGGACCTTTCTGCACCTTCCACAGCACAGGCCCTTAGCTATACCTCCTGTTCTCTCCGTGGTGGATGATGCTTTCAATGATGTCTGCTCCGCACCAGATTCTTTACCTCCAGCCCCTGCCAAACCAGACAGGTTTTACAGGGTGCCAGACACTCATCACCACCTTTACAAGGCCCCACTTGCAGACCCCGAAACTATATCCCAGGGTCCCAAGGCAGTAGCCGCGACCATAGCTAAAAACCCTATTCCTTCTGAAAGGGAAGCAAGGTCATTAGACAGATGGGGCAAAAAGGTTTACACTTCAGCTACTCTCTCAGCTAGAGCTTTAAACTGTCAGTTTCACATGATACAATACCAAGAGTTTATGCTTGACCAGTTAACCAAAAAGCTAACCACTGATGAATCTCTTGATAAGAAATATGTATTAGAAATGGTAAATAACATACAACAGGTTAGTAACCATTCCTTAAAATGTGGCTATGATGCACTGGAGGCTTCATTTAGATCAGCCATGACTGGCACAGTGATAAGAAGGCATGCATGGCTAAAGGAGCAAGCTTTACCCGATCATGTTAAAGCTAAGTTGCTAGATGCTCCTATGGATAAGACAAGTTTGTTTGGTACACCTGCCCAGCAGGTTATGAAGAAAATGGAAGAAAAGGCAAAATCTGTTCAAACGGTTAAAGATTTCTTGCAGGTTCAACCCCAAGGTTTAGCAGGAACTGGCCTGCCAAAATTGGTCCTTTCCTGACTCCACAAGATCTCAAAGGGGCAGGAATAGACGTTCCAGAGGCAGAACCCAATCCAGAGGAGGTGCCTACAGAGGACGACAGTGGCAAGGCAACAACAGAGGCACAGACACAACCACTGCCACTACATCAACACAGCCACAGTGACTTAACCCTTCATCCGCCTACCAGGGAACAAATAGCAGCACCTCTAGGCGGAAAGTTAACCTTATTTTCAAAGAACTGGCACGATATAACAAAAGACAAGTGGATTTTACAAACCATAGATCAAGGTTACCGGTTTCACTTCCACACTTTACCAGTCAAAAGAGGAATGCCAAATCTACCTCCAAATCAAAAAACAGAGGCTCTACAACAGATAATGCAGTTAGCAAACATGAGAGCTGTGGAAAGAGTGCCAACAGCAGAGCAAGGAAAGGGGTTCTACTCCAGACTATTCCTAGTGCCAAGAAAGGAAAAAAGTTGGAGACCAATTCTCGACCTGTCCACCTTAAATACATACATCATTGTCCCAAAATTCAAAATGCTGACCCTACAGCAACTTCTTCCCATGCTGGGCAAGGAGTGTTGGCTGGTAACTCTAGATCTCAAGGAGGCATACCTGCACGTCCCCATTCGACCAATCTGCAGAAGATACCTCAGATTTCTTGCAGGATCAGAGCACTATCAATTCTCAGCATTGCCCTTTGGCTTATCTACTGCCCAGAGTATTCACAAAATGCCTGGCACCAGTAATCGCCATTGCAGACTACAGGGAATTCAAATTTACCCATACCTGACGACTGCCTGCTACAAGGGGACAACAAAAGCAAGCTGACAACAGATTTACAAAGGGTCATTTACTTGCTACAAGCACTGGGATACACAGTCAATTTACAAAAGTCAAGGCTGATACCATCCCAAACAAGGACATTCTTGGGCTGAATTGGACACAGTAAAGCAAATGGCATTCCTAACTACAGAAAACAAAAAGAACTCCTCTTTACTTCTTGGCTCTAACAAAACTGAACAAGTTAACAGCAAGAAAAGTACTACAGGCCTTGGGCTTCATGGCATCATGCATAATCTTGGTCCCACTTGCCAGACTACATATGAGAAAACTACAGTGGTACCTCAAGAATTTATGGTCCCAACACAGGCACAGCCTAGAAACAGAAATCCCACTAATTCCATGCTTAAAACAGGAGTTCCTATGGTGGGCTCAGGCATGCCAGTCAAATCCAGGGCTACCCTTTCGCAGATGTCAAGCAAGCCAGACCGTCACAACAGACGCTTCAGACCTAGGATGGGGGGCCCACATGCTGGACAAATGCGTGCAAGGATTGTGGACACAGGATCAACTTCACCTGCACATCAACCTAAAAGAAATGCTGGCAGTAAAACTGGCAATCCAAGAGTTCAGACCATTTCTCCAACAGGGCCAGTTGATGATAAGGACAGACAACACCACAGTCATGTGGTACATCAACAAACAGGGAGGCACTCATTCATACCCCCTATGCAGAATGACTTTGGAGCTGTGGACCCTGGCACTCGGCTACAACATCCAGTTACAGGCAATGTTTGTACCGGGAAAAGAAAATACTCTAGCAGACATACTAAGCAGAACCACATCAGATGCCCACGAATGGAAGCTGCACCCGGACATCTTCAAGACCATCTCAAAGAAATGGGGAATGCCTCAGATAGATCTTTTCGCATCACCTCTCAATCACCAGCTCAAAAAATTCTGCACAAGGACATTTCACCCACTAGCATGGAAGGTGGATTCGCTCTCCTTCAGCTGGAAAGGCCTAACAGCATATGCATTCCCACCTCTTCCCTTGATACACAAAGTACTACTAAAAATCAAGGAAGAACGTCCAAGGATAATCCTGATGGCTCTAAACTGGCCAAGACAACACTGGTACCCACTGCTGAGGAGCATGTCTCGGAACAATATGTGGCCAATACCCCTGATGCCTTTGATGTTAACTCAGAACAACTACAGCACCATACATCCAAACCTAAAAACGTTGCAACTGGCTGCATGGAACATCACATAGCAGCAGCTAATCCAGAACTTTCCCAAAGAGTTAAAGACATTATTCTTGAAGCACGCAGACCTTCAACAAGAAGGAACTATGCTGGAAAATGGAAAAGGTTTGTCATTTGGAGTACTGAAAGAGGAAAAGATGTGTCAAACATAGATATGCCTAACATTCTGGAGTATCTGGCCGAACTTCTTCATTCAGGCCTCTCCTACTCCTCCATCAAGATACATGCATCAGCTATTTCAGCAGAATACAGCTTTGATCCACCCATTTTTTCGCACCCTTTGCTCAGGCAGTTCCTCAGAGGAATCAAGAATGTAAAACCTCCAAGGAAACCACCATTACCAGCTTGGGACTTAAACTTTGTGCTAGAAAAGTTGACACTATCACCCTTTGAACCAGCAGCAACAGCAGACCTACAACACCTGTCATGGAAAACTGCTCTCCTACTGGCAATTACTTCAGCAAGGAGGGTTTCAGAACTACAGGCCTTAATGGCAGTGCAACCCTTCCTAATCTTCCACCAAGATAGAGTGTCCATGAGGACTAATCCTACATTTATGCCTAAGGTGGTATCCAGAGTGTCTTTAAACCAGGCAATCCACCTACCTACCTTCTTTCCCAACCCACAAAACAGAGGGAAAGAATACTGCATACCTTGGATGTACATAGACAGCTACGCTACTACTTGGACAGAACAAAAAATAGCAGAAAGACTGACCAACTTTTTGTAGCCTATGCAACAGGAAGGGAAGGAAAAGCTATTTCCAAACAGACAATCTCCAAATGGATAGGAAATTGCATACGATTCTGTTACTCCTTCCATGGAAAACCAATTCCACAGAACATAAGGCCTCATTCTACAAGGGCAACGGCCACTACCACAGCCTTCTTACGAGGAGTGGCAACCAAAGACATTATTGAGGCGGCTACTTGGACCTCCGTGCATACATTTGCCAAGCATTATAATTTGCCTCTATACTCCAGATCCCGAGCAGGGTTTGCCACTGCTGTACTGCAAGGGATCCTGAACACACCATAATCTAGTTTTATCCTCCTCCCCTAGTTGGCTATGGTATTCTACCCAGTTGTTATGACTGCAGATGCATCCATGAAGGACATAGTACAGTTTTGTACCTACCATAAATGTAGATGTCCGAACTGGATAGCATCTGCAGTCAGGATTACCCTCCCTCCTTCCCCTCTGTGGTACTCCTAGGGTGTTTACCCTCCTAATAGCTAGCTGGTGGGGGGAGTCTTTTATGGTGTATTTGTTTGTATATATGTACATACATGCTTATTTTTGTGTTTACCTCTATCTTTTTGGAAACATTGGCATTTATCCAAATTTTAGCCTTCAAGAGGGCTACTGGCATCTGGGGCAAGAAACACTGAGGAAAATGGCGTCGGCTGATGCCTTTATACCCGAAGACCAACAGAGATGACGTCGGGTGAAGTGCGACATCAGCCGAAGCCGGACCCGGACTTTGGAATCCGGCCGACTGAAGGGCTGCCTGACGACAGGACAACCCAGTTGTTATGACTGCAGATGCTATCCAGTTCGGACATCTACATTTATGGTAGGTACAAAACTGTACTTTTCATTCCTCCTCCTTCAGATCAGACTCTTGTTTCTACTAATTTCTTAATCACATGCTGTCCCAAGGATGGGGAATCAGTTCCTCCTTTCTAGGTGATAGGACCTATTTGGGGATCTTGGACTCTTCTTTCTCCTCCCAAATTTAGTTAATTTGAGTAATCTACCTGGATAGATAAGACTACTGCAGCAGTGATAGATATGATGAACACAGTACAGTTGTGTAGTTAAACTTTCCATAATAGTAGATGTTTGAATGATTACTGCAACTGCACTGCTGCAGTAGCCGCTCCCTCCACCCCTTGTCTTTTTGGTGTGTTCCATGCCAGTGTGTGGACATTATTTTTTGTTTTTAGCATTATTCTTTCAGGGCTAAGCCTGCCTCTCTTTTGGCAGAAAAGCTTTTAAGGGCTTCATGCCCAAACGTGTCTTTTTTTTAGCAAACTAGGCATATGAAAGGTTCCCTGAAGCTTTGGAAATTGCCCCGCAGTTGTATCCTGCCAATATTTGTTTATGTTAATATAGTTTGATTACTTTTTTATTAATGTAAACCTGTCTGTTTCAAGGGATAATTCAGTAAAGATGTTTTTTTTTTTTTTTTTTTTTTGGGGGGGGGGGGTATAACCTATATTGCCAAGGCTACTGCAGCAGTGTTCATTTGAACATCTTTTGTTATGGTAAGTTTACTTGAAACTGTACTTTAATGTTTTGGCTTTAATACTTTGAGACCATCAAGAGCAGTTTGGATTTTTCAGCCTGCTTTTGTTTTTTTCCAGTCTTGGAAGTCCTCTTATCATTTTTTTGTATGTTTATCTCAGTCAGAATCACTAGAAGCTGGAACTCATATTTATAAAGAGACAGAGGGGAGCAGAAATTAAGAAGATACATGAGTGAGCAGCTTCATCTAAAAGTATGCTAGGTATTTGACTTCAGTGAGCTGCATACTTTCCAAAGTTTATGGAACAACTTCACCTTCCAGTGTATTAATTTTATCTGAGGTATTTTCTACTTGTAGTATCACCTAGATATAATTTAGTGTCCAGAAGTGCTTCAGTTACTTTTAGTTTCATTTCCATATTTCCTTTCCATACACAATGACTATCGTGACATCTTTTTTTAATATTTGTTATCTCACATAATTTCAGAAAGTAAGAGGATTTATGCTTTAGCCTGAATAACAAATTGCAGGCAACGTGCTTTCTGTAGGTTTCATTTTTTTACTAACAGTTTTATTCCCTGTGACTGCCTCTTGCTCATTTCATTAAAGTTTAATTAAATTTACATAAGGGGTAATGTGTAACTGTCATAAGTCAGTTGCTTTATAAATATTTATATTTAGATCCAGAATAAATTATACTACATTGCATTGCTTACTCAAACTTAAGTACTCGTACTTTTGGCCATTGAAGTGCTGCTTTTAGACGTTTGACTGTAGGAAATTAAGGATTTTATGAAATAATAGTGCAAGCAGCTTGTATACCTTGCCAAGTCTTTGAAGTGATAAGTCAGTCACAGGTGAATGATCAGAGCTGCCAGATTAGCTTGGGAACTTTTAGCACCTAAATAAGAGTGTGGAGAATGGCCTGGAATTTTATTCAGTTTCCTTTTTCTTGCTGTGTTTGCTTGCTTTTGGGCCTTCCCATATTGTCCCCCCTCCTTGAGTGTTCCCTCAGTGAGGGTGAGGACTGGTGAGGGGGACAAAGGCTGTCATTACAGGTAGTCTTGACACTGGTTTATCCCATTGCCGACATCCCAGCAATGAAGGTGAATTTTGTTTACTGTCCAAAGTTTACCTCAAGTCCCTCTCTTGGCTGGGGGTAGCAGATAACCCAGATAGTGCTGGGGATGGCACAGAGCTACAGTGGTTTTCCTAGTACTGGTGCACGCTCTTTCTCACTCATAATGAGGGTTTCTGCTAAAATGGCTTTTTGTTTGAACGCTTGTCCTGGTTCTGCCTCTTGAAGTACTGCCCTTCCTTCAATGAAATTGTGCCTTTGAATTATCCTGGGCTTGCTCCCTCCTTCCCCGGATGGGAATGCTATCCTTTCCTACCAGCTCCATCAATTGCTTGAGTCTGTAATCTATCTCCAGTCGCTTGGACTCTAATCAGGTCTTTATCCTTGTATACAGCAGAGATGATTTTTGAAGGGTCTGTAAATTGCGTAGAATGCAAATTTTTGACTAACTACCATGTTGGAACAGGATGAATATACTGAATAAATTACAAGTGCTGTGTGGTTTTGGCGTAATGGTTAAGTTCTTCACCTAATAATCACAGGGTACAGGTTTTGATTCCAGCATTTGGTTATTGGCTAGGCTTAAAATTGCATTTCAGGTAGTTAGCCTAGTATTCACCTCTGTTGTGCTGGTGTTGTATTGGCATCATTGTGGTAGTCCTCATAATAGACATTCAGGGCTTAATACTAAAATACATTGCAATTCTGATGCATTATGATGGTGCAGAATATCAAGATATGTCAGACGTATGTTTTCCAACTTTTGTGTGCAGCTTTCCATTTAGCAAAATGCAGAAGTAAGGGTGTGAATAGAAAGTTTACAAAAACAAGAGCATCTTGACCATTATGGGCTGTTGTGTAGTCCCTTTTTGTTACCGCTTTTGTTCTAAGATGCAGCTGTTACGTTTCCCTTCATTAGCCTTTTTGTTTAGCCTAATGCTGTATTTGTTCATCTTTTGAGAATGTGTGAACACTGGTCTGCATTAATGTTATTGTAATATATATATTTTTTACTAATACAGAAACCTGTATCCCAGAGACTCCAGAGGCTAAGCAGAATACAGCTTTATCTCATTTTAAAAAAGTAGAGATAGTGTGCCTGGACTCTGATTCGGATGATGAAGTACAACATGTAAGTTCTACCACAGTCAAAGAGATCAGTCAATCAAAGACCTGTGCTAACAAAATGTAAGTAGTGCTCAAGAGGAATGACTTTACAAACTGCAGTAAAGATGTTGCCTGATAGTTGTCATATTTCTCCACTGTTTGATCTTTTTTTTTTTTTAATTTTAATGTGCTAATTTTAAATGTCTGGAATCCTTCTTATTTTGCATCCTAATTTAAAAATAAAGAAATTATTTTTGCAAGAGCATCAATATTTTGTATGTGATGTCTCTAGCAGATTAGAAAGTTGAAGTAAGGATAATTGCATTTCTTGTTTTTGCCTTTGTTGTAAGCTAGGAAGGTAACACTCCCTCCAGAAATACATTTTTGTGTTGCTTACGTAGGGAATCTTAAGTTTCACATTTATCATGTTACTTGATGTTGGTGCTTCACAAGTGTGTGCGCTCATGCATGTGTACTTATACTTGTACGTACATAGATAAGTGTGTGTGTATGTATGTATTTAGATGTCGTGTATGGGTCTTTCCTAACACTGAAAAACTTTCTTTTTGGAGGTCATTCTGACAGCAGTGCAATCACTGAACCAAGTCATCAAACAAACAAAAAACAAACAAAAAAAAAAACAGTGTTTTGTAGTGGGTGAGCTTCCGCTTCCTTATCCCTTCCCACATGTTCTTCGTGTTTCACTGTTGCAGTCATCACATTTGGATTGTCTGCTTGCAGTAGCCCTCAGTTGGCCTGATTATCAAAGTCTTAGGTCCTGCGTCGGTTGAAGTCTCATCTTCCATGACGTCAGGTAGTTAGGAGTATAAAGCATGCAGCCAATGCCATTACATCAGTCTTTCTTGCCGTGCGGTGCCCGAAGCAGTTCGCAAGTGCCAGTCTGCCGACTCCTGAAATTTTCGGTTTCGAGTTTCAGATCCGAAGTCTTCAACTAAGCTAAGTACCCTGTTGGGGATCCTTTTTATTGCTCTAAACCGATGTCAACAAATACCTCATAAAGATTTTCATTTGTACTGCATTCCTTGCTTAGGCCCAGACCACGGTGTACCTCGCTGTCGGTTTTGTGCCTTATTCAAACCTCGTACTATTCGTCATCGGTTCATTTATGCATCTAAATATTTTGGTACTCAGTTCAATTGTCTAGAAATGGCTTCGGTAAGCCACCCAACTACTGACATTCCGAAAAAACACAAAGATAAAGGCAGAGACAGACCGCATAGGTCCAAAACTGCCGACTACGCTTCTCCTAAGCTTGTCGCCAGTTCGCAGCCCCCGATACCTGCTACTTCAGATTCCCAGGCCTCTACTGAGACCCATTCGGAGTCCGGTATGCCGCGAGATGCTTTTTCGACTGTGGAACCTGCGGATGTCTCTCCCTTGGATGGGTCCAGAGGCGCTGTGCAGGCACCGGCTTCTGAGGATGTATTCAGGCCTACTGACTTGCACATTAAACAGACGCCATCTTCTTCTTCAAGGCCTAAAACTTGATTCATGCCTAGAAAACCGATGCACAGATCGCATGGTCAGGCCCCTATGCCTAAAAACAAATGATAAGAATGGCTGAAGACCTTATTACTCTAATCAGGGGAAGCTACCCTTCCCCCTATGAGACCTAGGACTGATTTTCTTTCTGATCACGATTCTGAAGTTTGTTTTCTCTGATGACCAGGATTTGCCCTCATCTACCTATGAGGATTCTGATGCAGAGGACTCCATTCCCTCTGCTTCCCCTCCAGAGGATTTCTCTTTTGGTGAAACCTTGCATACTCTTAGGGAGCATTTCCGCTGGGAAAGCCAGGATTACTCTGACTCCAAAAAGAGGCTTAGGAATTCTTACTCCTACCTCAACACAGGCCTTTGGCTATCCCTCCTGTACTGTACATTGTAGATGATGCCTTCTTGGAATCTAGCCTGGCCCCTGATTCTTTACCTCCTGCTCCCAGAAAACATGATCGGTATTACAGGGTGCCTGACTCTCGGAAGTTCCTTTTTAAAAATCCTACTGCGGATCCTGAGACCATTTCACAGGGACCCAATGGCATTAAGGCTGCTATTGCCAAAAATCCTACCCCCTCTAGTAGAGATTCCAGGGCGCTGGATAGATGGGGTAAGAAGATATACACTTCTGCAACCTTGGCCATTAGACCCTTAAACTGCCAGTTTCATATGTTAAAGTATCAGTAGCATATTATCGGATTGCTTAAACAGAAAATTATGTTGATTCCTGACTGTGCTGAAAATAAGGATTTACAGGATTTAATGCATTCTGCTGAACAAGTTGGAAAACATACTTTGCAGTGTGGTTTTGATTCATTAGAGGCATCTTACAGGGCTGCTGTCACTGGGTCAGTACTTAGAAGGCATGATTGGCCTAAGGAGCAATTTTTGCCAAATCATGCTAAAGCTAAATTACTGAATGCTCCCTTAAACCAAGACCGCATGTTTGGCAATAAAGCAAAAGTAGTACTTAAAAAGATGGAGGAGAAAGCTAAATCTATGCAAACTGTTAAGTATTTCCTGCAAGTACAGCCTCCCAGATTTCCTAAGGTACTCAAGGTCTACACAGTGGGGGGGGGGGGTTCCCACTTCCAAAGCATGGAGTAGTAAGACTCCCCCCTATGGTAAACTGTCTCACTGACTTTACTTTAAATCTTCCAAGCCCTGCTCAACTGACTGTTCCTTTGGGGGGAAAGATTGCCCTGCATGCACAAAATTGGGAACTCATTACCCAGGACAAATGGGTTTTAAGTATAGTTTCCCAAGGATACAGATTTCACTTCCATTCCTTAATAGACCCAAGCGGTTGGCCAGACCTACCCCCCAATCAGTGGGTAGAGGCTCAAAAGCAAATTCTCTCTCTTTTAAGCATCAGGGCTATTCAGCCTGTCCCAGAAGAAGAATGTGGGTAAGGTTTCTACTAGAGACTTTTCCTGGTACCCAGAAAAGACCATTCCTGGCATCCTATCCTGGACCTGTGTATCCTAAACACTTTTTTTGGTAATCCCAAAATTCAAGATGCTAACTCTTCATCAGCTGCTTCCCATGCTAGGCAAAGATGCCTGGTTGGCAACACTGGATTTAAAGGAAGCCTACCTGCACACCCCAATAAGGGAATCTTGCAGTAGTTACCTACGCTTCAGAGCAGGCTACATGCGCCATCAGTTCTTTGCACTGCTTTTTGGCGTATCTACTGCGCCCAGGGTATTGCTAACCTCTCTGGGGTACACCATAAACGAAAAGAAATAACATCTTGTACCCTGACAACAAATTGTATTCCTGGGAGCAAGCTTAAATACAACTTCCCAGATGGCCTACCTCACGCCAGAGAAACAAGTTCATTTGACAGCCTACTTCAAAGTACTGGCCACAAAGACCCGGCTATCTGTAAGGAAAATACTGCAAGCCATGGGGTTCATGGCCTCTTGCATTCTACTAATTCCATATGCAAGACTGCTTATGAGGAAACTACAATGGTATCTAAAAAGCATACGGTGTCAACATTCTCTGGATCTGGAATCAATGATTCCTATCATACCCTTGTCTACAGATAGTTCCTTTGGTATGCAGAGGCCTGCCACCAAAACAAGGGACTGCCATTCACTCTACCCCCTGAAGCCCAAACCTTAACAACAGATGCATCAGACTATGCATGGGGGGCTCACTTGGCAGGGCAGTGCATTCAGGGCAAATGGAACCCAAGTAATGCACTTGCATATCAATCAAAAAGAAATGTTAGCTGTACAGAATGCTCTGATAGCCTTCAAGGACTACATTCTTCCCGGACAGTTATTGGTAAAAAACAACAACACCACTGTTAGGTGGTACATAAACAAGCAAGGGGAACCCCCTCGTACCCTCTCTGCAGACTAGCCATGGCTCTGTGGAACACAGCCTGGAGCTACCAAGTGCACCTGGAGGCTCAGTTCCTATCAGGAAAGCTAAATACACTGGCGACAACCTAAGCAGAAATCTCATGGACCTACACTGGCGACAACCTAAGCAGAAATCTCATGGACCTACACGAGTGGAAACTGGAACCAAAGATATTCAACATTTTGAGAAACAAATGGGGAGCCCAGAGATGGACCTGTTTGCCTCCCCCCCAGAACTACCAATTGGACAAATTCTGCACAAGGACTCCCCACAAACAAGCTTGGAAAGCGGATGCCGTGTTCTTCACCTGGAAAAAGTTTATGCCTTTCTCCCTCTGCCTCTCCTCTCCAAAGTGCTACTAAAGATCAAACAGGACAAACCAAGGACAATATTGATTGCACCAGACTGGCCATGCTAACACTGGGTAACCCCCTCTTGTGCAGTACGTCACTGCTGGCACCATGGCACCTGCCTCAGACCCCTGCCCTGCTGTCCCAGCGGAAGGGCCAGATTCTGCACCCACAGCTTCAAATCCTGAACCTGGCAGCCTGGTTTATTACCTGATCTCTCCATCCCTCAGTAAGCAAGTGATTGGATGTCATTCTGGAGGCAAGGAGGCCTGCTACTAGAAAATCCTGTGCTGAAAAATGGAAAAGTTTCTGTTCCTGGAGCCAATCTCAGGGGATGGGCACAGTAGCACCCAATTTACCTCATATTCTTCAATGCTTAACTGAAATGTTTCACAAGGGCCTTTCGTTTTCTTCCATCAAAATTCATGCCTCAGCCATTTCACCTCATTACAATACAGGGCCACCCCTCTTCTGTCATCCACTGTTGAAGCAATTCTTCAGAGTGGCCAAAAACTTAAGACCACCCAGGAAAGCCCCTACTCCAGCCTGGGACCTTAACTTTGTATTGGAAAAGCTCACTCTACCTCCCTTTGAGCCAGCTGCAAATGCAGAGTTGAAATTCCTTTCTTGGAAAACAGCCTTCCTTTTAGCCATCACTTCAGCAAGAAGGGTGTCTGAATTACAGGCCCTCATGGCCGTGGAGCCTTTCATCATCTTTCATTCAGACAGTGTGTCCCTCAGGACCAGTCCCTCCTTCATGCCCAAGGTGGTATCCAGTGTGGTCCTTAATCAGTCCATTCATTTGCCAACCTTCTTTTCTAATCTACAGAACAAAGGGGAACGAATACTGCACTCCTTGGACGTGCACAGACAACTTAGATTTTACTTGGACAGGACTAAGCCTCTCAGGAAATCTGAACAGCTGCTGGTTGCATTTGCTGCAGGGGCAGAGGGTAAGGCCATTTCAAAGCAAACCATTTCTAAGTGGATAGGCCATAGGTACTTCAGCGCCGACACTTCCCTCGAGTCTGTCGGGTCCATTTTCTTTGGATCTGAGCTCTCGGAGCCGAGGGCTGAGCTTCGGATCCGGGGGTATCGGTATGCCTTCGGCTCCATCCAGGTCGGAGCATACTGGTCCATCTGATCCGATTGCTTCGGCGCCGGCCCCGATCCGTTCGTCGGATCCGAGTGAGGGTCTGCTTTCGGATCCCAGAGAGAGCAGCTCTCCCTCGGCGTTCGACTTGTTGGAGAGGGCCCTGTCGAGAGATTCCAGGCCCCCGGCCCTTGCCACGGCTCCACCCTGCACTCCTCCTCTGTTGGGCCCGACTTCCATCACCCAGCCCCAGGGACAGCCTGCTCTGACGTCCTAGGTCGTTCCTTTCAAACAAGACATGGCTGGTGAGACCTCCTTGGACAGCCCCCCTGAGGAGATTCCTCACAAGCGAAAGTGCAAAAGGAGGCACCTGGACTCCCCCGAGTCCTTGACTGAGGACACGGATTTGGAGGAGGGGGAAGGCTCCCCAAGATCACCCCCCCCAAAGATGTCTCATTTGGTGACATCATAGAGATGCTCAGGATAAAGGTGGGTGGTCTGCCCTAAAGCCTACCTCGGACGAATCCGTGTTCCTGGAGGTGTTTGAAGCAGGCCCGAGTACCTCTTGGGTGTCCCCTCCGGCCGACCCCCTGGTAGATTTGATTACTACCAGGGCGTGGAAGGAGCCGGACACTGTGGAGCCAGTCCCCAAGCGCCCGGACAAAATTCTTAGCCCACCTCTGACAAGTCCCACTGGAGTAAGGGTCCCCTTGTAGATGCCATGTTGGTGGTGGCGGCCACCAAGAGGGAACTAGCTCAGGAGAGTCCCTCGGAGTCTCGGTCAATGGACCATTTAGGGAAGCGGGTCTTTAGTTCGGCTACCTTCTCTGTGAGGTTTCTGAACTACATGGCACATGTGCTTCGACTGCAGCGGGACCTTATCAAAGAGTACGCTGCGTCACCCCCCCCCCCCCGAGTCCATGTCGGCGGAGGACAAGCGTTTGCACTCCACCCGGATGGCCACTCTTCTATCTATATCAAACACCTCTATGCGGCTACTGTCCCATGCCATGGAGGGAGCCGCTAGAGCCAGCGGAGCAGGCCTTGTCATGAGGCGTCAGGCCTGGCTCCGGCACTGTGATTTCGCGGAACCCTTCAAGGCGTCTTTCGGTAATGCCCCTTTCGATGGTTCTGCCCTTTTTGGCAAAACTGTCCGCGATACTTTGGTCCAGACCGAGAAGGACGGGAAGACGTCTGCCGTCGGAGTCCGCTTCTCTACTCTCCCGAGGTCCTTCTCCAAGAACCAAAAGGGACAGAGGAAGATGTGGTTCTGGAAGTCGCAACAGTCCCATCCCGCTCCGGACTCCCAGCCCTTCCACGGCAGAGGAGGGCAGGGTGGACGCCGCCTTAGAGGCAGAGGGGACCCGCAGAACTTTGGATCCAGAGAACCCTTCTCGGACCAACCCACGCAACACCCCTGGGGGGTTGTCCGACTGCTCCACTCTGGAGGCAGTCGGGGGGCGTTTCTCGAAGCACCTAGCAGCTTGGGAGTCCATCACGACAGACCACTGGGTGCTTCGCATTATATCCAGAGGATATCAGCTTCCCTTTTTCTTTTTACCCACGCAGCCCAAGATACCTCCCGATGTCCCACCCGATCAGAGGGAGGCCGCAGCAACAAAAATCCAATGGTTGCTGGAAAAAAGAGCCATCCAATACGTTCCCCCAGACCAGTGCAGGTCGGGGAGAAGTTCTGCATGGTCACCTTTCAATCCATTCTCCTCCATTTGCGGGAGAACTACTGGATGTGCTCCATAGACCTCAAGGATGCGTACTACCACATTTTGATGGACAGGCGATCCAGAAGGTTCCTCCACTTCCGGCTAGGAGCCAGTCATTTTCAATTCAGGGTTCTTCCCTTTGGTCTCACCACAGCTCCCAGGGTGTTCACCAAAGTGTTAGCAGTGATTGCGGCCCACCTGAGGCTCCAGGGAATTCAGGTCTACCCATACCTAGATGACTGGCTTGTGACCGCCCCGACAAGGCATCTACTCTGCGCAGCCAGAAACTACTTTCTTCATCTAGCTCCCTGGCTGGGGATCACTATCAACATAGAGAAGTCGTCTCTTACCCAGACTCAGACTATAGACTTCATAGGGGCAAGATTAGACACAAACAAGCTCCTAGCTTTCTTGACCACAGACCGGCTATGAACCCTGAGGCTACATGTGCGGGCCATTCTACATTCTCCTGCTCCTCCGGCGGAATTGGTCCTGAGGGCTCTAGGCTCAATGGCGGCGGCAATCAACCTTTTGCCAATGGTGCGTTTGAACATGAGGGTCTTACAGTGGACCCTCCAGGTCCAGTGGTCCTTCCTTCGATTTCCTCTGAGCCATCCCATTCCCCTCAGCAGGGCTTGCAAGAGGGCCCTCTTATGGTGGCTCCAATCTCCGAACCTCCAGGAAGGACGCCCCTTTTCTATGGCCCCTCCCCTAGCCACGGTGACCACGGACGCCTCCCGCCTTGGGTGGGGGGGCATTGTTCGGGCAGGACAGTCCAAGGCACATGGGACCCCACGGAGACCTCTCTGCATATCAATGTCCTAGAGATGAGGGCAGTGCTGTTAGCGTTGCAAGCACTTCAGCACCTTCTTCCTGTAGGAACTATTGCGATTCAGTCGGACAATATGTCTGTTGTCTGGTACATCAACAAACAGGGGGGAACCAGGTCTTACCCACTCTGTCGAGAGGCCATGAGGGTTTGGGAATGGGTGATCTCCACCAACTGCTTTCTTATAGCAACGCATATTCCGGGGCGGTTCAACATCCTAGCGGACAGACTAAGTCGCACCATCCTGTTACCACACGAGTGGTCTCTGAATCCCGAGGTAGCGAATCGGATTTTCGCCGAATGGGGTCAACCCTTTTGCGATCTCTTTGCTTCTCCCTTGAACACAAAATGTTACGACTACTTCGCTCTCATTTCGCCCTCCGGGGAACCTCCGTGAAACGCTCTGGTGCATGCTTGGCCTCCCGGTCTACTTTATGCTTACCCTCCCCTTCCTCTGATGCTGATGTTTCTACAGAAAGCCAGCCGGTTGGGGAGCAGGATAATCCTCATTGCCCCATTCTGGCCTCGTCAAACCTGGTTCCCTTACCTTTGGTCTCATCTGGTGAATCCTCCTTGGATTCTGGATCCCCGTCCGGATCTAATATCCCACCCCCCTAGATCTCCCAGTCCCGAATCTGGACAATCTCAAGCTCACAGTTTGGCTGCTCCAGTTCCACTTGTAGCTAGGACTCCCGGTATCTCTTCCCCAGTTAAAACTATTCTAGTAGCAGCACACAAGCCTTCTACTAGAAAGATCTATAGTAGCAAATGAAAACGTTTTTCTATTTGGGCGGAACGTCGAAATTTGGATCCTTTCACAGCTCCTTTGCCCGTGGTATTAGACTTCCTGTCAGGGCTGTTTCATCAGGGGGCTAGCTCCTCCACAGTCAAGGTTCAACTAGCAGCTATCTCTCATTATCACGTGGGAAATTAACTGGGCCCTTTGATCACCACAAAATTGTGTAAGACCTTTTTGAAGGGCACCTTTCTGCTCAGACCTCCAGTGAAGGATGTAGTCCCTCCGTGGGATTTAACGCTGGTGCTTCAGGCCTTAACAGCTCCCCCGTTTGAGCCTGCAGCTTCAGTAGATCTTAAATTCTTGTCGTGGAAAACAGCCTTTCTTGTCGCTATCACCTCGGCTCGAAGGGTCTCTGAACTACAGGCCCTCTGTGTAAAACCCCCATATTTGACTTTTCACAAGGATAGAGTTTACCTCAGGACCAATCCCTCCTTTCTTCCCAAGATTGCCTCTGAATCGAATATTAACCAGTCCATCAACCTACCAGTCTTCTTCCCTAATTACCAAAACAAAGGGGAATACAAATTACACTCACTGGATGTGCATGGACAACTTCGCTTCTACATCCACAGGACACCTGGTCATAGGCAATCTGACCAGTTGTTCGTCTCCTTTGCCAAATTTAACTTTGGTAAATCTGTGTCTAAAGTCACGCTTTCTAGATGGATTTCGCAGTGTATCCTTTTAGCATATGAAAGTTCTGGCAGGCCCGCACCTCAGGGAGTCCATGCCCACTCTACTCTGTCTATGTCTACCTCTGCGGCTTTTAGAGCTAGAGTCTCTTTGGATGATATTTGTTCGGCAGCCACTTAGGCCTCATCTCATACCTTTATCAATCACTATAAATTGGACATTATCTCCAGAGGGACAGCATCCTTTGGCTCTGCAGTGCTCTGAAACATCCTTCCATGAACGTACATGGCATCTTACATCCTTCTCATCCCTCTCACCAGGCTTCACATGAGGTTCAGTGGTACTTAAAGAACCTTTGGTGTCAGCACTTTCCGTCCCTAGAGACCACTCTCCCTCTGATCCCTTGTATAAGGGCTGAATTTCTCTGGTGGGCAGAGGCCTGTGCCATGAGCAAGGGTCTTCCCTTCATCCTCCGCCCTTCCGGCCAGACCATCACCACCGATGCCTCAGATATTGCTTGGGGCACTCACCTAGCAGGCAGGTGTACCCAAGGCCTTTGGAATGCCCAGCAACTTCACTTGCACATCAACTAGAAAGCAATGATGGCAGTGCAAAAGGCTCTGACTTCCTTCCAACCCCATCTCAGGCCAGGGGTCCTACTTATAAAAATAGACAACACCACAGTAATGTGGTAAATCAACAAGCAGGGGGGACACCCAATCTTATCCCCTGTGCAGGTTAGCCATGAGTCTCTGGGTTATAGCCACCTCCATGGGGCTACACCTAATTGGCCAATACTTACGAGGGATCAACAACACACTGGCGGACCACCTAAGCAGAAACTTACTGGACCCCCACGAATGGCAGCTCCACAGAGAAATCTTTCTGCAAATCACCCAGGAGTGGGGGACCTCAGAAGTGGACCTTTTTTGCCTCACGCCTCAACCACCAGCTACACAAGTTCTTTACCAGGGAGTATCCTCTCCTGGCATGGAAGGTGGATGCCTTGACCTTCCCCTGGAGCTCCCTGTTTGTGTATGAATACCGCCCTCTTCCCCTTATTCCCATGGTCCTGATCAAAAGAAAGGATAGACCGAAGACCATCCTCATTGTTCCAGATTGGTCCAGACAACATTGGTACCCCTTGTTACGCAGTCTGACCTTACAGCCCCCAAAGCTGCTTCCCCTGATGTCAGACCTCTTGACCCAGGAGAAGGGGGGGGAGGTACTGCACCCAGACCTACAGACTCTCAAACTTTCAGCATGGCTTATACAGTGAAAACTAACAAGGAGTCCATGTTAAGAAAACAGATCCTGGACATCATCATAGAGGCCAGAAGACCCAGTACAAGAAAATCATATGCAGAAAAATGGAAAAGATTCTGCTCCTGGAAACTGTCAAAAGGGAGCAGTACCTCCCAACCTTCCATCCATCTCATCCTGGATTACCTAGCAGAGTTGCTCAATAATGGCCTCTCTCTCTCCTCTATTAAAATCCATGCCTCGGCCATCTCTGCCCATTATGATTCAGACCCACCCCTCTTCTCTCATCCTTTCATTAAGCAATTCCTCAGAGGGGCTTCTAATATCACGCCTCTCTGAAGGCCTCCAAGGCCACCCTGGGTCCTGAATTATGTGTTAAAGAAACTAACCTTACCTCCTTTTGAACCTGCCGCTTCAACAGAATTGAAATACTTCTCTTGAAAGACTGCCTTCCTACTAGCTAATTACCTCAGCCAGAAGGGTATCGGAACTTCAAGCTCTCAAGGCTGTCGAGCCTTTCATAATTTTCCATGCAGACAGAGTCTCCCTGAGGACTAACCCGTCCTTTATGCCCAAGGTGGTATCTGATGTGACCCTTCTCCGGGACATATGCCTTCCCAACCCTCAAAACAAGGGGGAAAGAATTCTCCACTCACTAGATGTGCACAGACCACTCTGATACTATCTGGACCGTACTGAGCCATTCAAAAAAACTGACCAGCTTCTTGTAAGCTTTGCCCTAGGGGCAGAAAGGAGGCTCATCTCCAAACAAACTATTTCCAAATGGATTTTACACTGTATCCATTTTTGCTACTGACTGCATGGGAAACCCATCCCCAAGTCTGTCTGTACCCACTCCACTAGGGCAACCCCCACTTCCACTGCTTTCCTCAGAGGAGTACCTACCTTGGACATCTTAGAAGCGGCAACTTGTACCTCTGTCTATACCTTTGTAAAGCATTACCACCTACCTTTCTTTGCTAAGTTTAGGGCAGGGTTTGCCTCTGCAGGTCTGCAGGGCCTAATGACCCGTACCTTGGACTCAACCTATTCTTCCACCTTTTTCCTCAGCTTTGGGAATCCTCCCATAGGTTATGACTGCAACAGTGAAACACGAAGAACATAGTACAGTTGTGTACACTTACCATAAGTGTAGATGTTCGAGTGTATTCACTGTTGCAGTCTTGATTTCCCTCCTTCCATCCCCCATTTAACATCTTCCCCTAGGGGACCCAAGCTTCCCAAGGTGGCTTTTAGCCACCAGGACCACTTCTATCTTTTCCCTTTTTCTTCTGACTGGTTAGGGCAAGAAAAACTGATGTAATGACATCGGCTGCCTTGCTTTTTAGCAGTAACGACCTGACATCGGCTGCCTTGCTTTATAGCACTGACGACCTGACGTCAGACTACAGGCGACGGCATCCGGGGCACAAAAACATTGACTGTGGTATTCAGGCGGGCCGAGGGGTACCACAGCAGGGACAACCCACAGGTGATAACTGCAACAGTGAATGCACACACATATATATTTATGGTAAGTGTACACAACTATACTTTCTTAAGTTGATTAGTGTTTAGAGCAAAACAACCGTCAAGATCAGGAAATAAGAATTCCTTGATAGTCTGGGTCAAAAACTTTATCACCCTTTCAAATATCCGTAAAAAACATAAATTTCAACTTAGCTGGCCTTTGAAGAATATGAGATAATTTGTTATAAGAATGCCATTTTCTCAATAATTTAGTTGTACCATAAATTAGCATTTGACACCGCTATTTGGAAGTTCCTGTTATGTGTGTTGATAGAATTGTTTCAGTAAATTTTTACATTTAGTAAACTTGTAGCATGTGATCCTTGAATATTCTGCAAGCCATTATTAACTTTCCTGTTTTTTTTACCTTTAATGCAATCCAAGCAGAGTTAAATATTTACATCTGTCTATATACTGCTTAATTTTTTTTCAATTGATGTCACTTTTCTGTTAAATTTCCTTTGTACCTGTTTCAAGGCATTGCAGCAGAACAATTGTGTATATACAAAATATATTAATGTATTCTGTTGTATGCCTAATTCCTGATTTTTATAATGATGTTAAATTTGTCTTACTTGCTAGTATGCTAAAAATAATGAATGAGAAATCTTAATAGCTAAATCTCTGTATTGACAGACCTTTAGCAGCTGTAATAATAGGCATACAGTTGATTTTTGAAATACATCATAATACATTTATTTAAACTAAATAAACATAATGCCAATATTTTGTGCCTATGTCCCATTTTTTTCATATTCATTATTCAGTTTATTAATATCCAATTAATTCTTTATCATCAATGTGATTGTCTGGACCACCAAGAATACAGCAACTGTACAATGTTCAACAATCACACTGCCGTACTGGCAAATAGGTAATAGCGCCCTACTTACTCACTCTCTGGCAGTCTCTCAGAGCATCATATGCCTCCTTTTTCAAGTCTCACAATCAACTGCCACAGTAAAATAGTCCTTCACAGACAGCAGCCTGCTGTTTGTTCTTGTTGCACTGGAAGAGAAGGATCACTCAGCAGACTTCCTTTTTCTTACAGATTTGGTCTCTGGAGCTCAGATAAGAAACCTTTTGGGTTATTTTATTCCTCCCTTTGTCTTTTTTATTATTGCTTGTGAAATATACAGTGTTGATAGGTGTACTTTAGAAGAAGAAGAAAAAAGTTGTTTCTTTGCAATGCTTATTTCCTGTTAACAGTGAAGGATTAGTCTGCCTGTGAGATAAGCTTAATGTAAGAATGGTTTTATACCTTTGAGAAGCTAAGTGATGTTATGTTGTCCTATCTCCCTGTAATTCTTGCTGGTTGAGTTTGGAACAGAGCATCGGTTCCGACTCGGCCGAGTACAAAAGCTCGAGAGCTTCCACTGGCTCGAGGCTAACCCCTATCCCATGATGCATCTGGTAAAATCCCCAGATCTCGTTTGCCGCTCAAGCTATGCAATGTCTTCTGGCTGGCTCGTTGGCTAAGTAGAATTTCATTCTGTATTTTTCAACAGTTTGTCAGTAATCTCTGCTTTTGTGCGATAGACTTAGTTTATTCCCTTGTTACAGTTTAGCGCTTCATTTTTCCATTTTGTGTGTTGTACAAGACCCGTTTTAGTTAGAGGGCTCTTGGTGGTCCGTTTAACTTAGAGGGCCGCTCCCTTTCCCATGCCCTTCTCTTCCACTGGAAATTCCATTTAATTTAGAGGATTCTCCACTTTTTTTTGGCTTGTTCCAATTGTTTTAATTAAAAAAATAAAAAAAAGACAAACTGTGTTTTGTGTGTATTAAATTAGTAGTTAGAGCTGTCCTCTGACGGTTTTGCTTATTCTATACTGTGTGCTGTGTACTGTTTGAATTTCTTTTGTGGTTACAGTAGTTTTAGGCTCCGTTACTCTTTAGAGCCGCTTTATATTTAAGTTTTCTTGCTTTCTCTACTTTTGAGGTTATTATAGTAGGTTAGTTTCTTCCTTGTGGTAAATTACTCTTCTTAGGAAGATGTCTAAAGAAAAGGAGAAAGAACTTAAAGAGCATAGACAATCTGGGTTCAAGAAGTGCGATCAGTGCACTCAAAAGATGTCCATCACGGGGTGGGTACACTAGTGTATATTGTCTGGGTGCCATCCACTTACAAGACCCTTGCACTGTTTGTCATGGTTTCAGCAGTAGGGTCCTTCAAGCGCACCAGAATAAAGTTGATGGTTAGAGGTCTGTTGAAAGGTTCTTTCAAAGAATGATTGGAAGGCTCTCAAAGCTCCAAATCTAGTTCCCATTCAGGATCCACAAGGCATGCTGCTTTGGCACCCCCTAAAAAAGTTTCTGCATCGGAACCGAGAGCTCTTGGTTCTGATGAAGCAAAATCAACCTCTGGCCCCATCAGTATCCTCTGAGCAGGTGGAGTTGCCAGTTTGGAGGCTGTCTGCTGCCTTGGAGCCCGATCTCCCCGACATTGAGATCAGCCATTTTAAAGAGGGCTAGATCTCCCTCATTATCCTCCCGTTCTTCCAGGAGCCTATCTGATGATGACATGGAGCGGGTGGTGAAGCGGTTACTTAAAGACTTTGACACTGGCAAAAATTCTATTGTCTCCGACCCCAAAGGTTTTGTCACCATCCAAGGCACCATCTTCAAGTCCTCCTTTGACTCTGTGGTGATTTTGGAGCCAGAGAGCGTGGCTCCGATAGCAGTGGAACAGTCTGTACCGGGACCTCCTTCGGGATCATTGGTTCCGGCTTCTGCTCTGACGTCTTCGGGTCCTTCGGATCTTGAGGAGTCTGGGAGCTGACTATCACCTCATTGGGTCCAGGGAGGGGAGTCGGCGCGAACAGTTGTCTGAGCTGACTCTACCTCTCGGTGCTTTGGTGAGGCAGAGTTTGGCTTCTACATTGGCTTTGGAGTCACCCGCTTTGCCTCTGAGTCGATCTTCCGCATCTTTGGAGCAGAGGGTCTCTGGTGTGGAGTGAGGGGGCTTTTGAGCTGATGGAAGAGAGTGTTGTCATCCCAGACAGCGCCACTCTTGGAGTCATCTTCTCTTCCCTTACAGGCACCAGTGTTAGTCTCTTCTTCACCCAGTCCTCCCCAGCATAGAGATCCAGAGCTCCAGGAAGCCCCTGCGGGCGGCATGGTCTCCTTCAAAACTTCACCAGAGTATCCCTCTGAGGAAGTCCCTCAGAAGAAACTGTGGAAGAGGAAGCACATGGACTCCCCTGAGTCGGTTATGTCAGACACTGATCTGGATGAGTCTGAAGGGTCCGTACAGTCCCCCTTTTAGGATGTCTCTTTTGCTAACATCCTTGAGATCCTGAAACAGAGGGGTGTCTGGAAGCACACCAACCCTTCAGAGGATGAATCTGTCTACCTGGCGGCTTTTGGATCTCGTCCTTCTACCTCCTGGGTGACTCTCCCCTACGACCACTTACTTAATTTGACATCACGCAAGGCATGGACTTCCCCGGATAGAGTGGAACCAGCTCTGTGGAGGCTGAACAAATTTATTACAGCCCCCTACTGAAAAGGAGATGTTACGTTGTCAAGCTCGCCTTCATTCTTGCTGGTTGGGTTCAGAGCCGATCATCTGCTCCGATTCAGCCATCTTCAAAAGTTCGAGAGCTGCATACTGGCTCGAGGCCACCCCATATCCCATAATGCCTGGCGCTAGATACCCAGATCTCATTTGCCGCTTCTGCTGCGAGGTTGTCTTACTGGCTCAGGTCGTATTTTTTCATTATTTACTTGTTTTTTGACAAAAATGTTATAGTTGTTAGTGTAGTTAGTGTATACTAGTTAACCGTCTATCTATATATCTATACTTGTAGTGTCTAGTATTCTTTCTTAACTTTCCCCTATCCCTTCAGAAAACTCGTTTTAGCTAGAGAGTTTTCCCTCCCCCTTCCTGTCTTAGGTAGCCATTTAAATTAGAGGCTAACCTTTATCTTTTTCTCTCTCAAAAAAAAAAAAAAAAAACCTTTTAGCTCTACTTAGTTTTGTTTAACTGTATATATACACAATATTGTCAGTTTTTCTTGGCTGTGTTTTGGGTGTCTTAACTGTGTGTGTGTGTGTGTGTGTGTGTGTGTGTGTGTGTGTGTGTGTGTGTGTGTGTGTGTGTGGTATTAGTTACATCCTATTTTCTTTAGTGTGTTGTCCTTGGTTTTTCTATTCCTTTTCAGGGATGTCCAAGGATACTAAGGTGTCCGGACTCAAGAAGTGTGACTCATGCTGTCAGAAGATGTATCTGACAGATGGTCACACTTCGTGTCGATTGTCTCGGCGCCATGCACCTGCAGAACTCTTGTTCGTCTGCCATGCCTTCAGCCCAAGAGTTCTGCAGGAGTGTAAAAGTAAGTTAATCCTGCGTGGATTACTTAAACAGTATTCACCGGCTAAGACTCAGCCCGTGAAGGCCTCTAAGCCACCTAAATCTTCGGCTCCCAGTTCGGAGCCGTTGATGGATGAAGCTGTTCCTTCAGCCTCGGTTCCAGCCAGAACCGATTTACCTATCTCCCAGTCGGTTCCGACTGTCCCTTCGGAGCCGACTGGGAGTAGAAAGAGATCTTGGTCTCCCTCCCTGGAGTCTATACGTTCGGCACAGAGGTCTCCTCTGCTCCAATCGGAGCACAGTCATCGATCACACTCTTCTCTGTTTTCAAGACTATCCGATCATGACGTGGAGAGAGTGGTCAGTAGGCTGTTAAAATCGCAGGCCCTAGCAAAAATGTTGTCCAGCCCCCCTCATCAGGTGTCTGCTCCGTCCATATCTGCAGTTATTCCTCCTCCGACTCTTCCTTGAGCTCTGAGCCGGAGCTCGTTTGGGTTCGGGCCGTGGAACCGTCGGCACCGATACCTTCTGTTTCGGTTCCGTCGTCGGCTCCGATCACTTCTTTGGTACCGTCCTTGGAAGGGTCTGGGCGCTGAGACAGTCTCGTTGGCTCTGAGGGGGCGAGTGGCATCGGACCCTTGTCCGACTCCGTTCTCCCTCTTGGAGCGTCGGCGCAGGTGAGCTCTGCTCCTACATCGGCTTCGGAGTCTTCACCCTCGGTGCGGAGAGGGATTCCGGTCACTTCGGAACCAGAGCCTTCTCTGCATCCAAGCAGGGACGCCTTTGAGGTCATGAGGAGTGTGCTGGCCCCTGAGTCAGCCCCACGATCATCCCCACCGGCTCCTCCCACTATGGTGCCTGCGTCTGCCTCTGTCCCTCCTCCAGACACCAAGCGTGGGGAACCAATGCTCCAGGGCACCCCCTTGGGTGTGTCTTCCTCTTCCGAGGCCTCCCTGATCATTCAGAGGAGCCACCTCGTAAGAGGAAATGCAAGAGGAAGCATGTTGACTCCCCTGAGTCTGTCACATCAGATACTGACTTGGAGGATTCGGAAGGGTCCCAGAGATCCCCCTCTGAAGATGTCTCCTTCTCAGACATCCTTGAGATTCTTAGGCAGAGGGGGAACTGGACTACCCTAAGCCCTTCCGAGGATGAGTCAGTATTCCTGGATGCGTTTGGATCCCGACCTTCCACCTCCTGTGTGTCTCCACCTTTCAACCCACTGATGTCGGTGGTGGCTCGGAAGACATGGTCAGCTCCAGACACAGTGGAACCCACCCCCAGAAGACCTGCTAAATTCATAACGGCACCACAGGATAAACAGTTTTTGATCAAAGGTGTCCCTGTTGATGCCATGGTGGTAGTGGCGGCCACAAAGAAGGAGTTGGCTGAAACTTCATCTGTCCATCCCCCTAACAAGGAGTCCAGGACAATGGACAGATATGGGAATCGGATGTTCTCTTCAGCGACCTTTTCTATGAGGTCTCTGAATTGTGTGCCACTTTACCCGCCTTCAAAGGGATCTCTTTAAAGCGCTTGGAGATACCCTTCAAGATCCATCAGCTGAGGGGGCCCGAGCTAAGGCAGCCTCCCAGCTGGCGACTCTTAATTCATTGGTGAACTCCTCCATGAGGCTCATTTCTTATGCAGCCGATGGTGCGAGTAGAGCCGCAGGCACAGGTGTTGCTCTGTGGAGACATGCTTGGATGCGGCTATGTAACTTCGCAGTACCTTTCAGAGAGCGTCTTTCACCAACACCCCCTTTGATGATTCCTCTCTTTTTGGATCACAAGTGAAGGACACCCTTACCTGGCGTGAACAGGAAGGCAAGACTCTCTCTGCTGTGGGAGTCCGTTTTACCACTCCTTCCAGACCATATCCCAAGGGTCAGAAGAGTGGAAAGATGTGGCTCCGGAAATCTCAGGGAGCCTTGCCGGACACATGTGGTGAGTTCCCATCCAGGGGCAGAGGAGGGAACAATAATAGACGCCACCCTCGTGGCAGAGGGGGTCCGCAAAACCAGGGCAGCAGAGAATCCTTCTCGGAGAAGCCCTCCCACCATCCCTGAAGGGTTGCCTGACTGCCCACCACCAGAGGCAGTCGGGGGAAGATTATCGTTGTACCCAAGAGCCTGGCAAGACATAACACAAGACAAATGGGTACAGTCAGTTATATCCGGAGGCTACAGAATACCCTTTGTTCGCACTCCTGTAGTGTCAAACAAGTCCCTTCCAGATGTTCCACCCAATCTAAGGGATCAAGCAGTACAAGAAATTTCAGAACTGCTAAGAAAAAGGGCCAGGATCCGGAATTTACTCCAGGTTCTTTTTGGTACCAAAAAAGACAGGGGACTGGAGACCCATTCTGGATCTCAGCAGACTGAACAGGTCTGTACAAAGAACCAAGTTTAGGATGGTCACGCTTCAGTCCATTATGCCCTTTCTGGGTCAGGACAATTGGATGTGCTGTATAGATCTTCAGGATGCGTACTACCACGTCAAAATGGACAGACGCTCCAGAAGATTCCTTCGCTTCTGGCTGGGAGCCAGCCATTACCAGTTCAGAGCTCTGCCCTTTGGTCTCACCACAGCCCCCAGGGTGTTCACCAAATGTATGGCAGTAGTTACCGCTCACCTGAGACGGCAAGGATTCCAGGTGTTTCTATATCTAGACGACTGGCTCCTTATTGCTACCACCAGGCATCACCTTCTGCGAGCCAGAGACTACACTATCGAGACTTGCTCCAGACGCAGTATCTCAATAAATTTCAAAAAGTCTGCATTGTCGCCCTGTCAGTCTATCACCTTTATAGGCGCAAATTTAAATGCAAAAGATATGTTAGCGAGCCTTCCACCAGACGGAGTATTAATGATTCATCAACATGTACAGGTCTTATTAGCATGCAAGAGAATTCAAGCCAGGTTCGTCCTCCAAACTCTAGGTCTCATGGCAGCAGCGATCATACTTGTTCCTCTAGCTCGTTTTCACATGGGGATCCTCCAGTGGCTGCTTTTCACCCAATGGTCCTTCCAGCAGCTTCCCATGTCTCACATGATCATGATCACAGAAGCATGCAAAAAGCACCTTATAGGTTCATAGGTTCATACTAGGCTATCTGCCCAAGGGCATTTATAAGCCTAGCCCAGAGTTTTGTGGCTTTCGCCACCCCTTTAGTTTGAAGGATACTATGCCCATTATTTTGCTGTGCCTCTGTCAAGCAGTGACACTGAGGTAATCCCTGGGGTATATCTGCGATCTCCCATCCATTGGTCAAGATTTCTCTTGAACAAAGCCAGAGAGGTGCTCTGCCTCACATGTACCGGGATTTTGTTCCACAGCATAGGGAGTCTCTGGGTGATGAATCTGTCCCTCCAACACGTCCTATTAATAACCGTGTCTAGGTTTAATTCTCCCGCCCTTGTACTTCTGAGGGATCTAGATTTTTTGAGGTGAAGCATGTTCATCAATTCCGGGTTGGACATGGCCTTGTATGTCAGGCACAGGTCACCTCTGAGCAGACGGTAAGCGACTGAATAGAGCTGGAGTTCCTTCAGTCGGGCAGCATAAGACATGTATTTGAGACCCTTTATCCTTTTGGTGAGGAACTTTTGGGGCCTTTCCAGTTGCTGCAGGTGTCTGGTCAGATACATTCCGAATGGGGCATTGTACTCGATCATTGGTCTGATGAGTGATGAGTACAGGGGGACGATGACTTCCCTTGATCTAGATGTGAATCCTTTCATGATCAGGTGGGCAATGTAGAAGGTCTTCCTAACTACTTTGGCAATGTGAGTGTCAAACGAAAGGTTACTGTCAACCTGGGTCCCCAGATCCCTGATAACATCTTCTGTGCTTAGTGGATTGCCACCTATATGGTAGCTGGGGGTAACCTTGTTTTTCCCGAAGGGTATGACTATGCATTTTTTGGCGTTTAACTTTAGGCCATGGCTCTGGCACCAGTTGTCTTTCTATAAGACCCTTCTGAAGGATATCTGTGTCAGATGTGTTCTCAACTATGGCGCCCAGTTTGCAGTCATCTCATATTTATGAGTGCTTAGACGTGTATACTCATGTTTTATAGATATATATTTTGTTTCCTTATATATATATATATATATATATATATATATATGTATATATATATATATATATATATATATATATATATATATATATATATATATATGCACATGTTTTTCTACATAACTATATTTTTATAAGTATATATGAATGTATGTGAATGGTTTTATAAATAGGTTTTAAGCATATTTTTCAACATGTATTAGATAGAGTTATATATATATAAAAGTATGTAATTATGATTTCAAGTTTCAGAGAAGTTGCTTATATGTTTTTGTTTTAGAGTTGGCACTTTGAGAGAATGTTTTTTCCGCCAGTTTTCGGATTTAAACTGGATGAGTTTTGGAATGTTAATAGGTCTGAGGAAGCCGTATGGTGAAAGCGCTAACCTGCATTCGTTTAATATTTTAATAAAAATCATCCTTGAACTGATCGAGTCGTTGTTTTTTCGCTACAGTATTCTAACGCTGGTATAATTGGACTACTGATGTTCTAGGGACGTTAGATGAACTTTTGGTGGATCTACTGTGTGTCGCTCCTCCCATATTTGTTTTACTTTACATTTCTGTGTTTGGCTTTTTTGGTGGGAGCATTTACTCAGTATAGGTACTATACCGAAGAAATATTCAAATATACCCATACCTGGACGATTGTTTAATTCAGGCAGAAAGACAGGACATACTTTTGAATAATCTGGCCTTTGTACAAAGGGTGCTAACTTGTCTGGGGTACAGCATAAATGAAAATAAATCACACCTGGTACCATGTCAACAAGTTATATTCCTGGGAGCAAGCTTGAATACAACTTCCCAGATGGCTTTCCTTATGCCAGAGAAACAAATTCATTTGACAACCTACTTCAAACAAGTGGCCACAAAAACCCTGCTATCTGCAAGGCAAATACTACAAGTCTTGGGGTTCATGGCATCCTGCATTCTTCTAATTCCATATGCAAGACTGCATATTAGGAAACTACAATGGTATCTAAAAAGCCTATGGTGTCAACATTCTCAGGATCTGGAAGCAATGATTCCTATTATACGTTGCCTACGCCTAGAGTTTCTTTGATGGGGAGAGGCCTGCCACCAAAACAAGGGACTACCATTCACACTACCCCCTGCCGCCCAAACCCTAACAGACACTTCAAACTATGCATGGAGGGCTCACCTGGCAGGGAAGTGCATTCAGGGCAAATGGAACCCAAATCAAATGCACCTGCATATCAATCAAAAATAACTGGCTGTACAGAATGCTCTGACAGCTTTCAAGGACCGCATTCTTCCAGGACAATTAGTAGTAAAGAAGGACGACAACACTGTTATGTGGTACATAAACAAGCAGGGAGGTACACATTCTTACCCCCTCTGCAGACTAGCCATGGCATTGTGGAACACAGCCCTGAGCTACCAAGTGCATCTACAAGCTCAATTCCTGCCAGGAAAACTGAATACACTGGCAGACAAGCTAAGCAGAAACCTCATGGACCCACACGAGTGGAAACTGAAACCAAGGATGTTAAGTTGTCAAATCTCGCCTTCGTTCTTGCTGGATGGGTTTGGAGCCGATCCTCTGCTTTGACTCAGCCACTTACTAAAGCTCGAGAGCTTATTTTACAGGCTCGAGGCAACCCTATATCCCATGATGCTAGGCGATAACTCCCCAGATCTCGTTTGCCATGTAGGTGCGTTTTTTTACCGGCTCCTGGTAAGTCTTAGATATAGTGAGTTCAGTCACCCCTTTTTGAATTAATTTATAGTTATTTCTTTCAATAGTAAGTAACGACCCTTAACTTTATTACTTTTTTATATACCTTCCCTTTTTATCCCTTATATCCCACCCCCTCCACTCTTAGATTAGGCCTTAAGCCTGCCCCTTTCCTAATTTTTCTTAGGGATCCTGTGAGTGTTTGGGTGTGTCAGTATCCCTATTAACATTTTATTGTTAATTTATATTTTTAGAGAGAGAGAGAGTGTGTGTGTGTGTGTGTGTGTGTGTGTGTGTGTGTGTGTGTGTGTGTGTGTGTGTGTGTGTGTTTGTTTCTGTTACTTTTGTGAACCCTCGACACTGTTATGTCGAAGGAACCTAAAGAAGCTGAGGTCTCAGGCTTTAAGAAGTGTGACTCGTGCTGTCAGAAAATGTCTGACAGACGGTCACACTTCTTTTGTTTACTGCCTGGGACCCCTGCACCTGCAGGACTCTTGTTCAGTATGTCATGCATTCAGTCCAAGAGTCCTGCAGGAGCTCAGGAATAAACTTATACTGAGGGGCTTGTTAAAGCCCGAGGGCTCCCCGACTAAGTCTGCGTCGGGGAGGCCCTCAAAACCTGCAAAACCGTCGGCTCCAAGTACTAAGCCTTCGGCTGCTGGCTCCTTGTCTGTGCTTAGATCGGCTCCGGCTGGAGCCGATCCCTTTCAGTCACAAGTTCCGGTCTCGGCACCACTCGGTGCCGATACCTCTGAACCCATACTTTCGCTTTCGGCTCCGGCTGGAGCCTTAGTGTCTTTGGCTCCGTTGGCTCCATCTAAGAAGAGGTCAAGATCCCCTTCATTGGAGTCCATCCATTCGGCCCCGAGGTCTCCCCTGCTCTCGGAGCGGAGCCATCGGAGCCGATCTTCTCGGTCGTCCAGACTTTCAGATCATGACCCTGAGAGAGTGGTATGTAGGCTGTTAAAGTCTCAGGCATTGGCCCAGATGATCTCTAGCCCGTCTCATCAGACGGTGGCTATTACAACTCCACCTATTTTTCCTCCTTCGACTCTCCCTCAGAGTTCGAAGCCGGAGCTTCTCGGAGCCGTGACCGTTGTGGCGTTGGAGCCGATACCTCCCCCTTCGGCTCCTTTGTCTTCCGCTCCAATCTCCTCTTTGATGCCTTCATTGGAGGGATCCAGGCGCCTGATCTCTCTCGTCGGCTCCGAGGGGGCGAGTGGCATCAGACCATTGTCCGACCCCGTTCTCCCTCTCGGAGCGTCGGCCCCGACATCGGCCTTGGAGCCTTCCCTCTTGGGGCGGCCTGGGGTTCCTACCTCTTCAGAGTGGGAGCCCTCTGGCCTTCCTGATAGGGGAGCCTTCGAGGTGATGAGGAGCGTACTAGCCCCAGGACTTAGTCAACGGTCAGCTCCATCAGCTCCTCCCACTACAGTGCCTGCTGATGTCTCTTCTCACTCTCTTGCTCCCGGACCCAGAGATCCAATGCCTCAGGTTTCCCCACTGGGAATTTCTTCCTCTTCCGAGGCTTCTCCTGACCTGTCAGCGGAGCCTCAGCGTAAGAGGACATGTAAGAGGAAGCATGTGGACTCCCCTGAGTCTGTTACATCTGACACCGACTTGGATGAGTCAGAGGGATCCCCAAAGTCCCCCTCTGAGGATGTCTCATTCTCAGACATCCTAGAAATCCTGAAGCAGAGGGGGAACTGGTCTTCCCTTAATCCTTCCGAGGATGAGTCGGTGTACCTGGAGGCATTCATTTCTCGACCCTCCACCTCCTGGGTATCTCCGCCTTTCTACCCCCTTATGGAAGTAGTGGCTCGGAAGGCGTGGTCGGCCCCGGATTCGGTGGAACCCACCCCTCGGAGGCCATCTAAATTCATTACAGCACCAGTTGACATGCAATTCCTAACAAAAGGTGTACTGGCGGATGCCATGGTGGTGGCTGCAGCCACCAAGAAGAGAACTAGCTGATCCTTCAGTACCTATCCATCCTCCTAATAAGGATTCTAGGACCATGGGTAGGTACGGTAAGCGGATGTTTTCTTCAGCGACCTTTGCTATGCGGTCACTGAATTACCTCTGTCAATTCACCCGCCTTCAGAGAGATATTCTCAAAGAGTTGGGAGAAGTCTTACAGGATCCATCAGCTGCTGGGTCCCAGGATAAAATAAACTCACAGCTTGGAACCCTGAACTAGATTAACTTCTCCATGCGTCTGATTTCATATGCGGCCGATGGACCGAGTAGGGCCGCAGGCACAGGAGTGGCCTTAAGGCGTCACGCCTGGATGCGGCTGTGTAATTTCGCGGACCCTTTCAAGGCGTCCTTCACAAATTCCCTTTTTGATGGTCCGGCTTTGTTCAGACCTCAAGTGAAAGACACCTTGACCAGATGCGAGCAAGATGGCAAGACTCTTTCTGCCGTAGGAGTCCGTTTCTCCACCCCTTCAAGACCATACCCTAAGGGTCAGAAGGGTGGGAAAATGTGGATGTTATGTGATCCTATCTCGCCTACATTCTGAACTGATGGGTTCGGAGCCGATCCCTCGGCTCCGACTCGGCACGCTAATGCTATAGAGCGAGGCCTCTTATTGGCTGAGCTATCTTTATCCCAGGATGCACCACCACTAATCCCCCAGATCTCGTTTGCCGCTAACAAGCTTAGACGTGGTCTCAACTTGGCTGGGCTAAGTACTATTTATTTAGGCTTTTTCCTGTCACAAATTTCCTTTCTTTAAACCCAAAAGCTGTTTTAACAGCTATTGTTGTTATATTTGTGTGATTGGTGAATTTCTTGTGAAAAATTCGTGATTTTTTTAGTCAGGGAAGGTTTCCCGTTTTAGTTAGAGGGGCCTTCCCCTATTTTTTTGCTGTTTGTGCCTCTTTCTTGGGTCAAGTATCCGTTTAAGTTAGAGGGTCTTGACTCTCTTTCTCTTTTTCTGTCTGTTAAATTGTTTAGTGTTTAAAAAAAAAAGAAGAAATTTTTGTTAAAGTCGTTGGATTTAACTTTACCTTGTCTAGTTTAGTGTTTTTGTCACTTAGGTTCTGTGGTAAACAGTTATGTCTAAAGAACACAAACCCTCCGGGTTTAAGAAATGCATGAGGTGTGGTTTTAAAATGTCCATAACGGACGACCACTCCTCGTGCGTCTATTGCTTAGGTGCCAAGCACCTACAAGAGTCGTGTAGTGTCTGCCATGCGTTCTCTTCTAGGGTGCTCCAGGAGAGGAAGAACAAATTAATCCTCAAGGGATTAATCAAGCCTTCCTTCGAGGAGGCTTTATCTTCCTCTCAGTCTCCTTCTAAAAAGAAGAAAGCGTCGGCTCCGACCAGTCAGTCGGAACCGACCGCGAAAAAAGCTAAGCAGACTTCTCCATCGGCTCCACGGACTTAGGAGCCGAGGTCGGAACGGTCTGCCTCGATGCCTCCAGCCTCGACCCCTCTGGTTTCGGAGCCGAGGTCTGGGGCATCGAGAGGTGGGTCACCCTCGTCGGCTCCACTGATATTGGAGCCGATAAGGGCTACCGGCTCAGACTCTTACCCCTCGGAGCCGAAGTCCTTATCGGCACCGAGGGAAATTTCCTTGAAACCTTCCTCGGAGCCGATAGTTGTTGAGTCCATTCGGAGCCGGTCCCCGAGCCCTTCGGAGCCGATGGAGAAATCGGTTCGGGCCCGATCGGTATCCTCTAGATCATCCAAGATGTCTGATTCGGACATCGACAGGGTGCTCCTTCGACTCTTCCAGTCTCCGGTGTTCCAAAAGCTAGTTTCGGCTCCAGCCCATTTGGCTTCGGAGCTGATGGTCCACTCCCCTACTGTGGTTCCTCCTCCAACAGCTTCGGCACCATTGGAGCCGGTGCTGGTGGAACCTGTGGAGGTGTTAGGGTCAGGCCCGACCCTTGCTCCAACTACGGCTCTTGGGTCGGAGTTCAGTACACGGATTTCTTCCTTCGGCCATGGGGGGGGAGGCTTCGGGATTGATGCTTTCAGTTCCAAGTCTCCCTCTCGGTGCGTCGGCGGCGGGAGTGCCGTCCACTGTCGTGCCCACGGAGGTGGGACCCTCCCAGGATTCTGGTGGTCCCGCCTTCAGGGCTATGAGGAGTGCTTTAGCCAAATCTTCCTTGGCTACCTCCACGGTTTCCCCAGCTCCTTCCCTGCATACGGAGACTGGGTCGTTGGCAGTCCCCCTGTCCTTAGACAGCGGAGCCCCCGGGCCTCAGGTTACCCCCGCTGGGGTTTCTCCCCCTCCTGGAAGTCCTTCTGAAGCCTGTTCGGAAGAACCTGCCAGGAAGAGATCGTGCAAGAGGAAGCACGTTGACTCCTGATGAGTCTCTAACATACGACACTGATCTCGATGATGCAGAGGGGTCCCCAAGTCGTCCTCGGATGATGTCTCCTTTGCAGACATCCTGGAAGCCCTAAAACAACGAGGCGGCTGGCAGTCCAAACCTCCCTCTGCTGATGAGTCGGTGTTCCTGAAGGCCTTCGGGGCTCAGCCCTCCGCCTCCTGGGTGTCTCCGCCCTTCGACGAGCTCTTGCATTTGATCTGTCGAAGGGCGTGGGAACACCCAGACTCTGTGGAACCGGTGCCTGCTCGTCCAAACAAATTTCTCTCGGCGCCTGATAGAGAGTTCCTAACTAAAGGTGTGGCTGTAGATGCTTTGGTGGTGGCATCTGCTACCCAGCAAGATGTAGCAGAGGCTTCTACGTCCGTCCATCCTCCTAATAAGGAGTCTAGGAGCATGGATCGGTACGGAAAGCGCACCCTCAGTTCAGCGGCCTTTACACTGAGGTCCTTGAACTACCTTACGCACTTTACCAGATTTCAGAGGGATCTGATTAAGGAGCTATCCGATAACCTCTTGGGTAACCTGCCTGAGGAGCTGGCCCAGACGGTTGGCTCTCAGCTGGCTACAATGTCGTCCATTTCGAACTCGTCCATGAGGCTCATTTCTTATGCGGCAAGGGCGAGTAGAGCGGCGGGTACAGGCATTGCTCTACGGAGACAAGCCTGGCTCCGTCTGTGTCATTTCGCGGAGGCCTTTAAGTCTTCTTTAAGTCTTCTTTTGCCAACGCCCCCTTTGATGGGTCCTCCCTGTTTGGACCCAAGGTAAAGGACACACTAACCCGCTGTGAACAGGAGGGTAAGACTCTGACTGCCATAGGGGCACGATTTTCCACTCCCTTTCGGCCTTATCCCAAGGCTAAAAGAGGAGGGAAAATGTGGTTCCGTAGATCTTGGAAGCCTTACCCCTCTCAGCAGGAGGGTTCCCCTTCCAGAGGCAGAGGAGGGGGAAATTCTTCCGGAAGACGCCGTCCCAGAGGCGGAAGAGGCCCTCGCAACACTGGAGACCGCGAGTCCTTTCGTGGCTCTTCAGCCTTTCATAGTCCCTGAGGGATTGCCCGGCTGTGCTGCTCCAGAGCCAGTCGGGGTCGTCAAGCACCTAAAGGCCTGGGAAGGGATCACTCAGGACCGATGGGTGCTTCGGATTATTGCCGGAGGTTACTCCATCCCATTCTCTCACCCCCCCCCCCCCCCATCAGTCCAAAAAAATCCCGGACCCGCCACCCAGTCAACGGGATACCGCAGCCTCAGAAGTTTCAAAGCTGCTGCAAAAGGAGTCATCCAACCGTCCCCGCAGACCAGATCGGATTAGGGACTTACTCAAGATTCTTTTGGTGCCAAAAGACCGGGGACTTGAGGCCCATTTTGGATCTCAGCATCCTAAACCGTTCAGTCAGAAAGTCCAAGTTCCGAATGGTCACCCTACAAACCATTCTCCCATTGCTGGAGAAAGGTGTTTGGATGTGCTCCATAGATCTCAAGGACGCTTATTATCATATCATGGTACATCAAGCGTCCAGAAGACATCTGCGCTTCAGCCTAGGAGGCAGTCATTTTCAGTTCCGTGCGCTGCCCTTTGGTCTCACCACAGCCCCCAGGATGTTCACCAAGTGTTTGGCAGTCGTGACTGCTCACCTGAGAAGTCTAGGATTCCAGGTGTTTCCGTATCTAGACGACTGGCTCCTAACTGCCACCTCCAAGCATCTACTTCATGGAGCCTACAAGCCACTATATCACTGGGCAATTCCCTTGGAATCACCTTCAATTGGCCAAAGTCTGTGTTGCTGCCATCTCAACGAATAAGATTCATAGGGGTAGAGATAGACTCAAACCAAATGCGAGCCTATCTACCTACAGACAGGATTCAAACCATACAGGCTCAAGTTCGAGCCTTACTTCCCAGATCCAAAGCCCCAGCCAGAATGGTCCTGCAGCTATTGGGATCCATGTCCGCCACGGTTCTTCTAGTCCCCTTGGCAAGGTTGCACATGAGAATTCTCCAGTGGCTTCTCTCAGCTCAGTTGTCCTTTCAGGAACTTCCCCTCAGTCACCTTGTATGGATCACGGAATCTTGCAGACGGGACCTTCGCTGGTGGCTAGTGCCCTCCAACTTGGATCAGGGACGACCCTTTGTTCTACCTCCTCCGGCGGCCACTTTGACCACGGACGCCTCCCAGACGGGGGGGGGCATTCCCTGGGCAGGTCAGTCCAAGGCAAATGGCATCCGGAAGAGACTTTGCTTCATATCAACATCTTGGAAATGAGGGCAGTACTTCTGTCCCTTCAAGCCCTTCACGATTATCTCCCTCAGGGCGTAATTGCTGTTCACTCAGACAACATGTCAGTTGTTTGGTACCTGAACAAACAGGGAGGGACCAGATCCTATCCTCTTTGCAGAGAAGCCATGAGAGTTTGGGAATGGGCAGTCTCGACCAAACGCTTCCTAGTGGCTACTCACATACCGGGCAAGTCCAATGTGATAGCCGACAGATTGAGCAGGACCATCCTCTCCCCTCACGAATGGTGTCTGAATATGACAGTGGCAAGTCAGATTTTCAGCGAATGGGGAGTTCCGTGTTGCGATCTCTTCGCGACTCCTCTGAATGCGAAGTGCAAAGAATTCTTCTCCCTATCCCCGGCTCCGGGGAAGAGCCCCATGGACGCATTAGTCCATCCTTGGCCCACCGGCTTGCTTTTTGCCTTCCCTCCTGTTCCTCTCCTTCCCAGTGTGATTCAAAAGGCATCTCTCTTGGGGAGCAAAATGATCTTAATTGCTCCTTACTGGCCTCGTCAAGTGTGGTTCCCCTATCTTCAGAAACATGCCTTGGAAGGTCCTTGGTTCCTGGATCAGATCCCAGACCTACTGGTTCATCAGTCGGGACTATTCCACCAGTCCCTACACACCTTAAAATTGACGGCTTGGCTCCTCCTCTTCCGACGATAGTCAGGAGTCATACATTGGATCCAGATGTTGTACACATATTATCTTCGGCCCATAAGTCTGCTACAAAGAAACTGTATTCTAGCAAATAGAAAATATTTGCTATTTGGGCTGAACTCCGGGGCCTGGACCCCATTTCTATTACTGTGGCAGAAGTACTAAAATTTCTGACCTCTTTTCAATCAAGGCTCTTCAGTTTCTACCATCAAGGTACAATTGGCAGCAATTTCTAATTTTCATGAATCCATAGACCCACCTTTAATGAGCAACAGATTGTGTAAGACCTTCTTGAAAGGTGCTGCTCTATTAAGACCTCCGATTTCTAATCCTGCACCTCCATGGGATCTCGATATAGTGTTACGCGCCTTGACTTCTTTCCCCTTTGAACCGGCAGCTACATGTGATCTAAAGTTTCTATCATGGAAGACAGCTTTTCTGGTGGCGATTACTTCTGCTAGAAGAGTTTCAGAGCTTCAAGCTTTGTCAGTAAAACCCCCGTACTTGGTTTTTCACAAAGACAGAGTATCCCTCAGACCAAATCCTTCCTTTGTCCCTAAAGTTTGTTCTACTTTCTGCTTACAACAATCGTTAGAGCTTCTAGTTTTTTTCCCAAAATACTCTAACAAAGCGGAGTTCGTATTCCACACACTACATGTCCACAGACAGTTACGTTTTTATTTAGACAGGACCAAACAAACAAGGAAAACAGATCAGTTGTTTGTATCCTTTGCAGATAACAAATTGGGCAAAGCCGTCACAAAGGTCACTATTGCCAAATGGATCAGGGACTGTATTACTCAAGCTTATTTTTATTCTAACAAAGAGCTTTCCACCTCTGTCAAGGCTCATTCTACAAGGGCTATGGCTACTTCGATAGCATTTCATTCTAAGCTTGCTATTAGTGACATTTGTGCTGCGGCTACATGGTCTTCACCGCACACCTTCATTTCCCACTACAAATTAGATGTGGCATCTAGAGGACGAGCTTCATTTGGTTCCACAGTGCTCAGGAGTGTTTTCCAATGAGCCACCCGGGATTTAGGTGCTAGGGATGCTGTCCCATCAGTTCAGAATGTAGGCGAGATAGGATCACATAACATCTTTTAGTTATGTACTCACCATAACTTCAGATGTTTGGGATCCATCTCGCCTACATTCCTAATAACCCACCCTCCTTCCCCCTTCCTTGGAGATCAGAGGATGTCAGAAGGTCCGAATCCTGTTGTTTCATCTTGAAACATCTAACAATGTTATATAATCAAGTTGTGCATGTGTGCATGTATGCGGACAAACAAGATCTGGGGGATTAGTGGTGGTGCATCCTGGGATAAAGATAGCTCAGCCAATAAGAGGCCTCGCTCTATAGCATTAGCGTGCCGAGTCGGAGCCGAGGGATCGGCTCCGAACCCATCAGTTCAGAATGTAGGCGAGATGGATCCCAAACGTCTGAAGTTATGGTGAGTACATAACTAAAAGTTCCGCAAATCTCAAGGAGTCACGTCTGACGCAAGAGGTCAGTTTACCCCCAGAGGCAGAGGGGGTAACAACAACAGACGCCGCCCTAGGGGCAGAGGGGGTCCACAAAACCAGGGTAGCAGGGAGCTTCTCTCTGACAAACCCTTCCAGCATCCCTGAGATGTTGCCCGATTGTCCACCTTCGGAGGCAGTCGGGGGAAGATTGTCGCTGTACCCAATAGCCTGGCTTTCCCTTACTCAAGACAAATGGGTACAGTTGATCATATCCAAGGGTTACATAATTCCCTTTATCCAAACCCCAATTCAACAAAAGGGAACCCTTCCAGACGTTCCACCCGGTCTAAGGGAACTAGCAGTATCAGAAATATCAAAACTGCTAGCAAAAAGAGCCATCCAGCCAGTCCCAGCAGACCAGCTAGGATCCGGAATCTACTCAAGGTTCTTTTTGGTACCGAAAAAGACAGGGGACTGGAGACCAATATTAGATCTCAGCAAACTGAACAAGTTTGTAAAGAGAACAATATTCCGGATGGTCACGCTGCAGTCCATTCTGCCTTTTCTGGGCAAAGACAATTGGATGTGCTCCGTGGACCTTCAGGATGCGTACTATCACATCAAAATTCACAGGCGCTCCAGAAGGTTTCTCCGCATTCGGCTGGGGGCCAGTCACTACCAATTCAGAGCGCTGCCCTTTGGTCTCACTACAGCCCCCAGAGTGTTCACCAAATGTATGGCAGCGGTTACGGCTCACCTGAGACGGCAAGGATTCCAGGTGTTTCCATATCTAGACGACTGGCTCCTCACTGCCACCACCAGGCATCAACTTCTCCAAGCCAGAGCTTACACCATTCACATTTGCAGAGGGCTAGGAATCTCTATAAATTTCGAAAAGTCTGCCTTGTCGCCTTGTCAATCTGTTACCTTTATAGGCGCAAACTTGAACACCGTACAACTTTCAGCAAAGTTAACAGACCAAAGAGTCTTGGATATTTAAAACCATGTCCAGGTTCTTCTTCAGAGCGACAAAATTCAGGCCAGGTATGTCCTGAAAGTATTGGGTCTTATGGCGGCCACCATAACACTTCTTCCCCTTGCACGTTTTCACATGCGTCTTCTACAGTGGATGCTGTTCGCCCAATGGTCCTTTCAGCAACTTCCCATGCATCACAAGATCATGATAACTCAAACTTGCAAAAGTCATCTTTCCTGGTGGATATTGTCCCCTCAAGTCCATCAGGGCAGACCCTTTGTTCCTCCTCCCCCAGTCGCCACTGTGACATCGGACGCCTCCCTGATCGGGTGGGGGTGGGGGGCATTTTCAGGGCAGGATGGTCCATGGCACTTGGCAACCTTTCGAACGCCACCTGCACATAAATGTCCTAGAGATGAGAGCAGTGCCTTTAACGTTGCAAGCCCTCCATGACTCTCTTCCCCTAGGAACTATTGCAATTCAAACAGACAGTATGTCCGTAGTGTGGTATATCAACAAGCAAGGCGGAACCAAGTCCTATCCCCTGTGTCGAGAGGCACTCAGACTTTGGCAATGGGCGATCTCCTCTCAGCGGTTTCTGATAGCAACGCATATCCCCGGGAAGTCCAACTTCATAGCGGACAGGTTGAGCAGAGCCATACTCATGCCACACGAGTGGTCTCTCAAACAATCGGTAGCGGAAGAGATTTTTCAGAAGTGGGGTCTTCCTTGCTGCAATCTTTTTGCTACATCCCAAAACAGCAAATGCCTCGACTTTTTCACCCTCTTCCCCCTTCCAGGCCATCCCCTCAGAGACGCTCTAGTCCAAGATTGGCCTCGGGGACTTCTCTATGCCTTTCCACCTTTTCCTCTAATTCCACAAGTAATTCAGAAAGCAACCGCCTTGAGAGCCAAGTTGATTCTCATTGCCCCTTATTGGCCTCGACAGATATGGTTTCCGTTCCTACATCATTATCTTTTGGTACAGCCTTGGCATCTGGACCCAGCTCTAGATCTGTTGACCCATCATTCGGGCAGCTGCACCAATCCCTACATTCTCTCAACCTCACTGCTTGGTTGCTCCACTTCCGTCCTTAGCCAGGCTTCCTGTGAGTTCTAATCCCATCTGGGATATCATGGTAGCTTCCCTTAAATCTTCCACCAGAAGGATTTACACTAGTAAATGGAAACGTTTCTCTTTCTGGGCAAAGGCAAGGAATGTAGATCCTTTTACTGCCCCAATTCATTCGGTCTTCGACTTCCTAGCCGAAATTTTTCATTCAGGGTCTTCTGCCTCTACAGTAAAGGTTCAGTTGGCAGCCATATCGAATTTTCATACAGGCTTATTGGACCACAAGATCATGTCCAATAAGCTTTGCAAAGCCTTCCTTAAAGGTGTATTTTTACTTGGGCCTCCGATCAAAGATCCTCCACCTCAGTGGGATCTTAATTTAGTCTTAACATCCTTAATTCTCCCCCACTTTGAACCTGCGGTCTCCTGTTCATTGAAATTTCTTTCCTGGAAGACACTTTTCCTAGTCACCATTACTTCTGCTAGGAGAGTATCAGAGCTTCACGCCCTCTGCATTCGTCCTCCCTACTTAATCTTCCATAAAGACAGAGTTTCTCTAAGGACTAATCCATCCTTCTTACCCAAGGTGGCTTCGCAGACAAATTTAAATCAATCAGTTGATCTCCCAGTTTTTTTTCCCAAACTATACTAATAGAGCGGAACAAAAGCTACATTATCTAGATGTTCACCGCCATCTCCGATACTATTTGGATAGAACCAAACAAATAAGAAAGTCTGATCAACTGTTTTTATCGTACGCAGAAAATAAGAAAGGCCTTCCTGTTTCCAAGGTAACCCTATCTAGGTGGCTGTCTTCTGTGATTACATCTATTTATCAACTCGGAGACAGGGAATTAACTTCTAAGCCAAAAGCCCATTCAACTAGAGCACTAGCTACATCTACAGCCTTTCAAGCTAGACTACCAATAGACACTATCTGTGCGGCAGCCACATGGGCCTCTCCTCATACCTTTGTTTCGCATTACAAATTGGACATGGCCTCCAGGGACAGAGCAACATTTGGTTCCACCATTCTTAAAAGTCTGTTCCAGTGAGCCACCCAGGATGAAGGTGCTAGGGACGCGGCCCCATCCAGCAATAACGAAGCCGAGATTGACAACTTAACATTGAGAAGTTATGTACCTACCATAACGTTCCATGTTAGTTGTCTTCTCTCGCCGCCTTTCTTGCATCCCACCCACCATCCCCCTAGCCTGGACAGACCGCGAAGATCTTCCCTTCCTTGAAGGGTCCTTTTTATTCCTTTGTTTACTATCTAGGTGTCCTAGGATATATATAGTGTAAATAATTATCTTTGGAGGTTTTTATTCCTCCTCCTTCCAGTTGGAGGATTTTGTTTTATTGGCCTATGCTAGGTTTTTCAGCTTCCAAACGAGATCTGGGGAGTTATCGCCTAGCATCATGGGATATAGGGTTGCCTCGAGACGGTAAAATAAGCTCTCGAGCTTTAGTAAGTGGCCGAGTCGGAGCAGAGGATCGGCTCCGAACCCATCCAGCAAGAATGAAGGCGAGAGAAGACAACTAACATGGAACGTTATGGTAGGTACATAACTTCTCAATTTTCAACATGTTGACAAGCAAATGGGGGAGCCCACATATAGACCTGTTTGCCTCCCCTATCAGTTGGACAAATTTTGCACAAGGACTCCCCACAAACAAGCTTGAAAATTGGATGCTCTGTCTTTCATGTGGAAAAACCTTTCAGTTTATGACTTTCTTCCTCTGCCTCAGCTCTCCAAAGTACTACTAAGGATCAAACAAGACAAACCAAGGACGATTTTGATTGCACCAGACTGGCCACACCATCACTGGTGTACCCCCTCTTGTGCAGTGTGTCACTGTTGGCCCCATGGCACCTGCCCCAGACTACTACCCTATTGTCTCAGCAGGAGAACCAGATCCTGCACCCTCAGCTTCAAACACTGAACCTAGCAGCCTGGCTAATTATCTAATCTCTCCTTTACCATCCCTCAGTAAAACAGTGATGGATATCATTTTAGAGGCAAGGAGGCCTAGTACTAGAAAATCTTATGCTGAAAAATGGAAAAGGTTCTGTGCCTGGAACCAATCTCAAGTGATGAGAACAGCAGTGCCCAGTTTACCTTAGATTTTACCATACTTAACTGAGATGCTTCACAAGGGGCCTGTCTTTCTCCTCCATCAAAATTCACGCCTCAGCCATTTCAGCTCATTATAGCACAGAACCTCCCCTCTTCTCTCATCCACTGCTCAAGCAGTTCCTCAGAGGGGCCAAAATTTTACGACCACCCAGGAGAGCTCCAACTCCAGCATGGGACCTTAACTTTGTATTGAAAAAACTCACTTTTCCCCCTTTCGAGCCAGCTGCTACTGCAGACTTAAAATTCCTTTCTTGGAAAACAGCTTTCCTTTTAGCAGTCACTTCAGCAAGAAGGGTATCTGAATTACAGGCCCTCATAGCAGTGGAGCCTTTCATCATCTTTCATGCGAACAGGGTGTCTCTCTCAGGACCAATCCCTCCTTCATGCCCAAGATGGTTTCCTGTGTGGCCCTCATTCAGTCCATTAATTTGCCAACCTTCTTTCCTAGTCCACAGAACAAAGGGGAACGGATACTGCACTCCCTAGATGTGCACAGACAACTTAGATTCTACTTGGGCAGGACTAAACCTCAAAGGAAATCTGACCAATTGCTGGTGGTATTTGCGGCAGAGGGGAAGGATATTTCAAAGCAAACCATTTCCAGATGGATAGGCCATTGCATTCATTTCTGCTACAAGCACCATGGAAAACCTTTTCCGCAGGGGATTAGACCCCACTCAACCAGGGCTGCATCTACCTCTACAGCATTTCTCAGAGGCGTCCCTACCAGGGACATCCTAGAAGCTGCTACCTGGAGTTCTATACATACTTTCACCAAGCATTACCATCTGCCAATTTTCTCTAAATCCAGAGCTGGCTTTGCCACTGCAGTCTTGCATGGCCTCATAGCTGGTCCTAATGCTATCTAAATTCCTCCTCCCATCCTTAGCTTTGGGAATCTACCCAAATGTGCCGACTGCAACCGTGAAACACAAAGAACATAGTACAGCTGTGTACACTTACCATAAATGTAGATGTTCGAGTGTATTCACTGTTGCAATCCTGGTTAACCTCCCTCCAGCCCCCTTACTTCTTTTGGCTATACCTCTACTCTCCTTTATTATGCTCAAAAGCTTTTTGGTGTATTTGCTTTTTTGTTGGAGGTATAACCTTGTATACCTACATTTAATTGCTTCCCATTGGGGGGGGGGGGCATCTGACATCTGAGGCAAGAAAAACTGATGTAATGGCGTCGGCTGCGTGTTTTATACCCCTGACGACCCGACGTCAGGGTAGAAGGGACAGCAACCGATGCAGGACCCAAGACTTTGTTAATCAGGCCGACTGAGGGCTACTGCAAGCAGAGATAACCCAATTGTCATGACTGCAACAGTGAATACACTCAATATCTACAGTTATGGTAAGTGTACACAACTGTACTTTGTCTCTACCTTGGATGGGTCCGGAGTCATTGACCAAGCACCGGCTTTGAGGAAGTACTTAGCACTACCGATTCTCGACACAAACCGACTACTACTTTCACGTCTACCTACCATTCTTTCGAAAACTACCGAGTTTCTAAGGCGTAGGGTGCGAACCATCCCAAGATTCTTAGCAGAAGTTGCTTTAATTCCTTTAGGCCCTTGAGAAATAACCTCAGGGTCAGCAGTAGGATTTTTGAAAAGAAATTTGTACAGGTCAGGGACTCTAAAACCGGTCAAGTTTCCTGGGAGTAGGAGGGAAGACCTAATCTCAGGCACCTGCTTCCTTGCCTCAGTCTCAAATGCTTAAAGTGGTTGAAGACCTTATAATGCTTATTTGGGGAAGCCAAGCTACCCCTTCCAAAAGAAAAAGAGATTTCTCCCCAGTAGTTTTATCTGAACAGGAGTCTGATGACTCTGATGCATCTGAATATGAAGACATGCAACCCCTCTCTGCTTATGAGGATTCTGATGCAGGAGAATCCATTCCTTCAGCCTCTCCATCCAAGGAATTTTCCTTTGGGGGAAACCCTTCATACTTTAAGGGAGCATTTCCAATGTGGATGTCAGGACTACCCTCACTCTAAAAAGAGATTTGGGGAATTCTTAGATCTTCCACAGCACAGACCCTTGGCCATTCCTCCTGTCCTGGATGTTGTGGATGTTTTCATGGAATCTAGTTTGACTCCTGACACCCCCCTCCCTCCTACTCCCAGGAAACTTGACCGGTTTTAGTCCCTGACTTGCGCAAATTTCTTTTCAGAAATCCTACTGCTGACCCCGAGGTTATTTCTCAAGGGCCTAAAGGAATTAAAGCAACTTCTGCTAAGAATCCCACCCCCTCAGATAGGTATTCCTGAGCATTAGACAAATGGGGTAAAAAAGTATATAACTCTGCCACTCTTGCTATTAGAGCACTAAACTGTCAGGTTTATATGCTAAAATTTCAGCAACATACCATGGAACTCCTGAAACAAAAATATCATCTTTTCCTGCTTGTCCAGAAAATAGAGTTACAAGAAAGAGTTAATGGATTCTGCAAGTCAAGTAACTAAGCTCACGTTACACTGGAGATGTTCTTTGTGTTTCACTGTTGCAGTCATTACATTTGGGTCATCTGCCTGCAGGTATCCCTCAGCTGGCCTCATTATCAAAGTCTTGGGTCCTGCATTGGATGCTGCCTCTTCTTCCATGACGTCATGTAGTCAGGGGTATAAAGCATGCAGCCAACGCTATTACATCAGTCTTTCTTGCTGCGCGGTGCCCGAAGCAGAAGCAGTTCGCAAATGCCGGTTGGCCGACTCCTGAAATTTTCGTTTTCGAGTTTCAGAACCGAAGTCTTCAAAAAAAAGCTAAGTACCCCGTTGGGGATCCTTTTTCTTGCTCTAAACTGATGTCAGTAAATGTTAACAATTGTATTACTTGTGGAAAGCAAATGCCTCATAAAGATTTTAATTCCTACTGCATTCTTTGCATGACGTCCCTTGCTGTCGGTTTTGGGCCTTATTCAATCCTCGAAGTATTCGTCGTCTGTCCATTTTTGCATCCAACTATTTCAGCACTCTGTTTAATTACCCACAAATGGCTTCGGTAAGCCATCAGACTACCGAAATTCCAAAAAAAACGTAAAGCTAGAGACAGACCGCATAGGTCCAAGGCTGCCGACGATGCTTCCGTTAAGCTAGTCGGCAGTTCGCCGGTACTCAGTGAGGCACTTACTCAGTCTTGATACCCGCTACTTCAGATTCGCAGGCCTCTACTGAGACCTGTTTGGAGTCTGGTATGCTGCAAGATGCTACTTTGACTATGGAACCTGCGGATCTCTCTAACTTCTGAGGGTGTATTCAGGCCTACTTACTTGCATTTCGCCATCTTCTTCAAGGCCTAAAACTCGACCCACGCCTAGAAAACAGACGTCAAAACCACATGGTCAGGCCCATATGCCTAAAAAACAAATGATTAGAATGACTGAAGACCTCCTTACTCTAATAAGGGGAAGTCAGCCTTCTCCCTCTAAGAGACCTAGAACTGATTTGTCTGAGATTGGTACAGCATTACCTGCTTTTAATAAAGTTCAGTGATCCAATATCTTACCTTGCCATTGATGCCAACAGATTGATCTTTTAGATGTTGTTTTACATAAAACATTTAACATAGTGTTCATAATTCATTTAATGATCAATGTCAATCTTTGAGCCATATCCAAAAACCAGCTCAGAAAATTATCATTCCCTGGCACCGCTGACAATAAATGTATCGAGGTTGCATGCTTTTTCAAGTCTTTTGCCACAAGCTGCATATTCAATACAAAAAACACAGAGATCTCAGATGAATTAAATGGTCGCAGCCATGTGTTTATTGTAATTAACTCAAATAGAAGCCAATTATGAGATGTGCGCAAGGCAGGAATGTCAGGGAGGCCATTTTATTTATTTCATAGCATTCCTCTAAACCCACAGGACAACAGACAGCTCGTCGATATCCGGCCCTTCTGATTCAACATACCCACATCATAACAGCTTTTTCATTTCACAATTCATCAGGGCCGCCTTACAATCTGCCATTGAGCCATTGCCGCCCTAGTAAGTCCCCTGGCAACAATCCCTTGGGGCTGTCTGGCCTGTGGAAGTTCCAGCTGAAGAGTCCTGTGACCCCCCCCCCCCCACTTACCTTTGCTTCCCTTACCTTTCCTGTCTTCCGCCACAGAAGGGAGGAATATTCCTCCCTTCTGCCAGCACATCTCAACCTATCCTAAGTGAATGCCCTTCAAAGCTAAACCAGCTTGCAGTTCCTTATAAAAAATCCCTAAACCTTCTTCAGATAAATGAACCCCATCCTTATCATACCTTTCTCGCCACCAGACCCGAATGACAGGGTGGGGAATGTACGACCCATTATTGTCAATTAACACCTTATCCACAGAACTATTAATTTGCCTCCTCATCCACAGCTTTAATGGACCTAGCCCCCCTCCATTTCTTTTTCTGCACCACTTATGACCAGCAAATAATAGCTTGTGGCCAGCATTCATGCATGCAGTATACCTCTTGTACCATCAAACCAATTGGATCTTTTATTGGATGTTGACAAATATCATTACCCCCTAGGTGCAATAAAATGGCAGTAGATTTATCGCTTCTTGCAGCTTGCTGTAGTACTGCCCTGAGATGGTGCCACCGCATTCCTGATACCCCAAATCAAATTGCTTTGCAAAAAGCTAATTTTCCTCCTTGAAAGGAGAAGCCCCACCTGCCCTGGACTAAGCGATGGAGTCTCCGAATGAAAGAATGACCCACTATCCAGATGTATTTCTGATCCAAAGATGTGAGAGCTGAAATATAAAGGACACGAGTTAAAGCCATTTACACTTTACATAGCCTTTTTAAGCATTGGACTTGCACCTGCCCATCTTCATAATGTCAGTCTGTGAAGCTCCCATTGCATGTGCAAATGAGGCTGCACCTATTCGAAAGGAATGTAATCTATATTTATCTGAGTCTAGGCCACTCAACTTGATTGCCTCCTTTAAAGCTGTTCTCACTTGATATTGTGTCAGAGGTTCACCTTGCTGATGATAAAAGAATGGACCATCTGACCTACCCCATAGTTGCAGTACTCTAGTAGCACTTTAGTCAAGACCCCATTCCAAACCCTTTGGGGTAACCATTCTTACCCACTGACCTTAGCCTTCTTTATCCATTTTGGATTTAGCCACATAAACCCAAGTGTTCTTCCCCAGCAAATGTACCTGTGCCAGTGGTAAAACTGTCCGTTGACCTTTCTTCTTGTTTGGCTGAATAATTTCAGACCATCTAAATGGCCCACAACAAGCCAGCAGAAAGGCAGCCCTAAATAATGCTACCTCATAAGAAGAAAAACAAACATTTGAAACTGCAAGCCACAGTTTACGTAAAACCGCTGGACCTACGGGGGTACCTCTTATCAGGCCTCTTGGGTGTTTATTTCCACCAGCCCTTAAACATTGTCTGTACCTGAAATGTGTTGGCTAAATCCTTCAGACCCAAAGCCTGATGAAACCAATTCAGAGCTGACAATGTGCTTCTTGCCCTTTCAAAAGTCCATCCTCTTTCTTTCATTACCAAAATGTAAGTCCTGATTTAGTAAGGTGGAATTGGTCATACTTGATGTCCTTCAAGGATGCATCTGCAGTCATAACATATGGGTTGTCCTGCCTCAGGCAGCCCTTCGGTCGGACGGATTCCAAAGTCTGGGTCTGGCCTCGGCTGATGTCGCACTTTCCCCGACGTCAGAGCGTCTGGGGTATAAAAGCATCAGCCGACGCCATTTTCCTCAGTCTTTCTTGCCGCGCGGTGCCCAAAGCAGAAGCTGTTCGCAAGTGCCGGTCGGTCAGATCCAGTGAATTCAGCTACCGAAGACTTCGAAAAAGCTAAGTACCCCGTTGGGGAATCTTTCTTGCCTCAGCCGATGTCAGACAAAGTAAATAATTGTTTAACTTGTGGGAAACAAATACCTCATAAGGATTTCCATTCCTACTGCCTTCCTTGCTTAGGCCCAGACCACGACGTATCGGCCTGTTCAGCCTGTGCTTCCTTCAACCAACGAACTCTTAGACGTCGGTCGGAGTTTGCAGAGGAATTTTTTGGGGCCAGTTTTGCATATAAAATGCAGTCAGAGACTCCGACTTCACATTTGGTGAAAAAACGGAAGGACAAGGACCGACACTCGTGGCCCGCGGTTTCGGCTGAAACCACGGTAAGGCCTACCGCGAGTGTCTCTGTTTCGGCCGATACAGAGTCCTCAGAGATTCCTTCTTCTGAAACCGCTCAACCGACCACCGCGGCCCGGGAGGCCCCGGCTGAGTCGGCTACTGAGTTACCTACTGAAACCAGTGTCCAGGAAATGTCCGACACCATACCCTTGGACATTTCCACTCCAGCATGTGGGGCAGCTAGGCCCCCTGCTTCCATATCCATTAAGGCTTTTTCTAGGGCTAAAGCTGCTAAGCTTTCTAAAGCTTTGCCACCCAAGACTACCTCCCAGAGGCCTTTCTCTAGTTCCCAGATCCTCAGCCTAGCAGCGGACCTTATTTCTTTGATTAGAGGTTCACAACCTCACCCGGACAGGGCCTCTCACCCTCCACCGGACAAAAGGCCCAGGACTGACCCCTCTGGCCCACACTTTTCAGATGAGTCCATGGATGGATCTGAGTTGTCAGACCACCAGGAGGAGGCTTACTCGCTCTGAGGATTCTGATGCTGAAGAATCTATCCCTTCGGCCTCCCCTCCTGAGGAGTTTTCCTTTGGTGAGACTCTACACTCCATGAGAGAGCATTTTCAATGGCAAGGTCAGGAATTCTCTGATTCTAGAAAAAGATTAAGGACCTTTTTACATTTGACTCAACATAGGCCCTTAGCTATACCTCCTGTTCTGAATGTAATTGATGATGTGTACAATGTCAGTACAGCCCCTGATACTCTCCCCCCGGCCCCTGCCAAACCGGATAGATACTACAGGGTACCGGATTCACATTTCCATCTGTATAAAGCCCATTCTGCAGACCCAGAAACTATTTCTCAGGGCCCTAAAGGAGTTGCGGCCGCCACTGCCAAAAATCCTCTACCCTCTGATAGAGAGTCTAGAGCTTTAGAGAGATGGGGAAAGAAGGTATATACTTCTGCAACTCTTTCTGTCAGGGCATTAAACTGTCAATTTCATATGATACAGTACCAAGAGTATTTGTTAGATGAAATGAATAAGAAACTTTCTCCTCCTGAACCCCTTGACCGTAAATCTCTTCAGGATTTGGTACACAACTCTCAGCAGGTTAGTAACCATTTCTTAAAATGTGGCTATGATGCATTGGAGTCTTCATTTAGATCAGCTGTGACTGGGGCAGTTATTCGTAGGCATGCCTGGCTGAAGGATCAATCTTTGCCAGACCATGTTAAAGCTAAACTCCTGGATGCTCCAATGGAGAAACAAAATTTATTTGGCTCCTCTGCTCAGGAGGTCTTAAAAAAGTTTGAAGAAAAGGCAAAATCTGTGCAAACAGTTAAGGATTTCCTGCAAGTACAACCACCGAGATTCAGTAGAAACTGGCCTACTAAGAATTGGTCCTTTCCAGATTCGGACAGAGCCCAGAGAGGCAGGAACAGGCGCCCCAGAGTTAGAGACCAATCGAAGGGCTCCTACAGAGGCCGTCAGTGGCAACCTGCCAGCCAGAGGAGTAGTGCAACAGCAGCAGCAACAACAAGTACTACACCAGGACAGGCTCAATGACTTTACTCTGATTCCGCCTACCAGGGCTCAACTGGAAGCTCCCTTGGGCGGAAAGCTTGCTTTATTTTCAAAAAACTGGCATTATATTACAAGGGACACATGGACACTGCAAATAATAGACAAAGAATACAGGTTCCATTTCCACACTTTGCCAAAAAGAAACGGAATGCCAAACCTACCACCAAATCAGAGGGCAGAGGCTTTAAAGCAGATCAACAACTTGCTTCAAATGAAAGCTATAGAAAGGGTACCACTTTCAGAACAAGGCCAAGGATTTTACTCCAGGCTATTCCTTGTACCAAGAAAAGAAAATCAATGGAGGCCTATACTCGACCTGTCCGCACTGAATACTTACCTCATTGTGCCAAAATTCAAGATGCTGACCCTACAGCAACTTCTTCCCATGTTGGGCAAGGAGTCTTGGCTGGTGACTCTAGATCTCAAGGAGGCATACCTGCACGTCCCTATTCGACCAAGTTGCAGAAGACACCTCAGATTTCTTGCAGGATCAGAGCATTATCAATTCTCAGCATTGCCCTTTGGCTTATCTACTGCGCCCAGAGTATTCACGAAATGCCTGGCATCAGTAATTGCACACTGCAGTCTTCAGGGGATTCAGATCTACCCATATCTGGACGACTGCCTTATACAAGCGGACAACAAGGGAAATTTGATAAAGGATTTGGCCTATGCCATCCACCTGTTACAGGCCTTGGGATACACAGTCAACATCCAAAAGTCAAGACTTGTTCCATCCCAAAGGATAACCTTTTTGGTTGCAGATCTGGACACAACCACCCAAATGGCCTTTCTCACAGAAGAAAAACAAAAACAACTTCCGGATTACTTCATGTTTCTGACAAGACAAACTCAGCTTACTGCAAGGAAAATCCGGCAGGCCTTGGGTTACATGGCATCCTGCATAATTCTGATACCACAGGCCAGGCTGCATATGAGAAAATTACAATGGTACCTAAGGAGTGTATGGTCTCAACACAGTCACAGTTTAGAAGCTTTGATACCAATCATTCCTTGCCTTCAAAAGGAATTTCTGTGGTGGGCTCAAGCCTGCCAGTCCAACAGAGGGTTGCCTTTCAACAAACCAAAAACAAAACAAACCATCACCACGGACGCTTCAGACCGAGGATGGGGAGCACACATGGAGGGCAAATGTATCCAAGGCCTATGGTCTCAAGGGCAGCTACGCATGCACATAAACCAAAAAGAAATGCTGGCAGTGATGCATGCAATCGAGGAGTTCAAACCCTTCCTCCAACAAGGCCACCTGCTCATAAGGACAGACAACACCACGGTCATGTGGTACATAAACAAGCAGGGAGGCACACACTCCTACCCTCTATGCTGGCTGGCTATGAATCTATGGGAACTATGCCTGAAACTCAATATCCAATTACAGTCACAGTTCGTGCTAGGAAAAGAGAATACACTGGCAGACAGCTTAAGCAGAACTACCCTGGATGCACACGAATGGATGCTGCACCCAGACATTTTCCAACTCATAGCAAAGACATGGGGAATGCCGGAGATGGATCTGTTCGCCTCCCCCATCAACTGAAGACATTCTGCTCAAGGACATACCACCCACAAGCTTGGAGGGTGGACTCTCTCTCTTTCAGCTGGAAAGCTCTAAAGGTATATGCCTTCCCACCTCTTCCATTAATGTACAAGGTTCTACTGAAGATCAGGGAGGAACAGCCAAGAGTGATTCTGATAGCGCCAGACTGGCCAAGACAACTGGTATCCACTATTGAGAAGCATGTCACAGGCAAAACCATGGCCTCTCCCCCTATGGCCTCTTCTTCTGACGCAGAACAATTTCAAGATCATACATCCCAGCTTGAAAACACTGCAGCTAACTGCCTGGAAAATTCCTTAAATCCCAAACAAAATGTTTTATCTCCGAGAGTGAAGGACATTATCATGGAAGCTCGCCGGCTTTCCACAAGGAAGACATACTCAGCTAAATGGAAAAGGTTTCTCATTTGGAGCATGTCATAAGGCACAGATGTGACAGTGGCAAGCATGACACTTATTCTGGAATACTTAGCAGAATTGTTCCACAATGGCCTGTCCTATTCTTCCATTAAGATTCATGCCTCAGCAATTTCAGCAGAATACAATGTGGATCCACCTATCTTCTCACACCCTCTCCTCAGGCAATTTCTGAGAGGGATCAAAAATATTAAACCTCCAAGAAAGCCCCCTCTACCAACTTGGGATCTCAACTTTGTGTTGGAGAAACTAACACTTCCTCCTTTTGAACCAGCAGCATCAGCGGAACTACAGTTTCTGTCTTGGAAAACTGCATTCCTTCTGGCAATAACTTCAGCAAGAAGAGTATCTGAGTTACAAGCATTAATGGCAGTACAGCCATTTCTTATCTTCCATCAGGACAGAGTTTCACTAAGAACCAATCCTACCTTTATGCCAAAGGTGGTATCTAGGGTATCCTTGAACCAAGCTATTCACTTGCCTACGTTCTTCCCAAATCCACAGAATAGAGTGCAGAAAAACTTCTGCACACCCTGGATATACACAGGCAACTACGCTACTACTTGGACAGAACTAAAACTAGCAGGAAAACTGACCAACTATTTGTAGCATATGCTACTGGGGTGCAAGGAAAAGCAATTTCCAAACAGACATTTTCAAAATGGATAGTAAATTGCATTCGATTTTGTTACTCCTTCCATGGAAAGACAGTTCCTGAAAACATCAGGCCTCATTCCACAAGGGCCACGGCCACCACCACAGCCTTCCTACGAGGGGTGGCTACCAAGGACATTTTAGAAGCTGCTACTTGGAGCTCCGTGCATACATTTGCCAAACATTACAATCTACCTTTATACTCCAGATCCAGAGCAGGTTTTGCTACTGCAGTCCTGCAGGGGATCTTAACTACACCATCCTTTTCTTAGTACCTCCTCCCCCAGATTGGCTATGGTATTCTACCCATATGTTATGACTGCAGATGCATCCTTGAAGGACATAGTACAGTTTTGTACCTACTATAAATGTAGATGTCCGATAGGTATGCATCTGCAGTCAGGTTTACCCTCCCTCCTACCCCTCTGTGGTATTCCTAGGGTGCTTACCCCTCTTTTAGCTAGCTGGGGGAATCTATTATGGTGTATTTGTTTGTATACACATGTGTGTGTATATATATATATATATATATATATATATATATATATCTATTGCAAGTGTTTGGAACTTTATTGCATTTATCCAAATTTAGCCTTCCTAGAGGGCACCTGGCATCTGGGGCAAGAAAAACTGAGGAAAATGGCGTCGGCTGATTCTTTTATACCCCAGACGCTCTGACGTCGGGGAAAGTGCGACATCAGCCGAGGCCAGACCCAGACTTTGGAATCCAGCCGACCGAAGGGCTGCCTGAGGCAGGACAACCCATATGTTATGACTGCAGATGCATACCTATCAGACATCTACATTTATGGTAGGTACAAAACTGTACTTTTCTAGCCTCTGGATAAACTGATCTGCAAAAATTGCTGTATGCATTTATTGTACCTTACCCTTGTCCTTCCACTGAGGGCATTCCGCATTAGCCACCATTCACGTCTGCCCTTAAAGCCCATAAATGGTCTGGCACTCGAACCGGAGAAGGTTTCGCATTTGGAGCCAGCGACTGGAACCGGGTGCACTGCAAACGAGAAAGGGAATCTGCTAATGAGTTTTCAGTGCCTGGAATGTGTTGCGTCGTCAGGTTTCGCATTTGGAGCCAGCGACTGGAACCGGGTGCACTGCAAACGAGAAAGGGAATCTGCTAATGAGTTTTCAGTGCCTGGAATGTGTTGCGTCGTCACCGTGACATTTAATGATGTCCTTCAAGAATGCAACTGCAGTCATAACATATGGGTTGTCCTGCCTCAGGCAGCCCTCGGTCGGCCGGATTCCAAAGTCTGGGTCCGGCGTCGGCTGGTGTCGCCTCCTCTCCGACGTCAGAACGGATGGAGTATAAAGGCATCGGCCGACGCCATCTTCTTCAGTCTTTCTTTCATGTCTTTAAAAAGCGATGAAGTGCTTTTTGGTGCCTAATTAAGTATATAAACCATCAATTATTTTGCTAACATGGTTCTGAAGAAGTCTTTAATATGGCAGATGAAAGCACTTAACCTGTGTTCATTTTTTATACGTGTTTTTACGTGTTTTTTATAATAAGCGTATCTTCGAGTTCGAGCTGAGCCATCAATTTTGTCCTGCACCAGGTTTTGGATTCTGAGTTCCTAGTCATTCCATTGTAGTCACATGGTCTTCATTTCACACATTTTCCACACACTGCAGTCTGGCTGCTGCCTCGAGAACCAGGGCAGAATTTGTTTCAGCAGTTTTCCAGAGGCTCATCTCCCATGCCACTCTTGTCTGGCGCCCCCAATCTTACTGTAGTTCTTAGACTCTTCCCAAGAGCAATTACTGCAACAGTGAAGCACAGTGAACTTAGAACAGTTGTGTAGGTACTCACCATCAGGGCAGATGTTCAGATCTTCACTACTGCAGTATCTACAGTATTCCTTTCCACTTGCTCCCTCTTTTCTCCTACTATACTTTCATGGTTGGAGTTGGTACTCAACTTTCTACTTGTATAGACCCTTCTCCTAACCCCAGTTGGCCCCCTTCTCGTTATCATCACTGTTTGGCATGAGGACATATCCATGTGGATCTCCTCCTGGCTACCGTGGAGAGCATGGTTATGGACGAGAAAGATCTGAGGAAATGGCATTAAATGTCCTGACATTGGAAGGGAGGGCTTCCATCGGGAATGAGTGAATGGAACAAATCTCTGTTATACATGCCAGCCACAGGTTTCCAAGTACAGGAAGTCCCAAGAGTAATTACTGTAACATCTACCTTTATGATATATACTTGCATAACTGCACTACAACTGCACTTTCTTGATGTGGAAGACCTTATTTTTGTTATTGCATCTGCTAGACAGATGAATGAAGGATAGTGTTACGCTTAGAACTAATACTATTTTCGTGTGCAAGGTTGCCACCAAGTCCAATAATTTTAACTTTGTGTACAAGATTGCCACCCAGTCTAACCTTAGTCATTCTGAACACCTATCTGTTTTCTTTCGAAGATTTGCCAACAAAGGAGAATACAGATTACACTATTTGGATGCACACAGATGGCTAAGAATTTTTTTGAAAGAACAAAAGAATTCAGAAGACTGCCAGTTCTTAGTATCCTTTTCTGAGCAAAGAAAGATAAAAACTGACTAAACTTTCTCTTTCCAAATGGCCGACTGACTGTTTTACTTTCCACTTTTTGACTTGCTATATACCATTGCCTTCCAAACCCAGCACACACACTTGGGACTGGTGCTACTTCTATATCTTTCCTTAAGAATTTACCTCTTGATGAAATCTGTACAGCAGTTACATGGTCTTCCTTGCATACCTTTGCTAGCTAAATGTTGCATCTTGAATATTTTGTCTATGTCCAGAGCTGCTTTTGGGACAATGATCCTCAAAGGCATTTTGTCCCAGTTCCACCAAAAGTCTGCTGGTTATCCTGTGCATCCACTTGTAGTATGTGGATAGAGCCAACTTAAATGCATGATGTTATGTGATCCTATCTCGCCTACATTCTGTACTGATGGGTTCGGAGCCGATCCTCGGCTCCGACTCGGCACGCTATGCAATAGAGCGAAGTCTCTAATTGGCTGAGCTATTCTGTATCCCAGGATGCACCACCACCAATTCCCCAGATCTCGTTTGCCGCTTACAAAGCAAAGACGTGGTCTCGAGCTTGGCTGAGCTAAGTGCTTTCTTTTTTAGAATTTTCTGTCAGGAATTTTCTGAAACTTAACCAAAAAGCTGTTTTAACAGCTATCGTTGTGTATGAGTGAGTTTTCTGAACTTTTTTGTGGTAAAATATTTGTTTTTTCAGGGAAAGGTTTCCGTTTAAGTTAGAGGGGCCTTCCCCTCGTGCGTGAGTGAGCCTTTTTGTGTAGTGTTTTGTGAGGTGATCAAGTTCCCGTTTTTAGTTAGAGGGTTCTTGGCACTCCTGTTGTGTGACCAGTACCCTTTGGTTAACTTATTTTTTACTGTAAGTGTGTTTGTTCTGATTATTCAGTTTTTTTCTGTGTTTTTTTTCTAACTGTTTGGCATTATGTCAAAAGAGCACAGGCCCTCTGGGTTTAAAAAAAATGCACTAGATGCAATTACAAAATGTCTATAACGGACGATCACTCCCTTTGCGTGTACTGTTTAGGACCCAAACACCTTCAGGAGTCTTGTAGTGTGTCACGCTTTTTCCTCTCGAGTCCTCCAAGAGAGGAAAAATAAATTGATTTTAAAAGGACTTATTAAGCCTACTTTTGAAGAGGCTTTATCTTCCTCTTCTTCCTCTAAGAAAAAGAAATCATCTACTCCGACCAGCCCGTCGGAACCGACCACTAAGAAATCTAGGCAGGCTTCTCCATCGGCTCCACGGACTTCGGAGCCGAGGGCGGAACGGTCTGCCTCTATGCCTCCAGCCTCGACTCCTCTGGCTTCGGAGCCGATGGCTGGAGCTTCGAGAGGCGGATCACCTTCATCGGCTCCACTGATTTTGGAGCCGATGAGGGTTGTTTGCTCAGACTCTTCCCCTTCGGCGCCGAAGTCTTCTTCGGCACCGAGGGAAATTACAATGGAGTCTCCTTCGGCACCAATTTTGATCGAGACAATTCGGAGCCGCTCCCCCAGTCCTTCGGAGCCGGTGGAGAAGTCTAGTCGGACCCGTTCGATCTCCTCCCGATCTTCCAAGATGTCAGATTCGGACATTGACAGGGCGCTCCAAAGGCTGTTTCAGTCTCCAGTCTTCAAAAAGTTAGTTTTGACTCCAGCCCAGTCGGCTTCGGAGCAGATGGTCCACCCTTTAGCCTTGGTTCCTCCTCCAACAGCCTCGGCACCGTTGGAGTCGGTGCTGGTGGAGCCGTTGGAGGTGTCCGGGTTGGCTCTGACCCTTACTCCTACTCCGGCCTTTGGGTCGGAGTTTGGTACACGGACCTCTTCGGTTGGCCCCGGGGGTGACGCTTCGGGACAGATGTTTTCGGTTCCGAGCCTCTCTCTCGGTGCGTCGGCTGCGGGAGTGCCGTCTGCTGTTATGGCTTTGGGGGTCGGACCTTCCCAGGATTCTGGGGGTCCGGCCTTTAGAGCCATGAGGAGTGCCTTGGCCAAATCTTCTTTGGCTACCTCCACTGTCTCCCTGGCACCTTCCCAAGGCATGGAGACTGGGTCCTTTGTAGTCCCCCTGTCTCAAGACAGTGGAGCCCTGGGGCCTGAGGTCACCCCCATTGGGGGTCCCCCTCTTCCTGGAGGTCCCTCTGAAGAGTCTTCGGAGGAACCCCAAGAAAAAAACAGTGCAAGAGGAAGCACGTCGACTCCCCTGACGAGTCTATCACCTCCGACACCGATCTTGATGATGCGGAAGGGTCCCCCAAGTCGTCCTCAGATGATGTCTCCTTTGCAGACATCCTGGAAGTCCTCAAGCAACGAGGCGGCTGGCAGACCAAACCCCCTTCCTCTGACGAGTTGGTGTTCCTCAAGGCCTTCGGGGCTCAGCCCTCCGCCTCCTGGGTGTCTCCACCCTTTGATGAGCTCCTGGATTTGATCTCTCGAAGGGCGTGGGAACATCCAGATTCTGTGGAACCGGTGCCTGCTCAACCTAACAAATTTGTCAGCGCCCCCGGAAAAGGAATTTCTCACCAAGGGTGTGGCTGTAGATGCTATGGTGGTGGCATCTGCTACCCAGCAAGATGTGGCAGAGGCTTCGATGTCCGTCCATCCCCCTAATAAGGAGTCTAGGAGTATGGACTGCAGAAGCGCACCCTTTCTTCAGCGGCCTTTACATTAAGGTCTCTGAATTACCTCACGCACTTCACTAGAGTTCAGAGGGACCTGATCAAGGAACTCTCAGATACCCTCTCTGGTAACCTGCCTGAGCAGTTAGCCCAGACGGTTAGCTCTCAATTGGCTACCCTGTCGTCGATATCAAACTCGTCCATGAGGCTCATTTCGTATGCAGCCGAGGGGCGAGTAAGCGGCGGTGCGGGTGTTGCTCTCGGAGACAAGCCTGGCTCCGCCTGTGTCATTTTGCGGAGGCCTTCAAGTCTTCCTTTGCCGACGCTCCCTTTGATGGGTCCTCTTTGTTCGGACCCAAGGTAAAGGACACCTTGACCCGCTGTGAACAAGAGGGTAAAACTTTGACTGCCGTAGGAGCACGGTTTTCCTCTCCCTTTCGGCCTTATCCCAAGGCTAAAAGAGGAGGGAAATTGTGGTTCCGTAAATCTCAGAAGAATTACCCCTCACAGCAGGACGATCCCCCCTCTAGAGGCAGAGGAGGGGGAAATTTTTCCGGAAGACGCAGTCCCAGAGGCGGCAGAGGCCCCCCGCAACACTGGAGACCACGAGTCCTTTTGTGGCTCTTCAACCTCTCAGCATCCCTGAAGGATTGCCCGACTGTGCAGCTCCGGAGCCAGACAGGGGTCGTTTTTTGAGGCACCTAAAGGCCTGGGAGAGTGTCACTCAGGACCAATGGGTGCTCCGAATCATCGCTGGAGGTTACGTCGTCCCCTTTTCACACCCCCCCTCCATCCAGGAAAATCCCGGACCCCCCCACCCAGTCAACGGGATATTGCAGCCATCGAAATTTCAAAGCTGCTTCAAAAAGGAGTCATCCAACCGGTCCCCGTAGACCAGACCGGATTAGGGACTTGCTCAAAATTCTTTTTAGTGCCAAAAAAGACCGGGGACTTGAGGCCCATTTTGGATCTCAGCAACCTGAATCGATCAGTCAAGAAGTCCAAGTTCCGGATGGTCACCTTACAATCCATTCTCCCGCTACTGGAGAAAGGTGTTTGGATGTGCTCCATAGATCTCAAGGACACCTATTATCACATTCTGGTAGATCAGGCGCCCAGGAGACATCTGCGCTTCAGCCTGGGAGACAGTCATTTCCAGTTCTGCGCACTGCCATTTGGTCTCACCACAGCCCCCAGGGTGTTCACCAAATGTTTGGCGGTAGTGACTGCTCACCTGAGGAGTCTAGGATTCCAGGTGTTTCCATATCTAGACGACTGGCTCCTAACTGCCACCTCCAGACATCTACTATTACAGAACCTAGCAGCCACTATATCTCTAGGAACCTCCCTAGGAATCACCTTCAATTGGGCAAAGTCTGTGTTGCTGCCATCTCAGCTTATACGGTTTATCGGGGTAGACATAGACTCAAGGCAAATGCGGGTCTATCTTCCTACAGAGAGAATAGAAACGTTACAATCTCAAGTCTGAACATTGCTCCTCAAACGCCGAGCCCCAGCAAGGAAGGTCCTACAACTGTTGGGTTCCATGTCGGCTACCGTTCTCCTGGTCCCCTTAGCAAGATTACACATGAGGATTCTCCAGTGGCTCCTGTCGGTCCAGTGGTCGTATCAGGAACTTCCTCTCAGTCACCAAATTATAATTACGGAGACGTGCAAACAGGACCTCCGTTGGTGGCTTACCTCGTCCAACCTGGATCAGGGGGCGACTTTTCATTCCTCCTCCTCCAGTGGCCACTTTGACTACGGACGCCTCCCAGACGGGGTGGGGGGGACATTACCTGGGCAGGTCATTTCAAGGCAAGTGGCACCCCGGCGAGACTTCCCTACACATCAACATACTGGAAATGAGTGCAGTGCTTCTGTCGCTTCAAGCACTACACTGCTACCTCCCCCAAGGTATGATTGCCGTTCAGTCCGACAACATGTCAGTAGTCTGGTTACCTGAACAAGCAGGGAGGGACCAGGTCCTACCCTCTTTGCAGAGAGGCCATGAGAGTATGGAATTGGGCTGTTGCAACCAACCATTTCTTGGTAGCAACACATATTCTGGGGAGATCCAATGTGATAGCCGACAGACTGAGCAGAACCATTCTCTCCCCGCACGAGTGGTCTCAGAACGACAGAGTAGCATCTCAGATCTTCAGAAGATGGGGAACTCCTTGTTGCGACCTCTTTGCAACTCCCCTCAACACGAAATGTCTACGGTTCTTTTCTCTTACCCCAAGTCTGGGGAGGTTTCCCAAGGACGCCCTGGTCCAACCTTGGCCCACCGGCTTACTATACGCCTTTCCTCCGGTTCCCCTTCTCCCCAGGGTGATCCAGAAGGCGATTCACTTGCAGTGCAAGATGATTTTAGTTGCCCCATACTAGCCTTGTCAAGTCTGGCTGCCATTTCTTCGGAAATACGCACTGGATGGTCCATGGTTCCTGGACCAGGTTCCAGATCTCTTGATACACTAGTCCCTTCACTCACTGAAGTTAACAGCTTGGCTCCTCCACTTCCGACTATAGTCAGGAACCAGGTTTTAGACTCAGAAGTTATACATATCTTGTCCTCAGCCCACAAGAATTAGACTAAGAAAATGTATAATAGTAAATGGAAGAGATTCGCCATTTGGGCCCAACTCCGGGGTTTAGATCCCATTACTGCCCTGGTGGCGGACGTTTTGAAATTCTTAGCTTCCCTGTTCAATCAAGGTTCTTCAGTCTCTACCATTAAGGTTCAATTAGCAGCTGTTTCTAATTTTCATGCAAGTATAGACCCACCTTTGATGAGCAGTAAGTTGTGTAAAGCCTTCATGAAAGGTGCTGGGCTGCTACGTCCTCCAGTTTCTCATCCTGCTCCACCATGGGATCTCAATTTCGTATTAGGTGCCTTGACCTCTTCCCCCTTCGAACCGGCAGCAACTTCTGACTTGAAATTTCTTTCCTGGAAGACCGCTTTTTTGGTAGCTATTACATCAGCCAGAAGAGTTTCGGAACTTCAAGCCCTATGTGTCAACCCGCCGTACCTGTTTTTTCACAAGGATAGAGTATCCCTTAGGCCTAATCCATCTTTTGTTCCCAAAGTTTGTTCGAGTTTCTGTCTTCAGCAGTCTTTGGAACTTCCAGTTTTCTTCCCCAATTACTCAGACAGAGCAGAATATATCTTCCATTCATTGGATGTCCACAGACAATTGCGTTTCTACTTAGATAGGACGCACCAAACACGAAAAACAGATCAGTTGTTTGTGTGCTTTTCAGACAATAAATTGGGCAAAGCAGTCACGAAGGTCACTATTGCCAAGTGGATCAGAGACTGTATCAGTCATATTTATTTTCTTTCTAATAGAGAGCTTACAACCACTGTGAAAGCTCATTCTACAAGGGCTATGGCTACTTCAACAGCATTTCATGCTAAGGTTGCCATTAGTGACATTTGTGCTGCGGCTACCTGGTCCTCTCCTCACACCTTTATTTCTCATTACAAATTGGATGTGGCATCTCAGGGGCGAGCTTCCTTCGGTTCCACAGTTCTCAGGAGTGTTTTCCAGTGAGCCACCCAGGAATCGGGTGCTAGGGACGCTGTCCCATCAGTACAGAATGTAGGCGAGATAGGATCACATAACATCTTTTAGTTATGTACTTACCATAACTTTAGATGTTTGGGATCCATCTCACATTCTAATAACCCACCCTCCTTCCCCCTGCCTTGGAGATCAGAAGAGACCGGACGGTTCGAGTTCAGCCGTTTCATCTCGAAACATCTGGCAATGTTATATCAGCAGTGCATGTGTGGGTGCATGTGTGCGGACAAACAAGATCTGGGGAATTGGTGGTGGTGCATCCTGGGATATAGAATAGCTCAGCCAATTAGAGACTTCGCTCTATTGCATAGCGTGCCGAGTCGAAGCCGAGGATCGGCTCCGAACCCATCAGTACAGAATGTAGGCGAGATGGATCCCAAACATCTAAAGTTATGGTAAGTACTTAACTAAAAGTTATGTATGTACCAGAAAAACAGATTTTGTTTGTCTTTGCCTGTACACTGTAAACAAGTCACCCACTAATCCCCCTCCAAACCTTTGTTCTTTGATGGCAATGGAGGAACACCCGAGTGATAAATTGTCACTTATATTGGATATTGTTCCTTAGTTACATTTCCTGATGCTTGATGGTTTTACTCGAGCTGAAGAAGCTAGCTAGTAGCAGTGGATTATGGGTAAAGGGAAGAGCACAAGCTAGTGAAAGACTTGTTGCCATGAAGGAGGTGCCATCAATGACCAGTCTGTACTTTTATTGTGTATGGGCAGAGATCAACTAAATCTATCATTTCAGTAATTACGTAACTTGTGTATTAGTGCACCTACTACATAAAGATGCCAATCATAACTGATACTGTTGTAGCAGACTTTGTCATGTTTCTAGACAGCTAACTCTCCTTTAACACTGTGCATTGATAGTGGTTATAAAATACTGGCTAGCATATCTGATTGCCACAGGTATTCTCTTCCAGGTCCAAAGATGTTATCATTCCTCTCTTATTAGGCCCATGTTCGAGTATAATACTGTCTTTGGCATGTAATGTCTTAGACACCTGATTTAACTTGAAAAGACCCCAGTGATTCTTGCCAGGAAAAAAAAAGCAATTGTAAATGAACTCACGATGTTCTTCGTGTTTCACTGTTGCAGTCATCACATTTGGGTTATCTGCCTGCAGGTACCCCTCAGCCAGCCTGAATACCAGAGCCTTTGGATTTCTGCGTTGGATGCTGTCTCTTCTTCCATGATGTCAGGTCATCAGGGGGTATAAAACATGCAGCCGACGCTATTACATCAGTCTTTCTTGCAGTGCGGTGCCCGAAGCAGAAACAGTTCGCAAGTGCCAGTTGGCAGTCTCCTGAAATTTTCGTTTGAGATTCAGACCCGAAGTCTTCAAAAAAGGATAAGTACCCCGTTGAGGATCTTTTTTCTTGCTCTAACTGATGTCAGTAAAAGTTAACAATTGTCTTACCTGTGGAAAGAAATACCTCAGAGATTTTCATTTGTACTGCATCCCTTGTTTAGGCTCAGATCACAACGTTCTTTGCTGTCGGTTTTGTGCCTTGTTCAACGCCCGAACTATTCGTCGTTGGGCTATTTGTGCAGCCAGTTACTTTCGTACTCGATCTGCGTACTCCGAAATGGCTTCGTTAAGCCATCTGACTACCGATCTTCCAAAAAAACGTAAGGATAAAGACGGAAACAGGACCGCATAGGTCCAATACTGCAGACAATGCTTCCGTTAAGATAGCCACCAGTCCGCTGGTACTCAATGAGGCGCTTTCGCAGCCCCTGATACCCGCTGCTTCAGATTTGCAGGCCTCTACTGAGACCCATTCAGAGTGCAGTATGCTGCGAGATGCTGCTTTGGCTATGGAATCTGCAGATGTGTCTACCTTGGATGGTTCCGGAGCCGCTGTGCAGGCACCGGCTTCTGAGGGTGTATTCAGGCCTACAGACGTTCATATTAAACCAACACCATCATTTTCATCCAGGCCAAAAACTTGCACTACGCCTAGAAAACAGATGACCAAACTGCAGGCTCAGGCCCATATGCCTCAAAAACAAATGCTTAGAATTGCTGAAGATCTTAATTAGGGGAAGTCAGCCTTCCCTCTAAGAGACCTAGAAATGAATTTCTTTATGATTCTTCTGACCAGGAATCTGATATTTCTGCTCCTTCTGATTACCAGGATTTGCCCTTATCTATCTACTTATGAGGATTCTGATGCAGGGGATTCCATTCCCTTTGCTTCCCCTCCAGAAGATATTTCTTTTGGTGAAACCTTGCATACTCTTAGGGAGCATTTCTGCTGGGAAAGCCAGGATTACTCAGAGTCCAAAAAGAGACTTGGGGAGTTTTTACTCCTGCCTCAACACAGGCCTTTAGCTGTCCCTCCTGTTCTAGACATTGTAGATGATGCTTTCTTGGAATCTAAACTTACCCCAGACACTTTACCTCCAGTTCCCAGCAAACCTGACTGATATTAGAGTACCTGACTCTCACAAGTTCCTCTTCAAGAATCCTTCTGCGGATCCATAGACCATTTCCCAAGGACCAAAAGGCATTAAGGCTACTGCTGCCAAAAATCCTACCCTTTCTGATAGAGATTCTAGAGCCTTAGACAGATGGGATAAGAAGGTATACACTTCTGCTATTTTGGCCATTAGGGCTTTAAATTGCCAGTTTCATATGTTAAAGTAGCAGCATATGATGGGACTACTTAAACAGAAAATGATGTTGATTCCTGACTGTGCTGATCACAAAGAATTGCAAGATTTAATGCATTCTGCAGAAGAAGTTGGCAAACATACTTTACAATGTGGTTTTGACACTTTAGAAGCATTTTGCAGGGCTGCTGTCACTGGGTCTATACTTAGAAGGCATGCTTGGCTTAAGCAACAAAACTTGCCAGATCATGTTAAAGCTAAATTACTGGATGCTCCCTTAAACCAAGACCGCCTTTTTGGCAACAAAGCAGAAGGTCATCCTCAAAAGGATGGAGGAAAAAGATAAATCTATGCAAACTGTTAAAGATTTCCTACAAGTACAGCCTCCCACATTCAGTAGGCATTGGCCTTCAAAGAACTGGTCCTTTCCAGTCCCTTCCAGGCCTTCAGTCCAAACCCAGGAACAGCAGACCACCTAGGCTACAGTCTCCGGCTACACACAGACCTAAGCGGTGGAGGGCTCCCACTTTCAAAGCAGGGAGTAGTAAGCCACCCCCTAATGGAAAAATGGCAGAATGGCTCAACCTTAACCCTTCCAAGCCCTGCTCAGCTACCTGCTCCCATAGGAGGAAAGCTCGCCCTGCATGCAAAAAACTGGGACATCATTACCCAGGATAAATGGGCTTTGAACATAGTCTTCCAAGGATACAGATTCCACTTCCACACACTACCACCCCCAAATGGTTAACCAGACCTACCCCAAATCATGGGTGGAGGCCCAACAGCAGGTTCTCTCTCTTTTCAATATCAGGGCTATTCATCCTGTCCCAGCAGAATAAAGGGAATACAGTTTTTATTCAAGACTTTTTCTGGTACCCAGAAAAGACGACTGTTGGCATCCTATCCTGGACCTCTCTATTCTCAACACCTTTCTGATCATTCCAAAATTCAAAATACTAACTCTTCAACAGCTTCTTCCTATGGTAGCCAAGGATGCATGGCTGGCTACACTAGACTTAAAGGAAGCTTACCCGCACATCCCAATAAGGAAATCTTGCAGGAAATACCTACGCTTCAGGGCAGGCTCCATGCACTATCAGTGCTCTGCACTTCCCTTTGGCTTATCTACTGCGCTCAGGGTATTCACAGTGTCTAGCTCCAGCCATTGCATTTTGCAGACAGAGAAATACTCAAATTTACCCATACTTAGACAATTGTCTGATTCAGGCAGAAAGCCAGGACTTGCTATTACAACACCTGGCATTCGTAAATGAACTTCTAACCTCACTGGGGTACACCATCAACGAAAAGAAATCTCGCCTAGTACCCTGCAAACAGACTGTATTCCTGGGAGCAAGCTTGAACACAACTTCCCAGATGGCATTCCTCACTCCATAGAAACAAGTTTGACAACCTACTTCAAACTATTGGCCACAAAACCCCAGCTATCTGCAAGGAAAATACTGCAAGCCCTGGGGTTCATGGCTTCTTGCATTTTACTAATTCCATATGCAGGACTGCATATAAGGAAACTTCAATGGTATCTGAAATGCCTATGGTGTCAACATTCTCAGGACCTGAAAACAATGATTCTGATATTGTTAGTCCTCGTTCATTCCTTACGCATGGGTATCTGTTCCGAGCTCGGAACCGAGCCGGCCATTTTCCAAGCTCGCATCAGCTTCAAACTCTCGAGCTAAACTCTTACCCACAATCCTCCTCTCCCTTTTACCCCAGATTTCGTTTGCCGCATTGCCATTCGGTTGTGTCAAGCTATTTCTCTTGAGCTAAGTACATTCAGTTGTTGTTTAATAGTTTTACAGATTACTTTTCTGTCAGGAAAGTTCATTTTTATTGTCTCTTACCCTATCACATCTAGCCTTCATAACTTCTTCAGGTTTTTCTGCTTCTTTACCACTTTTACCGCAAGGTATTCTCTCTTTACCATCATTGGTAATCCTTTTCTCTTTTCTCTCATACCTTCGGGTACTCTCTTGTACCATTGCTGATGTTCATCGTGTTACACTGCTGCAGTCATTACACTTGGGTTATCCTGCCGTCAGGTGGTCCCGCAGTCGGCCAGAGTTCCAAAGTCTTGGTCCGGCATCGGTTGCTGTCGCTTCTTCCCTGACGTCAGTGCGCCAGGGGTATACAAGATGCATCCGACACCATTTTCTTCAGTCTTTCTTGGCGCGCGGTGCCCGAAGCAGAAGCAGTTCGCAAGTGCCGGTTGGCCGACTCCTGAGATTTTCGAAGTCGAATTTCAGATCCGAAGTCTTCAATAAAGCTAAGTACCCCATTGGGGAAACATTTTACTTGCCTCAGACCGATGCCAGAAAAAGTTAATAATTGTATTTCTTGTGGGAAGCAAATACCTCATAAGGACTTCCACTCTTACTGTATTCCATGCCTAGGCCCTGATCACGACATCAGTAGTTGTCACTTTTGTGCTAGATTTAACAAACTCACTATAAAAAGACATTTTGATTTTGCTTTGCACTACTTTGGCCGAAGGTTAAATTATACTATGCCGTCGGATCAACCGACGACCTCCATACCGAAAAAACGCAAAGACAAAGATAAAGACAGGCATCTGAGGTCCAAAGCCGACGACGAAACAACTTCTAGGCCAGTCGCCGGTTCTCAGTGAGACGCTTTCGCAGCCCCTGACTCTAGCTACCTCAGAGCCACAGGCCGCTTCCGACTCCCACGTTGAGACAACTAGGCCTCTGGAAACTCAAGGTATTGGGCCTACGGAAACTAATCCCTCAGATGGGGTCTGGAGCCGCTGAGCAGGCATCGGCTTCTGAGGGTGTTTTCAGACCTTCACAACTTACCATTAAAACAACAGCCAAGACAAAAGTACCATTAAAGACAAACAAGTACAGCATTCTCCTGGACAGTCCTCCATGCCTAAGAAACAGATGCTTAAAATGGCCGAAGACCTCATTACTCTAATCAGGGGTTCCCATCCCCCTCCTGAGAAAAGGCCTAGGCAGGATACAGACTGATTCCTCTGATCAGGTTTCCATTTCCTCTGATTCCTCTTCAGACCAGGGATACTCTCTACCCCCCCTATGAGGACTCTGATGCTGAAGAATCTATCCGTTCAGCCTCTCCTCCTGAGGATTATTCTTTTGGGGAAGCTTTGCATACCATGAGGGAGCATTTCCATTGATAAAGTCAGGATTACTCTGAATCCAAGAAAAGGCTATTCCGCCTGTGCTAGATTTTGTGGATGATGTGTTCTCTGAATCCAGCTTATCTCCTGATTCTTTGCCCCCTGCTCCAGCCAAGCCAGATAGGTATTATAGAGTCCCTGACTCTCACAAGTTTCTTTACAAAAATCCTTCTGCTGACCCAGAAACTATTTCCCAGGGTCCAAAAGGGGTTCAGGCTTCCATTGCAAAAAATTTAGTACCCTCTGACAGAGATTCCAGAGCTTTGGATAGATGGGGGAAGAAATTATACACTTCTGCAACTTTAGCAGTAAGAGCTTTAAATTGTCAGTTTCATTAAGTACCAGCAATATTTAATGGCTCAGTTAAAACAGAAAATGCTTGCAAGCTCAGAAGCTCCTGATTGTAAAGAAATGCAGGATTTATTGCATGTGGTTGAACAGGTGGGAAAACATACTCTGCAATGTGGTTTTGATTCTTTAGAGGCCTCTTGTAGAGCCACAGTTACAGGTTCTGTGATTCGAAGACATGCTTGGTTAAAAGAACAGAGTTTACCTGATCATGTTAAGGCAAAATTATTGGATGCTCCTTTACAGCATGATACCTTGTTTGGTGTTAAGGCAGAAGAGGTGTTAAAGAAAATGGAGGATAAAGCTAAATCTATGCAAACAGTCAAGGATTTCTTACAGGTACAGCCACCTCGATTTAGCAGAAATTGGCCAACAAAGAATTGGTCCTTTCCAGTGTCAGACAGGCCACAGAGAGGCAGATACAGATGCCCAAGAGGCAGATCTCAACCCCAAGGCTCAAACAGACAACGACAGTGGGGCACCTCAACCCCAAAAGGAGGTGAGGATAAGTCTCAACCTTACAGGAAACAGTCACAATGACTTTCGTACGCCAAGCACTTCCCTTTTGGAAGCCCCCTTACGGGGAAAACTAGCACTTTTTTCTCAAAACTGGCAAACAATCACCCAAGACAAATGGTTTCTGAATATTGTGTCCCAAGGTTACAGGTTCCACTTTCATACTTTACCAAGGCTAAAAGGAATGCCAGACCTGCCACAAAATCATTGGGCAGAGTCACAAAAACAAATTTCTGCCCTCATGGACATGAGAGCTATTCAGAAAGTACCACAACAGGAACAAGGACAAGGATTTTACTCAAGATCCTTCCTGGTCCCAAGAAAGGACAAGGCCTGGAGGCCCATACTAGACCTTTCAATTCTGAATACTTACCTGGATATTCCGAAATTCAAAATGTTGACATTACAACAGCTTCTGCCCATGCTGAGCAAGAAGGCTTGGCTTGTTATTCTGGACCTCAAAGAGGCATACCTGCATGTCCCTATCAGACAAAATTGCAGAAGATACCTCAGATTCAAAGCTGGTACAATGCACTACCAATTCTCTGCACTGCCCTTTGGCTTATCTACTCCACCCAGGGTCTTCACAAAGTGCCTGGCACTAGTAATTGCATTTTGCAGACAAAAAGGAATTCAAATATATCCATACCTGGATGACTGCCTCATTCAAGCAGAGACAAAGGACATTCTTCTACAGCATCTGGCGTTTGTAAAAAGGTTGCTAATTTCTCTAGGGTACACAGTAAACAAAAAGAAGTCAAAACTAGTGCCCTCACAACAGATTATATTCCTGAGTGCCAGCTTAAATACAACGGCCCAGATGGCTTACCTCACGCCAGACAAACAAGTTCAACTAACTCAATATTTTCAATTACTGGCAAAAAGTCCCATCTCCCTGCAAGAAAAATTCTGCAGGCCCTGGGATTCATGGCATCCTGCATACTACTAATACCATATGCCAGACTGCATATGAGGAAATTACAATGGTACCTAAAAAGTGTTTGGAATCAACACTCTCACAGTTTAGAAGCAGTAATACCAATGATTTCCCTGCCTAAAACAGGAGTTTTGATGGTGGGCACAGGCATGTCACCTAAACAAGGGTCAGCCTTTTTACCCTACCCACAGCCAGGCAAACTCTAACAACAGATGCTTTGGATTACGCCTGGGGAGCACACGTGGCAGGAAAATGCATTCAGGGCAAGTGGACCACAGACCAAATGCATCTTCACATCAATCAAAAAGAGATGTTGGCTGTTCAAAATGCCCTAACAGCTTTCAAGGACCTTCTGCATCCAGGACAGTTATTACTAAAGACAGACAACACCACAGTAATGTGGTACATAAGCAAGGGGGCACTCATTCTTATCCCCTATGCAGGCAAGCCATGACCTTGTGGAACACAGCTCTAACGTATCAAGTTCATCTGCAAGTACAATTCCTGCCAGGAAAGAAAAATACTCTGGCAGACTATCTAAGCAGAAATATCATGGACCCTCACGAATGGAAATTGAATCCACAAATCTTCAACATGGTAATGCAAAAATGGGGATGCCCAGACTAGATCTTTTTGCCTCCCCACTGAATTGCCAACTACAAAAATTCTGCACAAGGACTTATCACAAGCAAGCATGGAAAGTGGATGCTCTTTTATTCAGCTGGAAAAACCTAAAAGTTTATGCCTTCCCGCCACTGCCTCTCCTTTCAAAGGTACTCCTAAAAGCCAGACAAGAAAAAACACAGATGATCCTGACTGCTCCAGACTGGCCATGCCAGCACTGGTACCCTGTCTTAAGGAACGTAGCTCAAGGCCCACCATGGATTTTGCCTCAAATTCCACACCTTCTGACTCAACAAAACAATCAGATCCTGCATGGTCAGCTCCAAACCCTAAACCTGGCTGCATGGCGGATTCATTAGTCAAACAGGCAACACCTCTCTCTAAAGCTGTTATGGATGTCATTTTGGAGGCCAGGAGGCCCAGCACCAGGAAATCCTATTCAGAAAAATGGAAGAGATTCTGCGCCTGGAACCAGGCTCAAAGCTTTGACCCTCTTGTTCCAAATATTCCTCAGATATTACAATACTTAACTGAGATGCTGGACAAAGGCCTATCCTTTTCATCCATTAAGATCCACTCCTCTGCCATCTCAGCTCATTACAACACGGATTCTCCTATTTTCTCTCGTCCATTATTAAAACAGTACCTCAGAGGGGCTAAAAACAGAAGACCGCTCTGGAGAGTACCAACACCAACTTGAGACCTCAACTTTGTCTTGGAAAAACTAACTTTACCTCCTTTTGAGCCAGCCAATTCAGCAGAATTAAAATATGTCATGGAAAACTGCTCGGCTTCTGGCAATAACCTCAGCACAAAGAGTCTCAGTTACAGGCACTAATGGCAGTGGAACCTTTCATCATTTTTCATCAGGACAGGGTTTCTTTAAGAACAAACCCTACATTTATGCCAAAGGTGGTATTCAGTGTGGCTCTTAACCAAACTATTCACTTGCCAACATTTTATCCAAATCCCCAGAATAAAGGGGAGAGACTTCTGCACTCATTGGACATGCAGAGGCAGTTATGCTTCTACTTGTACAAAACAAAAGCTTTCAGGAAAACTGAGCAATTGTTTGTAGCATGTGCTGCAGGATCACAGGGAAAGGCTATTTCAAAGCAGACCATTTCAAAGTGGATAGGACACTATCGGTTTCTGCTACACACAGCATGGAAAAACTGTACCTAGCAACATTAGGCCACATTCCACCAGGGCAACAGCCACTTCAACTGCCTACCTTAGAGGAGTACCTACCAAGGATGTATTGGAAGCTGCAACTTGGAGTTCAGTGCACACCTTTACCAAGCATTACCACTTGCCTCTTTACTCTAAATCTAGAGCTGGCTTTGCCACTGCAGTTCTGCAGGGCCTCATAGCCACCCCAAAACCTTTATAGACCCAGCCACCCAACCTTAGCATTGGGATTCAACCCAAGTGTAATGACTGCAGCAGTGAAACACGATGAACATAGTATAGTTTTGTACCTACCATAAATGTAGATGTTAGAGTGTATTCACTGCTGCAGTCTAGGTTACCCTCCCTCCATCCCCACTTTCTTAGCTAGGACTTGTCTATACCTTTCTACCCTATACAACGTACGTGGTGTATTTGCTGGTAACTGAAGGTATTGTTTTTATTTTTTATGTATATTTTATTAGCAATATGTATTGCCTACCTGTTTGGGGGCACCTGACATCGGGGGCAAGAAAAACTGAAGAAAATGGCGTCTGCTGCATCTTATATACCCCTGGCGCACTGACGTTGGGGAAGAAGCGACAGCAACCGATGCTGGACCAAGACTTTGGAACTCTGGCCGACTGCGAGACCGCCTGACGGCAGGATAACCCAAGTGTAATGACTGCAGCAGTGAATACACTTGAACATCTACATTTATGGTAGGTACAAAACTGTACTTTCTTATTTTCCAGTTTAACTCTTCATTGTAGACCAAGCTGTGGTAAGAATGGCAATGCTCCTTGGTTTTGGGTATAAGTGATTAGTGCAGTAGAACTTTACAATGGCCTTTTCAGTGAGATTCTATACATTTCACCATAATTTTGTCTGTGCTTATACTTTGGTTATGAACATCGGCTGGGATGTGTCTGTATCTTGTAGTACCTGTCTGAGGCAGGCTATTCTTGATGACCTGTTACATAAGTTGCATTTTGGGTAGGCTTCTCTAGACCTTGGAGATGGACTACTGTAACGAAAAAAACTTTAGAATATACTTGAAGGTATTTATTGAAGCAAGTACCCCCCCCCCCATTTTTTTCCTTATGCCAACCTTTTCCTAAAGAAGAAGCCTAGTTTCAGGATAAAAACATCTAGCTATTGTTTACTTTTGACCCTGTCATCACGTGCTAGCCTTATTTGAGGCTGATTTTTTGCAGGGGGTGTTGTAGCGGTCATTGCTGCTTCTCATTGGAGGCTGATTTTCTGTTCTCAGTGTTTCTCCCAACCTGAATGACTGTGATGAAGGACTGAGGGGTTTTGGCTGCATCTCAGATGGTGGTTTCTTAGACCCACATGCTCTTCCAAGTAAAGTATGTTTTCAAGGAGCTTGTGTAATAGCAAGGATTCTTGTTTTTAAAGGATCTTTGAGCCCTTTACTTCTTTCAGAAACAGGAGAGTTCTTTTGCTCCTTCTTCTAAACAGAATGAGATTTTTTTGCCCTATTTTGAACAGCAGTGGCTTAAGAGCATAATTGATGCATTATATTCCAGAAGGTAGCTCTGGGAGGGGGGTCTTTCATTTCACCCCAGATGATTTCCCTTTCAGTTTAAAGTGTTAAAATTTGGTCTGTCCTCTGTTCCAAGATTAATATCCGTACCATAATGGCAAAAACACTACACGAGAAAAGTCGTGTGCGTTTCCTCACTGGAGTATCTGCCTGCTAGTGGTTCTGCCTTTGGACTGAAGGGTAACATCCCTTGCTTGGTTTGTTACAATTTTGCAGGCCCTAGAGTTCATTATAAAAGGGAAAAAAGGTCTCCATTTTCCCAGCACAGTGCTTTCAATTCATTAGGGGGCACTGTAAGATGCTTTTTATTTATTTTTGTCATTCTTGTTTACAGTGAGGCCCAGGATGTCATAACCTTGACATTCCGACTGAGGACAGATAGGTAGTTAGAAACCCAAATCCTGCAATGCTTTAGGCCTCCTGGTAGTCAGGGTCACGGACTTAATTATTCCATTAGTTGATCTGATGAGGAGGGGTCCTAATGGAGAGATGGAATCAGCATGAAAAAGAGTAAGATTGCTGGCACTGAATTCATCCTCAAGCCTTGGTGAGTACCTTCACGTGGTGGACCCTGTTTTTACAAAATCTCACCAAGACGATGCTGATGTGTTGCGTGTTATATAGCATAAAAAAGGACAGGTTAAAAACAGAAGATCGAGCATATGGGTCACAGGATAAAATGTGTCAACTCATGGTGTAGGCTAGTACTAGGACTGGAAAAAAGAAACTGTGTAGAAGCCGTTGAATACAAAAGTACCCTACCACAGGGCTAGGCCATGCTGTGAGTAGCGGCCCCGTGCAAAACAGAAGCATCAGTCCACAAAAAAGCTGACTACTCCTGTAAGAGGCGTACTTTATAGAGGATAAGAACAGTTTTTTTTATGCAGAAAACCCAGGATTTTAACACTGAGGATATTTAGTAAAGTGCAAGTCAAGTTAGAGAAAAGAGACATGCGTACTCCAGAACAAAATGTTAAAAGCCATATATAGATTTTTTTTAATAAAGCAGATTGGAACAAAACACTTGGATAAAGAAACCTAAACACAATCCGAGATGCAAGGAGAATAGCTGACCTCAGCGTAAGCGTACCAGGCTATATTCACTTCTTTGTTACAAAAACAGGCCAGTTAATTAAATCCAGCATTCACAAATAGTTAAAAGCAGTTCAAAACTTAGTCACTACTAAGATTTAAAATAATAAAATAAAAAAATAATTTGTCCAGACTTGATTACTGAAGGAACTCTGATTTATTCATTTGAGATGAGTACTTGCATCCACTAACTGGATGACTTCAAATCTTTTCAAAAACAGCTTTATATGTGGAAAAGGTATACTTACACAAAGTCATGAATCAAGATTAAAAAACATCCCTAAATACGAACTGAGTATGAAGTGGCTCTTGATAGGCTAACTGCATAGAATATTCAAAACTAATTAAAAAAAACATTAAAATGAGCCTTCATTACCATATTTTTGGCCTGGTTATCTCAAAAATCTTGGTGGAAAAATGGGTCTTGATTTGGGGGATCCTTACATAGCTAATTAACATGCCGAGCATATTATGTCAGTGGGCCAAACAGCAAGAAAAAGAGACCAAGGCATGTGAACACTGAGCCAAGGTATGCACATTAAACTGGAACAAAAAATAATTTAGAACATAAATGACCATGTACTCAAAAATGTAAATCAACCCCCTCCCTCTGAGCCAACAAGATAGGTAGTTATACTGTCCTTAGAAACCAAAAAATAGAGTAGTAAAAAAGTAAATCAAAGGAGAAAATACCTAGATGAACAGCATCTGACCCAATGTACACCATAAAAAAGATAAAATAACAAAAAATATAGGATCTAGGATCTGAGCTCTATTCAAGATTCTTTTTGCTGCCAAAGAAAATCAAGGATGTCTGGTCCAGTTTACACCTAAGCAAGTTAAACCTCTCTCTATAACAGACCAAGTTCCATTTACTAATAGTGTAGTATTTTCTGTCTCTGCTGAGAAAGGATGATTGAATCTGCTTGGTGGACCTAAAAGATGCCTACTATGTCAAAAAAACTAGCAAAGCACTCCTGAGGTTCTTCTGCTTTAGGCTGAAAGGTGGTCATTACCAGTTTTGAGCAGTTCCATTTGTCCTTTTTGTTTTTCCCCAGTCCAAGATCACCGTGACCTCTGACGTTTACCTCTTGGGTCGGGGGTTGGTTGGGATGTGAAGGGAAGAAGGCCCAGGTTACTTGGTCCCCAGTCAGAGGCCCATCTTCATGTCATTGTGTTGGTGATGAAAGGCCTGCAAAGCTTGAGGATTGCTGTCAAGACAGCCTCCCCAAGGTTGCAATCTCTATTCAGGCCAACAAACATAGTAGTGGTATGGTACATAAACGAGGGGGAACCCAGCTGTATCTCCCGTGAAAAGGAAGCTGTGAGGGTGTGGCAGTGGATGATGTCTTTGCAATGCTTTCTATTGGCAATGCATATCCCAGTGATAGCCAACATTCAGTAAGTCTAATGCAGTGGAAATATTTTGATGCCCCACAAGTGGTCCCTCAGTCTGTTGTTGGCTTCTCTGGTTTTCTGCTGCTTGGGCCAGTCAAGCTTGTAGTCTTTTTGCGTCCCCTTTCAACATTAAATGCAACATCATCTTTCCGTAATCCCACGTAAGGGGCATTCACCAAGAGATGCTGTTCTGCCTGCTTGACCCAGTGGCTTCCTGTAGTTTCTACAGAAAGCGGCCCATTGCAGAGCAGTTGTAATCCTCCTAGCCCCCTTCTGGTCCAGATAAGAATGGTTACTCTTGCGCCTCCTTAGATGATATTTGTGTTGTGGCTACCTGGCCTAACACTCATTGTATCACATTACAGACTAGGCATTCAGCCCAAATCTAGAACCTCTTTTGGTTCTACTATTTTGTGGAATGTTCTGTCGTGATACCACCCATTCTGAATGGCTGGGGACTGTCTCCCACATGTTGAGGCAGACTGAAAAGACTTCATCAGACATGGAAGTTATGTACTTGCTATAGTGCTAAATCTTTGCTGTCTTCTTCATTTCATCTCAGCATTCCCTCTGTCCCATCCCCCTTCCAAGTAATCATTGGTATTTCTGATTCCTAGTGGATCTTGTGGGCTGAAAATTTGGTGTGAAGGCCATTCTTGTGTGACCCTCCGCCATTTGATAGTTGGGTTCTGTACTGTAGATCAGGTATGGTAGGGCAAACTTGATCTCTAGAGACTTTAGATGTGTAGAGAATTATGGGAGGGAGGTGGAGCTTCAGAGCTTTAGATTCTGATGTGCTGGCTTCTACACTTAATCTTGGCCAAAAATAACCTACAGATGTTCATCGTGTTACCCTGCTGCAGTCATCACACTTGGGTTATCCTGCCGTCAAGCGGTCCCGCAGTCGGCCAGAGTTGATAAATAAAAACAGGGTAGAAACCACCACGATGTAGAAGCAGACTATTTATTACAAGAATAAAAATAACAAGCGCTTTCACGTGCATCCAAAAGCACGCTTCATCAGGTTTAACTAAAACATTTCACTGAAGCACTTTTATACACATCTCCAAATGCTGTCAATTAACATAATTGACAATCAAGATCAGTATAATTAAACAAAAGAGACAATAATTGAAAAAGTTTCATTAACCCCTGTGAGGCAAGGTAAAAATTCAATATACCAAGACTGAAACATCACAATGCAACCTAAACTGTAGTATGAAAAGAGAAATAAATAAAAATATATATTAATAAAACGATCAAATCATGTTTATACTGTATAAAAACTCTAGCAATAAATACATGATAAAGAAAGCAGAATGAGATAACACTATAATCTAATGAAATTAGAAACGTAAATCTGTTAAAAACCATATGGCTGCACTAATCAATATTTACGTGCCATTAAAACAGGCTTGATACTAACAGATTGATTCAGGCCTGGCTCGAGGTGGGCTTTCAACTTCAAAATCCATCTCAATTCAATTGTCTCCAAGTAATTCATTACATCACCCCCTCTATTGTTTATACCTATAGTTTGTAGAACCCTAAAAGTAAAGCTGTGATCAGAATATATGGCTACATGCGTAGCTAAAGCATTGCATGGGTTCATCTTCCTGATGTCATATATATGATTATACATTCTGTCTCTCAACCTACGAGACGTCATACCTACATAAAATGCTGTACATACTGTGCAAGTGGCCAAATGTATAAGATTAATACCGTCACATGTAGCATAGAAGCGCGGTTTGAAAGTATAGCTAAAATTGGGGTGATTAAAACAACCTTCACCATTTATGTATTTACACGTTACGTTTGTTGCATGGAAAGGTGCCATATTTTAATATGTGCATGTCTATACTATTGATAAAAGTTAGTCTTATCAATACATAATAATCTCTTCAGATTTTTGCTATTCCTGTATCTGAAGCAAGGTGTCATTCCCAATAGTTGAGAGCATTTATTATCTGTAAGTAATATGCCCCAATTCTTTCTTATGATGTTAGTAATAAATTTAATATCACTAGTATATCTCGTAGTAAAAAATACCTTGTTGGATCTATATTGAGCAACAAAACTGAGTCAATTATCAAGTTGTTCTGGAGAGTCAAGGCATTCCACATGGCTGGCGATACTAGCCGAAACTGGGCAGCCCAGGCTGCACAGTAGGGAGGTTGTATAACCTCTGTCACGAAACAATTCTTCCATGTGATTTAACTGTAATTTTCTGTCATGGGAATGCCTACATAATCTACTAATTCTTTTCAACTGGCCCTTTACAATGTTCGGAAACACCGAACGTGGATGCATGCTATTAAAATGTAATATGGCATTCCTCCAACAAGGTTTCCTATACAAACTAGTAGAAAGGGAACCTCCTGAGTCTTTAGAAATAGTTATGTCAAGAAAGTGTAGCTGATGTTGAGACACTTCTATAGTGAACTTTAAAAAATCAGTAGTAGATTCTAAATAACTGATCATATCATGTAACAAGTCCTGGCTTCCTTCCCATACAATTAGAACATCATCAACAAAACGTCTATAAAGTAGGACATGCTGAAAAAAGATACTATCAAACAAATGTGTACGTTCCCAATGATACATAACAAGATTTGCATAGTAATTTGCACATGGGGTGCCTATGGCTACACCCCATGTTTGTGCATAGATATCATTGTGGTACATAAACACATTATTATTCAAGACTATATCAGTCGGCCAGAGTTCCAAAGTCTTGGTCCGGCGTCAGTTGCTGTCGCTTCTTCCCTGATGTCAGTGCGCCAGGGGTATATAAGAGGCATCCAATGCCATTTTCTTCAGTCTTTCTTGCTGCGCGGTGCCCGAAGCAGAAGCAGTTCGTAAGTGCCGGTCGGCCGACACCTGAGATTTTCGAATCGAATTTCAGTCCGAAGTCTTCAATAAAGCTAACTACCCCGTTGGGGAACCTTTTCTTGCCTCAGTCCGATGTCAGAAAAAGTTAACAATTGCATTTCTTGTGAGAAGCAAATACCTCATAGGGTCTTCCATTCTTATTGTATTCCTTGCCTAGGCCCAGACCACGACGTCACAGGTTGTCGGTTTTGTGCTAGGTTTAATAAATGAATTATCAAACGCCGTTTTCACTTCGCACAACATTACTTTGGTAGGAAATTTAATTATATCATGCCGTCGGAGCAGCCAGCATGCATAAAAAACGCAAGGATAAGGACAGGCAGCCTAGGACCAAGCCAGACTCTGAGGCCTCTGCTGGGCCTGTCGCCGGTTCTCCGGTTTTCAGTGAGGTGCCTACGCAGCCCCTGACGACCGCAGAATTGGAACCCCAGACAGCTACGAATTCTCAAGCGGAGTGTACTAGGCTGTTGCAGCCATCTTCATTAGGCCCTTCCGACACCGGAGCAGAAGGAGATCCTGGTGCAGTAGAAACACCTTTGGTTGCAGAAGGTGTCTTCAGACCGACTACACTCGCCATTAAATCTTATGCTAAACTTAAAACTCCATTAAAACCAAAAAAGACTGTACATCAGTCTAAAGTTCAAGGCCCCATGCCTAAGAAACAGATGCTTAAGATGGCTGAAGATTTGATTACCCTAATCAGGGGTTCCCATCCCCCTTCAGATAAAAGACCAAGACGAGGAGGATTATGCTTCCTCTGACCAGGTTTCAATTTCCTCAGATTCTTCTGAGGAACAAGATTACACTTTTCCCCCTTATGAAGACTCTGATGCTGAAGACTCTATTCCCTCAGCATCTCCCCCTGAAGACTACTCCTTTGGGGAAACTTTACACACCATGAGGGAACATTTCCACTGGGAAGGACAGGACTACTCAGATTCAAATAAAAGGCTCAGAGAGTTCCTTTTACTAGCCCAGCACAGACCACTTGCTATCCCTCCAGTTTTAGACATTGTGGATGATGTTTACTTAGTCTAGTCTAAATCCAGACTCTCTACCACCTGCTCCAGCCAAACCAGACAGATACTACAGAGTACCTGACTCACACAAATTCCTTTATAAAAGCCCTGTGGCTAATCCAGAAACAATTTCCCAGGGTCCCAAAGGGGCTAAAGCTTCTATGGCTAAAAATCATGTACCCTCAAAGGGATTCCAGAGTCCTAGCTAGATGGGGAAAGAAGTTATACACCTCGGCTGCTCTGGCTATGAGAGCATTAAATTGTCAGTTTCACATGCTGAAATATCAGCAATTCCTAATGTCTCAATTAAAACAAAAAATGAGCACACATTCTGAACAGTCTGAATTCAAGGAAATGCAGGATCTGTTGCATGCAGCTGAACAGGTGGGCAAACATACTTTACAACGTGGATTTGATTCATTGGAAGCTTCTTGTAGAGCAGCTGTTACTGGGTCTGTCATACGTAGACATGCTTGGTTAAAAGAACAAACTCTACCTGGTCATGTTAAAGCAAAATTATTGGATGCACCTTTACAGCAGGATGTCTTATTTGGTGTCAAAGCAGAAGAGGTTTTAAAGAAAATGGAGGATAAGGCAAAGTCTATGCAGACGGCCAAGGATTTTTTACAGGTACAACCCCCTCGTTTCAGCAGAAATTGGCCAACAAAAAACTGGTCTTTTCCAGCTTCTGACAGATCACAGAGGGGCAAATACAGACGCCCAAGGGGCAGAGGTCAGTCCCAAGGCCCTAACAAACCTTGCCAATGGGGTACTGCTACCCAGAAGGGAGAAGACAGGCCCCAAGCTAGCAGAAGACAAACAGAATGACTCAACCCTGAAATTACCAAGCAAATCTCTCTTGGCAGCTCCCTTGGGAGGAAAATTAGCACTTTTTGCAGACAACTGGTCATCATCACAAAAGACAAATCGGTCCCAAACATTGTCTCACAAGGGTACAGATTCCACTTTCATTCCTTGCCAAGGATAAAAGGAAGGCCAAACCTGCCACCGAATCAATGGGCAGAAGCACAAAAACAAATTACAGCTCTCATGGACATGCGCCATTCAACAGGTACCTACACAGGAGCAAGGACAAGGATTTTACTCAAGACTCTTTCTAGTCCCCAGAAAGGACAAAGCATGGAGACCCATTCTGGTTCTTTCAGTTCTGAACACCTATCTGCAAGTACCAAAATTCAAAATGCTAACACTGCAGCAGCATCTTCCCATGCTGGGCAAGAAGGCTTGGCTAGTAACGTTGGATCTCAGGGAGGCATACCTGCATGTCCCTATCAGACAAAATTGCAGAAGATACCTCCGCTTCATTGCAGGTTCAACCCGTTATCAGTTCTCTGCACTGCCCTTTGGCTTATCTGCTGCACCAAGGGTCTTCACAAAATGCCTGGCACCAGTAATTGCATACTGCAGACAGAGGAATTCAAATATACCCATACCTGGACGACTGCCTTATTCAAGCAGAAAGCAAGGACATTCTTTTAAAGCATCTGGCATTTGTCAAACACCTTCTAAGTTGCCTAGGGTACACAGTAAACGAAAAGAAATCAAAACTAGTGCCCTCACAAAACATAATATTCCTGGGTGCCAGCTTGAATACAACGGCCCAGATGGCTTATCGCATGCCAGACAAGCAACAACAGCTGACTCAATACTTCAGAATAATGGCAACAAAGACCCAACTCCCTGCAAGAAAAATTCTGCAGGCCTTGGGATTCATGGCATCTTGCATACTACTAATACCATTTGCAAAACTGCATATGAGGAAATTACAATGGTACCTGAAAAGCGTATGGACTCGGCACAGCCGCAGCTTAGAAACAATGATACCACTCATTCCCTGCCTTCAGCAGGAGTTTCTATTGTGGGCACAGGCATGTCACCTCAACAAGGGCCAGCCTTTCACCTTACCCGCAGCCAGGCAAACTTTAACAACAGATGCATCGGACTATGCCTGGGGAGCACACATGGCAGGGCAGTGCATTCAGGGCAAATGGACTACAGATCAAAGGCATCTGCATATTAATCAAAAAGAAATGCTAGCAATACAGAATGCCCTAACAGCCTTCAAGGACCTCTTACACCCAGGACAACTAATAATAAAGACAGACAATACCACAGTAATGTGATAAATTAAACAAGCAAGGGGGCACACATTCCTACCCCCTATGCAGGCAAGCAATGACCTTGTGGAACACAGCACTGTCTCGCCAAGTTCAACTACAAGCACAATTCCTGCCAGGAAAGAAAAACACATTGGCAGACGACCTAAGCAGAAACATCATGGATCCCCAGGAGTGGAAACTAGATCCACAAGTATTTGCAATGATAACTCAAAAATGGGGATGCCCAGACATAGATCTGTTTGCCAACCCCCAAAACTACCAACTTCAAAAATTTTGCACAAGGACATTCCACCCACAAGCTTGGAAAGTGGACGCCCTCTCATTCAGTTGGAAAACATTAACAGTGTATGCCTTTCCTCTGCTGCCTCTTCTAGCAAAGGTACTGCTGAAAGTCGGATTAGAGAGGCCACAAATGATACTCATTGCACCAGACTGGCCACACCAGCACTGGTATCCAATTCTAAGGAACATGGCCCATGGCCCACCATGGATTTTACCACAAATTCCTCACCTGCTCACCCAACGAGACAATCAGATTCTACACAGCCAGCTTCAAGTTACCTAAACAACCAGCCAACACCTCTATCCAAAGCTGTTATGGATGTCATTCTGGAGGCCAGGAGGCCTAGCACCAGGAAAACCTATTCAGACAAATGGAAAAGATTTTGCGCCTGGAACCAGGCTAAAGGCCAAAATCTTCTTGATCCAAACATTCCTCAGATTCTACAATATTTAACTGAGATGTTGCACAAAGGACTTTCCTTTTCATCTGTTAAGATCCACGCCGCAAAAATTTCAGCTCATTACAACACGGATCCTCCTTTGCTTTCACATCCACTCCTAAGACGGCCCCTCAGATGGGCTAAGAACATAAGACCGCCCAGAAGAGCACCAACACCTACTTGGGATCTCAACTTTGTTCTGGAAAAGCTTACACTGCCTCCCTTTGAACCAGCTTTTTCAGCTGATTTAAAATTTCTTCATGGAAAACTGCCCTGCTCCTAGCAATAACTTCAGCTAGAAGAGTCTCAGAGCTACAGGCACTAATGGCAGTGGAGCCTTTCCTCATTTTTCATCAAGACAGAGTCTCTCTACGAACTAACCCTTCCTTTATGCCAAAGGTGGTATCCAGTGTGGCCCTTAACCAAGCCATTCATTTGCCCACCTTTTTTCCAAATCCCCAGAACAAAGGAGAAAGACTCCTGCACTCTTTGGGCATTCACAGGCAATTATGTTACTACTTGGATAAAACCAAGGCTTTCAGAAAATCTGACCAGCTCTTTGTAGCCTATGCTGCAGAATCACAAGGAAAAGCTATCTCAAAACAGACCATTTCAAAATGGATAGGACATTGCATACGTTTCTGCTACACGCATCATGGGAAACCAGTACCTGCTAACATTAGGTCCCACTCCACCAGGACTACAGCTACATCAGCAGCCTTTCTCAGGGGGGTGCCAACCAAGGATATTCTGGAAGCTGCAACTTGGAGTTCAGTGCACACCTTCACCAAACACTATCCCTTGCCTCTATATTCTAAGACTAGAGCTGGTTTTGCCACTGCAGTTTTGCAGGGCCTACTAGCTTCTTCTAATCCTGTTTAACTCCATCACCCATCCTTAGCTTTAGGATTCAACCCAAGTGTGATGACTGCAGCAGGGTAACACAATGAACATATTACAGTTTTGTACCTACCACTAATGTAGATGTTCGAGTGTTCACCCTGCTGCAGTTCAGGTTACCCTCCCTCCATCCCCTCTGAACTAACTAGACTTATCTATACCTTTCTATCCTATACAACCTCTGTGGTGTATTTGCTTGTGACTGAACATATTGTTTTATTTTTATATGTATATTTTTATATAGCAATATGTATTACCTACTTATTGGGGGCACCTGACATCTGGGGCAAGAAAAACTGAAGAAAATGGCGTTGGATGCCTCTTATATACCCCTGGCGCACTGACGTCAGGGAAGAAGCAACAGCAACCGACGCCAGACCAAGACTTTGGAACTCCTGCCGACTGTGGGACCACCTGACGGCAGGATAACCCAAGTGTGATGACTGCAGCAGGGTGAACACTCGAACATCTACATTTATGGTAGGTGCAAAACTGTACTTTTGAGAGTGATGGAAGATGATGACACTGATGAAAATTATGTACCTACCATGTCACTAGATATGTTTTGTGGGTCTATATTATAACATTGAAGTTGTAAAACTTTGAATGTTATAATATCAAACCCAGTACATCGAAGGATGAAAATAGCAAAGCCCCAGAACAATGAATTCTTACCTAGGGCAAGATTTCGGTGGGCCGTTCTGTTGCTTCGCTATTTCCTCCACTGTGGTGCGATAGTTATGGACCTTAGGGTTAGGGTGCGGGTTAAGGTAAGTGGATAGTTAGGAATGCATGTATGGTTTAGTGTAGGGTTAGAAGTAGGGTTTTCTTAAGTTTGTGTGAGTTTTATTTATTTTGGTGTGCTTGTGTTGTGTGTATGTTTCTCAGAACATCAAATTTTTTCCCTGGGAAAAAAATTAATTATTCTGAGTGTTTGATGTTATCATATTTCGAAATTCCAAGTTCAAGCTTATGGAGTTCGATATTTTGGAATTTTGAATATATGATATAGACCCATGGTTTGTTTGACCAGTCTGGGATTCCAGATAAATATTGCAAAATCCTCCTTGACTCCATCTCAGTGGATTGTGTTTTTGGGATGTCTTATAGATTTTTATGTTCAAAGGCCGAAGACAAGGTGGATCTTTATCTGGAACTTTTCCTTCAGCCATCAGTCTCAGACTTGTGTGAGAGAATGTCTCAGGATCTTAGGGTTAAAGATTATTATGATACCTCTTAGCCAGATTAAACATGAGAATGATAGAATAGTTTCTAAAACAACACACACACCTGGCATTTTCAGGTTTACTCTCATATTTTCGAATGTAACTCCGTCGACTGCACTCTTGTTGAACATGGAAAATCGGAAATAGTAATGTCGAACTCCAAAAGCCAACCTAGGAACGGGTTTTAACATGGGTAGAGATAGAAGAGAGGTTTGTAGTTCGGCAATAGCAGTGAACACCTATCTTGACCCATGTTAAAACCCGTTCCTAGGTTGGCTTTTGGAGTTCGACATTACCGTTTTTGATTTTCCGTGTTCGACAAAAGTGCAGTCGATGGAGTTGCATTCGAAAATATGATAGTAAACCCATTTGCATTCTCTGGAGTATGAAATTGCAGTCTAAGACTTTATAAAAAGGGAACTGCAGTGTTGAAGGCAATTCAACTGAACCTAGGTCTCACCTTCCCTTCTCAGACTCCAGACCAGTCCGTCACCACAGATGCATCAGATTTTGCTTGGGGAGCAGTTTCATGAATGGGTAAAAGTGCAAGACCTATGGAATCGGCCAGAGAGGCCAAAGTACATCAACTTTAAATGACATGTTGGCTGTGATCCATGCCTTGAAGTCTTTCCCAGACCTGTGGTCTCCAGGACAGCTTTGTGTGATTATATACCACGTGACTATGGCATTGTTTATAAACAGGAAGGGAGATGCAGTGTTGTACCCCCTATAAAGCCTGGCAGTGATGGCTTGGGGTTACCTCTTCAGCATCCCTTACCCCTCCAAGCATGCTACATTCAGTCAGAGCAAAACTTAGTGGCAGACAGTTTGAGCAGGACCAAGTCAGACCCTTATGAATGGAAATTGAATATGAGGTCTTCCATGAATTGATCTAGTTGTGGGAAACGCATTAAATAGATCTGTTCGCCTCCTTTCAAAATGGGCAACTAAACAATTATTATTCCAGGGCTCATTGCAAGTGGAAAATAGATGAATTTTCATTCTCTTGGAAACACCCAAAGGAGCATTCCCTTCCATCTTTCCACTGATATCCAGGGTAAATGTTCAGAAGGCCTAGTACTAGAAAATCTTATGAGATTCTGTGCTTGGAACCAAGCACAAGGAATAGACACAGGAAAGCCCAATATTACTCTGATTTCTCAGTATTTGACTGAGATGCTTGACAAGGGCCTATCTTTTTCTTCAATAAAAATCCATGCCTCTGCCATCTTGGCTCATTACAACACAGAGCCTCCCCTCTTTTCTCATCCTCTGCTTAAACAGTATCTTAGAGGGGCCAAAAATTTAAGGCCTCCCAGAAGATCACCAGCTCCTGCATGGGACCTTAATTTTGTGCTGGAAAAACTCACCCTGCCTTCTTTTGAACCAGCAGCTACTGCGGATATAAAATTTCTATCTTGGAAAACAGCTTTTCTCTTGGCAGTCACTTCAGCAAGAAGGGTTTCAGAACTACAGGCTCTCATGGCAGTGGAGCCTTTTATTATATTTTACCCAGACAGGGTGTCCCTCAGGACCAATCCTTCTTTTATGCCTAAGGTGGTATCCAGTGTGGCTCTTAACCAGACCATTCATTTGCCAACATTTTACCCAAATCCGCAGAACAAGGGGGAGCGGATTCTGCATTCATTGGATGTACACAGACAACTAAGATTCTACTTAAACAAGACCAAATCTCAAAGAAAATCTTAGCAACTACTGGTAGCATTTGCTGCAGGGTCAGAGGGGAAGGCTATATCAAAGCAGACTATTTCTAAGTGGATAAGCCACTGCATTTGTTTTTGCTATTTGCACCATGGTAAACCTGTGCCCAAGGGGATCAGATTACATTCCACCAGGGCTGCCTCTACTTCAGCAGTTTTTCTCAGCGGGGTTCCAACCAAAGACATTCTAGAAGCTGCTACTTGGAGCTCTGTTTATACCTTCACAAAGCATTATCATTTACCTCTCTTCTCTGAATCCAGGGAAGACTTTGCCACTGCAGTCCTGCAAGGCCTTATAGCCGCTCCTAATGCTGTTTAGTTCCATCCTCCCATCCATAGCTTTGGGATTCTACCCAAATGTAATGACTGCAACAGTGAAACACGAAGAACATAGTACAGTTGTGTACACTTACCATAAATGTAGATGTTAGAGTGTATTCACTGTTGCAGTCTGGGTTACCCACCCACCATCCCCCATTCTATACCTTTTCTTTCCTTCACTAAACTGAAAAGCCTTTGTGGTGTATTTGCTTTTAGTTGAAGGTAAATTTTATGTTTCTAAAAAGTGCGTTTATATATTTACAGTTTATTTATATATATTTTTGCTCCCCATTTGGGGGGCACCTGACATCTGGGGCAAGAAAAACTGGTTAAAATGGCGTCGGCTGCATGTTTTATACCCCTGATGACCTGACGTTATGGAAGAGGAGACAGCAACCGATGCAGGACCCAAGACTTTGTTATTCAGAACGACTGAGGGCAACCTGCCAGCAGATTACCCAAATGTAATGATTGCAACAGTGAATACACTGTAACATCTACATTTATGGTAAGTGTACACAACTGTACTTTCTAAAGATTCAAAGGGATACCCTAAAATCATTGTGGTAATGCCTTTTGGCTCGGGCAGCATAGATTTGGTTACCATTTGAAATGTTGGGATCTGCTAGAGTGAGTCCTGAAACACAGAGACTGAATAGCCAAAATATTGTCCTTGGTTTATACAAAGTCCAAGATGCCATTTCCCAGAATGTATTTTCTCTGAGGTATGGCAATATGAATAGTTATATGTTTGGGGGGAGGGTTGGAGAAATTTTAAGGAGAAGAGTGATTTTTGAAATCCACTGTCGTTTTTCCAGGTTTTTCTCACTCTACATTTTAAGTGGTGACATTTCAATAGAGATCCTTTTGATTCTCCATTCTTATGTAACTGGAAAAGGGTAGTTAGCACAAGCTTCCTCCCAGACTGGAGCTTACACAAGACAGAGGGGAGTTTGATGCATCCCAGTATCAATCGGCTTCAACTGACTGCCTGGAGGATTCAGTTTTAATACCTTTTAGTCACTTATTTTGCAAGAAAACCTGATACTTTGGCAATACTGTGTTGGTAAGTGGAAGCAATTTTCTAGTTGGTCCCTAACTATTAACCTGCTGCACATCAGGAATTTTGCACCACTGGTGTTCAAGTATATGTGTAAGTTACTTTCCTCAGGTCTTGCTTAATCCTCTCTAAAGGTTCATCTTGTTTCCATTTTGACATGTCTGCCCATTGATCTTCCTCTTACCTGTTAAGGTAAAACAGTTTCTGAAAGGAGTTGCACACTCAGTCTCATAAACAGGTTGCTCTTACTTGGAGTCCCGAATGTTTGCTGGAGGAGTTGACTGTCACCCTTTGAACATGTACATGAAGTTGATTTAATGTTTTTGACTGAAAACTGTACTGGTCATTGTTCTGACATCTTACAACCTGTAGTAGTGGGTAAATCCTATCTGATTTTCCTCAGGGATAGGGTCTCTCTAAGAACATGTTCCACATTCATGCTCAGAGTAGTTTGAATTTATAGAAACAGAAATGCAGCACTGAAGAAAAAATGCCACCAAAAAGAGCAAAATACCACAGTATAAAAATTTATTCGATCTTGGCGCCTCTGCTATCAGCCTTCAAGAGGGAAAATTCAGTGTAACACACCAACATTTTATAACCGTTCTAATTATTCAATTAAGAAAAACTCATTAAAAACACTTGAGAAGAAAACAGTCATTCAAGAAAAACCTTCCAATTGCATTCATTGTTTAACCCTTTAGGTGACAGTGTTTCAAATTTTAATATACAGTTTTGTTATATAAAAGTCTACACTTGACTTCCCCATCATCACTACCAGCAACTATTTCTAATATTGTAGCTCTTAAACATTTATTATCACCATTGTGGCACAACAAATAATGTTGTGCTACAGGACTTTCCACTTTTTGTTTTTTAATGTCTCTTAAGTGTTCCTGCAACCTTGTTCTAAACATTCTTTTAGTTTCACCAATATAGAACAGATTGCAGGAACACCTTAATGTGTACACCACACCTTTTGTAGTGCAGCTTCCCCTAAACCCAGGACTAAATTTTAGTCCATTAATACTGTCAAAGAAAGGCACAACATGCTGACATACAGAAGAGCCACCACAGGGCTGAATACCTCTCATATTGACCCTCATAAACAACTCTGATTTACGACACTTGAAGTTGGTGTGAACTATTAAATCCCTAATGCTTCTCCTCCCTCTTTTCAAAGATAAAGGTGGCTTACTGGGCAAAATATTTTTTAATCCTAGGTCCTTAGTTAGAAATCCCCAGTAATATCTCACTATATCATAGATTTCCTTAGTATTAACATTAAATGTAGTGACAAAATATATTTGTTTAATATCTCCCTCATTTTTATAACATTTATATTTACTGGTCATTGCTCTGGCATCTTACAACCTGTAGTTGTGGGTAAACTCCCATCTGATTTTTCTCAGGGATAGGGTCTCTCTAAGAACACGTCCCACATTCATGCTCATAGTAGTTTCAGATTTTACTTTGAATCAAGCCATTAATCTCCTAGATATTCTTCGTATTTCACTGTTGCAGTCATCACATTTGGGTTATCTGCCTGTAGGTAGCCCTCAGCTAGCCTGACTACCAGAGTCTTCGGATTTTTGCATCGGATGCTGTCGCTTCTTCCTTGACGTCAGGTCGTCAGGGGTATAAAACATGCAGCCGACGCCATTACATCAGTCTTTCTTGCCGTGCGGTGCCTGAAGCAGTTCGCAAGTGCCGGTTGTCCGACTCCTGAAATTTTCGTTTTCAAGTTTCAGACCCGAAGTCTTCAAAAAAGCTAAGTACCCCGTTGGGGATCCTTTTTCTTGCTCTAACCGATGTCTGTAAAAGTTAATTGTCTTACTTGTGGAAAGCAAATACCTCGTAGAGATTTTCATTCTTACTGCATCCCCTGCTTTGGCCCAGACCACGACGTCCCTCGTCGGATTTGTGCCTTATTCAATGCCCATACTATTCGTCGTTGGGCTATTTTTGCAGCTAATTACTTTCGTACTCTTATGTTCTTCGTGTTTCACTGTTGCAGTCATTACATTTTGGTTATTTGCTTGCAGGTAGCCCTCAGTCAGCCTGATTAACAAAGTCTTGGGTCCTGCGTCGGTTGTTGTCCCTTCTTCCATGACGTCAAGTCATCAGGGGCATAAAACATGCAGCCGACGCAATTACATCAGTCTTTCTTGCCATGCGGTGCCCGAAGCAGAAGCAGTTCGGAAGTGCCGGTCGGCTGACTCCTGAAATTTTCATTCTCTAGTTTCAGAATCGAAGTCTTCAACTAAAGCCAAGTACCCCATTGGGGAAACCTTTTCTTGCTCCTTACCGATGTCAGTAAAAGTTAATAATTGCATTACTTGTGGAAAGCAAATACCTCATAAAGATTTTCATTCGTACTGTATTCCTTACCTAGGCCCTGACCACGACGTACCTTGCTGTCTGTTTTGTGCTTTATTTAATCCGCGCACTATCCATCATAGGTATATTTTCGCCTCTTGAGTATTTCGGTTCTCTGTTTAATTATCCAGAAATGTCGTCAGTTAGCCATACAACTACCGGGATTCCAAAAAAACGCAAAGCTAAAGACAGAGGCAAGCTGCCAAGGTCCAAAACTGCCGATGACGCTTCTCCTAAGCCAGTCGCCAGTTCACCGGTACTCAGTGAGACGCTTTCTGATTCGCAGGCCTCTACTGAGACCCATTCGGAGTCCGGTATGCCGCGAGATACTTCAACTTTGCCACCTGCGGATGTCTCTACCTTGGATGGGTCTGGAGCCGCTGTGTAGGCACCGGCTTCTGAGGGTGTATTCAGGCCTAAGGACTTGCATATTAAACCGACGCCTTCTTCTTCACTTAGGCCTATATCTTGAATCATGCCTAAAAAAACAACGCCCAGACCACATGCTCAGGCCTCTATGCCTAAAAAACAAATGATAAGAATGGCTGAAGATCTAATAACTCTAATCAGAGGTAGCCAACTCCCCCACCTTCTAAGAGGCCTAGGACTGAAGTTGTTTATGAATCTTCTGACCAGGATTCTGTTTTTTCTGATTCTTCTGATGATCTGGATTTGCCCTTATCTACTTATGAGGATTCTGATGCAGAGGACTCTATTCCCTCTGCTTCCCCTCCAGAGGATTTTTCTTTTGGTGAAACCTTAATTTCCACTGGAAAAGCCAGGATGTTTCTGATTCAAAAAAGAGGCTTAGGGATTTCTTACTCATGCCTTAGCATAGGCCTTTAGCTATTCCTCCTGTACTAGACTTTGTTGATGATACCTTTTCGGAAACTAGTTTGGCCCCTGATTCCTTGCCTCCTGCTCCCAGAAAACCTGACTGATATTACAGGGTCCCTGAGTTACACAAGTTCCGTTTTAAAAATCCTATTGCGGCTCCATAGACTATTTCACAGGGGCCCAAGGGCATTAAGGCTTCTACTGCTAAAAATCCTACCCCTTCTGATAGAGACTCGGGTGCTGAATAGATGGGGTAAGAAGGTTTACACTTATGCAGCCTTGGCCGTTAGGGCTTTAAACTGCCAGTTTCATATGTTAAAATATCAGCAACATGTTAGTGGATTGCTTAAACAGAAAATTATGTTGACTCCTGACTCTGTGGAAAATACAGAATTACAGGAGTTAATGCATTCTGCTGAACAGTTTGGAAAACATACTTTGCAATGTGGTTTTGATTCATTAGAGGCCTCTTGCAGGGCTGCTGTTACTGGGTCCGTGCTCAGAAAGCATGCTTGGCTTAAGTAGCAATCTTTGCCTGATCACGTTAAAGCTAAATTGTTGGATGCTTCCGTAAATCAGGACCGTCTTTTTGGCAACAAGGCTGAGGAAGTTCTTAAAAAGATGGAAGATAAAGCTAAATCTTTAAAGCTAAATCTATGCAAACTGTTAAAGATTTCTTACAAGTTCAGCCTCCTAGATACAGTAGGCACTGGCCCTCTAAGAATTGGTCCTTTCCAGCTCATTCCAGGTCTTCTCAAGCCAATCCCAGACGCAGAAGAAACCCCAGGTTTCAGTCCCAGGGGACACACAGGACTAAGCAGTGGGGGGAGGCCTCCACTACCAAATCTGGGAGTAATATGTCTCACCCCTATGGTAAACTGTCTCAATGACTTCCTTTTAAAATTTCCAAGCACTTATCAACTGACTTCCACTTTGGGGGGGAAAGATTGCTCTTCATGCAAAGAACTGGGAACTCATTACCCAGGACAAATGGATTTTAAATATAGTGTCCCAGGGATACAGATTTCACTTCCACACGTTGCCAACACCAAGCTGGTGGCCGGACCTACCCCCCAAATCAGTGGGCAGAGGCCCAAAACAAGTACTTTCTCTCTCAAGCATGAGGGCTATTCATTTGGTACCAGAAGAGGAAAAGGGACAAGGTTCCTACTCAAGACTTTTCCTGGTACCCAGAAAAGACAATTCATGCCATCCTGTCCTGGACCTGTCTAACACCTTTTTGGAGATTCCAAAATTCAAGATGCTGACTCTTCTTCAATTACTTCATCTGCTAGGCAAAGATGCCTGGTTGGCAACACTAGATTTAAAAGAAGCATACCTGCACATCCCAATCAGGGAATCTTGCAGAAGGTACCTACGCTTCAAAGCAGGCTACACGCACTGTCAGATGTCCTTCAAGGATGCATCTGCAGTCCTTACATATGGGTTGTCCTGCTTCAGGCAGCCCTTCGGTTGGCTGGATTCCAAAGTCTGGGTCCGGCGTCGGCTGATGCCACCCCTTCCCCGACGTCAGAGCGCCTGGGGTATAAAAGTGTCAGCCGACGCCATCTTCCTCCGTCTTTCTTGCCGCGTGGTGCCCGAAGCAGAAGCAGTTCGCAAGTGCCGGTCGGCCAGCTCCTGTAACGTCAGCTACCGAAGACTTCAAAAAGCTAAGTACCCCGTTGGGGACTCTTTCTTGCCTCAGCCGATGTCAGATCAAACGCTTAAAGTTAATAATTGCTTGACTTGTGGAAAACAAATACCTCATAAGGATTTCCATTCCTACTGCCTCCCCTGCCTAGGCCCAGACCACGACGTCTCTGCCTGTGCCTCCTTTAATCGACGCACTCTTAGGCGTCGGTCGGAGTTTGCTTAGGAATTTTTTGGGGCTAGTTTCTCTTATAAAATGCCGTCGGAGACTCCGACTTCTCATTTAACCAAGAAACGGAAGGACAAGGACCGACACGCGGACCGTGGTTTCGGCTGAAACCGCTCCTAGGCCTGCCGCGAGTGTCTCGGCTGAAACCGAGTCCTTGGTACTTCCGTCCATAGAAACCGCTCAACCGACAGCCTCGGTCCCGGAGGCCTTTTCTGAGTTGGTTATAGAATTATCCTCGGAAACCGGTGTTCAGGAACCTACCGACACCATTCCCCTAGACAAAACTACTCCAGCACGTGGGGCAGCCAGGCCCCCTGCATCCATGTCCATGAAAGCTTTCACTAGGGCTAAAGCTGCTAAGCAACAAAAAACTCTGCCTCCCAAGTCTATTTCTCAGGGATCCACTACAGGTTCTCAGATACTAAGTTTGGCTGAGGACCTTATTTCCTTAATTAGGCTCTCAGCCTCATCCGGACAGGGGCTCTCAACCCCCACTAGACAAAAGGCCCAGGGTTGAGTCTGCTGAACCTCAGTCCTCTGATGGCTCTGCTCTGTCAGACTGCCAGGAGGAGGCCTTCACGGCCTACGAGGATTCTGATGCAGAGGAATCTATTCCCTCTGCCTCCCCTCCTGAAGAGCTGTCCTTTGGGGAGACCCTTCACTCCATGAGAGAACATTTCCAATGGCAGGGCCAGGAATTCTCCGATTCCAGGAAGAGATTAAGGACTTTTCTTCATTTACCTCAGCATAGACCTTTGGCTATTCCTCCTGTTTTAAGTGTCATTGATGATGTGTATTCTGAGTCTAGCCCTACCCCTGACACCCTTCCTCCGGCTCCTGTTAAACCCGATAGGTACTACAGGGTCCCGGACTCGCATCATTTCCTTTACAAGGCCCACTCTGCTGACTCAGAAACTATTTCCCAGGGTCCTAAAAGGGTTGCAGCTGCCACTACTAAAAATCCACTCCCCTCTGAAAGGGAGTCCAGGGCTTTAGAGAGATGGGGTAAAAAAGTGTACACTTCTTCCACTCTGTCTATGAGGGCTATAAATTGTCAATTTCATATGATACAGTACCAAGAGTATTTGTTAGATGAATTGCAGAAAAAACTGTCTTCGCCTGAACCCCTAGATCGTAAGTCACTTCAGGATCTGGTACATAATTCACAACAGGTTAGCAACCATTTCTTGCAGTGTAGTTATGATGCATTGGAAGCTTCATGTAGGTCAGCAATGACAGGTGCAGTCATACGTAGACATGCCTGGCTGAAGGAACAATTTGTGCCAGATCATGTTAAGGCTAAGCTTCTGGATGCTCCACTGGAAAAGCAAAAGTTATTTGGCTCCACTGCTCAAGAGGTCTTAAAGAAATTTGAGGAAAAGGCAAAATCTGTACAAACAGTCAAAGATTTCCTCCAGGTACAACCACCAAGATTCAGCAGAAATTGGCCTTCTAAGAATTGGTCCTTTCCAGAAGAGAGATTTCAAAGAGGCAAGAACAGGCGTGACAGAGGTAGAGGGCATTCTAGAGGCTCCTACAGAGGATGTCAGTGGCAGCCTCCTAACCAGAGAGGTTGTGCAGGTCCAACAACTGCTGCACAAGGACAGACTCAATGACTTCACCTTGACCCCGCCGACCAGGGCTCAATTAGAAGCACCTTTGGGCGGAAAGTTGTTGTTATTCTCAAAAAAATTGGCACAGTATTACAAGGGACAAATGGACACTGCAAATAATAGACAAAGGATGCAGGTTCCATTTCCATACATTACCAGAAAGAAAGGGAATGCCAAACCTGCCACCAAATCAGAGGGCAGAGGCTTTAAAACAAATTGCCAACCTATCGCAAATGAAAGCTATAGAAAAGGTTCCTCTCGCAGAACAAGGCCAAGGATTTTATTCCAGACTATTCCTTGTCCCAAGAAAATAAAAACAATGGAGGCCTATTCTCGATTTGTCCACACTGAATACTTGTCTCATTGTGCCAAAATTCAAAATGCTGACCCTACAGCAACTCCTTCCCATGTTGGGCAAGGGGTCTTGGCTGTAACTCTAGACCTCAAGGAGGCATACCTGCATGTCCCTATCAGACAAAGTTGCAGAAGACACCTCAGATTTCTTGCAGGTTCAGAGCATTATCAATTCTCAGCATTGCCCTTTGGCTTATCTACTGCGCCCAGAGTATTCACGAAATGCCTGGCATCAGTAATTGCACACTGCAGACTTCAGGGGATTCAAATATACCCGTATCTGGACGACTGCCTTATACAAGCGGACAGCCAACAAACTTTGGAAAAACATTTGAATTATGCCATCCGCCTACTAGAGGCCTTGGGATACACAGTCAACATTCACAAGTCAAGACTTGTGCCATCCCAAAGAATAACTTTTCTGGGTGCGGAACTAGATACAACCACCCAAATGGCTTTTCTCACAGAAGAAAAACCAAGACAACTACCGGATTACTTCAAAAATCTAACAAAACAAACTCAGCTGACTGCAAGGAAAATCCTGCAGGCCCTGGGTTACATGGCATCGTGCATTCTTCTGATTCCACAAGCAAGGTTGCATATGAGAAAACTACAATGGTACCTAAGGAGTTTATCTCAGCACAGTCTCAGCCTAGAAGCTTTGATACCACTCATTCCATGCCTTAAAAAGGAATTCCTGTGGTGGTCCCAAGCAAGCCAGTCAAACAGGGGCCTGCCTTTCAGCAAACCAGTAACCAGCCAAACCATTACCTCGGACGCTTCAGACCATGGATGAGGAGCACATATGGAGGACAGATGCATCCAAGGTCTATGGTCTCAAAGAATTGCGCATGCACATAAACCAAAAGGAAATGCTGGCAGTGATTCATGCAATCGAGGCCTTCAAGCTCTTTCTACATCAAGGCCACCTGCTAATAAGGACAGACAATACCACAGTTATGTGGTACATAAACAAGCAAGGAGGTACCCATTCCTACCCTCTTTGCAGACTAGCAATGAATCTTTGGGAACTTTCCCTAAAATTCAATATAGAGCTGCAATCCCAGTTTGTGCCAGGAAAAGACAATATACTGGCGGACAGCCTAAACAGAAATACCATGGACCCACACGAATGGATGCTGCACCCAGACATCTTCCTTCAGATAACACAATCATGGGGGAGGCCGGACATAGATCTTTTTGCCTCCCACCACAATCATCAGCTGAAGAAATTCTGCTCAAGGACATACCACCCACAAGCATGGAAAGTGGACGCCCTCTCTTTCAGTTGGGATACTCTAACAGTGTATGCATTTCCACCACTCCCACTAATGACCAAGGTCTTACTGAAAATCAAGACAGAGCAGCCAAAAGTGATTCTAATAGCCCCGGACTGGCCAAGGCAGCACTGGTACCCACTGCTACGGAGCCCGTCACACACGAAACCGTGGCCTCTACCACTATGGACACTCCTTCTGACACAGCACAATTACAAAACTCTGCACTCCAGCCTGAAAACCCTGCAGCTGACAGCCTGGAGAATACCTTGACTCCTCACCAGGAAAAGCTATCCAAGAGAGTGAAGGATATCATCATGGAAGCTCGCAGACCTTCCACAAGAAAGACATATTCAGCAAAATGGAAAAGATTCCACACTTGGAGCACCGCAAAGGGCCTAGATGCCACAGTGATGAGCATGGCACATATCCTGGAATACTTGGCAGACATGCTCCATAATGGCCTTTCTTACTCTTCCATAAAAATTCATGCTTCAACAATTTCAGCAGAATACAATACTGATCCACCTGTCTTCTCTCATCCTCTCCTAAGGCAGTTTCTAAGAGGAATTAAAAACATCAATCCTCCAAGAAAACCACCAGTGCCTACATGGGACCTTAACTTCATGTTGGAAAAGTTGACTTTACCTCCCACCAGCAGCATCTTCAGAGTTACAGTTCCTGTCTTGGAAGACTGCCTTCCTTCTGGCCATAACCTCAGCAAGAAGAGTATCTGAATTGCAGGCACTCATGGCAGTACAACCATTTCTTATTTTTCATCAGGACAGTCTCTTTGAGAACCAATCCTTCATTCATGCCAAAGGTGGTATCCAGGGTCTCATTGAACCAAGCTATTCACCTGCCTACCTTCTTTCCAAACTCACAAAACAAGGGAGAGAAACCTCTGCATACCCTGGACATTCACAGACAGTTACGCTACTACTTGGACAGAACTAAGACTTTCAGAAAAACTGACCAGCTGTTGGTAGCATATGCTGCAGGCATTCAAGGAAAAGCAATTTCCAAACAGACAATTTCAAAATGGATAGGAAATTGCATTCGATTCTGCTATTCTTATCATGGAAAAGCTGTGCCAGCTAACATCAGACCTCATTCCACCAGAGCTACAGCCACCTCCACAGCCTTCTTAAGAGGGTGGCTACCAAGGACATTTTAGAAGCTGCTACATGGAGCTCCGTGCATACATTTTCCAAGCATTACAATTTACCCTTATATTCCAGATCCAGAGCAGGCTTTGCTACGGCACTCCTGCAGGGCATTTTAGCTACACCATCTTTCTCTTAGAGCCTACCACCCCCAGCTTGGCTATGGTACTCTACCCATATGTAAGGACTGCAGATGCATCCTTGAAGGACATAGTACAGTTTTGTACCTACCATAAATGTAGATGTCCGATAGGTATGCATCTGCAGTCAGGTTTACCCTCCCTCCTTCCCCTCTGTGGTACTTCTTGGGTACTTATCCCGCTTATAGCTAGCTGGGGATGTCCTTCAAGGATGCATCTGCAGTCGTTACAAATGGGTTGTCCTGTCGTCAGGCAGCCCTTCGGTCGGCCGGATTCCAAAGTCTGGGTCTGGCCTCGGCTGATGTCGCACTTCACCCGACGTCATAGCTGCAGTTCTTCGGGTATAAAGGTATCAGCCGACGCCATTTTCCTCAGTCTTTCTTGCCGCGTGGCGCCCGAAGCAGAAGCTGTTCGCAAGTGCCGGTCGGTCAGAACCAGAGATTTCTACTACCGAAGAATTCTAAAAAGCTAAGTACCCCGTTGGGGACTCTTTCTTGCCTCAGCCGATGTCAGAAAAAGTGAAAAACTGTTTAACTTGTGGGAAACAAATACCTCATAAAGATTTCCACTCTTACTGCCTACCTTGTTTAGGCCCAGACCACGTAGCAGCTTGTCTAGCCTGTGCTTCTTTCAACCGACGGACGCTTAGGCGTTGGTGAATTTGCTGAGGAGTTTTTCGGCCCGCTTTTGCTTACATTATGCCGTCGGAAACTCCAACCGCAAATAACTAAAAGCGCAAGGAAATGGACCGACACTCGCGGTCCTTGGTTTCGGCGAACAGCGGTTAAAAACATGAGTGTCTCTGTTTCACGGTTCTTCCTTCGGCCGAAAGCTTACCTCCTACCGAGGCCTCATCCAGCATGGCTGAATCTGCTACTGAAATCCTACCTGCTCTTGCAGGTTCACAGGATTTATCTGATACTATTCCTTTAGATATTTCTACTGCTGCACGTGGAGCTGCTAGGCCCCCTGCATCCATGTCGATTAAGGCTTTTGCCAGGGCTAAAGCAGCAAAATCTACCAAAACTGTGCCTGCTAAGACCCCCTCTCACAGGCCTAGCTCTAGTTCTCATATGCTTAGTCTAGCAGAGGATCTCATTTCTTTGATCCGGGGATCCCAACCCCACCCAGTCAGGGCCTCTCACCCACCTCCAGAGAAGAGGCCTAGAGCAGAGCCCCCTGAGCCAGTTTCTTCAGATGACTCCTCTGATGATTCAGATAATACAAATCCTCCAGAGGGCCCTTTTTCTCCTTATGAGGACTCTGATGCAGAAGAGTTCATTCCTTCTGCCTCTCCGCCTGAGGAATTTTCTTTTGGGGAAACCTTGCATGCTATGAGGGAACAATTTCAATGGCAGGGCCAGGATTTTTCAGACTCTAGGAAAAGGCTTAGAACTTTTTTGCATTTGCCACAGCATAGGCCTTTAGCCATTCCTCCAATACTTACTGTTGTGGATGATGCATTTAATGATGCTTGTACTGCTCCTGATTCTCTTCCTCCGGCCCCTGCTAAGCCCGATAGGTACTACAGGGTTCCGGACACACATTATCATTTGTATAAGGCTCCTTTTGCAGATCCTGAAACTATCTCCCAGGGGCCCAAGGCTGTAGCAGCTGCCTCTGCTAAAAACCCCCTCCCCTCTGAAAGGGAATCTAGGGCCTTAGAGAGATGGGGTAAAAAAGTTTACACTTCTGCTACTCTTCCAGCTAGGGCCTTAAACTGTCAATTCCACATGATTCAGTATCAGGAATTTATGTTAGATCAGTTAACTAAAAAACTGTCCTCGGATGAACCATTAGACAAAAAATCTGTTCAGGAAATGGTACATAACATTCAGCAGGTCAGTAATCATTCCTTAAAATGCGGCTATGATGCACTGGAGGCTTCTTTTAGATCAGCTATGACTGGTACAGTGATCAGAAGACATGCATGGTTAAAAGAACAGTCCTTACCAGACCATGTTAAATCAAAGCTCCTAGATGCTCCCATGGATAAGCTCAATTTGTTTGGCTCCCCGGCACAGCAGGTGCTGAAGAAGGTGGAAGAGAAAGCAAAATCTGTCCAGACAGTCAAGGATTTCTTGCAGGTCCAGCCTCCAAGGTTTAGTAGGAACTGGCCTTCCAAGAATTGGTCCTTTCCAGACACCTCCAGAGCCCAGAGAGGCAGGAATAGGCGCTCAAGAGGCAGGGGTCAATCCAGAGGTGCCTACAGGGGACGTCAATGGCAGGCTAACAACCAGCGAGGTACTGCCACAGATCCAGCCACCACCACCACTTCCACAGGACAATCACAGTGACTTGGCTCTGGCACCGCCTACCAGGGAACAACTAGAAGCACCCTTAGGCGGAAAGCTAGCCTTATTTTCAGTAAACTGGCACTACATCACAGGAGACAAATGGATTTTACAGACAATAGACCAAGGTTACAGGTTTCACTTCCATACTCTACCAAGGAAGAGAGGAATGCCAAACCTACCTCCAAATCAGAAAACAGAAGCTCTACAACAAATAAATCACTAAGGATGAGAGCTATAGAAAGGGTACCGTCTATGGAACAGGGGCAAGGATTTTACTCCAGACTCTTCCTGGTACCAAGAAAAGAAAACCAATGGAGACCTATTCTAGACCTGTCCGCGCTAAACACATACCTCATTGTTCCAAAATTCAAAATGCTGACCCTACAGCAGCTTCTTCCCATGCTGGGCAAGGAGTCTTGGCTATTGTTCCAAAATTCAAAATGCTGACCCTACAGCAGCTTCTTCCCATGCTTGGCTAGGAGTCTTGGCTGGTAACTCTAGATCTCAAGGAGGCATACCTGCACGTCCCCATACGACCAAATTGCAGAAGATACCTCAGATTTCTTGCAGGATCAGAGCATTATCAATTCTCAGCATTGCCCTTTGGCTTATCTACTGTGCCCAGAGTATTCACGAAATGCCTGGCATCAGTGATGGCTCATTGCAGGCTTCAGGGAATTCAAATTTACTCTTACCTGGACGACTGCCTGTTACAAGCGGACAACAAAAACAAATTAACAAAAGATTTGAAAAAGGTCATTCATCTACTGCAAGCCCTGGGATACACAGTCAATATAAAAAAGTCAAGGCTGATACCATCCCAAAGGATAACCTTCTTGGGTGCAGAGCTGGACACATCAAACCAAATGGCATTCCTAACAGTAGAAAAACAGAAGCACCTTCCTCTCTACTTCATGGCATTAACAAAGCAGAACCAGCTAACAGCAAGAAAAGTCCTGCAAGCCCTGGGTTACATGGCATCCTGCATAATATTGATTCCACATGCCAGACTACATATGAGAAATTTACAGTGGTACCCAAGGAATTTATGGTCTCAGCACAAGCACAGCCTAGAAACCCGAATTCCAATAATTCCATGCCTGAAGCAAGAATTCCAATGGTGGGCTCAGGCCTGTCAATCAAACAAAGGACTGCCCTTCCACAGACCTCAACCAAGCCAGACCATCACAACGGACGCCTCAGACCTCGGTTGGGGGGCACACATGTTGGACAAGTGCATACAAGGCTTATGGACTCAAGACCAGCTGCACCTACACATAAATCAAAAGGAGATGCTGGCAGTAAAACTGGCAATTCAGACATTCAGACCATTTCTTCGACAGGGTCAATTGCTGATAAGGACGGACAACACCACAGTTATGTGGTACATCAACAAACAGGGAGGCACGCATTCATACTCTCTATGCCGGATGGCAATGGACCTCTGGAATGTGGCCCTGAGCTTCAACATTCAGTTACAAGCAATATTTGTACCAGGAAAAGAAAATATACTAGCAAACATCCTAAGCAGAACTACCACGGATGCCCACGAATGGATGCTGCATCCAGACATCTTCAAAACCATTACAGGGAAATCGAGATTACCAGAAATAGACTTATTTGCATCCCCACACAACCACCAATTGAAAAAATTCTGCACGAGGGCATACCACCCACTTGCTTGGAAGGTGGACTCCCTATCTTTCAGTTGGAAAAACCTGACAGCATATGCATTCCCACCTCTTCCTTTGATGCACAAGGTGCTATTGAAGATCAAAGAAGACCGTCCAAGGATCATCCTGATAGCTCCAGACTGGCCGAGGCAGCATTGGTACCCATTACTGAGGAGTATGTCTCGGGAACAAATATGGCCTCTGCCCCTAGTTCCCTTACTGTTAACACAGAACAACTTCAAAACCCTGCATCCAAACCTAAAAACACTGCAGCTGGCTGCCTGGAACATTGCATAAGACAAAATAACCCAGATTTATCTCAAAGGGTTAAAGACATTATCTTGGAGGCTCAGACCCTCAACAAGAAAAAATTATTCAGCAAAATGGAAAAGATATCTCATTTGGAGTGCAGCAATAGGAGAACATGTGTCACTGGTAAACATAGCTAACATCCTGGAATACTTGGCAGAGCTCTTCCACAATGGCCTGTCCTATTCTTCCATTAAGATTCATGCATCAGCTATTTTAGCAGAATACAACATGGACCCTCCAGTCTTCTCACATCCTCTGCTCAGGCAGTTTCTGAGAGGAATTAAAAATGTAAAGCCACCTAGGAAGCCACCATTGCCCGCATGGGACTTGAACTTTGTGCTAGAAAAGTTGACACTCCCTCCTTTCGAGCCAGCAGCAACAGCAGAATTACAGTACTTATGGAAAACTGCTTTCCTGCTTGCAGTCACTTCAGCAAGAAGGGTTTCTGAACTACAGGCATTAATGGCAGTACAGCCCTTCCTTATCTTCCATCAAGATAGAGTGTCCATGAGAACTAATCCTACTTTTATGCCAAAGGTGGTCTCCAGGGTATCTTTAAACCAAGCTATCCACCTGCCTGCATTCTTCCCCAACCCACAGAACAAGGGAGAAAGACTGTTACATACCTTGGATGTACATAGACAATTGCGTTACTACCTGGACATGACCAAGAGCAATAGAAAAACTGACCAGCTACTGGTAGCATATGCAACAGGAATGGAAGGAAAAGCAATTTCAAAACAGACAATCTCTAAGTGGATAGGAAATTGCATTAGATTTTGTTACTCTTACCATGGGAAGAAAACTCCAGAAAACATCAGACCTCACTCTACAAGGGCTACAGCCACTACCACAGCTTTTTACGGAGTGGCTACCAAAGACATTTTAGAGGCTGCTACTTGGAGCTCCGTGCATACATTTGCCAAGCATTATAATCTACCCTTATACTCCAGATCCCGAGCAGGTTTTGCCACTGCTGTTTTGCAAGGGATCTTAACTACACTATAATCTTATTACTCCTCCTCCCCAGTTTGGCTATGGTATTCTACCCATTTGTAAGGACTGCAGATGCATCCTTGAAGGACATAGTACAGTTTTGTACCTACCATAAATGTAGATGTCAGAGGCATGCATCTGCAGTCAGGATTACCTCCTCCTTCCCTCTGAGGTACTCCTAGGGTATTTGCCCATCTTCTAGCTAGCTGGGGGAATCTATTATGGTGTATTTGTTTGTATATATGTATATACATGTTTATTTTTATTTGCTCTTTCTTATTTGGAAACTTTTGCAATTATCCAAATTTAGCCTTCCTAGAGGGCACCTGGCATCTGGGGCAAGAAACACTGAGGAAAATGGCGTCGGCTGATACCTTTATACCTGAAGAATTGCAGCTATGACGTCGGGTGAAGTGCGACATCAGCCGAGGCCAGACCCAGACTTTGGAATCCGTCCGACCGAAGGGCTGCCTGACGACAGGACAACCCATTTGTAAGGACTGCAGATGCATGCCTCTCGGACATCTACATTTGTGGTAGGTACAAAACTGTACTTTATCTATTATGGTGTATTTGTTTTATATTACTGTGCATGTTTGCAATATTTTGTATTTCTACCAAATTTAGCCTTCCTTAGAGGGCACCTGGCATCTGGGGCAAGAAAAACTGAGGAAGATGACGTCTGCTGATACTTTTATACCCCAGGCGCTCTGACGTCGGGGAAGGGGCAACATCAGCCGACGCCGGACCCAGACTTTGGAATCTGGCCGACCAAAGGGCTGCCTGTGGCAGGACAACCCATATGTAAGGACTGCAGATACATACCTATCGGACATCTACATTTATGGTAGGTACAAAACTGTACTTTCTCTGCACTGCCCTTTGGCTTATCTACTGCGCCCATCGTATTTACAAGGTGCCTAGCTCGTTATTGCATTTTGCAGGCAAAGAAATATTCAAATATACCCATTCCTGGACAATTGTCTAATTCACGCAGAAAGCCAGGACATACTTTTGAATCATTTGGCCTTTGTACAAAGGGTTCTATCTTGTCTGGGGTATACCATAAACGAAAAGAAATCGCACCTGGTACCTTGTCAACAAATTATATTCCTGGGAACAAGCTTGCATACAATTTCCCACATGGCTTTCATCACACCAGAGAAACAAATTCATTTGACAACCTACTTCAAACAAGTAGCCACAGAAACCCTGCTATCTGCAAGACAAATACTGCAAGCTTTGGGGTTCATGACCTCCTTCATTCTTCTAATTCCATATGCAAAACTGCATATGAGGAAACTACAGTGGTATCTAAAAAGCCTATGGTGTCAACATTCGCAGGATCTAGAAGCTATGATTCCTATCATAGGTAGGGTACTAGGCTATCGGTCCAAGGGCCTATGTAAGCCTAGCCAGCAAGGTTCCATAGCTTACGCCACCCAAGAAAGTTATTTTCCTGTGCCACTGTCGAGCAGAGACACAGAAGTGATCCCCCGGGGTGTATTTCCTATTTCCCATTCATACCTTGCCTACGCCTAGTGATCCTTTAGGGGCAGAGGCCTGCCACCAAAACAAGGGACTACCTTTTACAGCACCCCCTGCTGCCCAAACCCTAACAACAGACCCATCAGACTATGCATGGGGGGGGGGGGGGGGCTCTCCTGGCAGGGAAGTGCATTCTGGGGAAATCGAACCCAAGTCAAATGCACCTTCATATCAATCAAAAGTAAATGTTAGCTGTACAGAATGTTCTGACAGCCATCAAGGACCACATTCTTCCAGGACAAGTAATGGTAAAGACGGACAACACCACTGTTATGTGGTACATAAACAAGCAGGGGGGTACACATTCTTACCCCCTCTGCAGACTAGCCATGGCATTGTGGAACACAGTCTTGAGCGACCAAGTGCACCTACAAGCTCAGTTCCTGCTAGGAAAATTACATACACTGGCAGATGGACTAAGCAGAAACCTCGTGGACCCACACGAGTGGAAACTGGAACCAAGAATTTTCAACATGTTGACAAGCAAATGGGGAAGCCCAAATATAGCCCTGTTTGCCTCTCCCCAGAACTGTCAATTGGGCAAATTTTGCACAAGGACTCCTCACAAACAAACCTGGAAAGTGGGTGCTCTGTCCTTCAGCTGGAAAAATCTGTCAGTCTGTGCCTTCCCCCGTCTGCCTCTACTCTCCAAAGTATTACTAAAAATCAAACAGGACAAACCAAGGATGATTTTTATTGCTCCAGATTGGCCACGCCAACACTGGTACCCAATCCTGTGCAGTGTATCACGGTTACCCCCATGGCACCTGCCTCAGACTCCTTTCCTGTTTGTCTCAGCAGGAGAACCAGATTCTGCACCCTCAGCTTCTATCACTGAACCTCGCAGCCTGGCTAATTACCTAATCTCTCCTTTACCAACCTGTGATGGCTATCATTTTAGAGGCAAAGAGGCCTAGTTTTAGGAAATCTTATGCTGAAAAATGGAAAAGATACTGTGCCTGGAACCAATCACAGCAGCGCCCAATTTACCTCAGATTTTACAATACTTAACTGAGATGCTTCACAAGGGCCTGGCTTTTTCCTCCATTAAAAGTCCATTCATTTGCCAACCTTCTTTCCCAATCTACAGAACAAAGGGGAATGGATGCTGCATTCCTTAGATGTGCACAGACTACTTAGATTCTACTTGGACAGGACTAAACCTCAAAGGCAATCTGAACAACTGCTGGTGGCATTTGCTGCAGGGGCAGAGGGGAAGGCTATTTCAAAGCAAACCATTTCTAAATGGAGAGACCATTGCATTAATTTCTGCTATAAACACCATGGAAAACTCATCACCCAGGTCATCAGACCTCACTCCACCAGGGCTGCATCTACCTCTACAGCCTTTTTCAGAGGCATCCCTACCAGAGACATCCTAGAAGCTGCTACCTGGAGTTCTGTACATACTTTCACCAAGCATCATCATTTGCCAATTTTCTCTAAATCCAGAGCTGGCTTTGCCACTGCAGTCTTGCAGGGCCTTATAGTTTGTCCTAATGCTATCTAAATTCCTCCTCCCAACCTTAGTTTTGGGAATGTACCCAAATGTAATGACTGCAACAGTGAAACACGTAGAACATAGTACAGATGTCCTTCAAGAATGCAACTGCAGTCCTGACATATGGGTTGTCCTGCCTCAGGCAGCCCTTCGGTCGGCCAGATTCCAAAGTCTGGGTCCGGCGTCGGCCGATGTCGCCTCCTCCCCGACGTCAGAGCGGCTGGAGTATAAAGGCATCAGCCGATGCCATCTTCTTCAGTCTTTCTTGCCGCACGGTGCCCGAAGCAGAAGCAGTTCGCAAGTGCCGGTCGGTCAGCTCCTGTGTTTTCAGTTACCGAAGTCATCTAAAAGCTAAGTACCCCGTTGGGGAACATTTTTTCTTACCTCAGCCGATGTCAGAACAAATTGAGAAAGTTAATAATTGTTTGTCTTGTGGTAAACAAATACCTCATAAGGATTCCATTCTTGCTGCCTCCCTTGCCTTGGCCCAGACCACGACGTCTCAGCCTGTGCTGCCTGTGCTTGCTTTAATAAGCGCACTCTCAGGCGCCGGGCAGAGTTTGCCGAAGACTTTTTTGGCGAATCCTATGCTTACAACATGCCGTCGGAACAACCGACAGCACAAACTACCAAAAAACGAAAGGACCGGGACCGACATCCTCGGCCCGCGTCTTCCACCGATATAACGCCTAAGCCCTTCACTAGTGCTTCGGTCCCTTCGGAAGCGGTAATTCAACCGCTCCAGGCCGACGACACCATGTTAACTCATCCCTCGGTCTCGGAGACTACACCGGTGCCGGTTGCTGATTTTCCTCCGGAAACCGAAGTTCTGGATCTACCCGACACCATTCCCATGGACAAAGTTACCCCTGCACGTGGGGCAGCTAGGCCTCCTGTATCCATGTCAATCAAGGCCTTTGCATGTGCTAAGGCCGCCAGCCAGGCCAAGGCCCATCCTAAACCTACTTCTCAGGCCCCTTCTTCTGATAGACCAATCATGTCTCTGGCTGCAGATTTAATCTCTCTTATCAGGGGGTCTCAGCCTCACCCAGACAGAGGTTCTCAGCCGCCTGCAGAAAAAAAGGCCTAGAACTGAGCAGGCAGACAACCTGTCTTCAGATGAAGCCTCTGGGGATTCAGAGCATTCAAATACCCAAGAAGAATCCTTCCAGGCCTATGAGGACTCTGATGCTGAGGAATCTATTCCGTCTGCCTCTCCTCCAGAGGATTTTTCTTTCGGTGAAGTCCTCTACTCCATGAGGGAACATTTTAAGTGGCAGGGTCAGGAATTTTCTGATTCTAGGAAAAGGCTACGTACCTTCCTTAAGTTACCCCAGCACAGACCTTTAGCTATACCTCCAGTTTTGGATGTCCTGGATGATGTTTTCTCCGACTCCAGTGCTTCCCCTGATTCACTCCCTCCTGCTCCTGTCAAGCCAGACCGATATTAGTGTCCCTGAGACACTCACAAGCATCTCTTTCAGCCCCACTCTGTGGATCTAGAAACTATTTCACACGGCCCCAATGGAGTGGCTACCTCCTCAGCCAAGAATCCACTGCCAGCTGACAGGGAAGCAAGGTCCCTGGAGACATGGGGTAAAAAAGTTTATACCTCTTCCACCCTTGCCATGAGGTGACTTAACTGCCTTTTTCATATGTTTCAGTACCAGGATTATTTACTGGATGATTTGCAGAAAAAGATAGCCTCTCCTGAGCCTATAGATAGAAAGGCATTGCAGGATTTGGTTCATAATACCCAGCAGGTTAGTAATCATTTTCTACAGTGTGATTATGATGCATTGGAGGCTTCATGTATGGCAGCTATGACAGGGGCTGTTATCCGTAGACATGCTTGGTTGAAATAACAGCCACTGCCAGATCATGTTAAAGTAAAGCTCCTGGACACACCTCTGGATAAACAGAAGCTTTTTGGTGCTAATGCTCAGGATGTGTTGAAATCTATTGAGGAGAAGGCAAAATCAGTACAGACAGTAAAGGATTTCCTCCAGGTTCAGCCACCAAGGTTCAGCAGGAATTGGCCTTCAAAGAATTGGTCCTTTCCACACTCTGACAAGTTTCAAAGGGGAAAGAACAGGCGTGCACGAGGTAGAGGGCAATACCGAGGCTCCTACAGGGGACGCCAATGGCAACCACAAAACCAGAGAAGTGGCACAGGTAGTTCACCTGCACCACAGGGACAATCACAATGACTTACCTTTCACTCCGCCTACCAAGGCTCAAAGAGAAGCACCTCTAGGCGGAAAATTATCTCTATTCTCAAAAAACTGGCACATTATAACAAAGGACAATTGGATTCTGGACATAATAGACAGAGGTTACAGGTTCCACTTCCATACCTTACCAACAGGACAAGGCATGCCAAACCTGCCACAAAATCAAAGGGCAGAGGCACTCATAGAAGTCTCAAAGCTGTCACAAATAAAAGCAATAGAGAAGGGTCCTCCTCAGGAACAAGGCCAGGGATTTTATTCAAGACTGTTCCTTGTTCCAAGAAAAGAAAAACAGTGGAGGCCTATATTGGACTTGTCCGTTCTAAATACTTTTCTCATGGTGCCAAAATTCAAGATGCTGACGTTACAGCAACTTCTTCCCATGCTGGGCAAGGGGTCTTGGCTGGTTACTCTGGACCTTAAGGAGGCATACCTGCATGTCCCTATCAGACACAGTTGCAGAAGATACCTCAGATTTCTTGCAGGAACAGAGCACTATCAATTCTCAGCATTGCCATTTGGCTTATCTACTGCGCCCAGAGTATTCACGAAATGCCTGGCATCAGTAGTGGCACATTGCAGACTCCAGGGGATTCAGATATACCCTTACCTGGACGACTGCCTAATACAAGCAGACAGCAAACAGACCTTGATAAAACACTTGGATTACATCATTCAATTGCTGCAGGCTTTGGGATACACAGTCAACATTCAAAAATCAAGATTACTGCTATCCCAAGAGATTATTTTTCTAGGAGCAAAACTGGACACACAGCTACAAATGGCTTTCCTCACAGAGGAGAAACAAGAGCATTTAACAGCTTACTTCAAAGGCCTAGCAAAATTAACCCACCTGACCGCAAGTAACACCCTGCAGGCTCTGGGGTTCATGGCATCTTGCATTCTTCTAATCCCTCTGCCAAGACTACACATGAGAAAGCTGCAATGGTACCTAAAAAGCTTGTGGTCGCAACACAGCCACAACCTGGAAGACATAATACCACTCATACCATGTCTGCAAAGGGAATTTTTGTGGTGGGCTCAAGCAAGTCACTTAAACGAAGGCATGCTTTTCAACAAACCAACAAGTCAAACTATTACAACAGACGCCTCAGACCATGGATGGGGGTCGCACATGGACGGCAGATGCATTCAAGGGCAATGGACTCCCATGGAGACACATCAGCACATAAATCAAAAAGAGATGTTGGCAGTGATACATGCAATAGAAGCCTTTGGAAAATCTCTTCAGCAAGGTCATCTGCTAATAAGGACAGACAACACCACTGTCATGTGGTACATAAACAAACAAGGGGGCACTCATTCCTACCCCCTCTGCAGACTAACAATGATTCTTTGGGAAAAGTCCCTGAAACTGAACATCTACTTACAATCCCAGTTTGTTCCGGGCAAGGACAATGTTCTGGCAGACAGGTTGAGCAGAAATTTCTTGGATCTACATGAATGGATGCTACATCCACGCATTTTCTCACAAATAGCATCTGCATGGGGAAGACCAGACATAGACCTCTTTGCATCTCATCTCAATCATCACCTGGAAAGGTTCTGCACAAGGATACACCATCCTCTAGCTTGGAGAACGGATGCTCTTTCCTTCAGCTGGAATGCTCTAACAATTTATGCATTCCCTCCGCTACCTTTGCTCATCAAGGTGTTACTGAAGATCAAGGCAGAACAACCAAGAGGAATCTTGATAGCTCCAGACTGGCCAAGGCAACACTGGTATCCACTACTACTGAGCATAACTCACACCAAACCGTGGCCCTTGCCTCAATGGCCTCAGCTCCTGACTCAACACAATTACAAGACTGTTCATCAGAACCTGCGAACCTTAAAGCTGACAGCTTGGAGAGTTCCATGACTCAGACCCATCACTCCCTTTCCGAAAAAGTTCAGGAAATTTTGCTGGAGGCACGCAGACCTCCCACCAGAAAAACCTATTCGGCCAAATGGAAGAGATTCACCATCTGGAATGTCAACAAGGGCCAGGATGCATCACTGATGAACATACCTCAGATATTAGAATACTTGGCAGAAATGTTTCACAGTGGCCTCTCATACTCTTCCATCAAAATCCACGCTTCAGCTGTCTCAGCACATTACAACTGTGATCCACCTGTGTTTTCGCATCCCTTGCTAAGACAGCTTCTAAGGGGCATAAAGAATATCAAACCTCCAAGGAAGCTACCAATTCCTGCATGGGACCTCAATTACGTCTTGGAAAAATTAACTCTTCCTCCTTTTGAACCAGCAGCATCTTCAGAAACGCAATTTCTCTCTTGAAAAACGGTTTTCCTGTTGGCAGTCACCTCAGCAAGAAGTTTCTTGGAGATACAGGCCCTCATGGCAGTTCCTCCTTTTCTCATCTTTCATCAGGACAGAGTTTCCCTTAGGACCAATCCTTCATTCGTGCCTAAGGTGATATCCAGAGTGTCTCTAAACCAAGCAATTCACCTGCCTACTTTCTTTCCTAACCCTCAAAATAAAGGGGAAAAGCTGCTGCATACTTTAGACATTCACAGACAACTACGCTACTACTTGGACAGAACAAAGTCCACCAGGAAGTCTGACCAACTGTTTGTAGCCTATGCTGCTGGAGTGCAAGGAAAAGCAGTCACCAAACAAACTATCTCAAAATGGATTGGACACTGCATCAGATTCTGTTATTCTTTTCATGGAAAAAGTGTGCCAGCTAATATTAGACCACACTCCACCAGAGCTATGGCCACATCCACAGCTTTTCTAAGAGGAGTGGCTACAAAAGATATTCTAGAGGCTGCTACACAGCTCCGTGCATACATTTACCAAACACTACAACCTGCCATTATACTCCAGATCCCAAGCAGGCTTTGCTTCGGCAGTCCTGCAGGGCCTTCTAGCTACACCATCTCTTGCTTAGTCCTACCACCCCCAGCTTGGTTATGGTATTCAACCCATATGTCAGGACTGCAGTTGCATTCTTGAAGGACATAGTACAGTTTTGTACCTACCATAAATGTAGATGTCCGATAGATATGCAACTGCAGTCAGGTTTTCCCTCCCTCCTACCCCTCTGTTTTTCCCCCTTTGGGTCCTTTCTCCCCTTACCTATCAGCTGGGGATATATATATTACGGTGTATCTGTTTATTGCTGTTGTGCATGTCTGGTTTTATCTGTTTATCCATTCACAAAATTTAGCCTTCCTTGGAGGGCACCTGGCATCTGGGGCAAGAAACACTGAAGAAGATGGCGTCGGCAGATGCCTTTATACTCCAGCTGCTCTGACGTCAGGGAGGAGGCGACATCGGCCGGCGCCGGACCCAGACTTTGGAATCTGGCCAACCGAAGGGCTGCCTGAGGCAGGACAACCCATATGTCAGGACTACAGTTGCATATCTATCGGACATCTACATTTATGGTAGGTACAAAACTGTACTTTGCGTACACTTACCATAAATGCAGATGTTCGAGTGTATTCGATGTAGCAGTCCTGTTTACCCTCCCTCCAGCCCCCTACCTTCTTTTGCCTATACCTCTACTTTCCTACTTTCCTTTACTATGCTTAAAAGCTTTTTGGTGTATTTGCTTTTTTGTTGGAGGTATGTCATTGTATCTTTATATTTAATTGCTTCCCATTAGGGGGGCACCTGACATCTGGGGCAAGAAAAACTGATGTAATGGAGTCGGCTGCATGTTTTATACCCCTGACGACCTTACGTCATGGAAGAAGGGACAGCAACCAGCACAGGACCCGAGACTTTGTTAATCAGGCCGATTGAGGGTTACCTACAAGCAGATAACCCAAATGTAATGACTGCAACAGTGAATACACTCGGACATCTACATTTATGGAAAGTGTACACAACTGTACTTTTTGTGTACTCCGAAATGGATTTGTCAAGCCATCAGACTACTGATCTTCCAAAAAAAGTAGGGATAAAGACAGAGACCGCATAGGTCGAAAACTACCACTGACGCTTCCGTTAAGCTAGTCGCCAGTCCGCCGGTACTCAATGAGGCACTTTCACAGCCCTTGATACCCGCTACTTCTGATTCGTAGGCCTCTACTGAGACCCTTTCTGAGTCCGTTATGCCACAAGATGCTTCTTCGATTATGGAAACTGCAGATATCTCTATCTTGGATGGGTCCGGAGCCGCTGTGCAGGCACTGGCTTCTGAGGGTGTATTCAGGCCTACAGACATTCATATTAAACAGGCGGCATCGCTTTTATCCAGGCCTAAAACTCGCACCACGCATAGAAAACCGACGACCAAACCGCAGGCTCAGGCCCATATGCCTAAAAAACAATTGCTTAGAATGGCTGAAGACCTTATTACCTTAATTAGGGGAAGCCAGCGTCCCCCTCTAAGAGACCTAGAACTTATTTTCTTTCTGATTCTACTGATCAGGAATCTGATATTTCTGCTCCTTCTGATTACCAGGATTTGCCCTTATCTACTTATGAGGATTCTGATGCAGAGGATTCTATTCCCTCTGCTACCTCTCCAGAAGATTTTTCTTTCTTTGAAACCTTGCACACTCTTAGGGAGCATTTCTGCTGGGAAAGCCAGGATTACTCTGACTGCAAAAAGAGACTTAGGGAATTCTTACTCCTACCTCAACACAGGTATTTAGCTATCTCTCCTGTTCTGGACGTTGCAGATGATGCTTTCTTGGAATCTAGGCTTTTCCCAGACACTTTACCTCCAGCTCCCAGAAAACCTGACTGGTATTGCAGAGTACCTGACTCTCACAAGTTCTTTTTCAAGAATCCTTCTGCGGATCCATAGACCATTTCCCAGTGACCAAAAGGCATTAAGGCTACTGCTGCAAAAAATCATACCCCTTCTGATAGAGATTCTGGAGCCTTAGACAGATGGGGTAAGAAGATATACACTTCTGCTATTTTGGCCATTAGGGCTTTAACTTGCCAGTTTCATATGTTAACGTATCAGCAGCATGTTATGGGGCTACTTCAACAGAAAATGATGTTGAGTCTTGACTGTACTGAACACAACGTATTACAAGATTTAATGCCTTCTGCAGAACAAGTTGGTAAACATACTTTGCAATGTGGTTTTGACGCTTTAGAAGCATCTTGCAGGGCTGCTGTCACTGGGTCTATACTTAGAAAGCATGCTTGGCTTAAGGAACAGAACTTGCCAGATCATGTAAAAGCTAAATTACTGGATGCTCCCTTAAACCAAGAGATCCTTTTGGCAACAAAGCAGAAGTCCCCAAAAGGATGGAGGAAAAAGCTAAATCTATGCAAACTGTTAAAGATTTCCTACAAGTTCAGCCTCCCAGATTCATTTGGCATTGGCCTTCAAAGTACTAGTCCTTTCCAGTCCCTTCTATGCCTTTTCAGTCCAAACCCAGGAACAGCAGACCACCTAGGCTACAGTCTCAGGCTACGCACAGACCTAAGCAGTTGGGGACTCCCATTTCCAAAGCAGGGAGTAGTAAGCCACCCCCTTACGGAAAAATGGCACAAAAACTTAACCTTAACCCGTCCAAGCCCTGCTCTACTACCTGCTCCCTTAGGAGGAAAGCTCGCCCTGCATGCAAAAAACTGGGAACTCATTACCCAGGACAAATGGGTTTTGAATATAGTTTCCCAAGGATACAGATTCCACTTCCACACCCTACCAACCCCAAATGGTTGGCCAGACTTACCCCGTGGAGGCCCAACAGCAGGTTCTCTCTTTTCAATGTCAGGGCTATTCAGCCTGTCCCAGCAGAACAAAGGGGATAAGGTTTTTATTCAAGACTTTTTCTGGTACCCAGAAAAGAAAACTCCTGGCGTCCTATCCTGGACCTCTCTTTTCTCAACACCTTTCTGGTAGTTTCAAAATGCTAACTCTGCAACAGCTTCTTCCCATGCTAGCCAAGGATGCCTGGCTGACAACCCTAGACTTAAAGGAAGCTTACCTGCCCATCCCAATAAGGGAATCTTGCAGGAAATGCCTACACTTCAGGGCAGGCTCCATACACTGTCAGGTCTCTGCACTTCCCTTTGGCTTATCTACTGCGCCCAGGGTATTCACAATGTGTCTAGCTCCAGCCATTGCATTTTGCAGGCATCGAAATATTCAAATTTACCCATACTTGGACGGTTGTCTGATTCAGACAGAAAGCCAGGACTTGGTATTACAACACCTGGCATACGTAAAGAAACTTCTAACCTCACTGGGGTACATCATCAACGAAAAGAAGTCTCACCTAGCACCCTGCCAACAAATTGTATTCCTGGGAGCAAGCTTGAACACAACTTCCCAGATGGCATTCCTCACTCTGGAGAAAAAAGTTAGACAACCTACTTCAAACTATTGGCCACAAAACCCCAGCTATCTGCAAGGAAAATACTGCAAGCCCTGGGGTTCATGGCCTCTTGCGTTTTACTAAATCCATATGCGAGACTGCATATGAGGAATATCCAGTGGTATCTAAAAAGTCTATGGTGTCAACATTCTCAGGACCTGGAAACAATGATTTCTGTCATTCCTTGCATCAAGACAGAGTTCCTTTGTTGGGCAGATGCCTGCTACTACAACAAGGGACTCCCTTTCAATCTACCCCCTGCCACCCAAACCCTCACAACAGACGCTTCAGACTATGCATGGGGGGCTCGCATGGCAGAGCAGTGCATTCAGGGCAAATGGACCCCAAGACAGATGCACCTGCATATCAATCAAAAAGAAATGTTAGCTGTACAGAATGCTCTGACAACCTTCAAAGATCGTATTCTTCCAGGACAACTATTGGTAAAGACAGACAACACCACAGTTATGTGGTACATAAACAAGCCGGGGGGGGGAACCCACTCGTACCGTCTCGGCAGACTAGCCATGGCTCTGTGGAACACAGCCTTGAGATACCAAGTACACCTGCAAGCTCAATTCCTGCCAGGCAAACTAAATTCACTGGCAGACGACTTAAGCAGAAATCTCATGGACCCACACGAATGGAAACTAGAACCCAAAATGTTCAACCTCTTGAACAAATGGGGAACTCCAGAGATGGACCTTTTTGCCTCCCCTCAGAACTACCAATTGCACAAATTCTGCACAAGAACTCCCCACAGCCAAGCTTGGAAAGTTGATGCCCTGTCCTTTGTGGGAAAGCCTCTCAGTTTATGCCTTTTCCCCCTTTTCCCCCTCTGCCTCTCCTCTCGAAGGTTCTACTAAAGATCAAACAGGAAAAGCCAAGGACAATACTGATTGCAGCAGACTGGCCACATCAGCACTTGTACCCACTCTTGCGCAGTATGACACTGCTACAACCATGGCCCCTGTCTCAGACCCCTTCCCTGCTGTCCCAGCAGGCCGGCCAGATTCTGCACCCTCATCTTCAAACCCTGAACCTTGCAGCCTGGCTTATTCCTTGAGCTCTCCCTTAGCGTTCCTCAGTAAGCAGGTACTGGATGTCATTCTGGAGGCAAGGAGGCATAGTACTAGAAAATCCTATGCTGAAAAGTAGGTAAAATACTGCTCCTGGAGCGTGACTCAAGGGATGGGCACAGTGGTGCCCACCTTACCTCGTATTTTACAGTACTTAAAAGACATGCTCCACAGGGGCCCTTTCTTCTCGTAAATTAAAATTCATGCCTCTGCCATTTCAGCACATTATAATACTGAGCCCACCCCTCTTCTCTCACCCCTTGCTAAAGCATTTCCTTCGAGGGGCTAAAAATTTAAGAACCCCCAGGAGAGCTCCCACTCCAGCCTGGGACCTTAACTTTGTATTGGAAAAGCTAACTCTTCTCCCCTTTGAACCAGCTGCTATAGCAGAGTTGAAATGCCTTTCTTGGAAAACAGCCTTCCTTCTAGCCATCACTTCAGCAAGAAGAGTGTCTGAATTACAGGTCCTCATGGCAGTGGAACCCTTCATTATCTTCCATGCGGACAGGGTTTCCCTCAGGACTAATCCTTCTTTTATGCCCAAGGTGGTGTCTTCTGTGGCCCCAAATCAGTCCATTCATTTGCCTACTTTTTTTCCCTAATCCACGAAACAAAGGGGAACGAATACTGCACTCTCTGGGCATGCACAGACAACTTAGGCTTAGTCCTGTCCAAATAGAATCTATCAGAAAATCTGAGCAGCTGCTAGTTAGCTTTGCTGTAGAGGCAGAGGGGAAGGCCGTTTCAAAGCAAACCATTTCAAAATGGATAGCCTGTTGCCTTCATTTCTGCTACAAGTGCCATGGAAAACCTACACCACAGGGGATAAGATCACATTCCACCAGGGCTGCATCTGCCTCTGTGGCATTTCTTAGAGGGAGACTAGATGCAGGAAGGTGACCAGGGCTCAATGACGCTTGCAGCATCAGCAGCGTCCTGAGGTTAAGGAAGGCTAAACTATGAATTTTCGGTTTTCCAGTGTCTTCAGGGTTTACATACAGAAATAAAAATTTTGCTGAATAAACAGCACATTTAAACATTTTTAACATACTAGTATGTGTATAGTATTGGCTTTTGAATATTGTTTTAACATTGCATAGTTTTAATATTGCATATTTTTAACACTGTATATTTTTATGGCAATCTGTGTGTACACCAACAATTGATTATTAAGTTTATGCATATACTTTGTTGGACATTGCAGTGAGTTGTGCTTAGTAATGGTTTGCCTGCAAGCAGGTTTTGTACCAGCAAATAATTTGAAGGGTTAATTAGACCTTCTCTTATACTAATTGAATTATTGGTCAAGTTTTGACTATGTATATAAAGAACAACCAGCTTGATTTTATTGTATCTTGAAAAAGTTCAGCACCAGGCTGAGCGAAGTGCTTGAGGAGATTTTGCTTTGTTATTAAAGCAAGAAAGTTTTATGTAAGTTGCAGCCTTCCTTTTTCTGCCTTGCGGAAGAAGGAATATCAGCATTTCATCAACTTTTCATTTTGGGCTTCCAGAGCCAGCTTCCAGGTTGTGGATCTGCTTTGCTTTATTTCTTAGAGGGGTCCCTACCAGGGGCATCCTAGAATCTGCCACCTGGTGCTCTTTACATACCTTCACCAAGCATTACCACTTGCCTATCTTTTCTAAATTCAGAACTGGATTTGCCACTGCAGTCTTGCAGGGCTTAATAACTGGCCCTAATGCTCTTTAACTTCCTCTTCCCTTCCTTAGCTTTGGGAATCAACCCAAATGTGATGACTGCAACAATGAAACACGAAAAACATAGTACAGTTGTGTACACTTATCATAAATGTAGATGTTCGAGTGTATTCACTGTTGCAGTCCTGGTTACCCTCCCTCCAGCCCCCTGACTTCTCTTGGCTCTCTCTCTCCTTCTGGTTGGTATATTTATTTTTTCTTGTGTATTTGCTTTTTGATGGGGGTTTACCATACCATGTAATTGCTTCCCATTGTGGGGGCACCTGACATCTGGGGCAAGAAAAACTGATGTAATGGCGTTGGCTGCATGTTTTATACCCCTGACGTCAAGGAAGAAACAACAGTATCCGACTCAGAAATCCGAAGACTCTGGTATTCAGGCCGGCTGAGGGCTACCTGCAGGCAGATAACTCAAATATGATGACTGCAACAGTGAATACACTCGAAAATCTACATTTATGGTAAGTGTACACTACTATACTTTTTCTTTCTGTAGCCTAAAAAACAGGGAGGATTCTGCATGCCAAGCACAATGCATAGGCAGCTCAGGTAACCATCTTGACAGAAGTAAGCCCTTTAGAAAAACTGATTATTTCTGATCAGGAGGCAAAAAAGGACGCATTATTCCTGAATAGACAAGTTTCCATGTTTCTGACCTCTGGTGTTGGTTTTTGTTATTCCCACCATGGCAAATCTATTCCAGGCAGTATTGAGGCACATTCCACTAGGGCCTTGTCTTCTTTGATAGCGTACCGGCAAGGGGTGGACTGTAGATGCATTCTAGAGGCAGCTACATGATCCTTTGTGCATTCTTTTGCAAAGCATTCTTTTGTAAAGCATTACAAACTGGATACCTTTTCTAGGTTCATGTCAAACTTTGCTATGGCCATTATCCAGGTACGTTTGAATCCATATCCATCCTCCCCTCATGTTCGATAGGCTTTAATAATCAACCAGCAAAAAGGAGGCTAGTACGGAACGAGTACTCACTTAATACAATAAGCACCAGAGGAGGAAGACTACTCAGTCCTTGCTGGGAAATACGATTTATTGCCAATAAGACGACTGGACCACAATGGATAGGTACAAAACAGTTCCAAGCACCAAGGCTTTAATAATCAGTCCATATATCCTAAGAGCTACTGCAGCAATGAGACTGCTGAACAAATGCAGATGTGTATTTTGCACATGTTCTTCGTGTTTCACTGTTGCAGTCATCACATTTGAGTTCTGTGCTTGCAGTAGCCCTCAGTCGGCCTGATTAACAAAGTCTTGGGACCTGTGTCGGTTGCTGTCCCTTCTTCCGTGACGTCAGGGGTATGGAACATGCAGCCAACACCATTACATCCATCTTTCTTGCCGTGCGAAGCAGAAGCAGTTAGCAAGTGCCGGTCGGCCGACTCCTGAAATTTTCATTTTCGAGTTTCAGAACCGAAGTCTTCAACTAAAAGCTAAGTACCTCGCTGGGAAACTTTTTCTTGCTTGTCAGTAAATCTAAATGCATTACTTGTGGAAAGAAAATACCTCATGAAGATTTTCATTCATACTGTATTCCTTGCCTAGGCCCTGACCACGACATACCTCGCTGTCGGTTTTGTGCCTTATTTAAACCACAAACTATCCATCGTCAGTATATTTTCGCTTCTAAATATTTTGGTGCTCTGTTCAATTATCCTGATATGTCTTCGGTAAGCCATCCGACTACTGACATTCTGAAAAAATGCAAAGATAAAGATGAGATAGGCTGCCTAGGTCCAAAGCTGCTGACAGCGCTTCTCCTAAGCCTGTCGCCAGTTCGCTGGTACTGACTGAGGTGTTTTTGCAACCCCTGATACCCGCTACTTCAGATTCGCAGGCCTCTACCGAGACCCATTCGCAGTCCGGTATGCTATGAGATGCTTCAGCTGTGGATGTTCATCGTGCATAAAGCTGCAGTCATAACAGATGGGTTATCCTGCCGTCAGGTGGATCCTCGGTCGGCCAAATTCCAAAGTCTAGGTCCGACGTCGGTTGTCGTCGCTTCTTCCCTGACGTCAGTGCGGCAGGGGTATAAAAGAGGCAGCCAACGCCATTTTCTTCAGTCTTTCTTGCCGCGTGGTGCCCGAAGCAGAAGCCAGTTCGCAAGTGCCGGTCGGCCAGCTCCTGAGATTTACGAAAGTATTTCAGCCGAAGTCTTCTTGAAAGCTAAGTACTCCGTTGGGAAAACTTTTCTTACCTCAGACCGATGTCGGACAAAGTTAATAATTGCATTTCATATGGAAAGCAAATATGGCATAAGGATTTCCACTCTTTCTGTATACCTTGCTTAGGCCCAAACCATGACGTCTCGGCCTGCCGTTTTTGTGCTAGATTCAATAAGCGCACTGTTAAGCGTCGGGCGGAGTCCGCCCTTCACTTTTTTTGGCAAAAAGTTTAATTATATTATGTCGTCGGATACTCCGACTCCAGTTTTGAGCAAAAAATGCAAAGATAAGGACGGACATACGAGGTACGCACCACCTACCGAAACCACGCTAAGGCCGACTACCGGTTCTCCGGTACTCAGCGAGGCGCCTACGCAGCCCCTGAGTACCGATGACAATGCATTACCGGTGTCTTCAGTACCCGAGGTCGCAGGCTCCTCGGCCCCCATTCCTACTACAGATCCTTCACTAAATCTAAAGTAGCCATGAAAACCAAAAAACAGGCTCCTAAGACCCCCTCTCAAGGCACCATGCCTAAAAAACAGATGCTTAAAATGGCTGAGGATTTGATTACTCTTATCAGGGGTTCTCAACCCCCCTCTGACAAAAGGCCCAGATTAGAGGAAGACTACCCTTCCTCAGATCAAGCTTCTATTACCTCAAAACTATCTGAGGACCAGGATTATGCCTATTCTCCATTCGAAGACTCTGATGCAGAGGAGTCTATTCCCTCGGTCTCAACCCCCCCCCCCCCCGAGGACTTCTCTTTTGGGGAAAACCTGCATACATTGAGGGAACACTTTCACTGGGAAGGCCAAGATTACTCAGATTCCAAGAAAAGACTCAGGGAATTTCTTCTGCTCCCCCAGCATAGGCCTCTGGCTATCCCTCCTGTTTTAGATATATTGGATGATGTGTACACAGAAGCCAGCCTTAATCCTGATTCTTTGCCTCCAGCTCCTGTTAAACCAGACAGGTATTACCGGGTTCCTGATTCTCACCAGTTCCTATATGAAAGCCATACTGCTGACCCAGAAACAATTTCACAGGGTCCCAAGGGAATTAAGGCCTCTACTGCTAAAAACCCCATTACCTTCAGAGAGAGAGATTCCAGAGCTTTAGAAAGGTGGGGGGAAAAAGGTGTACACCTCGGCCACTTTAACCATGAGGGCATTAAACTGTCAGTTCCATATGTTAAAGTATCAACAGTTTTTGATATCTCAGCTGAAAAGCAAGATGACACAACCAGAACAACCAGATTTAAAAGAGTTGCAGGATTTGTTGCATGGTGCAGAGCAAGTGGGTAAACATACCTTGCAGGGTGGGTTTGATGCTTTAGAGCCCTCATGTAGAGCTGCTGTTACGGGGTCTGTTATACGTAGGCATGCTTGGCTCAAAGAGCAAACCTTACCAGATCATGTCAAAGCTAAATTATTAGACGCACCTCTTCAAAAAGATGTATTGTTTGGTGTTAAAGCTGAGAAGGTGCTAAAGAAAATGGAGGAAAAAGCAAAATCAATGCAAACAGTGAAAGATTTCCTGCAGGTACAGCCTCCACGTTTCAGCAGAAACTGGCCTTCAAAAAATTGGTCCTTTCCAGCCACGGACAGACCTCAGAGGGGCAGAGGGCAACCTCAAGGTTCCTTCAGAGCCAGACAGTGGCAGGCACCAACCCCAAGAGGTGGAGAAGATAGATCACAGTCTTTTAGAAAACAGACACAATGACTTCCCCCTATACCTGCCAAGCAAAGCTTTAATGGCAGCACCTTTGGGCAGAAAATTGACATTATTCTCAAACAATTGGCATATTGTTACAAAAGACAAATGGATTCTGGACATTATAGACAGAGGCTACAGGTTCCACTTTCACACCCTTCCAAAAATGAGAGGCATGCCAAACCTGCCACAAAATCAAAGGGCAGAGGCAGAAAAACAAGTATCAGCTCTCATGGACATTAAAGCAATTCAAGAGGTACCTGCAAAAGAACAAGGTCAAGGGTTTTATTCCAGACTATTCCTGGTACCGAGGAAAGACAAAAGATTGGAGACCTATCTTAGACCTATCCATCCTAAACACATATCTACAGGTGCCAAAATTCAAGATGCTCACATTACAGCAGCTTCTTCCCACGCTGGGCAAGGAGTCTTGGCTGGTAACATTGGACCTCAAGGAGGCATACCTGCATGTCCCTATCAGACAAGATTGCAGAAGATACCTCGGATTTCTTGCAGGTTCAAACCATTACCAATTCTCTGCATTGCCCTTTGGCTTATCTACTGCACCCAGAGTGTTTACGAAATGCCTGGCATCAGTAATCGCCTTCTGCAGACTACAAGGGATACAAATCTACCCATATCTGGACGACTGCCTGATCCAAGCGGACAGCAAGGACATACTACTGCAGCACCTGGCGTTTGTAATAAAACTGTTGAACTTCCTGGGATACACAGTCAACAAAAAGAAATCAAAACTAATACCCTCTCAACAAATAATTTTCCTGGGTGCCAGCTTGGATACAACCACCCAGATGGCCTACCTCACGCCAGACAAGCAAGGGCAACTGTCTCAATACTTCAGAAAAATGGCAACTCACACCAGGCTAACTGCAAGGAAAATCCTGCAGGCTCTGGGATTCATGGCATCTTGCATCCTACTAATCCCATGTGCAAAGCTGCATATGAAGAAACTTCAATGGTACCTGAAAAACTTATGGTCTCAACACAGCCACAGCTTGGAAACAATTATCCCACTCATTCCATGCCTTCAAAAGGAATTTTTGTGGTGCACTCAAGCTTGCCAAAGAAACACATGTCTTCCTTTCTGTGTACCACAAGCAACTGAAATCATCACAACAGATGCCTCAGACTACACCTGGGGAGCACACATGACAAATCAGTGCATTCGGGGAAAATGGACCCGAAAAGAGAAGCACCTTCACATCAACCAAAAGGAAATGCTAGCCGTGCAAAAGGCTATTATGACCTTCAAAGACCTACTGCATCCAGGCCAGCTATTGATAAGGACAGACAACACCGCAGTGATCTGGTACATAAACAAACAGGGGGGAACTCATTCATACCTCCTGTGCAGGCAAGCCATGACCCTATGGAACACAGCACTGGAATTGCAAATTCAACTGCAGGCACAATTCCTGCCAGGGAAGGAAAACACACTGGCAGACAACCTAAGCAGAAATATGACAGATCCACACAAATGGAAGTTGCATCCTCAACTTTTCACAAAGATAACTCAGGCATGGGGACAGCCAGACATAGATCTCTTTGCTACTCACAGAAATTGCCAGTGGGAAAAATTTTGTTCAAGGACCTATCATCCACAGGCCTGGAAAGTGGACGCACTTTCCTTCAATTGGGCAACATTGACAGTCTATGCCTTCCCGCCTCTTCCTCTGCTGCCCAAAGTTCTATTAAAAGCCAGAGCAGAGAGGCCGAAAATGATTCTCATTGCTCCAGACTGGCCAAGACAACACTGGTGTCCGCTCCTGAGGAGCCTGACACATTCCCCACCATGGATCCTACCTCTAGTCCCTCTTCTGTTGTCCCAGCACAACTACAAAACCCTTCACAGCCATCTCAAAACTCTAAATCTAGCTGCATGGAGAATTCCTTGATTTCCCAACAGTTTCTCCTCTCCAAGGAGGTGCAGGATGTCATCTTGGAGGGCAGAAGACCTTCTACTAGAAAGACTTACTCCACCAAATGGAAACTATTTTGTGCCTGGAATCAAGAAAAGGGACAGAATCCTTGGGTAATAAATATACCTCAAATTTTACAGTACCTAGCTGAGATGTTAAACAATGGACTTTCCTTCTCCTCCATCAAGATCCACGCTTCAGCCATTTCTGCACAATACAACACAGATCCTCCATTATTCTCTCACCCTCTCTTAAGGCAGTTCCTCAGAGGGGCAACAAATTTAAAACCCCCAAGGAAAAACCACCAGTCCCTGCTTGGGACCTCAACTACGTATTGGAAAAGCTGACCCTTCCTCCCTTCGGGCCAGCTTCTTCAACAGAGTTACAGTACTTGTCATGGAAAACAGCATTTCTTCTGGCTATCACCTCAGCACGCAGGGTTTCTGAGCTACAGGCCCTCATGGCTGTGCAACCATTCATCATTTTCCATCAGGACAGAGTTTCCTTACGAACCAATCCTACGTTTTTGCCAAAGGTAGTATCCAGTGTAGCTTTGAATCAGACTATCCACTTACCTACCTTTTATCCTAATCCACAAAACAAAGGGGAAAGACTACTACATTCCTTGGACATTCACAGACAACTTCGTTACTGCTTGGACAGAACAAAGCCATTCAGGAAATCTGAGCATCTCTTTGTCTCCTATGCTGTATGTGCTCAGGGAAAGGCTATTTCCAAACAGACAATTTCAAAATGGATAGCCCACTGCATACGCTTTTGTTAATCATTTCATGGAAAACTGTATCTGCATGCATCAGATCCCACTCCACCAGAGCCACAGCTACCTCTGCAGCCTTCCTCAGGGGGGTCCCTACCAAGGACATTTTGGAAGCAGCCACCTGGAGTTCAGTGCGCTCTTTCTCCAAGCACTATCACCTCCCACTATACTCAAAATCTAGAGCGGGCTTTGCCACAGCAGTCCTGCAGGGCATCCTAGCCCCTCCTAGTTCCACTTAGTGCCTACCACCCTTACTTAGCTTTGGGATTCTACCCATCTGTTATGACTGCAGCTGTGTATGCACGATGAACATAGTACAGTTTTGTACCTACCATTAATGTAGATGTTCGAGTGCTCATACAGCTGCAGTCCAGGTTTCCCTCCCTCCATCCCCTCTTAGGACAGGCCTTATGACAAACACTTTTCATATAACCTTTTTGGGGTATTCTTTTATGGTGTATTTTCTTGCAACTACTGTTTTTGATTTATCAACATTGCATCTTTGCATAACATTATGTTTGCCTTCCTTCTGGGGCACCTGACACCTGGGGCAAGAAAAACTGAAGGAAATGGCGTCGGCTGCCTCTCTTATACCCCTGCCGCACTGATGTCAGGGAAGAAGCGACGACAACCAACGCCGGACCTAGACTTTGGAATTTGGCCGACCGAGGACCCGCCTGACTGCAGGATAACCCATCTGTTATGACTGCAGCTGTATGAGCACTCGAACATCTACATTTATGGTAGGTACAAAACTGTACTAACCTGCGGATGTCTCTACCTTGGATGGGTCTGGAGCCGCTGTGCAGGCACTGCCTTTTAGGGTGTATTCAGGCCTACTGATTGTGTATTAAACAAACGCCATCTTCTTCTTCAAGGCCTAAAACTCGAGCCATTCCTAGAAAACTGATGCCCAGACCGCATGGTCAGGCCTCTATGCCTAAAAAACAAATAAGAATGACTGAAGACCTTATTATTTTAATCAGGGGAAACCAGCCTTACCCCCAAGAGACCTAGGACTGAGTTTGCTTATGATACTTCTGACCAGGATTCTGAATTTTCTGATGTCCTTCATGGATGCATCTGCAGTCATAACAAGTGGGTTGTCCTGTCGTCAGGCAGCCCTGCAGTCGGCCGGATTCCAAAGTCCGGGTCCGGCTTCGGCTGATGTCGCACTCCTCCCGATGTCATCTCTGTTGGTCTTCGGGTATAAAAGCATCAGCCGACGCCATTTTCCTCAGTCTTTCTTGCCGCGTGGCGCCCGAAGCAGAAGCTGTTCGCAAGTGCCGGTCGGTCGGATCCAGAGATTACTTCTACCGAATACTACTTCGAAGACTTCTAAAGCTAAGTACCCCGTTGGGGACTCTTTCTTGCCTCAGCCGATGTCAGAAAAAGTTAACAATTGTTTAACCTGTGGGAAACAAATACCTCATAAAGATTTCCACTCATACTGTCTGCCTTGTTTAGGCCCAGCCCACGACGTAGCTGCCTGTTCGGCCTGTGCTTCTTTAACCGACGAGCGCTTAGGCGTCGGTCGGAGTTTGCAGAACAGTTTTTCGGTACTGATTTTGCGTACATTATGCCGTCGGATCCTCTGACTACCCCAAAAGCAAAGATAAAGACCGACACTCGCGGTCCTTGGTTTCGGCGAAACCACGGTAAAGCAAACATGAGTGTCTCGGTTTCGGCGAAACCGAGAAAACTGCTCAAAGTACAGCTGAACCTATTCTAACAACTGAGGCCCCTGCTACAACTCTTGAATCGACCTCAGAAATTTTACCCACTACGGTGGTTGACTTATCAGACACCATCCCTTGGATGTCTCTAGCCCAGCACGTGGTGCTGCTGGGCCTCCAGCTGCCATGTCCATTAAGGCCTTCGCCAGGGGTAAAGCAGCCAAGACTAGTAAATCAGTGCGTGTTAAACCCCCACAACCAGGCCCTCTTCTAGTTCTCAAATGCTTTCTTTGGCAGAAGATTTAATTTCCTTAATTAGAGGATCTCAACCTCACCCAGACAGGGCCTCTCAGCCCCCTGAGAAGAGACCTAGGGCAGAGCCCCTGAGCCAGTTTCTACTGATGATTCTGCTGATGAATCAGACATAACTGATCAGCCTGAGGCTCCCTTCTCCAATTTTGAAGATTCGGATGCTGAAGAATCCATTCCAGCTGCTTCCCCACCAGAAGAATTCTCCTTGGGGAAACCCTGCATGCCATGCGAGAACAGTTCCAATGGCAGCAACAGGATTTTTCAGACTCCAGAAAAGACTTAGGACCTTTCTGCACCTCCCACAGCACAGGCCCTTAGCTATACCTCCTGTTCTCTCTGTGGTGGATGATGCTTTCAGTGATGTTTGCTCCGCTCCAGATTCTTTACCCCAGCCCCTGCCAAACCAGACAGATTTTACAGGGTGCCAGATACTCATCACCACCTTTACAAGGCCCCACTTGCAGACCCAGAAACTATATCCCAGGGTCCCAAGGCAGTAGCCGCGACCACAGCTAAAAACCTATTCCTTCTGAAAGGGAAGCAAGGTCACTAGACAGATGGGGTAAAAGGTCTACACTTCAGCTACTCTCTCAGCTAGAGCTTTAAACTGTCAGTTTCACATGATACAATACCAAGAGTTTATGCTTGATCAGTTAACTAAAAACTAACCACTGATGAATCTCTTGATAAGAAATATGTATTAGAGATGGTAAATAACATACAACAGGTTAGCAACCATTCCTTAAAATGTGGCTATGATGCACTGGAGGCTTCATTTAGATCAGCCATGACAGGCACAGTGATAAGAAGGCATGCATGGCTAAAGGAACAAGCTTTACGGATCATGTTAAAGCTAAGTTGCTAGATGCTCCTATGGACAAGACAAGTCTGTTTGGTACACCTGCCCAGCAGGTTATGAAGAAAATGGAAGAAAAGGCAAAATCTGTTCAAACTGTTAAAGATTTCTTGCAGGTTCAACCCCAAGGTTTAGCAGGAACTGGCCTGCCAAAAATTGGTCCTTTCCTGACTCCACAAAATTTCAAAGGGGTAGAAATAGGCGTTCCAGAGGCAGAAACCAATCCAGAGGAGGTGCCTACAGAGGACGACAGTGGCAAGGTAACAACAGAGGCACAGACACAGCCACTGCCACTACATCAGCACAACCGCAGTGACTTAATCCTAAATCTGCCTACCAGGGAACAAATAGCAGCCCTCTAGGCGGAAAGTTAACCTTATTTTCAAAGAACTGGCACTACATAACAAAAGACAAGTGGATTTTACAAACCATAGATCAAGGTTACGGTTTCACTTCCACACTTTACCAGTCAAAGAGGAATGCCAAATCTACCTCCAAATCAAAAACAGAGGCTCTACGCCAGATAATGGAGTTAGCAAACATGAGAGCTGTGGAAAGAGTGCCAACAGCAGAACAAGGAAAGGGTTCTACTCCAGACTATTCCTAGTTCCAAGAAAGGAAAAAGTTGGAGACCAATTCTCGACCTGTCCACCTTAAATACATACATCATTGTCCCAAAATTCAAAATGCTGACCCTACAGCAACTTCTTCCCATGCTGGGCAAGGAGTCTTGGCTGGTAACTCTAGATCTCAAGGAGGCATACCTGCACGTCCCCATTCGACCAATCTGCAGAAGATACCTCAGATTTCTTGCAGGATCAGAGCACTATCAATTCTCAGCATTGCCCTTTGGCTTATCTACTGCGCCCAGAGTATTCACAAAATGCCTGGCATCAGTAATCGCCCATTGCAGACTACAGGGAATTCAAATTTACCCATACCTGGACGACTGCCTGCTACAAGGGGACAACAAAAGCAAGCTGACAACAGATTTACAAAGGGTCATTTACTTGCTACAAGGACTGGGATACACAGTCAACTTACAAAAGTCAAGACTGATACCATCCCAAACAAGGACTTTCTTGGGCGCGGAATTGGACACAGTACAACAAATGGCATTCCTGACTACAGAAAAACAAAAAGAACTTCCTCTTTACTTCTTGGCACTAACAAAACTGAACAAGTTAACAGCAAGAAAAGTTCTACAGGCCTTGGGCTTCATGGCATCATGCATAATCTTGGTCCCATTTGCCAGACTACATATGAGGAAACTACAGTGGTACCTAAAGAATTTATGGTCCCAACACAGACAGTCTAGAAACAGAAATCCCACTAATTCCATGCTTAAAACAGGAGTTCCTATGGTGGGCTCAGGCATGCCAGTCAAACCCAGGCCTACCCTTTCGCAGATGTCAACCAAGCCAGACCATCACAACAGGCGCTTCAGACCTAGGATGGGGGCCCACATGCTGGACAAATGCGTGCAAGGATTGTGGACACAGGATCAACTTCGCCTGCACATCAATCTAAAAGAAATGCTGGCAGTAAAATGGCAATCCAAAAGTTCAAACCATTTCTCAAAGAGGGCCAGTTGATGATAAGGACAGACAACACCACAGTCATGTGGTACATCAACAAACAGGGAGGCACTCATTCATACCCCTATGCAGAATGACCTTGGAGCTGTGGACCCTGGCACTCAGCTACAACATTCAGTTGCAGGCAATATTTGTACCAGGGAAAGACAATACTCTGGCAGACATATTAATCAGAACCACCGGATGCCCACGAATGGAAGCTGCACCGGACATCTTCAAGACCATCTCGAAGAAATGGGGAATGCCACAGATAGACCTATTTGCATCACCTCTCAATTACCAGCTCAAAAATTCTGCACAAGGACATTCCACCCACTAGCATGGAAAGTGGACTCACTCTCCTTCAACTGGAAAGGCCTAACAGCATATGCATTCCCACCTCTTCCTTTGATACACAAGGTACTGCTAAAAATAAGGAAGAACGTCCAAGGATAATCCTGATAGCTCCAAACTGGCCAAGACAACACTGGTACCCACTACTGAAGAGCATGTCTCGGAACAATATGTGGCCAATACCACTGATGCCTTTGATGTTAACTCAGAACAACTACAGCATCATACATCCAAACCTAAAAAGCGCTGCAACTGACTGCATGGAACATCACATAGCAGCAGCTAATCCAGAACTTTCCCAAAGAGTTAAAGACATTATTCTTGAAGCACGCAGACCTTCAACAAGAAGGAACTATGCTGGAAAATGGAAAAGGTTTGTCATTTGGAGTACGGAAGAGGAAAAGATGTGTCAAACATAGATATGCCTAACATTCTGGAGTATCTGGCGAACTTCTTCATTCAGGCCTGTCCTACTCCTCCATCAAGATACATGCATCAGCTATTTCAGCAGAATACAGCTTTGATCCACCTGTTTTTCGCACCCTTTGCTCAGGCAGTTCCTCAGAGGAATCAAGAATGTAAAACCTCCAAGGAAACCACCATTACCAGCTTGGGATTTAAACTTTGTGCTAGAAAAGTTGACACTATCACCCTTTGAACCAGCAGCAACAGCAGACCTACAACACCTGTCATGGAAAACTGCTTTCCTACTGGCAATTACTTCAGCAAGGAGGGTTTCAGAACTACAGGCCTTAATGGCAGTGCAACCCTTCCTAATCTTCCACCAAGATAGAGTGTCCTTGAGGACTAATCCTACATTTATGCCCAAGGTGGTATCCAGAGTGTCTTTAAACCAGGCAATCCACCTACCTACCTTCTTTCCCAACCCACAAAACAGAGGGGAAAGAATACTGCATACCTTGGATGTACATAGACAGCTACGCTACTACTTGGACAGAACAAAAAATAGCAGAAAGACTGACCAACCCTTTGTAGCCTATGCAACAGGAAGGGAAGGAAAAGCTATTTCCAAACAGACAATCTCCAAATGGATAGGAAATTGCATACGATACTGTTACTCCTTCCATGGAAAACCAATTCCACAGAACATAAGACCTCATTCTACAAGGGCAACAGCCACTACCACAGCCTTCTTACGAGGAGTGGCAACCAAAGACATTATTGAGGCGGCTACTTGGACCTCCGTGCATACATTTGCCAAGCATTATAATTTGCCTCTTTATTCCAGATCCCGAGCAGGGTTTGCCACTGCTGTACTGCAAGGGATCCTAAACACACCATAATCTACTTTTATCCTCCTCCCCTAGTTGGCTATGGTATTCTACCCACTTGTTATGACTGCAGATGCATCCATGAAGGACATAGTCCAGTTTTGTACCTACCATAAATGTAGATGTCCGAACTGGATAGCATCTGCAGTCAGGATTACCCTCCCTCCTTCCCCTCTGTGGTACTCCTAGGGTGTTTACCCTCCTAATAGCTAGCTTTTGGGGGGGGAGTCTTTTATGGTGTATTTGTTTGTATATATGTACATATATGCTTATTGCTGTGTTTACCTCTATCTATTTGGAAACATTGGCATCTATCCAAATTTTTAGCCTGCAAGAGGGCTACTGGCATCTGGGGCAAGAAACACTGAGGAAAATGGCGTCGGCTGATGCTTTTCTACCCGAAGACCAACAGAGATGACGTCGGGAGGAGTGCGACATCAGCCGAAGCCGGACCCGGACTTTGGAATCCGGCCGACTGCAGGGCTGCCTGACGACAGGACAACCCACTTGTTATGACTGCAGATGCTATCCAGTTCGGACATCTACATTTATGGTAGGTACAAAACTGTACTTTTCCTCTGATGACCAGGATTTACCCTTATCTACCTATGAGGATTCTGATGCTGAGGACTATTCCCTCTACTTCCCCCCCAGAGGATTACTAGACGTTGTTGATGCCTTTTTGGAATCTAGTTTGGCCCCTGACTCTTTACCTCCTGCTCCCAGAAAACCTGATAGCTATTACAGGGTCTCTGACTCTCAAGTTCCTTTTTATAAATCCTACTGTGGATCCTGAGACCATTTTACAGGGACCCAAGGGCATTAAAGCTACTACCACCAAAAATCCTACCCCCACTGATAGAAACTCCAGGGTGCTGGTTAGATTTGGTAAGAAGGTATACACTTCTGCAACTTTGGCCATTAGGGCCCTAAACTGCCAGTTTCATATGTTAAAGTATCAGCAGCATATTCTTGGATTGCTGAAACAGAAAATGATGTTGATTCCTGATTGTGCTGAAAATAAAGACTTACAGGATTTACTGCATTCAGCTGAACAAGTTGGAAAACATACTTTGCAATGTGGTTTTGACTCACTAGAGGCATCTTGCACGGCTGCTGTAACTGGGTCTATATTTACAAGGCATGCTTTGCTTAAGGAGCAGTCCTTGCCAAGTCATGTTAAAACGAAATTACTGGATGCTCCCTTAAACCAGGACAGCCTGTTTGGCAACAAGGCAGAAGAAGCTCTTAAAAAGGTGGAGGAAAAAGCTAAATCTATGCAAACTTTTAAAGATTTTTTACAAGTACAACCACCAAGGTTTAGTAGGCATTGGCCTTCCAAGAATTGGTCCTTTCCTGCCTCTTCCAGACCTTCAGTCCAAACCCAGATCCAGCAGAGCTCCCAGGCTTCAGTCCCAGGGTACGCACAGGACTAAGCAGTGGGGGTCCTCCACTTCAAAATCTGGGAGTAATAAAACTCTCCCCTGTGGTAAACTGTCTCAATGACATCTTTTTAAAACTTCCAAGCACTTCTCAACTGACTGCCCCCTTGGGGGGGAAAGATTGCTTTTCATGCAAAAAACTGGGAACTCATTACCCAGGACAGATGGGTTTTAAATAGTGTCCCAGGGATACAGATTTCACTTCCATAAGTTACCAACACCAAGTGGGTGGCCGGATATATCCCCAAATCAGTGGGCAGAGGCCCAAAAGCAAGTACTTTCTCTCTTAAGCATGGGGGCTATTCAATTGGTACCAGAAGAGGAAAAGGAACAATGTTTCTACTCAAGACTTTTCTTGGTACCCAGAAAAAAAAATTCATGGCGTCCTATCCTGGACCTGTCTGCTCTAAACACCTTTTTAGTGAATCCAAAATTCATTATGCTGATTCTTCACCAGTTGCTCCCTATGCTAGGCAAAGATGCGTTATTGGCAACACTAGATTTAAAGGAAGCATACCTGCACATCCCAATCAGGGAATCTTGCAAAAGATACCTACGCTTCAAAGCAGGCTACACGCAGTGTCAGTTCTCTGCACTGTCCTTTGGCTTATCTACTGCGCCCAGGGTGTTCACAAAGTGCCTAGCTCCAGTCATTGCATTTTGCAGGCAAAGAAATATTCAAATATACCCATGCCTGGATGATTGTCTAATTCAGGCAGAAAGCCAGGACATACTTTTGAAACATCTGGCATTTGTACAAAAGGTGCTAACTTGTCTGGGGTACACCATAAATGAAAAGAAATCATACCATGTACCCTGTCAACAAATTATAGTCCTGGGAGCAAGCTTGAATACAACTTCCTTGATGGCTTTCCTCATGCCAGAGAAACAAATTCATTTGACAACCTACTTCAAACAAGTGGCCACAAAACCCCTGCTATCTGCAAGACAAATACTACAAGCCTTTGTGTTCATGGCCTCCTGCATTCTTCTAATTCCATATGCAAGACTGCATATGAGGAAGCTACAATGGTATCTAAAAAGCCTATGGTGTCAACATTCTCAGTATCTAGAAGTAATGATGTTATGTAGTCCTATCTCGCCTACATTCTTACCCGTGGGTTCGGAAACTTTTCTATCTCGAAGTCTTCTGTTGGCTGGGCTAAGCAGGTATCCCATGGTGCACTGCTGCATATCCCCAGATCTCGTTTGCCGCTCGTGTAGCTCGGACGTGGTCTCGCTCTTGGCTGTGGCTAAGTACCGTTTTTCTTGTCTTGAGAAAATTTATTGCTCTGAAACAAAAAGCCATTTTCATAGCTATTGTCCTTAGTGTTGTTTAGCATTTTGGTAGTATGCTTGTTTATGGTATCCCGATAACTGTTTCCTCGGGCTGGGCCCGTTTCAGTTAGAGGACCTAGTCCTTTCCTTCTGTCTGTCAAACGTTTAAATTAGAGGTTTAATTGTCAGTTCTCCAACCCTCGTAGTCATTAACCGTTTTAGTTTGGCATAGTTGGTTTCAGTGTGTGTCTCTAGAGTGCGTGTACGTTTTCAACCTTGTCTGATTCCCTCTTTTTTTGTGGTGTTGAGTGTCTCTGAGTTTTCCTGTCAGATTTCTCTTAGGTCACATTGTTGGTTTCTGTCTGGTGATTATGTCTAAAGACTCCAAAGAGCACAAACCTTCCGTTTCAAAAAGTGCTCAAAATGTGGGTAGAAAATATCCATCACCGATGGGCATTCTATTTGCGTCTATTGCCTGGGAGCCATTCATTTGCAGGAATCCTGCAGTTTTTGCCATGCATTCAGTCCCAGAGTGCTCCAAGAGAGAAAGAATAAGCTGATCCTAAAGGGACTTTTGAAACCCTCTTTCGAAGAGGTCTTAGATTCTTCTCCCAGCGCTAAGTCTAAATAAATCATCTAAGTCTAAAAAGAGATCTCCGGCTCCATTAGTTTCATCGGAGCCTCCGGAGAAAGTCACAAAAATTGCATCAACCTCCTCGGCTCCACTGTCTTAGGGGCCGCAGGAAGTGTCGGTGGTGATGGAACTGGCGTCGGCTCCGGTCATATTGGGACCTCTTTGGAGCCGATCGCCCAGTCTCAGACCAGCTTCTCCAGAGAGGAGATCTTTATCTCCCTCCCTGTCCTCCAAATTTTCCAGAACCCTTTCGGATATGGATGTTGATAGGATGGTCCAGAGGCTCCTCCAGTCACCGGTTTTGGCAAAATTGTTTTCAGCTCTGGCCCAGTCGGCTCCGGAGCCTGTCCCGACTCCTGCTTCAACCATTCCTCCTCTGAGCGCATCTCTGTCTTCGGAGCCAGAGTGTTCCGCACTATGTGATGTTGCTAGTCCGGTTCCGATGGCCCCTCCGGCTCCATTGGTGCCGACATCGGCTCAGACTTCGTTGGCTCTGTCCTTGGGGTTCGGGACTCCGGATTCTTCAGTTGGGCCCGATGGGGACATCTCTGGACATATTTCGGTTCCGAGCCTCCCTCTCAGTGCCTCGGCTTGTGGAATTCCGACTCCCGTCGTGGTCTCTGAGGCTGGCTGGTCCTCGGACTCGGGGGGGGCAGCCTTCTAGGCCATGTGGACTGCGCTGGCCAGATCGTCAGCTATATCAGGCGGATAGGTCACTCTGTCCCCTACCACTCCGGTGAGAGCCTCTGACCATCACCTATCAAGGGACAGCAAAGTACCAAGGCCTAGGGATAACCCCCATGAGTGGTCCCCAACTTTCTGAGGGTCCTTCAGAGTTCGTGCCTGAGGAGCCCCCTAGAAAGAAGACTTGCAAGAGGGAAGCACATAGATTCCCAGGATGAGTCCCTCACTTCTGATACTGACCTCGAGGAATCGGAGGGGTCCCCCAAGTCATCCTCTGATGTTTCCTTCTCAGACATCCTGGAGATACTGAAGCAAAGAGGTGACTGGCCGTCCAAAAGCCCTTCCGAGGAGGAGTCTGTCTTCCTTAAGGCCTGTGGTGCTCAGCCCTCCGCCTCCTGGGTGTCCCCACCCTTCGATGAGCTCCTTGATTTAATTTGTCAAAGGGTGTGGGAAAACCCTGATTCTGTGGAGCCCGTACCCAGGCATCCCAACAAGTTTCTTTCTGCTCCCCAGGGTAAGGAGTTCTTGCTCAAAGGAGTCCCTGTAGATGCCATGGTGGTGGCGGCGGCCACTCAGAAGGAAGTTGCAGAGACCTATTCCTCAATCCATCCTCCTAACAAGGAGTCTAGGACCATGGATCCGTACGGGAAGCGTACCCTCTCATCAGCAACCTTTATCTTACGGTCGCTGAATTATCTGTCTCATTTCACTCTGCTCCAGAGAAATCTCCTCAGAGTTAGTAGATACTCTTGCGGGTAACGTCCCTGAGGCGGTGGCCCAGACGGTTAATGCCCAGGTGTCTACCCTCAACTCCATTGTCATCTCCTCCATGCGGCTCATTTCGTATGCAGCCGAGGGAGCAGGTAGGGCTGCAAGCTCAGTAGTCGCCCTTAGGAGGCAAGCCTGGCTGCGCCTGTGTCACTTTGCGGAGGCTTTCAAGTCTTCCTTCACTGACGCCCCCTTTGACGGTTCTTCATTGTTTGGAACCAAAGTGAAAGACACCCTCACCAGGTGCGAGCAAGAGGGAAAGACCCTGTCTGCCTTAGGGGTCCATTTTTCCCTTCCTTCTAGGCCTTACCCCAAGGCCCAGCAGGGTGGGAAGATGTGGTTCAAGAAATCACAGAAGTTGTTTCCTGCTGCACAAGGTGAGTCCCCCTCCAGAGGCAGAGGAGGGGGAGGTTATTCAGGGAGACGCCGCCCTAGAGGCAGAGGGGGACCCCGCAATTCGGGAGACCGCGATTCCTTTCACGGCTCTCCCTACTCTCGTTCCTGAGGGAGTGCCTGGCTGTGCTTGTCTGGAGCCAGTCGGGGGTCGAATTTCGTTATATCCGGAAGCCTGTAAACGCATCACCCAGGACTGATGGGTATTACGAATAATTTCCGGAGGTTACCTCATTCTGTTCATATCAGACCCCCCCCCCCCCATCAATCAGAAATATCCCAGACGTTCCACCCAGTCAAAGGGATCAAGCAGCCTTAGAGGTTTCAAAGCTGCTAGAAAAAGGAGCCATCCAGAGTGTCCCCTCAAACCAGATCGGATTAGGGACTTACTCAAGATTCTTTTTGGTGCCGAAAAGAACAGGGGACCTGAGACCCATATTAGATCTCAGCCAACTAAACAACTATGTACAGAAGTCCAAGTTACGTATGGTCACACTACAATCGATTCTCCCATTGTTGGGAGAGGAGGTATGGATGTGCTCCATTGACCTCAAGGATGCTTACTACCGTGTAAAGATGGACAGGGCTTCCAAGAGTCACCTATGCTTCCGGCTGGGAGCCAGTCATTTCCAATTTCGAGCACTGCCCTTTGGTCTCACCACAGCCCCCAGGGTGTTCACCAAGTGTATGGCAGTGGTGACTGCTCACTTGAGACGTCAGGGATTCCAGGTGTTTCCGTATCTGGACTGGCTCCTTACCGCCCCCACCGGGCATCAGCTAATCCAAACCATGGATGCTACCATCACTCTTTGTCAACAGTTGGGCATAACACTAAATTGGGAAAAATCTGCCTTGTTGCCCTCACAGCGTGTCACCTTTATAGGCGCAGAATTAGATACCATTCATATGCAATCTTTTTTACCGCAGGAGAGGATCAGAATCTTACAACAACAAATACACATCCTGATGCCCATGAGGAAAGTCAAGGCGAGATGGGTTCTCCCAACTTCTGGGGACCATGGCAGCAACAATCATGTTGGTCCCTCTAGCGAGATTGCACATGAGACTTCTCCAATGGCTTCTCTTTGTTCAATGGTTTTTCCAAAAATTTCCACTTTCTCACCCCATTTTACTCACGGACAGATGCAAACTGTACCTCAGTTGGTGGCTTCACACCAACAATTTGGGTGGGGGAAGATCCTTCGTCCCACCCATTCCGGTTGCCACAGTGACCACAGACGCCTCCCAAATGGCATTATCTTGGCAGGACAGTCCAAGGCACGTGGCAAGATCACGAGATGCATCTGCATATCAACGTCCTAGAGATGAGAGCGGTGCTACTTGCGTTGCAGGCACTTCAGAGTTTTCTACCTCTAGGGATGATTGCAATACACTCAGACAACATGTCGGTAGTGTGGTATCTAAACAAGCAAGGGGGAACCAGGTCTTACCCCCTGTGCAGAGAGGCCATGCAAGTGTGGCAGTGGGCAGTAACTTCCCAACGTTTTCTGGTGGCAACGCACATTCCGGGGAAGTCCAACGTGATTGCGGACAGGCTAAGCAGAGCTATTCTGATGCCTTATGAGTGGTCCCTGAATCGTCTAGTTGCAGAACGAATCTTCAGCAAGTGGGGTCAGCCTTGCTGCGACCTTTTTGCCAGCCTCCTCAATGCCAAATGCAGCAACTACTTCACGCTGATCCCCCCCACAGGGGGAGTCACCCAGCAACACTCTGGTCCACGATTGGCCCTCCGGTCTGCTTTATGCTTTCCCTCCCTTTCCCTTGCTGTCAAGGGTAATTCAGAAAGCGCAATCCTTGGGAAGCAGAATAATTCTGCTTGCTCCACACTGGCCTCGTCAAGTCTGGTTCCCTTTTTTTCAACCATACATTGTGGACACTCCTTGGATTCTGGAACCTCAACCAGATTTCCTGACACACATGTCGGGACAGTTCCACCCCTCTCTGATGACCCTCCGGTTGACAGCCTGGCTGCTCTACTTCCATCGTTAGTGAGGCTTCATGAATTTTCACCGGAAGTGGTTCACGTTTTATCTTCCTCTCATAAGCCATCTACAAAGAAGATTTATTCCAGCAAATGGAAAAGGTTATCTATTTGGGCGCATACCCAAGGCATTGATCCATACACAGCCCCAGTTGCTTCAGTCTTGGGAGTTTTTGTCTATGCTCTTCCATCAGGATTCCGCATCAGCTACCATCAAAGTTCAATTGGCTGCGATCTCTAATTTTCATGTGGCTAATGAGCCTAGTCTTATGGCTCATAGACTCCGCAAGGCTTTCCTGAAGGGTACTCTGTTACACCGTCCCCCGGTCTTCGAACCTATCTTGCCCTGGGATCTCAGTTTTGTCCTACAAGCCCTTACGTCACCACCTTTCGAGCCTGCAGCTACCTCTGAATTGAAGTTCGTGACATGGAAAACACCCTTCTTAATAGCAATTACCTCAGCAAAGCAAGTTTCAGAAATACAAGTCCTTTCTATTAAACCCCCATACTTAATCTTCCATAAGGACAGGGTTTCTCTTAGACCGAACCCTTCCTTTCTTCCTAAAGTGGCTTCCGTGTCTAATCTTAATCAGTCCATTGAGTTGCCTGTATTCTTTTCGCAATTTTCAAACAGGGCAGAATTTAAATTCCATCAATTGGATGTACATAGACCATTACACTTCTATCTGCACCGAACAAAAGATATCCGGAAGTCAGATCAACTATTTGTCTCCTTTGCAGACAACAAAATTGGGCCCCCGGTTTCCAAGGTGACCATATCCAGATGGATATCTAATTGCATCTCGTTCGCCTACCAGGCGGGAGGAAAGGATCTGCCGTTTCCAGTCAAGGCTCACTCTACTCGGGCCGTTTCTACATCTACAGCCTATCAGGCCAGGTTGTCAATGGATGATATATGTGCTGCAGCTACTTGGGCTTCTCCTCACACATTTGTTTCTCATTACAAATTGGACGTGGTTTCTAGGGGCAGGTCGTCCTTTGGCTCCACAGTACTCAGGAGTATTTTCCTATGAGCCACCCAGGGTGTAGGTGCTAGGGACGCTGTCCCACGGGTAAGAATGTAGGCGAGGTAGGACTACATAACATTAGGAAGTTATGTACTCACCATAACGTTCGATGTATGTAGTCCATCTCGCCTCACATTCTTACTTACCCTCCCGCCTTCCCCCTTCCTGGAGGATCTGGAGGTTAGGGGTTGTTTTTATCTACAGATCTGAAGTAGGATATTCATTTGTCTGCAACCTGTGGGTTATGGATCCGATATCGGATCCGAACCGGCATGGTTTTCCAGCTATGGATCCAAGCTCTCAGCTCCTCCCCTCACCCATAATGCCCTGCTCTACCCTCATGACCTCAGATCTCGTTTGCCGCGCTGGTGACTGGATTTGGGTACATAGCTCTCAGCTAAGTGGATTTTATTACTTGTAAAAATCAGAGAAATTTTGGTTTTTTGAGTGATTCTGTGTGAAAGTTTAGGTTTCCCTTTCTGAAAAGTTTAATTTGAGTTTATTTTGAGTTATATTAAGTAATTTTTATTCCCTCCCCTCGCTGTTGCGTAGAGTGTGTGTGTAGGCCTGTGTGTCTTTTTGTTTTAAGTTACTTTTGTAACTTTTAGTGCTTTATAGATTATGGCTGATCAGCCTAAATCTATTTTTTCAAAATGCTCCGAGTGTGGCCATAAGCTCTCACCGGCTGATGGCCACACTCGGTGTGTTAAGTGTCTCGGGGTTGAACACCTCACATCTGGTTGTTCCATTTGTGCAGGGTTCAACCCCAGGGCACTGAGGGAGCGGAGGTCCAAGCTGGTCTTGGCGGGTCTTTTACCGCCAGACTCGGCTCCGGCCTCCGCTCCTTCGGGACTACTGTGGCTACAGTTGTTCCCCTGTGGCACCCCTCCTGCTCCTGGGACTCAACCTCCCGCTTCTGGAGAGGAGAGGGATGCTACTAAAGGACCGGAGGAGAAGCACCACAAGCGGCGGGCCGAGACCTCTGTTTCGCCCGCCAGCCAAGCGGCTTCTCCCGGCTCCTGTCGGTTCGGTCTCCTCCTTCTCGGCTCCGGTCCCTGTGTGCTTTTCACCGGGTCCTGAGGAGGAGGAGACCCGATCTCCGTCGAGGCTATCGAGGAGGCACTCCAGGCCTACCTCGGTAGCCTCGTCGAGATCTACCCATAGCCTTTCTGATGCTGATCTGGACCGGATGATGAGAAGGTTCATCCAGGCCCAGATGCAGATGGGAGTGCTCTTGCCTCCCCCTCGGGAGCTCAACACCCTTTTAAGCCTATTGCTCCTTCTCCGACCCGCTATCCGGGTTCGGAGCAGCTGGAGCCGAGCAGCCGAGCGGGGTGGGTCGGAGCCGATAGTACTTGGTGCCGGATCCGACCCTGCCCTCGAGTGCGCGGACCCGACCTCTCGGAGCCTGGATCCGAGCCGGATCCGGGGATCAGTGCTCCTTCGGCGCCGTCTGTGTCGGAGCGCACTGTCGCCGGATCCGAGTGCCGGCGCCGGCTCCGTCCACTCTTCGGATCCGAGGGAGCCGATTGTCGGATCCTTTGGTCGAGGTCGGCTCCTCGCTTTTGATGTAGTGGAGAGGGCTCTGTTGAGGGTCTCCGGACCCCGGCACTTGTTTCGGCTCCGTCCGCTCCCTCTGCACTGGGCCAGGCTTCCACCATCCGGCCCCTGGGACAGCCCGTTTCTGTGCCCCAAGTTGCTCCTATGGAGCAAATTGCTGCTGCGAGGACTCCTCTGACAGCCCCCAGAGGAGGCCCCTCAAGCATACGTGCAAAGGAGGCACATTGACTCCCGAGTCTCTCACAGAAGACACGGACTTGGAGGAAGGGGAAGGCTCCCACGGTCACCCCGAGGATGTCTCCTTTGGAGACATCATGGAAATGCTCCGTATAAGGGGTGGTCTGCCCCAAGTCTTCCTCGGACGAGTCCGTGTTCTTGGAGGCATTTGAAACGGGCCCGTCTACCTCTTGGGTGTCCCCCCCCTGCCGACCCCCTGGTGGACCTTATTACCACCAGGGCGTGGAAGGAACCGGACACCGTGGAGCCAATTCCCAAAAGACCGGATAGGATCCTTAGTCCGCCATCCGACCGGACCCATTGGAGTAAGGGGCCTCCGGTAGATGCCATGTTGACGGCGGCCACAAAGAGGGAACTAGCTCAGGAGAGTCCTCAGTCCACCCACCGAGCAAGGAGTCTCGGATGATGGACCGCTTGGGGAAGCGGATGTTCAGTTCGGCGACCTTCTCAGTAAGGGCGCTGAACTATTTGGCACATGTTATTCGGATGCAGCGAGATCTTATTAAGGAATACGCTGCATCCCCTGAGTCCATTTCGGAGGAGGACAGAGTTCTGCACTCCACCCGTATGGCCACTCTTAGGTCAGTTACAAATACTTCTGCGGCTACTCTCCCATGCAACGGAGGGCGCCGCTAGAGCTGCGGGACAGGACTGGTCACTAGGCGTCAGGCCTGGCTCCGTCACTGCGATTTTCTGAGCCCTTCAAGGCGTGGTTTGCGAACGCCGGCTTTGATGGTTCTGCTCTGTTTGGCAAGAGCGTTCGCGACGTTGACCCAGAGCGAAAGGACGGAAGACGCTGTCTGCCGTCGGAATCCGCTTCTCTGCACCCCAGAGGCCCTATTCTAGGAACCAAAGGGTCAGAAGAAGATGTGGTTCCGAAGTCGCAGCAGTCCCAGCCTGCTCCGGACAACCAGTCCTTCCGTGGCAGAGGAGGACAGGGAGGACGCCGCCCTAGAGGCAGAGGGCTCCCAGAAACTTGGGTCCAGGGAACCTTTCTCTGAGCGGCCCGCGCAGCAACCCTGAGGGTTGCCCGACTGCTCTACTCTGGAGGCAGTCGGGGGCGTTCGGGCACCTAGCGGCATGGGAGTCCATAACATCGGACCGCTGGGTTCTCCAAATCATATCCAGGGATATCGCATTCCTTTCCTTCACCTTCCAAAGTTGAAGTCCCTCCCAGACGTCCCACCCGGTCAGCGGGCGCCCGCTTTGGCAGAATTGGCCCTTCTGCTAAAGAAAAGAGCCTTCCAGCCCCTTCCCCAGACCAGATCGGATCAGGGTTCTACTCCAGATTCTTTTAGTGCCAAAAGACGGGGAACTAAGACCAATCCTAGACCTCTCTCTCTTGAATCTGGCAGTCCCCAAAGAAAAATTCGAATGGTCACTCTGCAATCTATTCTCCCCCTTCTGGGAGAAAATCACTGGATGTGCTCGATAGATCTCAAGGACGCGTACTACCACATCCTGATGGACAGGCGCTCCAGGAGGTTTCTCCGCTTCGGCTGGGAGCCAGTCACTACCAGTTCGGGGTCCTTCCCTTTGGTCTCACCACAGCCCCCAGGGTGTTCACCAAAGTACTAGCAGTGGTAGCGGCCCACCTGAGGCTTCAGGGGGTGCAGGTCTTTCCCTACCTGGACGACTGGCTTCTTACCGCCCCAACAAGGCATCTACTTCTATTGGCGCGAGACTCCTTTCTCCATCTTGCTCCCTTTCTGGGCATCACAATAAATACAAAAAAGTCCAACCTGGCGCACACAGCTCTTAGATTTTATAGGGGCCAGGCTAGACACAAGGAGTTCTGAGCCTTCCTCACTGCGGACAGAGTTCTAAATCTGCAGCTCCAGGTGCGGGCCATTCTCCATTCAAGTTCTGTTCCAGCGGAGTTGGTCCTGAGGGCTCTAGGGTCCATGGCTTCGGCTATAGCACTTCTTCCTCTTGCCAGGCTCAATATGCGCATTCTACAGTGGACGCTCTTAGTACAGTGGTCATACCTTGCTCTCCCCATGCATCATCCCATAGCGATCAGCAAGGCTTGCAAGTGGTCCCTCTTGTGGTGGCTCCACTCCCCGGATCTCCACAAAGGCCGCCCATTTTGTGCTTCTCCCGTCTCGCCACGGTGACCACGGACGCCTCCGCCTCGGGTGGGGGCACTTTGGGCCGGACAGTCCAAGGCACGTGGATCGATTCAGAGACCTTACTGCATATCAATGTTCTAGAGATGAGAGCAGTGCTCTTAGCGTTGCTAGCACTTCAGGACTTTCTTCCCTTGGGAACAATTGCGATTCAATCGGACAACATGTCTGTTGTCTGGTACATCAACAAGCAAGGGGAACAAGGTCTTACCCTCTTTGTCGAGAGGCCATGAGAGTTTGGGAATGGGCAATCTCCACCAATCGCTTTCTAATAGCAACGCACATTCCGGTCGGTCCAACATCCTAGCGGACAAGCTCAGTCGCACCATTCTGACCCCTTACGGTGGTCTCTCAATTGTCAAGTTGCGAACGCATATTCGCACGGTGGGGAACCCCTTCATGCGATCTTTTGCTTCTCCCTCAAACACCAAGTGCGACAGTTTTCACTCTAGTACCTCCTCCCGGTGGTACCCCAAGAGGCGCTCTGGTGCATGCTTGGCCACCCGGTCTTCTGTATGCCTATCCACCCTTGCCTCTGATGCTGCAAGTTCTTCAGAAAGCCTCTCGGGTGGGTTGCAGAATGATTCTCATTGCTCCATTCTGGCCTCGACAGATCTGGTTCCCCTTCCTAAGGTCTCACTCGGTGAATCCTCCTTGGATTCTAGATCCCATCCGGACCTGATATCCCATCCATCCTGCATTCCTCCTCCGAACCTGGACAACCTGAAGCTGACCGCTTGGCTGCTCCAGTTCCACTCTTGATAAGGACTCGGTATTTCTTCACCTGTAAAGGCTATTTTGGTGGCGGCTCATAAACCATCCACTAGAAAGGTTTACGAAGCAAATGGAAGCTTTCTCTGTGTGGGCGGAGCGGCAAGGCCTGAATCCCTTCACGGTTCCTCTCCCTTTAGTGCTTGACTTTCTAACCACTCTCTTTAACGATGGTGCCAGCAGTTCCACAGTCAAAGTTCAACTGGCGGCAATTTCTCACTATCACATTGGCCATGACTCTAATCCTCTTATGTCAGCCAAATTGTGTAAAATATTTCTTAAAGGTACTTTTCTTCTCAGGCCCCTATAAAACAAGCAGTTCCTCCTTGGGACCTTTCTTTGGTCCTACAGGCCTTGACCGCTCCTCCTTTCGAGCCAGCTGCTACGGTGGATCTCAAATTCTTGTCCTACAAGACAGCCTTTTTGGTAGCCATTACATCAGCCAAGAGAGTTTCTGAACTTCAAGCTTTATCAGCTAAACCTCCTTACTTGGTATTTCATCCGGACCGTGTCTCCTCAGGACCAACCTGTCCTTTCTTCCTAAAATCGCTTCTGAAGCAAACATCAATCAATCCATTAACCTCCCTGTTTTCTTCCTAAATATGAAAACAAAGGTGAATATAAGCTACATTCACTAGATGTTCACAGGCAACTTAGATTTTATCTGAACAGGACAGCTGGTCATAGGCAATCCGACCAGCTGTTTATTTCCTTTGCAAAATTCAATTTGGGCAAGCCAATCTCTAAAGTTTCTCTGTCCCGCTGGATTTCACAGTGCATTTTATTGGCTTATCAAGCTTCAGGAAGGCCCGCACCGGAGGGTGTTCATGCCCATTCAACCCGGTCAGTATCTACCTCGGCAGCCTTCAAGGCTAGGATTCCTCTAGATGATATTTGTGCAGCAGCCACGTGGGCTTCATCTCATACGTTTATTTCCCACTATAAGTTGGATCTTGCATCTAGGGGTAGAGCATCCTTTGGCTCCGGTGCTCGGAATATCCTTCCATGATGGCGCCCAAGATTCAGGTAGCTGGGGACTCTGTCCCACAGGTTGCAGACAAATGAATATCCTACTTCAGATTTAGAAGTTATGTACTCACCATAACGTTCCATCTGAGTAGGTGTATTCATTTGTCTGCAACCATCCCGCCCTCCTATCCCCCTGGCCTTTCAGTTTCCTGCATATTCTTTGTTACCCTTTTTAGGGTATTGTTGCTTTGGAAAACTCGATCTGAGGTCATGAGGGTAGAGCAGGGCATTATGGGTGAGGGGAGGAGCTGAGAGCTTGGATCCATAGCTGGAAAACCATGCCGGTTCGGATCCGATATCGGATCCATAACCCACAGGTTGCAGACAAATGAATACACCTACTCAGATGGAACGTTATGGTGAGTACATAACTTCTAATTCCCTTTACGTCAGCTTGTTCTTTTAATCTGGATGTTGTGTATGCTTGGGGTATGTATGAGTTTCGCAGCAAACTAGATCTCGGGATATGGAGCAGTGCACCAGGGATACCTGCTTAGCCCAGCCAATAGAAGACTTCGAGCTAGAAAAGTTTGACCGAGTCAGAGCTGATATTCGGCTCAGAACCCACGGTTAAGAATGTGAGGCGAGATGGACTACATACATCGAATGTTATGGTGAGTACATATCTTCCTGATTCCTTTCATACCTTGCCTACGCCTAGAGTTCTTTTGGTGGGCAGAGGCCTACCACCAAAAGAAGGGACTTCCAGTCACACTACCCCCTGTCGCCCAAACCCTAACAGACGCATCAGACTATGCATGGGGGGGCTCACCTGGCAGGGAAGTTGCATTCAGGCAAATGGAACTCAAGTCAAATGCGCCTGCATATCAATCAAAAAGAAATGTTAGCTGTACAGAATGCTCTGACAGCCTGTTATGTGGTACATGAACAACCTGGGGGGTACACATTCTTACCCCCCTCTGCAGATTAGCCATGGCATTGTGGAACACATCCCTGAGCTACCAAGTGCACCTACAAGCTCAATTCCTGCCAGGAAAACTAAACACACTGGCAGACGAACTAAGCAGAAACCTCATGGACCCACACGAGTGGAAACTGGAACCAAGGATTTTCAACATATTGACAAGCAAATGTGGGAGCCCAAATATAGACCTTTTGCCCCGGAACTATCAATTTGACAAATTTTGCACAAGGACTCCCCACAAACAAGCTTGGAAAGTGGATGCTCTGTCTTTCAGCTGGAAAAACCTATCAGTTTATGCCTTTCCTCCTTGGGACCTTTCATTGGTCCTACAGGCCTTGACCGCTCCTCCTTTCGAGCCAGCGGCTACGGTGGGTCTCAAATTCTTGTCCCACAAGACAGCCTTTTTGGTAGCCATTACATCAGCCAAGAGAGTTTCTGAACTTCAAGCTTTATCAGCTAAACCTCCTTACTTGGTATTTCATCCGGACCGTGTCTCCCTCAGGACCAACCCGTCCTTTCTTCCTAAAATCGCTTCTGAAGCAAACATCAATCAATCCATTAACCTCCCTGTTTTCTTCCTAAATATGAAAACAAAGGTGAATATAAGCTACATTCACTAGATGTTCACAGGCAACTTAGATTTTATCTGAACAGGACAGCTGGTCATAGGCAATCCGACCAGCTGTTTATTTCCTTTGCAAAATTCAATTTGGGCAAGCCAATCTCTAAAGTTTCTCTGTCCCGCTGGATTTCACAGTGCATTTTATTGGCTTATCAAGCTTCAGGAAGGCCCGCACCGGAGGGTGTTCATGCCCATTCAACCCGGTCAGTATCTACCTCGGCAGCCTTCAAGGCTAGGATTCCTCTAGATGATATTTGTGCAGCAGCCACGTGGGCTTCATCTCATACGCTTATTTCCCACTATAAGTTGGATCTTGCATCTAGGGGTAGAGCATCCTTTGGCTCCGGTGCTCCGGAATATCCTTCCATGATGGCCGCCCAAGATTCAGGTAGCTGGGGACTCTGTCCCACAGGTTGCAGACAAATGAATATCCTACTTCAGATTTAGAAGTTATGTACTCACCATAACGCTCCATCTGAGTAGGTGTATTCATTTGTCTGCAACCATCCGCCTCCTATCCCTGGCCTTTCAGTTTCCTGCATATTCTTTGTTACCCTTTTTAGGGTATTGTTGCTTTGGAAAACTCGATCTGAGGTCATGAGGGTAGAGCAGGGCATTATGGGTGAGGGGAGGAGCTGAGAGCTTGGATCCATAGCTGGAAAACCATGCCGGTTCGGATCCGATATCGGATCCATAACCCACAGGTTGCAGACAAATGAATACACCTACTCAGATGGAACGTTATGGTGAGTACATAACTTCTAATTCCCTTTACGTCAGCTTGTTCTTTTAATCTGGATGTTGTGTATGCTTGGGGTATGTATGAGTTTCGCAGCAAACTAGATCTCGGGATATGGAGCAGTGCACCAGGGATACCTGCTTAGCCCAGCCAATAGAAGACTTCGAGCTAGAAAAGTTTGACCGAGTCAGAGCTGATATTCGGCTCAGAACCCACGGTTAAGAATGTGAGGCGAGATGGACTACATACATCGAATGTTATGGTGAGTACATATCTTCCTGATTCCTTTCATACCTTGCCTACGCCTAGAGTTCTTTTGGTGGGCAGAGGCCTACCACCAAAAGAAGGGACTACCATTCACACTACCCCCTGTCGCCCAAACCCTAACAGACGCATCAGACTATGCATGGGGGGGCTCACCTGGCAGGGAAGTTGCATTCAGGCAAATGGAACTCAAGTCAAATGCGCCTGCATATCAATCAAAAAGAAATGTTAGCTGTACAGAATGCTCTGACAGCCTGTTATGTGGTACATGAACAACCTGGGGGGTACACATTCTTACCCCCTCTGCAGATTAGCCATGGCATTGTGGAACACATCCCTGAGCTACCAAGTGCACCTACAAGCTCAATTCCTGCCAGGAAAACTAAACACACTGGCAGACGAACTAAGCAGAAACCTCATGGACCCACACGAGTGGAAACTGGAACCAAGGATTTTCAACATATTGACAAGCAAATGTGGGAGCCCAAATATAGACCAAGCGTGTCCCTCAGGACCAATCCCTCCTTCATGCCCAAGGTAGTATCCATTGTTGCTCTTAATCAGTCCATTCATTTGCCGATCTTCTTTTCTAATCCACAGAACAAAGGGGAACATATACTGCACTCCTTAGATGTGCACAGACAACTTAGGTTTTACTTGGACAGGACTAAACCTCTCAGGAAATTTGAGCAGCTGTTGGTGGCATTTGCTGCAGGGGCAGAGGGGAAGGCCATTTCAAAGCAAACTGTTTCTAAATGAATAGGCCAGTGATTTCATTTCTGCTATAAGCACCATGGAAAACCTATCCCACAGGGGATAAGACCACACTCAACCAGGGCTGCATCTACCTCTACAGCCTTTCTCAGAGGTGTCCCTACCAGGGAGATCCTAGAAGCTGCTACCTTGAGTTCTGTACATACTTTCACCAAGCATTACCATTTGCCAATTTTCTCTAAAGCCACAGCTGGCTTTGCCACTGCAGTCTTGCAGGGTCTTATAGCTGGTCCTAAATGCTATCTGATTTCCTGCTCCCATCCTTAATTTTGGAAGTGTACCCAAATGTGATGACTGCAACAGTGAAACATGAAGAACATAGTACAGTTGTGTACACTTACCATAAATGTAGATGTTCGAGTGTATTCACTGTTGCAGTCCTGGTTACCCTCCCTCCAGCCCCCTGACTTCTTTTGGCTATACCTCTATTTTTTTTTTTACTGCACTTAAAGCTTTTTGGTGTATTTGCTTTTTTGTTGGAGGTGTAACCTTGTGTGTGTGTGTGTGTGTGTGTGTGTGTGTGTGTGTGTGTATATATATATATATATATATTTAATTGCTTCCCATTATGGGGGCACCTGACATCTGGGACAAGTAAAACTGATGTAATTGCGTCGGCTGCATGCTTTTATACCCCTGACTACGTGACGTCATGGAAGATGACAGTAACCACCGACTGAGGGCTACTGCAAGCAGATAACCCAAATGTGATGACTGCAAAAGTGAATACACTCTAACATCTACATTTATGGTAAGTGTACACAACTGTATTTTTCCCTCCCTCCATTCCCCTTTTATGTGGTCCTCTCCTATTTTTTTCCTGAGGTACAGGCTTCATTTGTTATTTGTCAAATTGGTTTTTGGTTTAAGCCTTATTTTCTGGGGGCTCCTGACTGTTATGGCAAGAAAGACTGAGGAAGTGATGTCGGCTGCCTCCTTTTGTATCAGACTCCCTGACATCCTTTACAACTGACTGCAACCGATGTAATTTTTATTTACCTTTGGTATTCTGGCTGACTGAGGGCTACCGAGAGCCAGATACCCATTTGTTAGGACTGCAACAGTGAATACACTCGAACATCTACATTTATGGTAAGTGTACACAACTGTACTTTCCAGGAATCTGCAAGAAAAACTGGAAGACGGATGCCATTTCTTAGGAGAGGAATGCTCCCTTATGCTTTTCCACTAATATCCAGGGTACTTTGAAAAATCAGAAGAAATTCCCCAAGGTCATTGTTGTGACTTACTTCCTTCTGTCTAGACAGCTATGGTTCTCCTTTCTTTTGAAAATGACCAGGATCAGTTACCACAAGCTTCATCACACATTGAATCTACTCGCACAGGAACAGAAGTGCCTTATGTACTCTGATGTCAATCATTTTGCATTGACTGCCTGGATGATAAGGTCTTAATTCCTTTTCAGCACCTGTCTGCTGAATAAATGCAGGAGGTACTAATGAAGGCAACAAAGCCTGCTACTAGAAAGTCTTGTATTAACAAATGGAAAAGGTTTTTCAGTTGGTGCCGACAACATAACCAGCACTCATTCAGGGGTGGTAGTTCTACGATTTTGCAATATTTGTGAGAGTTACTATCTTATGACCTTAGTTCTTTATCACGGTTTGTTTATCAGCCATTTCAGCATGTGTGCCCATAAATCCTCCTCTTTCAAGGCAGTCTCATGTTAAAATGTTATTGAAATGGGTTTTGCATAAGAAGCTGCCAAGAAGTCTGGTGGCCCCTCTTTGGGAACTTAAAGGACAACAATGGGATTCTATTACTAAGTGCTCAACTTCTGTCTTTTTCTCCCTATTTACTGTCCGTGCTATGAATAAACAAAAATATGACATTTAAAATATTTTAAATTGACTGTTTCTTTCTACTAGAACAGTACCTTACTATACTGTGGTTGTTTCACTTTCCAAAAACTTTTGTCCCACCCTTGCTGCAGTCTCCAATTCACTGATGTCATCAAGGCCACTGAATACAGGTAGTTTTCTCGCCATTTCCCTCCTTAAACTGACATCACCACTACTGACCTAAAAACCCACCCATGCTGTGATGTCACAGCTCCCTGGTCCTTCCCCTACCCATACAAAAAGTCAAGGCTAGAACAAGGAAGCAGTACACGAGTTAAGTCTCCTGCTGTGAGCTATCAATCACAGCAGGTAACGGCTCAAATTACCCTTCGCACTTTGACATTGGAAGTTAGGTGTGAAGGGGGATGGGAGATGAGTCATACTAGTACAATTCAGGCTTCACAAAAGATTGTAGTTTAGCCATTCTAAAAAGAAGCAGCAATAAAAAGCCCTTTGAAAGTCTGTTCTGTGGCATTTGCACTATTTGTGTTTTAGTAGTCCTTGGAATGGTATGAAATGTTACTTAAAACTGACTGAAAGACAGCAGTGTACGTATGTAAAATCAATGCAGTGACATGAGCTTTAGGAAGAAAGAAGCTTGCGTAATGTACAATTTTTTTTTTACAAACAGTGCATTGTGGGATACCTAGAGGCAGACTAAACAATTAGAATTACTTCAAGATGCCAGACCCCATGTAGTCGGACTGAGAAATTGCGTATAAAAACATTTAAAAAACTGTAAATAGTCCCAGAGTGGTGTTAAAATGTTGGAAACACCAAACCATGATGAAGTATGTTTTTTTTAATCTGTGGGTGTGGTTCTCTAATTTTGTGTTAAAGAAATTGATGCTTGCTCCATTTGAACTAGCTAATCTGGCCAAACTGAGTTTCTTAGCATGGAAAATAGTTTTACCAGTTGCTCTGATGTCTGCAAGAAGGTTATCTGAGTTGAATGCTCTTATGGTGAGTCAACACTACTTCATTTTCTGAATTTAAAACTGAAGGGGAAAGGATACCCGATACCTTGAATGTCCACAGACGCTTCTATCTTGACAGAACTGCATCTCTCATATCTTTGGATCAGTTGTTTATTTCTTGTGAAGGGAAGAAATGACATTGTGTCAAAACAGATTATTTTCAAGTTTTGTCTAAGGCTGTTACCTTTTGTTATACTCACCATAACAAATCTTTTCCAGATAGGATGAAAACAGTCTCTACCAGGGCCTTGGCTTTGTCTGTCTTTTTGGAAATGGTTGGATTCTAGCAATATTCTAGAAGCTGCTTACTCGGTCCTCTGTATATACTTTTACAAAGCGTTTTAAGCTTGATTCTTTCTCAAGGTCTAGCTCGAGGTTTGCTAGGGCCTTTCTTCAGGGGTTCCTGGACTGTTCTCCTAATTCCCAAATGTAGTTGGGTATGGTAATCTGCCCATATTGCTAAGGCTATTGCAGCAGTGATTAATATGGGGAGCACAGTACAGTTATGTATGTTGAACTTACCCTAACCGTTTATGTTCAAATGCTCACTACTGCAGTAGCAGCTAACTCCCTCCTGCACCCTTGATCATTTGAACATGCACTATTAGTATTTTCAACTTACACAACTGTATTTTCCTTTTTCTGGAGCAAAGAAAGGTCAGTCTGTCTCTGAATTCATTGCACAGTGGTTGTCCTCTGATATTTCTTTTGGTACACTCACCTTGGCAATGCAAATCCAGGCATGGTAAAGGCATGTTCCTCAGGGGTCCAGGGAAGTAAATATTGTGGGAAGAAATACCCAGGTAATTGTTGTGGCTAGGCCTGTATAGGCCCTAGGGCCGATAGCCTAGTACCAACCTTTGAACCTATGAAGCACTACAAACTGGATGTTCCTTCTATATCCAGAAAAGGCTTTGTGAAGACTGTTCTCTTGCGGCTCCTGGACCCTTATCGTTCATTCTTCAAGGTCGGGTAAGCTTTGGAAATTTATCCATATACCAATAAGGTCGTGTATTTGTTAAAAGATACTACAGTTGCTTAAGTTCCTCTTACCTATAACAGTAGGTGTTTGTAGAACACAATTTCTTACTGGCATTACCCTCTCACCATACTCTTTGTTGGGTGTATGGAGCCACTGTTGTATTTTCATTGACCAGCCTTTTTTGGTGTCTGTGGGTGTCTGTCGGGCATTCGTTTTGTAACGGTAGGAGTTTGCAAAGCTTGTGTTTCCATCTGCTTTTTTTGTTAGACCTTAGAAAACTGAAAGGGTCCTGCCTGTCCGAGTGTGAAGGGCTGTCCTGGTCCTGCCAGGTGACTCTGCCTTCATTCTCACAGATGGACAGTAGGAGGAGTTTTGAGCTTTGACAGACTGTCTGAGGGAGGGTAGCAGAGCAATCTGCTAGACTGCCAGAAGGAGGGTAGTGGAGCATTCCAGTCCTACCAATATGCCAGTAAGGCAGTGTGCTATACTGACATCTTCTGTTACAGTTAAGTGGAACTTGCGCAACTGTACTTTCTCTAATAACTATGTATAACTAATGTGACAGATTGTCAAGATTGCCTGTAAATGATGAGGTTTGACACAAAAATGCTAAATTGGTAAGGGGAGGGGGGGAGAAGTGCTTTGAGCTAACAGAATCTAGTTGTCTGAAGAGAAGACAAAAGCATGTAACTTTATATAAATTATTATTGCTGTTATATCATTTGTCTTATGCCCTTTAAAACCATCTTTTGAAGGATTGTATCATTTTACATTATCTTCATTCTTTACCATATTTGGATACCTTAAATATTTCTCATTGGATCACAGCAATAACTTTCTTTTTTCACTTCTGCACGTACTGTACTCGAGTATGCATCTTTATATAAAAACAGGATGTGTGAAATAATAATGCAGTAATGATGATAATGACAATGTTAATAGTAAAGTGGTTCTGTGAAGGCAGCATTCGTGTTCACTGTATCATTTCGAAATACTGAAATTACGAATTTCAGTATTTCGAAGTTATAATAGCGAAGCCTGAAAATACCGAAACCCTACAACTGCAAAATTCAAAATCCCGACAGTACACTACAGATGCAGCACACCCAATCACATACACATAACACCCCCCCACTCAAATATAACATCCTACACTACAAATAAAAAGGGCAAGCCCCCTTGCACCCCCCATGTTGGGTGTGTGCCCCCCCCTACTTGTATATACTAACTCCGAGATCGCACAATCAGACACACAAAAAGGTAACTCATGCCCACACATTTTACACTCCCTCGCGCGCACACATCAGTCACAACAAACACTGACATACACTAAAGCCGCTAACCAGTACACATACATACACAGCCAAACTCACATCTTACCATTCACACACCACAACACCAGAAGCGCTAATTCAAAATCTCCGTACCTCGGGATTTTGCATTTTGCGCTTCTGGTGTTTCGGTATTTAAAGGCTTCGCTATTATAATTTCTAAATACTTTAATTCGTGATTTCAGTGTTTCGAAATTATATAGTGAACCCACAGCATTCACAATGCTACCATTGGCTGATGCTGAAATAAGTCCTTGCTTGATGTGCCAGAAAAATAACTGCAGGTCATGTGTATCCTTTTATAATGTGAAGTGGTCTACAACTCTTGATTTCATTTTAGGGGTCACATTTGTTAAATATGGTCTGCCTTTTTAAGGGGTTTGTTTCTGCTATTGCTGTTTTCCCACTTTGGTTACATTGACAAGACTGTGGTTATCTGGTTGTGCTACTGAAATACAAAGGTGGAAAACATCAGTAACTGACAGCAAAGCTGCGCTGGTCGTCACTTAGAGTTGTGTTTTGCGTACAAACATTTCTGTGGTATTGTAGCCTTTGGCATGGTGTTTTCAATTTGTTTTCCAGATAAAATGTTTGACACCGGGGACAGCCTTAGCCGAGATGTTTTTTTGGTTAGATTTTGTCTAGCCTTGTTTTTTGGGGGGGGAAGAGGTGAGAAGGGAGATTAGTAATAATAGGTAGCATGATCTGAATGCATTTTTACTTGACAGTTACTTGCATTTTAATATATTTCAGAAATGGAGCTGCTGACTTTGAATCTGAAGATGAAAACTGTGGAAAAATTTCCGGACTTACAAATGGTGCTGCTTATTCATCTGATGTTGAAGAGATATCTGTTGAACAGAAGCTCCAAAAACTGTCAGAAGTTTTTCCACACAAGGAAAAGGAAGAATTGATACAGGTATTACAGTCTTAGTAAGTTTTGTGATTAGCACTGCATTAAAGTACTTCAGTCAAAAAACTATTATCCTTCCATTAGGCCTCCCAAGTTAGATAGTAGCAAGGGACTTTGTCCCATCCATTGAGAAACAGACAGAAGAGATGACATCAGACACAAAAGTTAATCTGTTTACCGTAACAGTAATTCTGTGTTGTCTTCTTCCGTCCGTCCTTAACTTCCCTCTCTCTCCTCCTTATCCATTTGCTTTATCCTTTGCTCCTAGAGTGACCACACTGATACCTACTTTTGACTTGGTTATGTACTGTTAAAGCTCAAGGTCTGGAAGCATGTTATTTTGAGGTGTTCATATTTTTTATTGTATGAGAGGATAGTGCTCTTTATGGTAAGGCATGGGTAAACTTGATGTAAGGTAGTTTTCCACTTGCTTGTGGATAAGGGGAGGAGCCTGAGGTTTGGTTACAAGTTTGAGAGTGGGCAAAGTTGGATCTGTGATGGATCCAATAACCCATCTGTTGAGGAAGGTCAGAAGTAGACAACACAGGATTATTATGGTAAGTACATAACTTTCTTTTTACGACTATGTAGATAATACATCCAAGGCTGATGCCACTGGTACTTTGTTGAAGAGATTTGCCTGGCTGCATTCCCAAAACCTCCAAAATTATGCATTAAAAAAAAAAAAAAAAAAAAAAGATTTTAAATTCATTTTTGGATAGAGATTTAATATTTTGTCCTTCTGCTGCAGAGCTAATTAAAAATGTGATGAGAGGAGTGGCGTGATACAGAGAATCTCTCAAGATTTTCAGCCCTCATTTTTAAAATTTTCCAAGGCTTTTTCTGCTCCTTCATCATGTTGGGGCAACAAGTGAAGCAGTCTCTCAAAATGCTGGTAAGCAGACCTTGAAAGTCAGGGTGGTTCCAAAAAGAAAGAAGGAATCCCCAAAAAACAGAGGGCAGTCAAATAAGTCAAAATTACTATGTAAGGAACCTTATCCCCTTCCCACCCTTGGCAGTCTGTTATCCCTTCCAGAAAGTCTGACTCTCCATTTCTTTGTCAACAGATGATTTCAAACAGAAGGGTTCAAAGACTTATTCAGCATGGGATGCAAATGTCAGTGGGAAGCAATCCCTCCTTTCCAGGGAATTTCTCCACATCCACCAGACCAAGCTGCTCTTTTTCCTCTTGTCCTAGAAAATGTGCTTTGTCAGGGGGTAATAAAAGTAGTTAATTCTTTTCAGTGGGGGGAGGGATTTTTATTCAAGCATGTTTTGTCATGCCAAAGAGAGAATTTATGGAGACCAGTTCTGGATCTTTCTTTCCTAAACCAATTTGTGGTAAAGCCAAAGTTCATAATGATGTCACTTCACAACCTGTTGACACTTCTTTCTCATTTAAGTTTCCTGGTAACATTAGATTTAAAAGATGTAACTGATGTCTTATCCTTATTCATCAGTACTTCAGGAAATTCTAAAGCTTTTTGTGTCTGGATCACATTTTAATTCACTGCTTTACCCTTTGGGCTATCAGCTGCACAAAGTGTGTTCACAAATTGCTAGCTTCAGATCTTGCGTTGTATTTTCTTCCAGCTTCAACCTATGGGTTATCAGATCCAAGACTAATCTGATGCCAGCCTTCTGTCAGAGACTTCCACTCCAGAATTAGGCTCCCTTATCCATAATACACTGCTCTTCCACCGTCTTACTCAGATGTCATTTGTCACCTTGAGAGACTGCAGTACGTTCGAGCTCTTTGTATCCTTTTGGCTTAGGCAAAGTGGAATTCTTTCCCTTCTTTATTTTTCCTTTACCCAATGGGTTTTAAGTGTGGGTAGTTCTTTGTTTTGGTACATCTAAGTTGGTAGTTGGCTCTTAGGTCTTTGGTTCTTGTGGCGTTCCTGCCTTGTCAGTCCATCTTTAAAAAAAAAAAGTGTGTGCGTTTTTGACCTTTTCCTACTTGGTCTGTTTGGTAGATAGGTAGACAAGTTTAGTTGTAGTATTAGTAGTCTTAATGTTAGTAGTAGTGGTCTATCACTGTATAGTGTTTTTGTCTATTTTTTCTAGCATAACCTGGTTCTTCTGTCTCTAGCTTTGGTATTTTGGAGAAGGAAAATGTAGAAGGTGTTTACGAAATGTGTGGCTAGTGGCCACAAGCTATACATGAGCAGAGTGTTCACTGCATTTGTGCACCGCACCTTGACTCTGATGCGAGATTTGTGCTTGTTTATAGGCTTGGGCACTTGACAAGCACTGAGACAAACTTGTGCTGAAGGGGGTTGCCGTCCTTGACAGCTGCCTCTACATCTTCCCTTTGCCTATCGTGTAGGACAAAGCTGGAAAAGAGTGACAGGGGTCACGGCAAGGATAAGGATCCTAAAGTCCAGGAGATGGACAGAGGGACCATGAATGAATGGCTCTCACTCCTCCTGATCAACTGGATCCAAAGATCCACCGATCTTTAGTGCCTTGAGCCCATCTTCCTAGGTCTGATCCCCTTCGATACTAGTCAGGGATGCCTGTATCCCCGAGTCTTAGTATCCCCAGTCCATTTTTAGCTAAAGGTGAGGATGGTTTGGGCAGAATTCAGTTCTCCCTTTTCTCTAGTCACTACTATGGAATTCTTAGCTGAGTTTTCCCCCTTCTCCACCACTGATTAACTTCTGCAGCTCTGAGCTTGATAGTTTGATCCTGTTGCTGTAGGACAGGGACCAAAGCTCTCTTCAGTGGCTTTATTGGCACAGTCTGCCCATTCTGTGGGTAGCTTGAGACCTTAAGATTTGGTGCAGCTAATGTGCTTCTTCTTGCAGGCCGAGATTTAGGTAGGGCTCCTTCCTGCTCCTCAGTTCCAGTACTTGAGGGTTTGGCTCTGTCCTTTTCTTCTCCTTTCACCACTGGGTTTAAGGATCTGGTAGCTTTGCCATCACCAAAGTTTGCTCCGATGGCCTGGCCACTTCAGTCCCAGAGCCCTTTCTTGGCATTCTTGACTTCATTAACATTGAAGCTGGGGGTGACTCAGAGCCAAGAGTTTGTGCCATGGTTCCACAGTATGTTTTACTTTGAATTTGAGTAATCCTTGCCCCTCTTTGGTTCAACACTTGACAGTTCAGCTTCTGTCTTGGCATCTGAGCAAGTTGGGGTGGCCCTGGAGTCTGGTATCTCCCTTCAGTTTTGGTTGTGAGGCATTTCTTCTGCAGGTGTCCTACCTCGGCTTCTGCGTTTGATGTTGTAATGAGGAATTTCTCTTTGTCAGTGACAGCTGGCAGCAGCTGCTCATTTCTCCCCTGTTGTCAATATCTGGACATATGGATGCACATCAGTTGGCTTTGTGACAGCACACACCCCACCCCAGGGCCTCCATTTACCCCTGTCTCCACATCCCTGCCTGTTCTGGGTCTTTCCCGGATTCCCCCATTCAGGAGAGAAATGGAAAGAATTGTTGCAGAAGGAAGCACATTGATTCCCCTGAGGAATTTCTCACAGAACACAAGCTCTCCCAAATCCCCCAGTGATGCTTTATCTTTTGGTGATGATCTAGAGTTATTAGACAGCGTGGGGTCTAGACTGCCGAAGCCCCCTCCCCAGAGGAGTCATTGTTTTTGGAGGTAGTCTGTCCAGGCTTATCGAAGTCTTTGGTGGTTCCCCCACTGGATTTGCTTATTGATCTGGTGTCCTGGAGTACTTTGAGGCAGCCAGATGTGGTGGACCAATTACCAAGAAGCCTGATAAAATCTTAGCACCTTCCAAGGACTGACAACATTGGAATAAGGGGTCCTCTGTTGATGAAATTGTGGTGGCGGCAGGCTGGAGTTAGACCATTTAAGAAAGTGCAACTACACCTCAGCAATGTTTTCTCCGAGAGCATTAAGTTATTCGACACATTTCATGAAACTTCAGCAGGACTTAGTGTTGGGAAGTGTCAAAGGCAATAAAGACACAGCAAGTCCCTGAGACACAGAAGACTTTTGAGGCACAGATGTCCTTCAAGAATGCAACTGCAGTCCTGACATATGGGTTGTCCTGCCTCAGGCAGCCCTTCGGTCGGCCGGATTCCAGAGTCTGGGTCCGGCGTTGGCTGATGTCGCCTCTTCCCCGATGTCAGAGCGGCTGGGGTATAAAAGCATCAGCCGACGCCGTCTTCTCCAGTCTTTCTTGCCGCGTGGTGCCCAAAGCAGAAGCAGTTCGCAAGTGCCGGTTGGCCAGCTCCTGTGTTTTCAGATACCGAAGTCATCAAAAAGCTAAGTACCCCGTTGGGGAACCTTTTCTTGCCTCAGCCGATGACAGACAAAACTGAAAAAGTTAATAATTGTTTGTCTTGTGGTAAACAAATACCTCATAAGGACTTCCATTCTTACTGCCTTCCCTGCCTCGGCCCAGACCACGACGTCTCGGCCTGTGCTGCCTGTGCTTGCTTCAATAAGCGCACTCTTAGGCGCCGGGCAGAATTTGCTGAAGACTTTCTTGGGGAAAATTTCTCCTATATCATGCCATCGGAACTTCCGACAGCACATGTTTCCAAAAAACGGAAGGACCGGGACCGACCTCCGCGGCCCGCGACTTCCACCGACACCATGCCTAAACCTACCGCGAGTGCATCGGTCTTTTCGGAGGTGGTAATTCAACCACTCCAGGCCGACGACACCGCTTTACTGCACACTTCGGTCCCGGAAGCTACCCCGGTGCCGGTCGTTGTTTTTCCTCCTGAAACCGAAGCCCAAGATTTGCCTGACACCATACCGGTGGACAAAGTTACTCCAGCACGTTGGGCAGCTAGGCCTCCTGTGTCTATGTCCATCAAGGCCTACACACGTGCTAAGGCTGCCAGCCAGGCTAAGTCTCACCCTCCTAAATCTTTTTCACAGGGTCCCACTTCGGATAAACAGATATCATGACTTTATCTGCATATCTAATTTCTTTAATCAGGGGCTCTCAGGCTCATCCTGACAGAGGTTCTCAGCTGCCTTCAGACAAAAGGCCTAGGGTTGAGCAGACAGATACCCTTTCCTCAGATGAAGCCTCTGGTGAGTCAGGCCTTTCAGATTCCCAGGAAGAACCCTTCCCGGCCTACGAGGATTTTGATGCAGATGAATCCATTCCCTCTGCCTCTCCTCCTGAGGATATTTCTTTTGGGGAAATTCTCCACTCCAAGAAGGAGCATTTTCAGTGGCAGGGCCAGGATTTCTCCGACTCCAGGAAAAGGCTTCGGACCTTCCTTAAGTTACCCCAGCACAGGCCTTTAGCTATTCCCTCAGTGTTAGATGTATTGGATGATGTGTTCTCAGACTCTAGTACTTCTCCTGATTCTCTCCCTCCTGCTCCTGTCAAGCCAGACAGATATTACAGGGTTACTGAAACTCATAAACATCTCTTTAAGGCCCACTCTGTTGCTCTAGAAACTATTTCTCAGGGGCCCAAAGGAGTGGCCACTTCCACGGCCAAGAATCCTTTGCCCGCAGACAGGGAATCTAGGTCCCTGGAGAGGTGGGGTAAAAAAGTTTATACCTCTTCCACCCTTGCTATGAGGGCTCTTAACTGTCTTTTTCATATGTTTCAGTATCAGGATTTCCTGATGGATGATTTGCAGAAAAAGTTAGCCTCTCCCGAGCCTTTAGATAGAAAGGCTTTGCAGGATTTGGTTCATAATACTCAGCAGGTTAGCAATCATTTTCTTCAGTGTGGTTATGATGCATTGGAAGCTTCATGTAGGGCAGCTATGACAGGGGCTGTCATACGTAGACATGCTTGGTTGAAAGAACAGTCATTGCCAGATCATGTTAAAGTAAAGCTTCTAGATGCACCTCTGGAAAAAGACAAGCTATTTGGTGCTAATGCACAGGGTGTGTTGAAATCTATTGAGGAAAAGGCTAAATCAGTGCAAACAGTCAAAGATTTCCTCCAGGTTCAGCCACCAAGGTTCAGCAGGAATTGGCCTTCGAAGAATTGGTCCTTTCCATACACTGACAAGTTTCAAAGGGGAAAAAGCAGGCGTGCTCGAGGTAGAGGGCAATACCGAGGCTCCTACAGGGGTCGCCAATGGCAACCAACCAATCAGAGACGTGGCGCAGGGACTCCTACTGCTCCACATGGACAATCACAATGACTTGATTTTGACACCGCCTACCAAGGCTCAAAGAGAAGCACCTTTAGGCGGAAAGTTATCCTTATTTTCAAAAAATTGGCACGTTTTTACAAAGGACTGATGGATTTTGAACATAATAGACAAAGGTTACAGGTTCCACTTCCATACCTTACCGACAAGGCATGCCAAACCTGCCACACAATCAAAGGGCAGAGGCACTCCTACAAGTTTCAAAGCTGCTACAAATCAAAACAATAGAAAAGGTTCCTCCTCAGGAACAAGGCCAGGGATTCTACTCAAGACTGTTCCTTGTTCCAAGAAAAGAAAAGCAATGGAGACCTATACTGGACTTGTCCGCTCTAAACACTTTTCTCATTGTGCCAAAATTCAAAATGCTGACGTTACAGCAACTTCTTCCCATGCTGGGCAAGGGGTCTTGGCTGGTTACTCTGGACCTCAAGGAGGCATACCTGCATGTCCCAATCAGACACAGCTGCAGAAGATACCTCAGATTTCTTGCAGGGTCAGAGCATTATCAATTCTCAGCATTGCCTTTTGGCTTGTCTACTGCGCCCAGAGTATTCACGAAATGCCTGGCATCAGTAATTGCACATTGCAGACTTCAAGGGATACAAATATACTTTTATCTGGATGACTGCCTTATACAAGCGGACAACAAGCAAGCCTTGATAAGAAACTTGAACTATATCATTCACTTACTACAGGCTTTGGGATACACAGTCAACATTCGAAAATCAAGACTACTGCCATCCCAACAAATAATTTTTCTAGGAGCCAAACTGGACACAAACTCACAAATGGCTTTCCTCACAGAAGAAAAACAAGATCAATTACCAAATTACTTCAAAAGCCTAGCAAAGCACACCCAGATGACTGCAAGGAAAATCCTGCAGGCCCTGAGTTTCATGGCATCTTGCATTCTTCTGATTCCACTGGCAAGACTACACATGAGAAAACTACAATGGTACCTAAAAAGTTTATGGTCTCAGCACAGCCACAACTTAGAAGCAATTATTCCACTCATCCCATGTCTACAAAAGGAATTTTTGTGGTGGGCACAAGCAAGCCAGCTAAACCAAGGCATGTCCTTCAACAAACCTCAAGCAAGCCAAACCATTACAACGGACGCCTCAGATCATGGATGGGGGGCGCACATGGAAGGCAGATGCATTCAAGGGCAATGGGCTCCCTGGGAATTGCATCTGCACATCAATCAAAAAGAGATGCTGGCAGTGATTCATGCAATCGAGGCCTTCGGAAAATTTCTTCAACAAGGTCATCTGCTAATAAAGACAGACAACACCACTGTTATGTGGTACATAAACAAACAGGGAGGCACCCATTCTTACCCCCTCTGCAGACTAACAATGACTCTTTGGGAAAAGTCCCTGAAACTGAACATACAGTTGCAATCCCAGTTTGTCCCAGGCAAGGACAATGTTCTGATGGACAGTCTAAGCAGAAACATTATGGACCCGCACGAATGGATGTTGCATCCAGACATTTTTTCACAAATAACTCATGCATGGGGAAGGCCGGACATAGATCTTTTTGCCTCTCACCACAATCATCATCTGAAAAAGTTCTGCTCAAGGACACACCATCCTCAAGCCTGGAGAATAGATGCTCTCTCCTTCAGCTGGAATTCTCTAACAATCTGTGCATTCCCACCTCTACCATTAATGACCAAGGTGTTACTGAAGATCAAAGCAGAACAACCGAAAGGCATTTTGATAGCTCCAGATTGGCCAAGACAGCACTGGTACCCATTACTAAGGACCATAACTCGCACCAAGCTGTGGCCCCTGCCTCTATGGCCTCTGCTTATAACTCAGCACAATTACAGGACTGTTCATCCAAGCCTGCAAACATTGCAACTGACAGCTTGGAGGGTTCCATGACTTCTCCCCCTTTATCTCTCTCCAAAAAAGTTCAAGAGATCCTACTGGAAGCACGCAGGCCTTCCACCAGAAAGACTTATTAAGCCAAATGGAAGAGGTTCAACATCTGGAATGCCAACAAGGGTCAGGATGCATCAGTAATGAGCATCTCACAGATTCTAGAATACTTGGCAGAAATGCTTCACAATGGCCTTTCATATTCTTCCATAAAAATATACGCTTCAGCAATTTCAGCAAAATACAACTGTGATCCACCTGTGTTTTCACATCCTTTGCTAAGACAGTTTCTAAGAGGGATAAAGAATATCAAACCTCCAAGAAAACCACCAGTGCCTGCATTGGGACCTCAATTTTGTCTTGGAAAAATGAACTCTTCCTCCTTTTGAGCCAGCAGCATCTTCAGAATTGCAATTTCTCTCCTGGAAAACCGTTTTCCTGTTGGCAATTACTTCAGCAAGAAGAGTCTCGGAGATACAGGCCCTCATGGCAATACCTCCATTTCTCATTTTCCATCTGGACAGAGTCTCTTTAAGAACCAATCCTTCTTTCATGCCAAAAGTGATATCCAGGGTTTCTCTAAATCAAGCAATTTTTCTGCCTACTTTCTTTCCCAATCCTCAAAATAAAGGAGAAAAGCTTCTGCACACTTTGGACATGCACAGACAATTGCGCTATTACTTGGATAGAACAAAGGCCAACAGAAAGTCTGACCAACTATTTGTAGCCTACGCTCTTGGAGTACAAGGAAAGGCAATTTCCAAGCAAACAATTTCAAAATGGATTGGAAACTGCATCAGATTCTGCTACTCTTTCCATGGAAAAGGTGTGCCAGCCAATATCAGGCCACACTCCACCAGAGCTACAGCCACCTCCACAGCCTTTCTGAGAGGGGTGGCTACAAAGGACATTCTAGAAGCTGCTACATGGAGCTCCGTGCATACATTTTCCAAACATTACAACCTGCCTTGATATTCCAGATCCCGAGCAGGCTTTGCTTCTGCAGTCCTGCAGGGCATTTTAGCTACACCATCCTTTTCTTAGATCCTACCACCCCCAGCTTGGCTATGGTATTCAACCCATATGTCAGGACTGCAGTTGCATTCTTGAAGGACATAGTACAGTTTTGTACCTACCATAAATGTAGATGTCCGATAGATATGCAACTGCAGTCAGGTTTTCCCTTCCTCCTACCCCTCTCTAATTAGCTTTTTTGGGTCCACTCCCCCTTTTTCAAATTAGCTGGGGATAGCATTTATGGTGTATCTGTTTATTGCTGTTGTGCATGTCTGGAATTTTATCCATTCTCTAAATTTAGCCTTCCTTGGAGGGCACCTGGCATCTGGGGCAAGAAACACTGAAGAAGATGGCGTCTGCTGATGCTTTTATACCCCAACCGCTCTGACGTCGGGGAAGAGGCGACATCAGCCGACGCCGGACCCAGACTTTGGAATCCGGCCGACCGAAGGGCTGCCTGAGGCAGGACAACCCATATGACAGGACTGCAGTTGCATATCTATCGGACATCTACATTTATGGTAGGTACAAAACTGTACTTTGTCGATTGTGTAGTCTTACTGACATGTCCAAACATCTGCTGTCCAGTGCAGCCAATAGCACATCTCTTGCAGTGGTCACCAACATTACTGTCCACCAGCATGCCTGGATGCAGCTATGTAATTTCACAGAGTGCTTTAAGGTATCCTTTGTCAATGCCCTTTTTGGTTCATCCCTTTTTTGACCCAAAGGTTAATAACACCTTAACTAGGAGTGAGCAGGATGGAAAGAGCGTGCCCCCCCCCCCCAATGATCCTTTTCCAGGATTTTGAAGTGGGGCAAGCATCTTTTTTTTATTAAGTCAGAGTAGCCTTTTTGGGATGCTCCCAGTGAAGGCTTCCCTTGTGGAGGATGATCCGCATAAGGCTTCTGTGGAGCTTTCTCCAGGAGGCCTTTTCAGCATACGTGAAGGGTTGCCTGGCTTCTTACCTCTGGAGGTAGTCCCGGGGTTGCTTGGATCTCTACCCAGGAGCATCACCTCGGACACATGGTGTGTTGAGTCTCGTATCCAGAGGCTTTATAATTCCATTTTTGTTTGCATCAAGAGAGTTGCAAAGATCCCTCCCATGCATTTCACCCAGTTGGAGAAGCGATGCTGCAGTCAAAATTCAAAAGCTGCTGAACAGTCAAGCCATCCAAGAGGTCCCACTCAACCAGCGAGGATTCCAGATTCTTTTTCTTGCCAAAGAAGAACAAGAACCTCAGATCAATTTTGGATCTAAGCAAACTGAAACATTATGCCAAGCAGACCAAATTCCAGATGGTCTGCTGCTGAGAAAAGATGTAACTGTATGTGCTCGATAGATTTCAAGGATAACTACTATCATATAGAAATTGCAAGGCAGTCCTGGAGGTTTCTGTTCTGTCATTTGGGAGCCAGTCATTATAAATTCTGCATGCTGCCCTTTGGTCTGACCACAGCCCTCTGGGTGTCTACAAATGCATGGCACTCATGGCAGCCTGGCTCAGGCTGCAGGGATCCAGGTCTTTCCATACCTGGACAATTGTCTCTGTACCATCTCCATGAAGAGCATCTGTTGCTGAAGCTTGGGAGTCCTTACTCCAGTTGTCTGTCCTTCGGCATCACAGTGAATTACAAGAAGTCCAGCTTAGAGCCTGTATGGTTGTTACTGTGTTCATAGGCTGCCATTTGCATATGGTTGCTCAAATAGTAAAGCTCCTAATTCACAAGTTAAAACTCCCTTTGGACAGAGGCTGCTTGCATCTCACAAATCCCTTTGCTCTTTTGATTCTGAGGTTTTTGGGCCACATGGCAGCATCGGTTTACTGGTACCCTTAGTGAGGTACTATAAACACCTTTGTACTCAAAAGGACAGAATTTACTTAAAAGCTCAAATGTATTGAAAGTTTAGTGCTTTCATTCCAAACAATTCTGGAACTTCTCCAAAACTGCACACAAATATCACTAGAACCTTTAAATACTTTAAACGAAGTCATGTGACTAATTATTCAAGTAAAATAATTGATAGTGTCAAAACCAAAATTATTAATGCATATAACTTGATGTCCTTCAAGGATGCATCTGCAGTCCTAACAAATGGGTTGTCCTGTCCACAGGCAGCCCTTCGGTCGGCCGGATTCCAAAGTCTGGGTCTGGCCTCAGCTGGTGTCGCACTTCACCCGACGTCATAGCTGCAGTTCTTCGGGTATAAAGGCATCAGCCGACGCCATTTTCCTCAGTCTTTCTTGCCGAGTGGCGCCCGAAGCAGAAGCTGTTCGCAAGTGCCAGTCGGTCAGATCCAGAGATTACTACTACCGAAGACTTCTAAAAAGCTAAGTACCCCATTGGGGACTCTTTCTTGCCTCAGCCGATGTCAGAAAAAGTGAACAACTGTTTAACTTGTGGGAAACAAATACCTCATAAAGACTTCCACTCTTACTGCCTACCTTGTTTAGGCCCAGACCACGACGTAGCAGCTTGTTTAGCCTGTGCTTCCTTCAACCGACGAACGCTTAGACGTCGGTCGGAGTTTGCAGAGGAGTTTTTCGGCTCTGCTTTTGCTTATATCATGCCGTCGGAGACTCCGACTTCACATTTAGCTAAAAAGCGTAAGGAAAAGGACCGACACTCGCGGTCCGCGGTTTCGGCCGAAATCGCGGATAAGCCAACCGCGAGTGTCTCGGTTTCGGCTGAAACCGAGCCTGCGGTTCTTCCTTCGGCCGAAAGTATGCCTCCTACCGAGGCCTCTTCCAGCATGGCTGAATCTGCTACTGAAATTACTCCTGCTCTTATAGTTTCTCAGGATTTATCAGATACTATTCCCCTAGATGTATCTACTCCTGCACATGGAGCTGCTAGGCCCCCTGCATCCATGTCAAATAAGGCCTTTGCCAGGGCTAAAGCAGCTAAACCTTCCAAGGCCGTGCCTACTAAAGCTCCCTCTCACAGGCCTAGCTCTAGTACTCAAATGCTTAGTCTAGCAGAGGATCTCATTTCTTTGATCAGGGGATCCCAGTCTCACACTGATAGGGCCTCTCAACCCCCTCCAGAGAAGAGGCCTAGAGCAGATCCCCCTGAGCCAGTTTCCACTGATTACTCCTCAGATGAATCAGAAAATACAAACCCTCCTGAGGGCCCTTATTCTCCATATGAGGACTCTGATGCAGAAGACTCCATTCCTTCTGCCTCTCCTCCTGAGGAATTTTCCTTTGGGGAAACCTTGCATGCTATGAGGGAACAATTTCAATGTCAGGGTCAGGATTTCTCGGACTCTCGGAAAAGGCTTAGGACTTTTTTGCATTTGCCACAGCCTAGGCCTTTAGCCATTCCTCTAGTACTTACAGTTGTGGATGATGCATTTAATGATGCTTGTACTGCTCCTGATTCGCTCCCTCCGGCCCCTGCTAAGCCCGACAGATACTACAGGGTTCCGGACACACATAATCACTTGTATAAGGCTCCTTTTGCAGATCCTGAAACTATCTCCCAGGGGCCCAAGGCTGTAGCGGCTGCCTCTGCCAAAAACCCACTCCCCTCTGAAAGGGAATCTAGGGCCTTGGAGAGATGGGGTAAAAAAGTTTATACTTCTGCAACTCTTTCGGCTAGGGCCTTAAACTGTCAATTCCACATGATTCAGTATCAGGAATTTATGTTACATCAGTTATCTAAAAAAACTGTCCTCACCTGAACCTATAGACCGAAAGTCTCTTCAGGAAATGGTACATAACATACAGCAGGTCAGTAATCATTCTTTAAAATGCGGCAATGATGCACTGGAGGCCTCCTTTAGATCAGCCATGACTGGTACAGTGATCAGAAGGCATGCATGGTTAAAAGAGCAGTCCTTACCAGACCATGTAAAATCAAAGCTCCTAGATGCTCCCATGGATAAACACAATTTGTTTGGCTCTCCTGCACAGCAAGTGCTTAAGAAGGTGGAAGAGAAAGCAAAATCTGTCCAGACAGTCAAGGATTTCTTACAGGTCCAGCCTCCAAGGTTTAGTAGGAACTGGCCTTCCAAGAATTGGTCCTTTCCAGACACCAGCAGAGCACAGAGAGGCAGGAATAGGCGCATAAGAGGCAGAGGTCAATCCAGAGGTGCCTACAGAGGATGTCAGTGGCAGCCTAACAACCAGCGAAGTACTGCTGCAGACCCAGCCACTACCACTTCCACAGGACAATCACAGTGACTTGGCTCTGAAGCCGCCTACCAGGGAACAACTAGAAGCACCCTTAGGCGGAAAGCTTGCCTTATTTTCAGTAAACTGGCATTGCGTTACAGACAATAGACAAAGGTTACAGGTTTCACTTCCATACTCTACCAAGGAAGAGAGGAATGCCAAACCTACCTCCAAATCAAATGGCAAACGCTCTAGAACAAATAGACAACTTAAAAAGGATGAGAGCTATAGAAAAGGTACCATCTATGGAACAAGGGCAAGGATTTTACTCCAGACTTTTCCTGGTGCCAAGAAAGGAAAATCAATGGAGACCTATTCTAGACCTGTCCGCACTGAACACATACCTCATTGTCCCAAAATTCAAAATGCTGACTCTACAGCAGCTTCTTCCCATGCTGGGCAAGGAGTCTTGGCTGGTAGCTCTAGATCTCAAGGAGGCATACCTGCACGACCCCATACGACCAGATTGCAGAAGATACCTCAGATTTCTTGCAGGATCAGAGCATTATCAATTCTCAGCGTTGCCTTTTGGCTTATCTACTGCGCCCAGAGTATTCACGAAATGCCTGGCATCAGTAATTGCTCATTGCAGGCTTCAGGGAATTCAAATTTACCCTTACCTGGACGACTGCCTGTTACAAGCGGACAACTAAGACAAATTAACAAAAGACTTAAGAAGGGTCATTAATCTACTACAAGCCTTGGGATACACAGTCAATATAAAAAAGTCAAGACTGTTTCCATCCCAAAGGATAACATTCTTGGGTGCAGAACTGGACACATCAAATCAAATGGCATCCCTCACAGCAGAAAAACAAAAGCACCTTCCACTCTACTTCATGGCATTAACAACGCAGAACCAGCTTACAGCAAGGAAAGTCCTGCAAGCCCTGGGTTACATGGCATCCTGCATAATTTTGATCCCACATGCCAGACTGCATATGAGGAAGTTGCAATGGTACCTCAGGAATTTATGGTCTCAGCACAAGCACAGCCTAGAAACCCAAATTCCAATAATTCCATGCCTGAAGCAAGAATTCCGATGGTGGGCTCAGGCCTGTCAATTGAACAAAGGACTGCCCTTCCACAGCCCTCAACCAAGCCAGACGATCACCACAGACGCCTCAGACCTTGGTTGGGGGGCACACATGCTGGACAAGTGCATACAAGGTTTATGGACCCAAGACCAGCTAAACCTACACATAAACCAAAAAGAGATGCTGGCAGTAAAACTGGCAATTCAGGCAATATTTGTGCCAGGGAAAGAGAACATACTAGCAGACATCTTAAGCAGGACTACCACGGATGCCCACGAATGGATGCTGCATCCAGACATCATCAAATCCATCACAAGGAAATGGGGACTACCAGAAATAGACTTATTCGCATCCCCACACAATCACCAATTGAAAAAATTCTGCACAAGGACATACCACCCACTTGCTTGGAAGGTGGACTCCCTATCCTTCAGTTGGGAAAACCTGACAGCATATGCATTCCCACCTCTTCCTTTGATGCACAAGGTGCTATTGAAGATCAAAGAAGACCACCCAAGGATCATCCTGATAGCTCCAGACTGGCCGAGGCAGCACTGGTACCCACTTCTGAGGAGTATGTCTCGGGAACTCGCATGGCCTCTACCCCAGGTTCCTTTACTGCTAACACAGAACAACTTCAGAACCCTGTATCCGAACCTGAAAACACTGCAGCTAGCTGCTTGGAGCATTGCATAAGACAAAGTAACCCAGATTTATCTCAAAGGGTTAAAGACATTATCTTGGAAGCTCGCAGACCCTCAACAAGAAAAACTTACTCAGCGAAATGGAAAAGATATCTCTTTTGGAGTGCAGCAAAAGGGCAAAATGTAGCACTGGTAAACATAGCTAACATCCTGGAATACTTAGCAGAGCTTTTCCACAATGGCCTGTCTTACTCTTCCATTAAGATTCATGCGTCAGCTATCTCAGTAGAATACAACATGGATCCTCCAGTCTTCTCTCATCCTCTACTCAGGCAGTTTCTGAGAGGAATAAAAAATGTAAAGCCACCAAGGAAGCCACCATTGCCTACATGGGACTTGAACTTTGTGCTAGAAAAGTTGACACTTCCCCCTTTTGAACCAGCAGCAACAGCAGAATTACAGTACTTATCATGGAAAACTGCTTTCCTGCTTGCAATCACTTCAGCAAGAAGGGTTTCTGAATTACAGGCATTAATGGCAGTGCAACCCTTCCTTATCTTCCATCAGGATAGAGTGTCCATGAGAACTAATCCTACCTTTATGCCAAAGGTGGTCTCCAGGGTATCTTTAAACCAAGCAATCCACCTACCTACATTCTTCCCCAACCCACAGAACAGGGGAGAAAGACTGCTGCATACCTTGGATGTGCATAGGCAATTGCTCTACTACCTGGACATAACCAAGAACAATAGAAAAACTGACCAGCTTCTGGTAGCATATGCCACAGGAATGGAAGGAAAAGCAATTTCAAAACAGACCATCTCAAAATGGATAGGAAATTGCATTACATTTTGTTATTCTTATCATGGGAAGGCAACTCCAGAGAATATCAGACCTCACTCCACAAGGGCTACAGCCACTACTACAGCTTTTTTACGAGGAGTGGCTACAAAAGACATTTTAGAGGCTGCTACTTGGAGCTCCGTGCATACATTTGCCAAGCATTATAACCTACCCTTATACTCCAGATCCCGAGCAGGTTTTGCCACTGCTGTTTTGCAAGGGATCTTAACTACACCATAATCTTGTTAGGGCCTCCTCCCCCAGTTTGGCTATGGTATTCTACCCATTTGTTAGGACTGCAGATGCATCCTTGAAGGACGTAGTACAGTTTTGTACCTCAAAGACCACAAGGAAACGTATACAAAATAAAAAGCAAAGAAACCAGAGGTAAAAAATCAGTCTAGCTCCACAAAAAATAGCGTAACCAGCAAATTTTAATATCCGCTTTCGTCCTTGGACTTCTTCAGAATAAATAAAAGCATTGAGAAACACACTTAAATACAAAATGAATTAATCACTAGTAATAGCTGATTGGTCAAGCAATGAAGTAATTAATAAAAACTCTGTTGAACAATTAAAGACTAGTTGATTTAAAACATTATACCTATTTCACAGAAAAAAAGTAGAAATAGATAAGTTATCTTTGTTAATGCTTAACAAATTATTGTTCAAAAAAACATTTAATATTAACTGCCTCATTTAAACCTGGGGCTTGATCAGCAAAAAGTTTTATCTGCCACCAGGCTTCTCTTTGTTCAACCAGATTTTTAAAATCCCCACCTCTCAAATCAGAATGAACTACCTCTAATACAGTAAATAAAAATTTTTTAAAATTCAAACAATGAACAGAATGCTTGAAAAGTGCACTGTTTTCATTTCTTGTTTTGATGTTATAAACGTGTTCCTTAATACGGGTGTGTAGACTCCTAGTAGTCATCCCGACATAAAATGCAGGGCATGAGCTACAGAAACCTATATAAACTACCCCCATAGTCTTACATGTGACAAATTCAGGAACAGGAAATGTAAGGTCCATGCCCTCAATCGAAATCATGGGTCCTTCAGCTAAAAATCTACAGGTACTGCAGTTGTTACATGGAAACATCCCCTTAACTGTAGGGACTGAATGGCTTTGTTTGAAAGAATGCTGTTCAAAGGCTTTTTTAATATTAAAAGAATTCCTGTACACAAAAAAAGGTTTGTTGCCTAACACCTCATATAAATCTGAATTGCCGTGAATAATCTTCCAGTTTTTAGTTAGAATATCACGGATCTGAATATTGTTAATATTCATGTCCAAGGAACACACTAAATTGTGGTTATTCACATTTTTAACTGACACCATGTTAGGTGTTGTAATGCTCTCTTCATCAAGAATGGCAGTATAATGTGAGTGCCTTTTATCCAAAACATCAGTAATAATGGAATTTAACAAAGTAAGATCATAACCTCTGGAAAGAAACAAACCTTTTATAAATTCAAATTCCATAGCTAAATCATGAACTCCAGTTGTCATCCTACAGGCACGGATAAATTGCCCCTTCGGTATGTTTCGAATAATATGTGTTGGATGCGCACTGGTAAAGTGCACATAACTGTTCGTAAATGTTTCCTTTCGGTGAATTTTACTCTGAAATCTCCCTTCTATAACATCCCACCAAAGGTTGACATCTAAAAAGTTAATAGATTTGCCAGAACTGCCCAGGGTAAATTGTAAGAAACCCCCAGTATTATTCAACCTGTTAAGAAATTGTTGCACCGTAGTGGCATCCTTGAATGATAAATAAAGGTCGTCTACAAGCGACAATAAAATAAAACTTCAAAATCTTTTTAACTACACTTAATATACTTTCCTCCCACCAGGACATCACGAGATTTGCATAGGCGGGGCTGACCATGGCCACACCTCTTTTTGTCTATAGAAAGTTTTCCTAAACAGGAAAAAGTTGTTCTGTAAAAGTATTTCAACAAATCTACAAATAGTAGAAATTTGTCCCGGTCTAATATTATTATTTTTACCAAGGATATGACGGATGGCTTCCACTCCGTCATCATGGGGGATACAAGTAAATAATGAAATAACATCAAGTGTAAAGATAATATGTTTGTCTGGGTCAAAAGTCTTAGTTGTTAAATTCTCCTTATTTCCTTCAAAAAGTGCCACGAATCTTTAAGAAAGGAGTCAAATTCAGAAACCAATGGACTCAAAATAGCATCAATAACCAGAGCTATCCCTTCAGTAACCGAATGGGGGGCAGAAACTATGGGCCGAAGAGGTGGGTCTATTTGACTCTTGTGTGTTTTGGGAATTCCAAAAAGGACACCAATTCTAGGTTTATCAATAAAGCAAAACTCATAAACTTCTAATGTGATTTCACCTGACATTAAAGCGTCATACAAAAAAGAATAGATTCATGAGGAGTGATAAGGGTGGGAATATAGTAATTATGTCTCAAGAATTATACAATGTTAAAATGTTGAAACTACTTGAGAATCAGGATGAATATGAAATTATTAAACTTTTTGATATCAGGAAAAAGGAAAGATTAATTTATTCTTTTTTGTATGACGCTTTAATGTCAGGTGAAATCACATTAGAAGTTTATGAGTTTTGCTTTATTGATAAACCTAGAATTGGTGTCCTTTTTGGAATTCCCAAAACACACAAGAGTCAAATAGACCCACCTCTTCGGCCTATAGTTTCTGCCCCCCATTCGGTTACTGAAGGGATAGCTCTGGTTATTGACGCTATTTTGAGTCCATTGGTATCTGAATTTGACTCCTTTCTTAAAGATTCGTGGCACTTTTTGAAGAAAATAAGGGAGAATTTAACAACTAAGACTTTTGACCCAGACAAACATATTATCTTTACACTTGATGTTATTTCATTATTTACTTGTATCCCCCATGATGACGGAGTGGAAGCCATCCGTCATATTCTTGGTAAAAATAAAAATATTAGACCGGGACAAATTTCTACTATTTGTAGATTTGTTGAAATACTTTTACAGAACAACTTTTTTCTGTTTAGGAAAACTTTCTATAGACAAAAAGAGGTGTGGCCATGGGGTCGTCAGCGGCCCCGGCCTATGCAAATCTCGTGATGTCCTGGTGGGAGGAAAGTATATTAAGTGTAGTTAAAAAAGATTTTGAAGTTTTATTTTATTGTCGCTTTGTAGACGACCTTTTATTTATCATTCAAGGGGATGCCACTACGGTGCAACAATTCCTTAACAGGTTGAATAATACTGGGGGTTTCTTACAATTTACCCTGGGCAGTTCTGGTAAATCTGTCAACTTTCTAGATGTCAACCTTTGGTGGGATGTTATAGAAGGGAGATTTCAGAGTAAAATTCACCGAAAGGAAACATTTACGAACAGTTATGTGCACTTTACTAGTGCGCATCCAACACATGTTATACGAAACATACCGAAGGGGCAATTTATCCGTGCCTGTAGGATGACAACTGGAGTTCATGATTTAGCTATGGAATTTGAATTTATAAAAGGTTTGTTTCTTTCCAGAGGTTATGATCTTACTTTGTTAAATTCCATTATTACTGATGTTTTGGACAAAAGGCATTCACATTATACTGCCATTCTTGATGAAGAGAGCATTACAACACCTAACATGGTGTCAGTTAAAGTTAAAAATGTGAATAACCACAATTTAGTGTGTTCCTTGGACATGAATATTAATAATATTCAGATCCGTGATATTCTAATTAAAAACTGGAAGATTATTCACGGTAATTCAGATTTATATGAGGTGTTAGGCAACAAACCTTTTTTTGTGTATAGAAATTCTTTTAATATTAAAAAAGCCTTTGAACAGCACTCTTTTAAACAAAGCCATTTAGTCCCTACAGTTAAGGGGATGTTTCCATGTAACAACTGTAGTACCTGTAGATTCATAGCTAAAGGACCTATGATTTCGATTGAGGGCATGGACCTTACATTTCCTGTTCCTGAATTTGTCACATGTAAGACCATGGGGGTAGTTTATATAGGTTTCTGTAGTTCATGCCCTGCATTTTATGTCGGGATGACTACTAGGAGTCTACACACCCGTATTAAGGAACACGTTTATAACATCAAAACAAGAAATGAAAACAGTGCACTTTTCAAACATTCTGTTCATTGTTTGAATTTTAAAAAATTTTTATTTACTGTATTAGAGGTAGTTCATTCTGATTTGAGAGGTGGGGATTTTAAAAATCTGGTTGAACAAAGAGAAGCCTGGTGGCAGATAAAACTTTTTGCTGATCAAGCCCCAGGTTTAAATGAGGCAGTTAATATTAAATGTTTTTTGAACAATAATTTGTTAAGCATTAACAAAGATAACTTATCTATTTCTACTTTTCTTCTGTGAAATAGGTATAATGTTTTAAATCAACTAGTCTTTAATTGTTCAACAGAGTTTTTATTAATTACTTCATTGCTTGACCAATCAGCTATTACTAGTGATTAATTCATTTTGTATTTAAGTGCGTTTCTCAATGCTTTTATTTATTCTGAAGAAGTCCAAGGACGAAAGCGGATATTAAAATTTGCTGGTTACGCTATTTTTTGTGGAGCTCGACTGATTTTTTACCTCTGGTTTCTTTGCTTTTTATTTTGTACAGTTTTGTACCTACCATAAATGTAGATGTCCGAGAGGTATGCATCTGCAGTCAGGATTACCCACCCTCCTTCCCCTCTGTGGTACTCCTAGGGTATTTGCCCATCTTGTAGCTAGCTGGGGGAATCTATTATGGTGTATTTGTTTGTATATATGTATATACATGTTTATTTCTATTTGCTCTCTGTTGTTTGGAAACATTTGCATTTATCCAAATTTAGCCTTCCTAGAGGGCATCTGGCATCTGGGGCAAGAAACTCTGAGGAAAATGGCGTCGGCTGATGCCTTTATACCCGAAGAACTGCAGCTGTGACGTCGGGTGAAGTGCGACACCAGCCGAGGCCAGACCCAGACTTTGGAATCCGGCCGAACGAAGGGCTGCCTGTGGACAGGACAACCCATTTGTTAGGACTGCAGATGCATACCTCTCGGACATCTACATTTATGGTAGGTACAAAACTGTACTTTTTTCTGTATGGTAAAAAATATGTAAAACAATAATATATGACTATATGTATGTATGTGTTTCAATGTGGTTTGAGCTATTGTACCATCAAGGTTCAGACCTCTTTTTCTAATTTTCACATAGACAGAAGTACCACTCCTGTAAATTTCTAGGGCTTTCTTGAGGGGTACATTCTTGTTGCAACCTCAAATTTGAGATCCCAGCCCTCCTTGGGATTTGCCTCTCAGGCTGCAAGTATTAGCCAGTCCTCCTTTTGAATTTGCCACAGTTTCTTTAAAGTTGCTGTCTTGGAAAACAATCTTTCTGCTAGGTATTACTATGGCTAGATGAGTTTCTGAGCTGCATACTTTGTCCTCTGCCCCTCCTTATTTTATTTTTCATTAGGACAGTGCTACCTTCAGGACTGATCTCCCCTTTTTATCCAAGGTGAACTCTAAGAATAGTTTAAATCAACTTATTCATTTGCAGGTATTTTTTTTACGAACTTCATTAATGCGGGTGAGCATTTGCTGCGTTGTCTGGACATTCATAGGCAGCTGAGATTCTGTTTAGACAGAAACAAAGCTTTTAGAAAAACAAAGCAAGTGTCTTGTTTTCCAAAGCCTGGATGGGTAGGCCAGTGTCAAAAGCAATACTAGCCAAATGGCTCTGTGGTTGTATTTCTTTTGTGTATGACTTGGAGGAAGTGTCTTGCTTGCAAAATGTAAAGGTCAGTCTTACCAGGGCAGTTACTACTTCTCCATATTTGTTTTCTCCAAAGCCTCAATTGATGACATTTTTGCTGCTACCACTTGGACTAGTTACTCATACTTTTGTCTCCCATTACAAGTTGGATGTGCAGTTGAGGACCAGGGCCTCTTTTTGTTCCACCATTCTATGAAATGTACTGTACTAAGGCCTCCTTGGGATTATACATGGTTAGGGACTTTGTCCCACAAGTTGAAGCTGGATGGAAAAGACGTCATTGGGTATGAAAATTATATACTTAACATAATAGATTTGTGTTGGCTGCTTCTAGCCAGTTCAACCATCCGTCCCTGCTCTCCCCCTTCTTATTGGAATTTACTTTCCATGTGAGTGGCTGACTGAACATTTGTGGTTTCCCCTTCGGGTCCTGCTTTAAGCTCTGGGAGTTTTGTATGTTTTAAGTCTGTGTGAGGGGCAAACTCTGAGTAAGATTGTTGGAGCAGTGAGTTATGGGTAGAAGAAGCAGAGCTCTGGAGTTCTGAGAAAAGGCTGCCATTGGATCCAGTATCCCACAGGTTGAATCAAATGGAAATGGACAACACGGATCTGTCATTATGATAAGTAAATAACTTTTTTGTTTATCGATCATTTGCAGGCTACATAGTATCCAAAAATTTTCCATATTTAAACAACTTGCTTATTTTTGCAGAGACTTTTCCCGTATGTCGGCAATCTCTCACTTGGTTGAGAGATTTGTAACACCAGCTGGGATTCCAGGGAGCATTTAAGCCTTTTTTTATTCTGTCACACAGAATTATGTTGCAGGGATGCCATTTTGATACCTCAATTCAAAGAGCTATTCTTCCATAGGAGAAAAATGGATCTATATCTAGATATATTTGTAAAGTTTTGCCACTCAAACTTTGGTCATTGCGAGGGAATACCGTAGGATTTTGGGTCTCATAGCAGCTATGATTCTCATGATACAATATCTGAAGTCTCTTGGTCCCAGCACTAACACACATTATCTTTTCAAATCCCAATTCTGGGTTTTGTCAGAAAGCAAATCACTTGGTTGAGACAGCAAATTTCTATAAGTACAGATCCGATGTCTGCTCCATTTGGATTCAACCTGTGGGAATTTGGATCCAAATTGGATTTGACACCAGCCAATTCAAGTCTTTAACCCATTTTGGCTCTGCCTCCCTTACGCATAACCCCCCGCTCCTCCAGCTGCTCTCCATATCTGGTTAGCCCCCTCTTATTTTTGCAGCTTGATGTTTGGCTCTGCTTGGCTGATTCGTTTTTGTCGAAGAATTTGGCATGGGATTTGTGAGACTCTCTTTTCTTATCTCTTGGAGCAGTCACTCATTTTTTTTGATAGGTTTATGTACATTTTGAGGTAGTTTTTAGGTTCAGATAGTTTCCCCTCTTTCCCATTCCTGCCATTTTCCCTTTAGTTGTTAGGTCATTTATTGTTCTGTTTTTTGTTTCTCTTGTTGGTGTGTGTTGTGATTGACCGTCATGGACGGACAATTGGTTTAAAAAATGCATTTCCTGTGTGCACAAATTGCTCTCTCAAGATGCACAGCTTAACTGTTGTGTGTGTACTGTCTGGGTCTAGAGCCTTTAGACTGGGAATGCTCCATCTATGAGACCTTTTGCTCCCACTCTGTCAATGTGCATAAAGCCAAGCTTATTTTAAAAGGGCTTTTACCTCCTAGCTCTTCTTGTTCTGCTTCTACTTCTAGGACTTGTGGCTTTTCCCTCTGTTCCCAAGACTGGGTCCGAGAAACCCTGGCAGTGAGACTGTAGGTACAACAAACAGAAATGTAAGAGATATTCCTCCGCCTTTACCTCTGGACTAGCTCCTTTGGGCTCTCCCGAGTCTGAAAGTCCCTTGTCTTACGGCCTCTGGCAGCATTGGCACCATTTGTCTCTGAGCAGATAGCCTTCGGCACAAAAACCAAGTCAAATGACATCTCTGATTCCAAGTATTTTGAGCCCCTTCCTGGTCAAAAAGGGCACCTTCAGGCAGGGTAGTATCCCTCTTTTCTCCTTGTACTCCTCTTCACTCTCTGGAACCTTCCCTGTCTCCACCCATATACTGAGCTTCTATGCCTTGGATCTGGCGTGCGTGGTGGTACTAAGTGGCCTTCTCTGTGTGGTCACTGAGGTTGGTGGGCAGCATTAAAATTACAGATCTGGAGCAACTGATGAGGTCCTTTTTGCAGGCACAGATTCATTTTGGGCTTATTCTCTGGGGTCCAGTTCCAGCACTGGGACCTGTCGACTACATCATTCTGGTTTCCTCCCTCTACCCCTTTGGATCCCAGGTCTTCAGGGTTGGCCGAGCTTCCAGCCTCTGGATGAAACCAGACAGCCTGGCTGTCTTTGGCTCCATCTTGTTCCTTGGTGGTCTCCGTGCTGACTTGTTTGGGGCTGTCAGCACCTCAGAGCCATGGTGTTGAAGCTGGAATGTATGAGCGGAGGTGGTTGATTCCTGCTTTGAGATCGTCACTCCCTCTTGGAACTTCAGCTTTAGACAGTTCAGCTTTGATCTCAACATTGGGTCTAGTCCTGGCTTCTTTGGATTAGAGGTCAGTTTCTGTACCCTCAGGTTCTGGGACCCATGGACCTTAGAGGCCTGCTTCTGCCTTGGCCTTTGACATTGTTGAGAGGATGTTTTCTACTCAAGAGAAGGGTCAGATGTCTCCAACTGCCATCCTCTCTCAGTTTTTATCTACAGTGGATATAAAAAGTGTACACGCTCCTGTTAAAATGCAGGAAATCATTTCAAAACTTTTCCCACCTTTAATGCGAACTGTAAGCTGTACAGTTCAATTGAAAAACAAACATCTGTTGGGGGAAAAAACATAAAAGTAAAAAAAACGTCCAATAAACTGGTTGCATAAGTTTGCACACCCTTAAACTAATGCTTTGTTGAAGCACCTATGATTTAATTACAGCATTCGGTCATCTTGGGTAGGGGTCTATCAGCATGGCACATCTTGACTTGGCAATATTTGCCTACTCTTCCTTGCAAGAGTGCAGCAAATCTGCCAGATTGCATGGGCATCTCTTGTGCACAGCCCTCTTCAGGTCACCCCACAGAGTTTCTATTGGGTTTAGGTCTGGGCTCTAGCTGGGCAATTCCAAAACTTTAATTTTCTTCTGGTAAAGCCATTCTTTTGTTGATCGGGATGCATGCTTGGGGTCATTGTTGTGTTGAAAGGAGAAATTCCTCTTCATCTTCAGCTTTTTAGCAGATGGTCAAAGGTTTTGGGCCAAAAGTGACTGGTATTTGGAACTGTTCATAATTTCCTCCACCTTAACGAAAGCCCCAGTTCTAACTGAAGAAAAGCAACCCCAAAGCATGATACTGCCACCACCATGCTTCACCTTGGCGATGGTGTTCTTTTGGTGATGCGAAGTGTTTTTGCGCCAAACGTACCTTTTGGAATTGTGGCCAAAAAGCGCAACCTTGGTCTCATCAGACCATAACACATTTTCCCACATGCTTTTTGGGGGACTTGATGTATTGTTTTGCAAATTTTAGCCGGGCCTGGATGTTTCTGTGCAAGAAAAGGCTTCCATCTTACAATCCTACCCCATAGTCCAGACATATGAAGAATATGGGAGATTGTTGTCACATGTAGTACACAACCAGTACTTGCCAGAAATTCCTGCATCTCCTTCAGTGTTGCTGTAGATGTCCTTCAAGAATGCAACTGCAGTCATAACATATGGGTTGTACTGCCTCAGGCAGCCCTCGGTCGGCCGAATTCCAAAGTCTGGGTCCGTCGTCGGCTGGTGTCGCCTCCTCTCCGACGTCACAACAGCTGGAGTATAAAGGCATCGGCCGACGCCATCTTCTTCAGTCTTTCTTGTCGCGCGGTGCCTGAAGCAGAAGCAGTTCGCAAGTGCCGGTCGGTCAGCTCCTGTGTTTTCAGTACCGAAGTCATCTAAAAGCTAAGTACCCCGTTGGGGAACATTTTTTCTTGCCTTAGCCGATGTCAGAACAAATTGAGAAAGTTAATAATTGTTTGTCTTGTGGTAAACAAATACTTCATAAGGACTTCCATTCCTACTGCCTTCCTTGCCTGGGCCCAGACCACGACTTCTCGGCCTGTGCTGCCTGTGCTTGCTTTAATAAGCGCACTCTCAGGCGCCGGGCAGAATTTGCCGAGGACTTTTTCAGTGAATCTTTCTCGTATATCACTCCGTCGGATTAACCGACAACTCAATCTGCCAAAAAATGAAAGGACCGGGACCGACATCCTCGGCCCGCGTCCACTACCGATGCTACTCCTAAACCCTCCGCTAGTGCTTCGGTCCCTTCGGAAGCGGTAATTCAACCGCTCCAGGCCGACGACACAGTGTTAACACGACCTTCGGTCTCGGAGATCTCTCCGGTGCCGGATGTTGATTTTCCTCCGGAAACCGAAGTTCTGGATCTACCCGACACCATTTCTGTAGACAAGGTTACTCCTGCACATGGGGCTGCTAGGCCGCCTGTATCTATGTCCATCAAGGCCTTTGCATGTGCTAAGGCCGCCAGCCAGGCCAAGGCCCATCATAAACCTGCTGCTCAGGCCCCTTCTTCTGATAAGCAGATCATGTCTCTTGCTGCAGATCTTATTTCTCTTATCAGGGGGTCTCAGCCTCATCCAGACAGAGGTTCTCAGCCACCTGCAGAGAAAAGGTCCAGAACTGAGCAGGCTGACTACCTCTCTTCAGATGAAGCCTCTGGGGATTCTGAGCATTCTGATACCCAAGAAGAATCCTTTCAGGCCTACGAGGACTCTGATGCTGAGGAATCAATTCCCTCTGCCTCCCCGCCAGAGGATTTCTCATTTGGTGAAGTCCTGCATTCCATGAGGGAACATTTTAAATGGCAGGGTTAGGAATTCTCTGATTCCAGGAAAAGGCTACGTACCTTTCTCAAGCTTCCCCAGCACAGACCTTTAGCTATTCCGCCAGTTATGGATGTTTTGGATGATGTTTTCTCTGACTCCAGTGCTAACCCTGATTCTCTCCCCCCTGCTCCTGTCAAGTCAGACAGATATTATAGGGTCCCTGACACTCACAAGCATCTCTTTAAAGCCCACTCTGTGGATCTAGAAACTATTTCACAGGGCCCCAAGGGAGTGGCTTCTTCCACTGCCAAAAATCCACTGCCAGCGGACAGGGAAGCTAGGTCCCTGGAGAGATGGGGTAAAAAAGTGTATACCTCTACCACCCTAGCCATGAGGTCACTAAACTGCCTTTTTCACATGTTTCAGTACCAGGATTTTTTACTGGATGATTTACAGAAAAAGTTAGCCTCTCCTGAGCCTATTGATAGAAAGGCATTGCAGGATCATATACATAACACTCAGCAGGTTAACAACCATTTTCTTCAGTGTGGTTATGATGCATTGGAAGCTTCATGTAGGGCAGCTATGACTGGGGCTGTGATACGTAGACATGCTTGGTTAAAAGATCAGTCTTTGCCTGACCATGTTAAAGTAAAGTTACTGGATGCACCTCTGGAAAAACAGAAGCTTTTTGGTGCTAATGCACAAGATGTGTTGAAATCCATTGAGGAAAAAGCAAAGTCAGTACAGACAGTCAAGGATTTCCTTCAGGTTCAGCCACCCAGATTCAGCAGAAACTGGCCCTCAAAGAATTGGTCCTTCCCAGGCTCTGACAAGTTTCAAAGGGGAAAAAGCAGGCGTGCCCGAGGTAGAGGGCAATACCGAGGATCCTACAGGGGCCGCCAATGGCAACCTCCAAATCAAAGAAGTGGCGCAGACAGCCCAGCTGCACCACAAGGACAATCACAATGACTTGACTTTCATACCACCTACAAAGGCTCAAAGAGAAGCACCTTTGGGCGGAAAGTTATCCTTATTCTCACAAAACTGGCATATCTTAACCAAGGACAACTGGATTCTGGATTTAATAGACAAGGGTTACAGATTCCACTTCCATACTTTACCAATAAGACAAGGCATGCCAAACCTGCCACATCATCAAAGGGCAGAGGCACTCTCTCAAGTTTCAAAGCTGTTAAATATAAAAGCAATAGAAAGGGTTCCTCCTCAGGAACAAGGCCAGGGATTTTATTCAAGACTGTTCCTTGTTCCAAGAAAAGAAAACAAATGGAGACCTATACTGGACTTGTCAACTCTAAATACTTTCCTCATTGTGCCAAAGTTCAAAATGCTGACGCTGCAGCAACTCCTTCCCATGCTGGGCAAGGGGTCTTGGCTGGTCACTCTGGACCTCAAGGAGGCATACCTGCATGTCCCAGTCAGACAAAGCTGCAGACGATACCTCAGATTTCTTGCAGGGACAGAGCATTATCAATTCTCAGCATTGCCATTTGGCTTATCTACTGCGCCCAGAGTGTTCACGAAATGCCTAGCATCAGTAGTGGCACACTGCAGACTCCAGGGGATTCAAATATACCCCTACCTGGATGACTGCCTCATACAAGCAGACAACAAACAAACCTTAAAAGCAAACTTGGACTATGTCATGCAACTACTGCAGGCCTTGGGATACACAGTCAACATTCAGAAGTCAAGACTACTGCCATCCCAACAGATTATTTTCCTAGGAGCCAAACTGGACACAGAAACTCAAATGGCCTACCTCACAGAGGAAAAACAACAGCAGTTACCAGAGTACTTCAAAGGCCTAGCAAAACTCTCCCAGCTGACTGCAAGAAAAATCCTGCAGGCCCTGGGGTTCATGGCATCTTGCATTCTTCTGATACCTTTGGCGGAAAGCTGCAATGGTATTTAAAAAACTTATGGTCTCAACACAGCCAAAGCCTAGAGGACGTAATCCCACTTATTCCATGTCTGCAAAAGGAATTTCTGTGGTGGGCTCAAGCCAGTCAGTTAAACAAAGGCATGTCTTTCAACAGACCTCAAGCAGGTCAAATGATTACAACAGACGCCTCAGATCATGGATGGGGGGCGCACATGGAGGGCAGATGCATTCAAGGTCTATGGACACCAAAGGAAAGACATCTGCACATAAACCAAAAAGAGATGTTGGCATTGATACATGCAATTGAGACTTTCGAAAAATCACTACAACAAGGACATTTGCTAATAAGGACAGACAACACCACTGTCATGTGGTATATAAACAAGCAGGGAGGCACTCATTCTTATCCCCTCTGCAGACTAACAATGCTTCTCTGGGAAAAATCCCTGAGCCTGAAGATACATTTGCAATCCCAGTTTGTTCCAGGCAAGGACAATGTACGGGCGGACAAGCTGAGCAGAAATTTCTTGGATCCACACGAATGGATGCTGCATCCTCACATTTTCTCACAACTGACAAAGACATGGGGAAGACCGGACGTAGATCTCTTTGCTTCCCACTTAAATCATCACCTGGAAAAGTTCTGCACAAGGACCCACCATCCTCTAGCCTGGAAAACGGATGCTCTCTCCTTCAGCTGGAATTCCCTAAAAATGTATGCATTCCCTCCTCTACCTCTGCTGACCAAGGTGATACTGAAGATCAAAGCAGAACAACCAACAGGCATTTTGATAGCTCCAGACTGGCCAAGGCAACACTGGTACCCATTGCTGTTGAGCATAACTCGGACCAGACTGTGGCCTCTGACCCTATGGCCCCTGCTCCTAACAGAACACAATTACAGGACTGTACATCAAGACCTGAAAACATTGCATCTGACAGCCGGGAGGTTACCATGACTCCTCCAACTATCTCGCTTTCCAAAACAGTTTGTGATCTTACTGGAAGCACGCAGACCTTCCACCAGAAAAACCTATTCAGCCAAGTGGAAGAGATTCAGCATCTGGAATGCCAATAGGGGTCAGGACACAACATTACTGAGTATACCTCAGATATTAGAATACTTGGCAGAAATGTTTCATACTGGGCTTTCATACTCTTCTATAAAGATTCACGCCTCAGCAATCTCAGCAAAATACAATTGTGACCCTCCAGTGTTTTCACATCCTTTGCTAAGACAGTTCCTAAGAGGGATAAAGAATATCAAACCTCCCAGAAAACAGCCAGTACCTGCATGGGACCTCAATTTCGTCTTGGAAAAATTAACTCTTCCTCCTTTTGAGCCAGCAGCAACTTCAGAAATGCAATTTCTATCATGGAAAACAGTCTTCCTATTGGCAGTCACATCTGCAAGAAGAGTCTCGGAGATACAGGCACTCATGGCAGTGCCCCCCTTCCTCATTTTTCATCAGGACAGAGTTTCTCTAAGAACCAATCCTACATTCATGCCAAAAGTTATTTCCAGGGTGTCTCTAAATCAAGCTATTCACCTGCCTACTTTCTTCCCCAATCCTCAAAATAGGGGGGAAAAACTGCTGCATACTTTGGACATACACAGGCAACTACGCTACTACTTGGACAGAACTAGGGCCACCAGAAAGTCTGACCAACTGTTTGTAGCCTATGCTGCTGGAGTACAAGGAAAAGCAATCTCCAAACAAACAATTTCAAAATGGATTGGACACTGCATCAGATTCTGCTATTCTTTCCATGGAAAAGGTGTGCCAGCCAATATTAGGCCACACTCCACCAGAGCTATAGCCACATCCACAGCTTTCCTAAGAGGAGTGGCAACAAAGGACATTTTAGAGGCTGCTACATGGAGCTCCGTGCATACATTTACCAAGCAGTACAACCTGCCCTTATACTCCAGATCCCGAGCAGGCTTTGCTTCGGCAGTCCTGCAGGGGATTTTAGCTACACCATCCCTCTCATAGTTCCATCCACCCCCAGCTTGGCTATGGTATTCAACCCATATGTTATGACTGCAGTTGCATTCTTGAAGGACATAGTACAGATGTCCTTCAAGGATGCATCTGCAGTCTTTACAAATGGGTTGTCCTGTCATCAGGCAGCCCTTCGGTCGGCCGGATTCCAAAGTCTGGGTCTGGCTTCGGCTGGTGTCGCACTTCACCCGACGTCATTGCGGCAGTTATTCGGGTATAAAGGCATCAGCCGACGCCATTTTCCTCAGTCTTTCTTGCCGCGTGGCGCCCGAAGCAGAAGCTGTTCGCAAGTGCCGGTCGGTCAGATCCAGAGATTACTACTACCGAATACTTCTTCGAAGACTTCTATAAAGCTAAGTACCCCGTTGGGGACTCTTTCTTGCCTCAGCCGATGTCAGAGAAAGTTAATAACTGTTTATCTTGTGGGAAACAAATACCTCATAAAGATTTCCACTCCTATTGCATACATTGTTTAGGCCCAGACCACGACGTAGCAGCTTGTCTAGCCTGTTCTTCTTTTAACCGACGGACGCTTAGACGTCGGTCGGACTTTGCTGAACAGATATTCGGCTCTGATTTTGCCTACATTATGCCGTCGGATCCTCCGACTACGCAAATTACTAAAAAACGCAAAGAAAAGGTCCGACACTCACGGTCCACGGTTTCGGCCGAAACCGTGGTTAAGCAAACCACAAGTGTCTCGGTTTCGGCCGAAACCGAGCAAGCGGTTCTTTCTTCAGCCGATAACTTGCCTTCTACCGAGGCCTCTTCTAGCCTGGTAGAGACGGCCTCTGAAATCCAACCTTCTGTTGCGGTTTCACAGGATTTATCAGACACCATTCCCCTGGATGTTTCAACCCCTGTACGTGGAGCTGCTAGGCCTCCTCCAGCTATGTCTATTAAGGCCTTTGCCAGGGCTAAAGCAGCCAAAACAACGAAACCTGTGCCTGCCAAGCCCCCTTCTCACAGGCCCAGCACCAGCTCCCACATGCTTTCTTTGGCTGAGGATCTCATCTCTTTAATCCGTGGAGCCCAACCTCATCCTGACAGGGCCTCTCTCCCTCCTCCAGAAAAGAGACCTAGAGCAGAGCCCCCTGAGCCAGTATCCGCAGATGATTCTTCTGATGACTCGGAACATACAGACCCTCCTGAGGCTTCTTATTCCCCTTACGAAGATTCTGATGCTGAGGAGTCCATCCCTGCAGCCTCTCCTCCTGAGGAATTTTCTTTTGGGGAAACCTTGCATGCTATGAGGGAACAATTTCAGTGGCAGGGCCAAGATTTCACAGACTCTAGAAAGAGGCTTAGGACCTTTCTACATTTGCCACAACATAGACCTTTAGCTATACCTCCAGTTCTTTCTGTTGTTGATGATGCATTTAATGATGCTTGCACTGCTCCTGATTCTTTACCTCCGGCTCCTGCTAAGCCCGATAGGTACTACAGTGTCCCGGACACTCATCACCATTTCTATAAGGCTCCTGTTGCAGATCCAGAGACTATCTCCCAGGGCCCTAAAGCTGTAGCAGCTACTTCTTCTAAAAACCCCCTCCCCTCTGAAAGGGAATCCAGGTCCTTAGAGAGATGGGGTAAAAAAGTTTACACCTCTGCTACTTTGTCAGCTAGAGCTTTGAACTGCCAATTTCATATGATTCAATATCAAGAGTTTATGCTTGACCAGTTGACTAAAAAGCTGTCCTCTGAAGAATCTTTAGATAAAAAGTATGTTCAAGAAATGGTACATAACATACAGCAGGTTAGTAACCATTCTTTAAAATGTGGCTATGATGCACTGGAGGCTTCCTTTAGATCAGCCATGACTGGCACAGTTATTAGGAGGCATGCATGGTTGAAAGAACAGACATTACCAGACCATGTCAAATCAAAGCTTTTGGATGCACCTATGGACAAGGTCAATTTATTTGGTTCCCCTGCACAGCAGGTACTAAAAAAGATGGAAGAGAAAGCAAAATCTGTGCAAACAGTGAAAGATTTCCTACAAGTTCAACCTCCAAGGTTTAGCAGGAACTGGCCCTCCAAGAATTGGTCCTTTCCGGAATCCTCTAAGCCACAAAGAGGCAGGAATAGGCGCCCTAGAGGCAGAAACCAATCCAGGGGTGCCTACAGGGGTCGCCAGTGGCATGGTAACAACCAACGAGAAACGGATACAGCCACCACCACTACAACAACTCAATCTCAGTGACTTGGCGGTGGTACCGCCTACCAGGGAACAACTACAAGCACCCTTGGGCGGAAAGCTAACCTTATTTTCAAGAAATTGGCACTGCATTAGCGGAAAGCTAACCTTATTTTCAAGAAATTGGCACTGCATTACAAGAGAAAAATGGATTTTGCAAACTATAGACCAAGGTTACAGGTTCCATTTCCATACTCTACCAGAAAAGAGAGGAATGCCAAACCTACCACCTACTCAAAAGACAGAAGCTCTAAAGCAAATATCTCAATTATTAAAAATGAGAGCTGTGGAAAAGGTACCATCTATGGAACAGGGAAAGGGATTTTACTCAAGACTCTTCCTGGTACCAAGGAAAGAAAACAAATGGAGGCCTATTCTAGACCTGTCCGCTTTAAACACATTCCTCATTGTTCCCAAATTCAAAATGCTGACCCTACAGCAGCTTCTTCCCATGCTGGGCAAGGAGTCTTGGCTGGTAACTCTAGATCTCAAGGAGGCATACCTGCACGTCCCCATAAGACCAATTTGCAGAAGATACCTCAGATTTCTTGCAGGATCAGAGCATTATCAATTCTCAGCATTGCCTTTTGGCTTATCTACTGCGCCCAGAGTGTTCACGAAATGCCTGGCATCAGTTATAGCTCATTGCAGACTTCAGGGGATTCAAATCTATCCCTACCTGGACGACTGCCTGATACAAGCGGACAACAAAACAAACTAACAGAAGACTTACAAAGAGTCATCTACCTGCTGCAAGCCCTGGGATATACAGTCAATACAGAAAAGTCAAGGCTGATTCCATCCCAAAGAATAACCTTTCTGGGTGCAGAACTGGACACATCAAAACAAGTGGCATTCCTAACTGCAGAAAAGAAAGAACAACTTCCTCTCTACTTCTTGGCATTAACAAAGCAGAACCATCTGACTGCAAGAAATGTGTTACAAGCTCTAGGCTTCATGGCATCCTGCATAATACTGGTCCCTCATGCCAGGCTGCATATGAGAAAGCTACAGTGGTACCTAAAGAATTTGTGGTCCCAGCACAAGCACAGCCTAGAAACCAAAATTCCAATGATCCCATGCCTGAAACAGGAGTTCCTATGGTGGGCTCAGGCCTGCCAATCAAACACAGGATTGCCCTTCTGCAAAAGTCAACCGAGACAAACCATCACGACAGATGCCTCAGACCTCGGATGGGGGGCACACATGCTGGACAAGTGCATTCAAGGTCTATGGACTCAAGACCAGCTGCATCTGCACATAAATCTAAAAGAAATGATGGCAGTGAAATTGGCAATCCAGTCATTCAGACCTCTTCTCCAAGAAGGCCAGTTGATGATAAGAACAGACAACACCACAGTTATGTGGTACATCAACAAACAGGGAGGCACACACTCATACCCTCTATGCCGGCTGGCACTCGACCTATGGGATGTGGCTCTGAGCTGCAACACTCAGTTACAGGCAATTTATGTACCAGGGAAGGAAAACATTCTAGCAGACATATTAAGCAGAACTACAACAGATGCCCACGAATGGATGCTGCATCCGGACATCTTCAAAACCATCACAAGAAAATGGGGATTACCACAAATAGACTTGTTTGCATCCCCATTCAATCACCAGTTGAAGAAATTCTGCAGAAGGACTTGCCACCCACTTGCTTGGTAGGTGGACTCCCTTTCTTTCAGTTGGAAAAGCCTGACCGCATACGCATTCCCACCACTTCCTTTGATGCACAAGGTGCTTCTGAAGATCAAAGAGGAACGTCCGAGGATCATTCTGATAGCTCCAAACTGGCCAAGACAACATTGGTACCCACTTCTGAGGAGCATGTCCAGGGAACAAATATGGACGCTGCCCCTGATCCCTTTACTGCTAACACAGAACAACTACAGCATCCTGCATCCAAGTCTAAAAACTCTGCAGTTAACTGCCTGGACCATTACATAACAGCAATTAACCCGAATTTATCCCAAAGGGTTAAAGACATAATACTGGAGGCTCGTAGACCTTCCACAAGAAAGAATTATGCAGCAAAATGGAAAAGATATCTCATCTGGAGTACTGCAAAGGGGCAAGATGTGACACTGGTAAACATAGCCAACATCCTGGAGTACTTGGCAGAGCTCTACCATACAGGCCTGTCCTATTCTTCCATCAAGATACATGCATCAGCTATTTCAGCAGAATACAGCTTGGATCCTCCTGTCTTCTCGCATCCTCTGCTCAGACAGATGTTCTTCATCTCACATTGCTGCAGTCCTTACACTTGGGTAGTCCGCTGTCCTCGGTCGGCCCGAATATCAAAGTATAAGGCTGACGTCGGTCAAGGCGCATTTGACTGACATCAGGACGTCAGGGTACAAATGCGCATGACCGACGTCATATCCTCAGTCTTTTTTGCCGCATGGTCCGATGCAGAAGCAGTATTGCAAGTGCCGGTTGGCGTTCTGAAATTTTTCGATTCCGGAGTTTCAGACCGAGTCAAAGTTGGCTAAGTACCCCGTTGGGGAATATTTTGGTTTTTTCTTGCCTCAGTGGTTAAACGGATGTCAGAAAAAGTTAATAACTGCATTTCTTGTGGGAAACGGATACCGCATAGAGATTATCATGCTTTGTGTATTCCTTGTTTAGGGCCTGAGCACGACGTTGTTGGGTGTTGCTCTTGTGCTAGATTCAATAAGCGCACTATAAAGAGGAGATTAGATTGTGCCAGGTTAGTCTTCGGGAAGCGGTGCAATTATAAAATGCCGTCGGATGCTCCGCCCGCTTCTGCGAAGAAGCGCAAGGACAAAGCAGTTAAGCCTAGGCTAGAAGAACCGTCCGTACCGGACGCTGGTTCTTTAGAGGTGTCGGTGGAGCCGGTGGTTCCACCGGAGGTTTCTTTGGGATCCCAGGGAGAGACCTTGTTGTTGCAGGATGTGGCCTCTCAGGAGGCAGGTCAGGTGATGGGGCTTCTCAGGTTACTATACTCCCGCCCCTGCCTAGGGTGGTTAGGCCTTCTCCTTCTGTTTCCAAGGCTTCTCCTAGAGGCAGGCCAGGTTTAGCTTCAGCTGGTGTCACCCCTAGTTCTTCTGGAACTGTGCCCAAGAAGCATATGCTTAAAATGGCAGAAGATTTGATTTCTTTGATTAGGGTTCTTTGCCCCCTCCTGATAAGAGACCTAGGGTGGAGCCTGAGCTAGGGAGTTTTGAGCAGGCTTCGGATGTTTCAGAGTCTTCGGCTGAAGACTTGCAGGAGTACTCTCCTTATTCTGATTCTGATGTGGATGATTCTACTCCTTCTGCTTCTCCTCCTGAGGATTTTTCTTTTCAGAAACTCTTCATTCCATGAGGGAGCATTTTAAGTGGGAAGGTCAGGACTTCTCTGATTCCAGGAAAAGGCTTAGGGAATTTTTGTTTTTACCCCAGCATAGGCCTTTGGCTATACCTCCTGTTTTGGATGTAGTGGAAGATGTTTTTACAGAAGCTTCTCTTAATCCTGATTCTTTGCCTCCTGCTCCTGTTAAACCGGATAGGTATTACAGGGTGCCTGAAGTTCATAAGTATCTTTTTAAGAGTCCTAGGGCGGACCCAGAGACTGTTAGCCAGGGGCCTAAAGGTTTTAAGGCTTCTGTTGTCAAGAATCCGGTTCCTGCAGATAAAGAAGCCAGGGCCTTGGATAGATGGGGAAAGAAAGTTTATACTTCTTCCACTCTGGCTATGAGGGCTTTGAATTGCCAGTTTCACATGTTAAAATACCAAAACTATCTCCTTTCACAGTTGAAGTCTAAGGTTGATGCTCTGGCGGAAGGTATTGATTGTAAAGAGTTACAAGATTTGGTACATGTTTCTGAACAGGTGGGTAAGCATTCTTTGCAATGTGGTTTTGATGCTGTACAGGCCTCGTCTAGGGTGGCTGCCACTGGGTCAGTTCTTCGCAGGCACGCCTGGCTGAGGGATCAAAATTTATCTGACCATGTTAAAACAAGGATTTTAGATGCTCCTTTACAATCTGATGTGTTTGGTTCTCCTGTTGAGGCAGTTTTAAAGAAAATGGAAGACAAGGCTAAGTCTATGCAGACTGTTAAAGATTTTTTGCAGGTTCAGCCTCCAAAGTTTAGTAGAAATTGGCCTGCTAAAGGGTGGACGTATCCTTCTTATGATTCCCAGTCTAGGGGTAGATCTAGACGTGGTAGGGGCAGAGCTCAGGGCTCTTTCAGGCCTAGAACAGGGAGTTCTCCTGCACAGTCTTCTGGTGAGGGCAGGGGTCAGTCCTTTCGTAAACAGACCCAATGACCTACCTTTTCAGCTGCCAGAGCCTTCTTGTCTGGCAGCACCTTTGGGAGGAAGGTTGGCACTTTTCAAAGAAAATTGGAGTTTAATTACCCAAGACAAATGGGTATTGGATATCATACACCAAGGTTACAGGTTTTATTTCCATACCTTGCCTCCTTTCAGAGGCATGCCAGACGTTCCTCCTCAACAAAGAATAGAGGCTCGCAAGCAAATTTCTCTGTTACTTCAACTAGGGGCCATACAGCCGGTCCCTATGCCAGAAGTGGGCCTAGGATTTTATTCTCGCCTGTTCCTAGTACCAAAGAAGGGGAACACGTGGAGACCAATTTTGGATTTATCTATCCTCAACACTTATCTGGACATTCCCAAGTTCAAAATGTTGAACGTTACAACAGCTTTTACCTCTGCTGGGCAAAGATCATTGGATGGTAACTTTGGATCTCAAGGAGGCTTACCTTCATGTTCCTGTCAGACTAAGTTGCAGGAAGTATCTGCGTTTTCGAGCTGGGACTTCTCAATATCAGTTCTCTGCATTGCCCTTTGGCTTATCTACTGCGCCCAGAGTGTTCACGAAAGTTCTGGCTCCAGTGATAGCTTTCTTCAGGCTAAAAGGAATACAGATCTATCCTTATTTGGACGACTGCCTGATTCTGGCTCAAGGAAGGGAAGAGCTTCTTCATCATTTGGAATATGTGATAGCAGTGCTAAGATGCCTGGGGTATTCTGTGAACGAAATAAAGTCCAGTCTAGTACCCTCTCAGGACATGTGCTTTCTGGGTGTAAGACTGAATACAGCATCCCAGATGGCCTTTTTAACCCCGGACAAGCAAAAGAGTCTTTCCCTTTACTTCCATCAACTATCTCATCAGTCCGGGCTGACTGCAAGGACAGTCCTTCAAGCCTTAGGGTTCATGGCATCTTGTATTCTGGTGCTTCCCAATGCCAAACTGCATATGAGGAAGCTGCAATGGTATCTCAAAAATGTATGGACACAGCACTGCCAGGATCTGGACACTGTCATTCAAGTAATACCTTGCATTCAAAAGGAATTTTTGTGGTGGGCTCAGGAATGTCACCTAAACAAGGGACTCTCTGTGACCTGGCCAGAGGCGAGTCAGATTTTAACGACAGATGCCTCAGACAAAGCTTGGGGAGCTCATCTAAATGGAAAGTGGATACAAGACAAGTGGCCTGCCAGACTACAACATCTACATATCAATCTGAAAGAGATGTTAGCAGTCCAGTTTGCATTAATAGCTTTCAAGGATTTACTTCTTCCAGGGCAGGTGTTGATTCTAACAGACAACACAACTGTCATGTGGTACATCAACAAGCAAGGGGGAACACATTCTTATCCTCTATGCAGGCAAGCAATGATTTTGTGGGAGACTGCTCTGTTTACAGCTCAATCTTCAGGCAAGGTTTCTGCCAGGAGCACAGAACTCCTTAGCAGATGTGTTGAGCAGACGAATTATGGATCCCCACGAGTGGAAATTGGATCCTCATGTATTTCAGAAATTGACAGTGTCATGGGGAACTCCAGACATAGATCTGTTCGCTTCTCCACTAAACCATCAGCTGCCAAAGTTTTGCACAAAAGGTTTCATCCCACAGCTTGGAAAGTGGATGCTCTTTCTTTCAATTGGAGCAATCTTCATGTGTATGCCTTTCCACCTCTGCCTCTCCTCTCAAAGGTACTTCTAAAGGTCAGACAGGACAAGCCAAGGATGATTTTAATAGCTCCAGATTGGCCTCGACAGCACTGGTACCCATTACTGAGAAGTCTGGTACGGAAGCCTCCATGGCCTTTGCCTTGATTCCACACCTGTTGTCACAGGAGGACAGCCATTTGCTCAATGTCAAACTTCACTCTCTTCACCTAACAGCCTGGCATATTCTGTTTTGAACCATAGAAGGTCTCAACTTCCACAACAAGTTTTGAATGTGATTTTGGAAGCTAGAAGGCCTAGTACAAGGAAAGTGTACGCAGATAAATGGAAGAGATTTTTATTTTGGAGTGCAGCAAAGGATTTTGATGTTTCTGAGCCTAATTTAAGTGTGGCTCTTCAATATCTTACTGAGTTACTGGACAAAGGTTTGTCCTTCTCTTCTATTAAGGTTCATGCTGCAGCAATTTCAGCTCACTATGAATGTGACCCTCCATTGTTTTCTCATCCTTTGTTCGAGCAATTTCTTAGAGGGGCAAAGAATATAAGACCCCCACGTAGAGCTCCTACTCCTGCTTGGGATCTCAATTTTGTGTTGGAGAAACTCACTCTATAACCTTTTGAGCCTGCAGCTACTTCTGAATTGAAATATTTATCATGGAAGACTGCCTTTTTGTTGGCCATTACCTCTGCAAGAAGGGTTTCTGAATTACAGGCCCTTATGTCAGTTGAGCCTTTCTTGATTTTCCATAAGGATAGGGTATCTTTATGTACTAATCCTTCCTTTATGCCTAAGGTGGTTTCTAGTGTGGCTTTAAACCAAACTATTCATTTGCCTACTTTTTATGCAAATCCCCAAACTAAAGGGGAAAAGATTTTGCACACTTTAGATGTACACAGGCAGTTGCGATATTATTTGGACAGAACTAAAGGGTTCAGGCAGTCTCAGCAGTTGTTTGTTTCTTTTGCTTTGTGTTCTCAGGGCAAGCCTGTGTCAAAACAAACTATTTCTAAGTGGATTGGGTTTTGCATTGCTTTCTGTTATTCCCATCATGGCAAGGAGATTCCAGCTGGGATTAGGCCTCATTCCACTAGGGCTACTGCCACTGACAGCCTTTTGAAGGGAGTGGCAACCAAGGATATTTTGGAGGCAGCTACTTGGAGTTCAGTGCATACTTTCTCTAGGCATTATCACCTACCACTTTACTCTAAATCCAGGGCTGGTTTTGCCACTGCTGTTTTGAAGGGCATTTTGGCAGCTCCTGCTTCCTTGTAGTTTGGCCATCCTCCCTTACCTCTGCTTTGGGATTCTACCCAAGTGTAAGGACTGCAGCAATGTGAGATGAAGAACATAGTACAGTTTTGTACCTACCATAAATGTAGATGTTCGAAGATCCACATTGCTGCAGTCCAATTTACCCTCCCTCCTTCCCCTCTGTAGTTAGAGGTGGTTGTGTGGGTTGGGTTGTAAATATTGTGTATATTGTATATATTGTACATATAATTAGTGCAAGGGTGGTTGGTTGTTTGTTTGCTGTCTTTTGGTTTTGACCTTTATTTTTAGGGTCTTCTGACATCTGGGGCAAGAAAAGACTGAGGATATGACATCGGTCATGCGCATTTGTACCCTGACGTCCTGATGTCAGTCAAATGCGCCTTGACCGACGTCAGCCTTATACTTTGATATTCGGGCCGACCGAGGACAGCGGACTACCCAAGTGTAAGGACTGCAGCAATGTGGATCTTCGAACATCTACATTTATGGTAGGTACAAAACTGTACTTTTCTGAGAGGAATTAAAAATGTAAAACCTCCCAGGAAACCTCCATTGCCAGCATGGGACTTGAATTTTGTACTAGAAAAGCTGACTCTTCCTCCTTTCGAACCAGCAGCAACAGCAGAATTACAATACTTATCTTGGAAAACTGCCTTCCTGCTAGCAATAACTTCAGCAAGAAGGGTTTCTGAACTGCAGGCATTAATGGCAGTGCAACCCTTCCTGATCTTCCATCAAGACAGAGTGTCCATGAGAACAAATCCTACATTTATGCCTAAGGTGGTATCCAGAGTTTCTTTAAATCAGGCTATCCACCTCCCTACATTCTTCCCCAACCCACAGAACAGGGGAGAAAGGCTCTTACATACCTTGGATGTACACAGACAATTACGCTACTATCTCTACAGGACAAAAAACAATAGAAAGACTGACCAGCTTCTGGTAGCATATGCAACAGGGAAGGAAGGAAAACCAATTTCTAAACAGACAATCTCCAAATGGATAGGAAATTGCATTAGATTTTGTTACTCCTACCATGGAAAGAAAACTCCAGAGAACATCAGGCCTCACTCCACAAGGGCTACAGCCACTACCACAGCTTTCTTACGAGGAGTGGCTACCAAGGACATTATAGAGGCTGCTACTTGGACCTCCGTGCATACATTTGCCAAGCATTATAACTTACCTCTATACTCTAGATCCCGTGCTGGTTTTGCCACTGCTGTTTTGCAAGGGATCCTAACTACACCATAATCTTTTCTCTTTGCCTCCTCCCTAGTTTAGCTATGGTATTCTACCCATTTAAAGACTGCAGATGCATCCTTGAAGGACATAGTACAGTTTTGTACCTACCATAAATGTAGATGTCCGAGAGGAATGCATCTGCAGTCAGGATTACCCACCCTCCTTCCCCTCTGAGGTACTCCTAGGGTATTTACCAATCTTCAGCTAGCTTGGGGGGGATCTCTTATGGTGTATTTGTTTGTATATATGTACATACATGCTTATTTTGTGTGTTTGCTCTCTACTATTTGGAAACTTTGGTATTTATCCAAATTTAGCCATCCAAGAGGGCACCTGGCATCTGGGGCAAGAAACACTGAGGAAAATGGCGTCGGCTGATGCCTTTATACCCGAATAACTGCCGCAATGACGTCGGGTGAAGTGCGACACCAGCCGAAGCCAGACCCAGCCTTTGGAATCCGGCCAACCGAAGGGCTGCCTGACGACAGGACAACCCATTTGTAAAGACTGCAGATGCATTCCTCTCGGACATCTACATTTATGGTAGGTACAAAACTGTACTTTTTGTACCTACCATAAATGTAGATGTCTGAGATATGCAACTGCAGTCGGATTTTCCCACCCTCCTACCCCTCTGCAACTTTCTTTATGGGGTCCTACCCCTACTCCTATTAGCTGGGGGTATCTCCTATGGTGTATCTGTTTATTACTGTTGTGCATGTTTGGAATTATTTTTATCCTTTCACCAAATTTAGCCCTCCTAGGAGGGCACCTGGCATCTGGGGCAAGAAACACTGAAGAAGATGGCGTCGGCCGATGCCTTTATACTCCAACCGTTGTGACGTCGGAGAGGAGGTGACACCAGTCGACGCCGGACCCAGACTTTGGAATTCGGCCGACCGAGGGCTGCCTGAGGCAGGACAACCCATATGTTATGACTGCAGTTGCATATCTATCGGACATCTACATTTATGGTAGGTACAAAACTGTACTTTCTCTTGGCAGCCTTCCTGACCAGTTTTCGTCTTGTCTTTTCATCAGTTTTAGAGGGAAGTCAAGTTCTTAGCAGCATCACTGTTGTCCCATATTTTCTCCAGATGTCCTTCAAGGATGCATCTGCAGTCATCACATATGGGTTGTCCTGCCTCAGGCAGCCCTTCGGTCGTCCGGATTCCAAAGTCTGGGTCTTTTTTGATGACTGTATTCACTGTGTTTCATGGTATATCCAGTGCTGTGGAAAAAGTTTTTTTTACCCTTCTCCTTACTGATACCTTTCAACAATGAGATCCCTTTGATGCTTTGTAAGCTCTCTGCGAACCATGGCTTTTGCTGTAGCAGGCAACTGAGTAAATGTCAGGAAAATCCTACCAGGACAGGTGAACTTTATTTGGGGTTAATCAGTCTCTTTAATTGATGGCAGGTGTGTACCCAAGAAGACTGAATGCTGTAATTAAATCAAAAGGTGCTTTACCAAAATATTAATTTAAGGGTGTGCACGCTTATGCAACCAGCTTATTGCACATTTTTTATTTTTTTATATTTTCCCCCAACAGATTTGTTTGTTTTTCAATTAAATTGTACAGTTATAGGCCATAATAAAGGTGGGAAAAGTTTTGAAATTATTTATTGTTGTCTATTTTTTATATCACAAAAGCCTGGCATTTTAACACTGGGTATGTACACTTCTTATATCCACTGTATTCCTCTGGCCTGTCATGCTGCCCCAGCACAGCCTTCGTCAACCAACCTCCTGTCTGCTCCCTTGGTTGGGCTGTCAGACTCCTTCTCCCTTCCTTTTCAGCTTCGTCAGAATCCAAGGTTTTAGGGAAGAGAAATTTCAAGAGGAAACAAAGGAGTCCCTCACAGAGGATACTGACCTTGAGGAAGGAGAGGGTTCCTCCAAGTCCCGTGCAATGATGCCTTTTTTGACGATTTGTGTTAACTGATTCTCTAGTGTAGGGGCTGGACCATCGAAGCCCCATCTCCAGGTGAGTCAGTTTCTCTGGAGGCCTTTGAAGTAGGCCCATCCATGCCTTAGGTTGTTCTCCTCCAGCTGCCCTTATAGATCTGGTATCCCAGAGGTTATGGAAGGAAGCTGACACAGTTGAACCTATTCCTATGAAGCTAGGCAAAGTTCTTGTCCTCTCCCCCACCCAAAGACAGGCCTCAGTGGAGTTAAGGGCCCAGCTGCTGATGCCATTGTGCTGGCAGCAGTCACTAAAAAGGATATTTCTGAGAAGGAGAGCTCCTTGATTCACCCGGCGAACAGGGTGTCTCAGGTGCTAGATCGATTAGGGAAGTGATCCTGTGCCTCATCCACCTTTGCTTTGAGGACAATTAATTACTTATTGCACTTGACAAGGCATTGTTGAGAGGATATTTTCTACTCAAAAGAAGGGTTAGATGTCTCCGTCTGCCACCTCCTCCCAGTTGTCATTTATTCCTCTGGCCAGTCAGGCTGCTCCAGGAGAGCCTGCATCAAAATGTAGTGCGACCTGATCTGTGAAGTGTCACACAACAGCAGTCTCCGGATACTGATAAGAAGCTGGAGACTCAATTGTGCACCTTGATGTCCATAACCAGTGTTTCAGTGGACTCCTTTGTAATGCGGCTGATGGAGCACCCAGAGAGGCAGGTTTTGGGATTGCGATGAAGCGCCATGCATGGATACAGATATGCAATTTTGTGGATTTCATTAATGCCCCTATTGATGGTTCCTCATTGTGTGGGCCCAATGTTAATGACACTTTGACAGGGTGCAGCAAACAGTAGGAGAAGAAGCTGTCTACTGTCAGAGTTTTTCTTTTGTACCCCCAATGATCCTTCTCTTGAAATCGGAAAGGTGGTGAATGTCTCTTCAGGAAGTTGCAGATGTTCATCGTGCATACAGCTGCAGTCATAACAGATGGGGTTTCCTGCCGTCAGGCGGGTCCTCGGTCGGCCGAATTCCAAAGTCTAGGTCCGGCGTCGGATGTCGTCGCTTCTTCCCTGATGTCAGTGCGACAGTGGGTATAAAAGAACCAGCCAACGCCATTTTCTTCAGTCTTTCTTGCCGCGCGGTGCCCGAAGCAGAAGCAGTTCGCAAGTGCCGGTCGGCCAGCTCCTGAGATTACGAATATTCTTCAACCGAAGACTTCTTGAAAGCTAAGTACCCCGTTGGGGAAACTTTTCTTGCCTCAGACCGATGTCAGACAAAGTTAATAATAGCATTTCATGTGGGAAGCAAATACCGCATAAGGATTTCCATTCCCTCTGCATTCCTTGTTTAGGCCCAGACCACGACGTCTCTGCCTGTCATTTTTGTGCTACATTCAACAGACGTACTATTAAACGTCGTGCGGAGTTCGCCCAACACTATTTTGGCAAAAAGTTTAATTACATTATGTCGTCGGATACTCCGACTCCAGTTTTGTGTAAAAGACGCAAAGATAAGGACCGACAAACGAGGTCCGTGACTTCTACCGATACCACGCTAAAGCCGACTACAGGTGCTCCGGTTCTCAGCGAGGCACCTACGCAGCCCCTGACTACTGATGACACTTCATTAGCGGTGTCTTCTGTGCCCGAGGTCGCAGGCTGTTTGGCCCACACCTCGACTACTGATACCGAAGCCACTCTTGGTGGGGAAACTCAGAGTTTAGACAGGCCTGCCACCTCTCAAGGTGTCTTCAGGCCTTCTTCTTCTTTTTCCATTAAGGCTTTCACTAAATCTAAAGCAGCCATGCATACTAAAAGGCAAGCTCCACAGGGCCCCTCTCAAGGCCCCATGCCTAAAAAGCAGATGCTCAAAATGGCTGAGGATTTGATTACTCTTAGGGGTTCTCAACCCCCCTTCGGACAAAAGGCCCAGAGTGGAGGAAGAATACCCTTCCTCGGACCAGGCCTCCGTTACTTCAGAGCATTCTGAGGACCAGGAACATTCATACTCCCCTTTTGAAGATTCTGATGCAGAGGAGTCCATTCCCTCTGTCCCCCCCCCCCTGAGGATTACTCTTTTGGGGAAACCTTGCATACCTTGAGGGAACACTTCCACTGGGAAGGCCAAGAGTACTCAGACTCCAAGAAAAGGCTCAGGGATTTCCTCTTGCTCCCTCAGCACAGGCCTCTGGCTATACCTCCTGATGTGTATTCAGAGGCCAGCCTTAACCCAGATTCTTTACCTCCAGCTCCAGTCAAGCCTGACCGGTATTACCGGGGTCCTGATTCACACCAATTCCTATACAAAAGCCATGCGGCTGACCCAGAAACTATTTCACAGGGTCCCAAGGGAATTAAGGCCTCCACTGCCAAAAATCCATTGCCTTCAGAGAGAGATTCCAGAGCTTTAGAAAGGTGGGGGAAAAAGGTATACACCTCGGCCACCTTAACCATGAGGGCATTAAACTGTCAGTTCCATATGTTAAAGTATCAACAGTTTTTGTTATCTCAATTGAAAAGCAAAATGTCACAACCTGAACAACCAGACTTGAAGGAGTTGCAGGATTTGTTGCACAGTGCAGAGCAAGTGGGTAAACATACCTTGCAATGTGGTTTTGATGCTTTAGAGGCCTCATGCAGAGCTGCTGTTACAGGATCAGTCATACGTAGACATGCTTGGCTCAGAGAAAACCTTACCAGATCATGTCAAAGCTAAATTACTAGATGCACCTCTTCAAAAAGATGATTGTTTGGTGTTAAAGCTGAGGAGGTATTAAAGAAAATGGAGGAAAAGGCAAAATCAATGCAAACAGTGAAAGATTTCCTACAGGTACAACCTCCACGTTTCAGTAGAAATTGGCCTTCAAAAAATTGGTCTTTTCCAGCCACAGACAGACCTCAAAGAGGTAGATACAGACACCTGAGGGGTAGAGGGCAATCTCAAGGATCATTTAGAGGCAGACAATGGCAAGCACCTACACCAAGAGGTGGTGAGGATAGTTCACAGCCATTCAGAAAGCAGAACCAATGACTTTCCCCTTTGCATGCCAAGCAAGGCTCAAATGGCAGCACCTTTAGGCGGAAAACTAGCATTATTTTCGAAAAATTGGCATACTGTCACAAAAGACAAATGGATCCTGGACATTATAGACAGAGGCTACAGATTCCACTTTCACACCCTTCCAAAAATGAGAGGCATGCCAAACCTGCCACACAATCAAAGGGCAGAGGCACAAAAACAAATTTCAGATCTCATGGACATGAAAGCTATTCAAGAGGTACCTGCACAAGAACAGGGTCAAGGTTTTTACTCCAGACTATTCCTGGTACCAAGGAAGGGCAAAGACTGGAGACCTATTTTGGACCTATCCATCCTAAATACATATTTACTCGTACCAAAATTCAAGATGCTCACATTACAGCAGCTTCTTCCCATGCTGGGCAAGGAGTCTTGGCTGGTAACATTGGGCCTCAAGGAGGCATACCTGCATGTCCCAATCAGACAAGATTGCAGAAGATACCTCAGATTTCTTGCAGGTTCAACCCATTATCAATTCTCTGCATTGCCCTTTGGCTTATCTACTGTGCCCAGAGTGTTCACGAAATGCCTGGCATCAGTAATTGCCTTCTGCAGACTTCAAGGGATACAAATATACCCATATTTGGACGACTGCCTGATCCAAGAGGACAGCAAACACATACTTCTGAAACACCTGGCGTTTGTAATAATGTTGTTGAATTCTCTGGGATACACAGTCAACAAAAAGAAATCAAGACTAATACCCTCTCAAACAATAATTTTCCTGGGTGCCAGCTTGAATACAAACACCCAGATGGCCTACCTCACGCCAGAGAAACAAGGGCAACTAACTCAATACTTCAGAAAACTGGCAACCTTCACCAGGCTGACTGCAAGGAAAATCCTGCAGGCTCTGGGATTCATGGCATCTTGCATTCTGCTAATCCCATGTGCAAAGCTGCATATGAGGAAACTTCAATGGTACCTAAAAAACTTACGGTCTCAACACAGCTACAGTTTGGAAACAATTATACCACTGATTCCATGTCTTCAAAAGGAATTTCTGTGGTGGGCTCAAGCATGCCAAAGAAACATAGGTCTCCCATTCTGCAAGCCTCAAGCAAATCAAGTCATCACAACAGACGTCTTGGACTACGCCTGGGGGGCACACATGACAGATAGGTGCATTCAGGGCAATTGGTCACAAAAAGAAAAGCATCTACACATCAATCAAAAGGAAATGCTAGCAGTATTAAATGCTGTTATGGCTTTCAAAGACCTACTGCATCCAGGTCAGCTATTGATAAGGACAGACAACACCACAGTGATGTGGTACATAAACTAACAGGGAGGAGCCCATTCATATCCCCTATGCAGGCTAGCCATGTCTCTTTGGAACATGGCTCTGGAATTACAAATCCAACTTCAAGCACAGTTCCTGCCAGGCAAGGAAAACACGCTGGCAGACAACCTGAGCAGAAATATGACAGATCCACACGAATGGAAGTTGCATCCTCAAGTTTTTACAAAGATAATTCACGCATGGGGATGGCCAGACATAGATCTCTTTGCCACCCACTGTAATATTTGAGGTAAATTCAGTATTCCAGGATTCTGACCCTTTTTCTGATTCCAGGCACAAAACAGTTTACATTTTGCGGAGTAGGCTTTTCTAGTAGAAGGCCTTCTGGCCTCCAAAATGACATCCTGCACCTCCTTGACAAAATTCTGCTCAAGGACCATTCATCCACAGGCCTGGAAAGTGGACGCACTCTCTCTGTTGGACAACAATGACAGTTTATGCCTTTCCACCTCTTCCTCTGCTGCCCAAAGTTTTATTAAAAGCCAGAGCAGACAGACCAAAGATGATTCTCATTGCTCCAGACTGGCCAAGACAACACTGGTACCCACTCCTGAGGAGCCTGACGCACTCCCCACCATGGATCCTGCCTCTTAACGCCTCTTCTGACTCAGCACAACTTCAAAACTCTTCACAGTCAGCTGAAAACACTCAATCTAGCCGCATGGAGGATTCCTTAAATTCACAACAGACCCTACTCTCCAAGGAGATGCAGGATGTCATTTTGGAGGCCAGAAGGCCTTCTACTAGAAAAGCCAAGCCTACTCCGCAAAATGGAAACGGTTTTGTGCCTGGAATCAGAAAAAGGGCCAGAATCCTGGAATACTGAATTTACCTCAAATATTACAGTACCTAGCTGAGATGCTAAGCAGTGGACTTTCATTCTCCTCCATCAAAATCCATGCCTCAGCCATTTCTGCGGAATACAACACTGATCCTCCTTTATTCTCTCACCCTCTCTTAAGACGGTTCATCAGAGGGGCTAAGAATATAAATCCCTCAAGGAAGCAACCAGTACCTGCTTGGGACCTCAATTTCATTCTAGAAAAACTGACCTTGCCTCCTTTTGAGCCAGCTGCTTCAACAGAACTGCAATATTTGTCATGGAAAACGGCCTTCCTTCTGGCTATCACCTCAGCACGCAGGGTTTCGGAACTACAAGCCCTCATGGCTGTGCAGCCTTTCATCATTTTCCATCAGGACAGAGTTTCCTTACGAACCAATCCTTCATTTATGCCAAAGGTAGTATCCAGGGTAGCCTTGAATCAGGCTATCCACTTACCTACCTTTTACCCTAATCCACAAAACAAAGGGGAAGAGACTACTACATTCCTTGGACATTCACAGACAGCTGCGTTATTATTTGGACAGAACAAAGCCTTTCAGAAAATCAGAGCAACTCTTTGTGTCCTATGCTGCTGGTGCTCAAGGGAAGCCTATTTCCAAACAGACAATCTCAAAATGGATAGCCCACTGCATACGCTTTTGTTACTCTTTTCATGGCAAAACTGTACCTACAGGCATCAGATCTCACTCCACAAGGGCCACATCTACCTCTGCAGCTTTCCTCAGGGGGGTTCCTACCAAAGATATTTTGGAAGCAGCCACTTGGAGTTCTGTACATACTTTCTCCCAGCACTATCACCTACCATTATACTCCAAATCTAGAGCGGGCTTTGCCACTGCAGTCTTGCAGGGCATACTGGCTCCTCCTAGTTCCACTTAGTGCCTACCACCCCTTTTTTAGCTTTGGGATTCTACCCATCTGTTATGACTGCAGCTGTATGCACGATGAACATAGTACAGTTTTGTACCTACCATAAATGTAGATGTTCGAGTGCTAATACAGCTGCAGTCCAGGTTTCCCCTCCCTCCTTCCCCTCATGGGGCAGGCCTAATGGCTAACACCCCCTCATACAACCTCATTGGGATATTCTTTTATGGTGTATTTGCTTGCAACTACTGTTTTTTGATTATATTGCATTGCATTATTGCATAAATTAATGCTTTTCCTTCCTTCCTTCTGGGGGCACCTGACATCTGGGGCAAGAAAAACTGAAGAAAATGGCGTCGGCTGGTTCTTTTATACCCCTGTCGCACTGACGTCAGGGAAGAAGCGACGACATACGACGCCGGACCTAGACTTTGGAATTCGGCCGACTGAGGACCCGCCTGACTGCAGGAAAACCCATCTGTTATGACTGCAGCTGTATTAGCACTCGAACATCTACATTTATGGTAGGTACAAAACTGTACGTTCTCTTTCCCAGGATGCTCCTCTGGAGGGTTCCTCCCAAGGGTGGTGAGGGTGAATCAGAACGGATGCTGCCAGCGGGGCAGGGGCAGTCCACAGAACTAGGGCTTCCACAGGGCTTTTTCCAGTTGGCTGTTTCAGTGATCCTGAATGGTTTCCAGACTGCTGTTCTCTGGTGGCATTCGAGGGTCATCTAGCTGTCTACTCCAAAGCTTGGGAGACCATCACCTCAGACGGCTGGATTTGAGAGTCATATCCAGGGGTTTTGTCATTCCCTTTACTGAAGTTCCATACTGTCTCTCACAGCAACACGCAGATGTACCCACCCCATCAGAGACTTCGTGCAGTAGCAGAGATCAAAAAGCTGCTCACAAAGTCATTTAGGAGGTCCTACCAGACAAGGTAAGATTCGGGGGCTATTCCAGATTCGTTTTAGTATCAAAGAAAACAAAGGGCCCGAGGCCAATCTTGGGTTTAAGCAAACTAAACCAGATCATCAAAAAGACCAAGTTGTGTGTGATCTTTGGCAGTCCGTATTACCTACTCTGAGAAAGGATGATTGGATGTGCTCAATAAACCTCAAAGATGCTTACCATCACATCAAGATAGGCATTTCCAGGGGGTTCCTTCGCTTCCCTCTGGGAGTCCATCTCTTATCATTTCAGGGTACTGCCATTTCATCTCACCACAGCCTCCTGGGTGTTTTCCAGGTGTATGGCAATGGTCGCAGCCTGTCTCCAGGAGCAGGGATTTTAAGTCTTCCCAGACTTGGAAGATAAGCTTACCTGTGTCTAAAGTAAATTTATCCAAGTGGCTGTCAGATTGTAATTTGTTTGCACATTCTTTGAAAGGGAAGACTCTTCTACAGCAGCCTAAAGGTCCTTCATCTAGGGCTGTAGCTAACTCTACATCCTTTCATTCTAGAATACCTATGGATGATAATTCTGCTTCTGCTACTTGGTTGGGCCACCAGTCTTTTGTATTTTATTATAAGCTAGACATTCAATCCAGGTCCAGAGCTTTTTTTAGATGTTCTTCCTGTTTCACTGTTGCAGTCATTACATTTGGGTAATCTGCTGGCAGGTTTCCCTCAGTCGGCCTGAATTCCAAAGTCTTGGGTCCTGCTTCGGTTGCTGTCTCCTCTTCCATGACGTCCGGTCGTCAGGGGGTATAAAACAGGTAGCTGACGCCATTTTCTTTGGTCTTTCTTGCTGCGGGGTGCCCGAAGAAGAAGCAGTTCGCAAGTGCCGGTCGGCCGACTCCTGCAATTTTCGTTTTCGAGTTGCAGAACCGAAGTCTTCAACTAAAAGCTAAGTACCCCGTTGGGGAAACTTTTTCTTGCTCTTTACCGATGTCAGTAAAAGTTAATAATTACATTACTTGTGGGAAGCAAATGCCTCATAAGGATTTTCATTTGTACTGTATTCCTTGCCTAGGCCCTGACCACGACGTACCTTGCTGTCGGTTTTGTGCTTTATTTAATCAGCGCACCATCAGTCATCAGTACATTTTTGCTTCTAAATATTTTGGTTCTCTGTTTAATTATCCAGAAATGACGTTGGTTAGCCATCCGACTACCGGAATTTCAAAAAAACGCAAAGATAAAGGCAGAGACAGGCCGTTGAGGTCCAAAACTGCTGACGTTTCTCCTAAGCCAGTCGCCAGTTCGCTGGTACTCAGTGAGACGCTTTCGCAGCCCCTGATACCCACTACTTCTGATTCACAGGCCTCTACTGAGACCCATTCAGAGTCCGGTATGCCGCGAGATGCTTCACATATGGAACCCACGGATGTCTCCACCTTGGATGGGTCCGTAACCGCTGAGCAGGCACCGGCTTCTGAGGGTATATTCAGGCCTACAGACTTGCATATTAAACCGTCTCCAACTTCAGTGCTAAGGCCTAAACCTCGATCTAGGTCTATAAAACAGACGGCCAGGCCACATGTTCAGGCCCCTATGCCTAAAAAACAAATTATCAAAATTACTGAAGATTTGATTACTCTAATCAGGGGTAGTCAACCCTCCAAGAGGCCTAGGATTGAATTTGACTATGAATCTTCTGAACAGGACTCTGTTTCTTCTGACTCTTATAATGATCTGGATTTGTCCATACCTACTTATGAGGACTCTAATGCAGAGGAATCCATTCTCTCTGCTTCTCCGCCTGAGGATTTCTCTTTTGGGGAAACTTTACATACCTTAAGAGAGCATTTCCACTGGGAAAGTCAGGATTTCCCTGAATCCAAAACGAGGCTTAGGGATTTCCTTCTCCTTCCTCGGCATAGGGCTTTGGCTATACCTCCTGTATTAGATATTGTTGATGTGTTTTCGGAATCCAGTATGGCCCCTGATTCCTTGCCCCCAGCAAGCCAGACAGGTACTACAGGGTTCCCGAGTCCCACAAATTTCTTTTCAAAAATCTTGTTGCAGACCCTGAAACCATTTCTCAGGGCCCCAAGGGCATTAAGGCTTCTACTGCTAAAAATCCTGCCCCTTCTGTTAGAGACTTCAGGGCACTGGATAGATGGGGTAAAAAGGTTTATACTAATGCAACCTTAGCAATCAAGGCTTTAAACTGTCAATTTCATATGCTAAAATATCAACAGCATATCATGGGACTGCTTAAACAGAAAATTATGTTGATTTCTGACTGTGGAGAAAAAAGATTTGCAGGATTTATTGCATTCAGCTGAACAAGTTGGCATACATACTTTGCAATGTGGATGTTCTTCATCTCACATTGCTGCAGTCATAACCTGTGGGTAGTCCGCTGTCCTCGGTCGGCCCGAATACCAAAGTGTTAGGCCGGCGTCGGTCATGGTCGCTCAGATCTGACGTCAGTACGCCGTGGTACTAAAGCGCATGACCGACGCCATATCCTCAGTCTTTCTTGCCGCATGGTCCGAAGCAGAAGCAGCATTTGCAAATGCCGTTCGGCGTCCTGAAATTTTCGTATTCTGAGTTTCAGACCGAAGACCAAGTTGGGCTAAGTACCCCGTTGGGGAATATTTTTGTCTTTTCTTGCCTCAGTTAAATCCGGATGTCAGAAAAAGTAAATAATTGTATTTCTTGTGGGAAGCAGATACCTCATAGGGATTACCACTCTCTCTGTATTCCTTGCTTGGGGCCTGAGCACGACGTAGTCGGGTGTCGCTTTTGTGCTAGATTTAATAAGCGCACCATTAAACGCAGGTTAGATTGTGCTAGACTTGTCTTCGGTAAGCGGTGTAATTACAATATGCCGTCGGATCCTCCGACGCCCGCTACCGCTAAGAAGCGTAAAGAAAAAACGTTAAAGTCCAAGCAGGATGAGTCGTCCGTTACGGACGCCAGTTCTTTGGAAACTACGGTGGAATTTGTGGATCCAGCCGAGGTTTCAGCTGAATCTCAGGGGGAGCCTTTAATCTTGCAGGATGTGGCCTCTCAGGAGTCGGGTCAGGCTGAGGGGGCCTCTCAGGTCTCTGTAGTCCCTTCTTTGCATAAGGTGGTTAGGCCTTCTACTTCTGTCTCTAAAGCACCTTCCAAGGTCAGGCCTGGTTTGTCTTCCACTGGTGTCAGCCCTAGTTCTGTACCTAAAAAGCATATGCTGAAGATGGCAGAGGATTTGATTACTTTAATCAGGGGTTCTATGCCCCCCCCCCCCGGATAAGAGGCCTAGGGTGGAGCCAGAGATGGAAGGATTGGAGCATTCCTCAGATTACTATGAGTCTTCGGCTGAGGACATTCAGGATTTTCCTTATTCTGATTCAGATGCAGAGGATTCATGTCCTTCTGCTTCCCCTCCAGAGGATTTTTCTTTTTCTGAAACCCTGCATTCCATGAGGGAGCATTTTAAGTGGGAAGGTCAGGATTTCTCAGATTCTCGAAAGAGGCTTAGGGAATTTTTATTTTTACCACAGCATAGGCCCTTGGCTATTCCCCCTGTTTTGGATGTTGTACAGGATGTTTTCTCTGAAGCTTCCCTTAATCCTGATTCTTTACCTCCTGCCCCTGTTAAACCAGACAGGTATTACAGAGTGCCAGAGGCTCATAAATATTTGTATAAGAGCCCAAGAGCTGACCCGGAGACTATTAGCCAGGGACCTAAGGGTATCAGGGCTTCTATTGTAAAGAATCCAGTTCCTCTGGATAAAGATTCTAGAGCTTTGGATAGGTGGGGTAAAAAAGTGTATACCTCTTCCACTCTAGCGATGAGGGCTTTGAATTGCCAGTTTCATATGCTGAAGTACCAGAATTTTCTCTTAAGTCAGTTAAAATCTAAGGTAGATGCTTTGGCAGAGGGTATTGAGTGTAAGGAATTGCAAGATTTAGTTCATGCCTCTGATCAGGTGGGTAAGCATTCTTTGCAGTGTGGTTTTGATGTTCTTCAGGCTTCCTCCAGGGTGGCTGCCACTGGATCAGTTATTCGTAGGCACGCCTGGCTTAAGGATCAGAATTTGTCAGAGCATGTTAAAGCTCGAATTTTGGATGCTCCCCTTCAATCTGAAGTTCTATTTGGTTCTCCTGTGGAGTCAGTTTTGAAGAAAATGGAAGACAAAGCTAAGTCCATGCAGACAGTTAAGGAATTTTTACAGGTGCAGCCCCCTAAGTTTAGCAGAAATTGGCCTGCTAAGGGATGGGCTTATCCTTCTTCTGATTTACAGTCTAGGGGCAGATCTAGACGTGGTAGGGGCAGAGCTCATGCTCAGGGTTCTTTCAGACCGAGGACGTGGAGTTCCCCTGCACAATCTTCAGGTGAGGGCAGGGGGTCAGCCTTTTCGTAAACAGACCCAATGACCTGTATCTTCAGCTGCCAGATCCCTCCTGTCTGGCAGCTCCTCTGGGAGGAAAGTTGGCACTTGGCTTTTAGTCACCCAGGACAAATGGGTGTTGGACATTATAGATCGAGGCTACAAATTTTATTTTCACACCTTGTCTCCTTTCAGAGGCATGCCAGACGTTCCTCCTCAGCAAAAGGTGGAGGCTCACAAACAGATTTCTTTACTTCTAAAAATGGGGGCTATCCAGGAGGTCCCTCCGTCAGAAGTAGGCCTAGGATTTTATTCTCGCCTGTTTCTTGTACCAAAGAAAGGAAACACTTGGAGGCCAATTCTGGATTTGTCTATTCTCAACACATACCTGGACATTCCAAAATTCAAGATGTTAACTTTGCAACAACTTCTGCCTCTGCTAGGCAAAGATCACTGGATGGTAACTCTGGATCTCAAAGAGGCTTATCTTCACATTCCTATCAGGCCCAGCTGCAGGAGGTTCCTGCGCTGGCTGGGACTTTACATTATCAGTTCTCTGCATTGCCCTTTGGCTTATCTACTGCGCCCAGGGTGTTCACAAAGGTCCTGGCTCCGGTGATAGCCTTCTTAAGGTTAAGGGGAATACAAATTTATCCTTAGTTGGACGATTGCCTGATTCTTGCTCAAGACAGTCAAGTTACTTCACCATCTACAGTATGTTATGGCAGTGTTAAGGTGCCTAGGGTATTCTGTGAACGAAACAAAGTCCAGTCTAGTACCCTCTCAGGACATGTGCTTTCTGGGTGTGAGACTGAATACAGCCTCTCAGATGGCTTTTTTGACCCCGGACAAACAAAGAAATCTTTCCCTTTACTTCCAACAATTGTCTCTACGGTCCAGGCTGACTGCAAGGACAGTCCTTCAAGCCTTGGGGTTCATGGCATCTTGTATTCTGGTGCTTCCCAATGCCAAACTGCATATGAGGAAGCTACAATGGTATCTCAAAAGCGTATGGACTCAACACTGCCATGATTTGGACACTGTCATTCAGATAATACCTTGCATCCAAAGGGAATTTTTGTGGTGGGCTCAGGAATGTCACCTAAACAAGGGACTCTCTGTGACCCAACCAGAGGCGAGTCAGATCTTAACGACAGATGCCTCAGACATGGCTTGGGGAGCACACTTCAATGGAAAATGGGTTCAAGACACGTGGCCTGCCAGACTACATTTGCATATCAACATGAAGGAGATGTTAGCAGTCCAATTTGCATTGATTGCTTTCAAGGATCTACTTCACCCAGGACAAGTGTTGATTCAAACAGACAACACAACAGTCATGTGGTACATCTACAAGCAAGGGGGAACCCATTCGTACCCTCTTTGCAGACAAGCTATGATTTTGTGGGAGACTGCTCTCAGTTTGCACCTCACTCTTCAGGCAAGGTTTCTGCCAGGAGCACAGAACTCCTTAGCAGATGTTTTGAGCAGACAGATGGTGGATCCCCACGAGTGGAAATTGGATCCTCATGTTTTTCAACAGTTGACGGTGGCTTGGGGGACTCCAGACATAGATCTGTTCGCTTCTCCACTGAATTACCAACTGCCAAAGTTTTGCACAAAGCTGTTTCACCCAAAAGCTTGGAAAGTGGATGCGCTATCATTCAGTTGGAACAACCTTCACGTTTATGCCTTTCCTCCTCTGCCTCTCCTTCCCAAGGTGCTCCTGAAGGTCAGGCAGGACAAGCCTTACATGATTCTAATAGCTCCAGATCGGCCACGGCAGCACTGGTACCCTCTGCTGAGGAGTTTAGTACGGGAGCCTTCTTGGCCTTTGCCATTAATTCCACACCTTTTGTCCCAGGCAAGCAATCATTTCCGCAATGTCAGGATTCAGTCCCTGCATCTGACAGCCTGGCGTATTCTGTTTTAGACCCTGGGGGGTCGCAGCTTCCTCAAGTTTTGAATGTCATTTTGGAGGCCAGACGGCCTAGTACAAGGAAAGTTTATGCTGATAAATGGAGGAGATTTTTTCTTTGGAGCAAAACAAAGAGCTTTGATGTTTCAGTGCCTAATTTGAGTGTTTCACTTCAGTATCTTACAGAATTATTAGACAAGGGTTTGTCTTTCTCCTCTGTAAAAGTTCATGCTGCAGCCATTTCTGCTCACTATGACTGTGACCCACCATTATTCTCTCACCCTTTGTTTAAGCAATTTCTTAGAGGGCGAAAGAACATAAGACCCCCACGTAGAGCTCCTACTCGTTCCTGGGATCTCAATTTTGTGTTGGAAAAACTCACTTTACCTCCTTTTGAACCTGCAGCTACTTCGGAGTTGATGTTTTTGTCTTGGAAGACTGCTTTTTTGTTGGCCATTACGTCTGCTAGAAGGGTATCTGAATTACAGGCTCTAATGGCAGTTGAACCCTTCCTGATATTTCATAAGGATAGGGTCTCCCTACCTACTAATCCTACTTTTATGCCTAAAGTTGTTTCTAATGTGGCCTTAAACCAATCTATTCATTTGCCTACATTTTATGCTGATCCCCAAAATAAGGGGGAAAAAATTTTGCACTCTTTGGATATTCACAGGCAGTTACGTTATTATTTGAGCAGAGCTAAAGGGTTCAGACAGTCCCAACAGTTATTCATTTCTTTTGCCTTGGGTTCACAGGGAAAACCTGTTTCAAAACAAACTATTTCTAAGTGGATTGGCCATTGCATTGCTTTTTGTTATTCTCATCATGGTAAGGAGGTTCCGGCTGGAATCAGACCTCATTATACTAGGGCTACTGCCACTTCTACTGCTTTTTTACTATTACTTCTGCCAGACGTATTTCTGAACTTCAAGCTTTATGTATCAAAAGTCCATACTTGATTTTTCATAGTGATAGTCTCTAATCCGTCATTTCTGCCTAAAGTGATCTCTGAAATGTCTATTAAATCAAGCCAGTGAATTGCCAGTTTTCTTTCCCAGTCATTCAAACCGAGGAGAGTATTGCCTACATACCCTAGATGTACACAGGCAAATCCGTTTTTACTTAAAACAGGACTAAACTTTTTCGTAACTCTGACACGTTATCTTTGGCCTTTTCTGGACCTAGATTAGGATCTGCTGTTGCTAAGGTCACAATAACTAGATGGTTGAAGGACTGTGTGACCTTTATTTATACACAACGTAATATATCATTGCCTTCTACCATGAAAACTCATTCAACAAGGTCGGTGGCAACTTCTGCTGCTTTCCATGCCAGAGCTTCTTTACATGAGATCTGTGCAGCTGAAACATGGGCTATGCCTCATACCTTCATCAGTCATTACAAATTGGATTTGGCCTCCAGGGGAAGAGCATCTTTCGGTTCTATGGTGCTCAGGAATGTCCTTCCATGAGAGCCTCCCCAGAATTGAGGTAGCTGGGGACTCTGTCCCATGCGTAAGGAATAGCCGAGGATTAACAATATCAGATAAAGAAGTTATGTCTTACCATAACGTTCCATCTGTATTGTTGATCCTCGTTCAGTCATTACTACCCTCCCTCCTTCCCCCTCCTGTGGTTTCTAGTAGATCTCACCATCTGGTTCTCTTAGGTTATTTGACCAGAGGTAGCCTCTACCTTCTTTGACTTGCAAACACAATTTGAGGTAACAGGGAGAGGGGGATTGTGGTTAAGAGTTTAGCTCGAGAGTTTGAAGCTGACACGAGCTTGGAAAATGGCTGTCTCGGTTCTGAGCTTGGAACCGATACCTATGCGTAATGACTGAACGAAGGTCAACAATAGAGATGGAACGTCATGGTAAGACATAACTTCTTTTTCTGCTCCCAGGGACCATCAGTACTGTGCAAAAGGATTAATAGTCGATGCCATGTTGGCAGCGGCTGCCACTAAAAAGGAAATGGATGAGGAAAGTTCCACTGTTCATCCCCCTAACCAGGAGTTGAGGGTGATGGACAGATTTGGGTGATGGACAGATTTGGGAAGCAGGATGTTCTTCGTGTTTCACTGTTGCAATCATCACATTTGGGTTATCTGCTTCCAGTAACCCTCAGTTGGCCTTATTAACAAAGTCTTGGGTCCTGCGTCGGTTACTGTCCCTTCTTCCATGACATCAGGTGGCCAGGGGTATGAAACATGCAGCCAACGCCCTTACATCAGTCTTTCTTGCCGTGCCCGAAGTAAAAGCAGTTTGCAAGTGCAGGTCGGCCGACTCCTGAAATTTTCGAGTTTCAGAACCGAAGTCTTCAACTAAAAGCTAAGTACCCCATTGGGGAAACCTTTTCTTGCTGTAAACAGATGTCAGTAATAGTAAATAATTGCATTACTTGTGGAAAGCAAATACCTCAAAGATTTTCATTCGTACTGTATTCCTTGCCTACGCCCTGACCACGATGTACCTCGCTGTTGGTTTTGTGCCTTAGTTAAACCACGAACTGTCCGTCGTCGGTATATTTTCGCTTCTAAATATTTTGGTGCTCAGTTCAGTTATCCTGATATGTCTTCGGTAAGCCATCCGACTACCGACATTCCGAAAAAACGCAAAGATAATGGCAGACAGGCCACCTAGGTCCAAAGCTGCCGACAACGCTTCTCCCAAGCCAGTCGCCAGTTCACTGTTCTCACGGAGGTGCTTTCGCAGCCCCTGATACCTGCTACTTCAGATTCGCAGGCCTCTACTGAGACCCATTCAGAGTCCGATATGCCACGAGATGCTTCAATTGTGGAACCTGAAGATGTCTCTACCTTGGATGGGTCCGGAGCCACTGTGCAGGCACCGGCTTCTGAGGGTGTATTCAGGACTACTGACTTGAATATTAAACCGATGACATCTTCTTCTTCAAAGCCTAAAACTCGTACCATGGCTAGAAAACTGACGCCCAGACCACATGGTCAGGCCTCTATGCCTAAAAAACAAATGATAAGAGTGGCTGAAGACCTTATTACTTTAATCAGGGGAAGCCAGCCTTCCCCCTCTAAGAGACCTAGGGCTGAGTTTGCTTATGATACTTCTGACCAGGATTCTGAATTTTCTGATGTTCTTCGTGTTTCAGTGTTGCAGTAATTACGTTTGGGTTATCTGCTTGCAGGTAGCTCTCAGTCGGCGTGGTTAACAAAGTCTTGGGTCCTGCGCCAGTTGCTGTCCCTTTTTCCATGACATCAGGTCGTCAGGGGTATAAAACATGCAGCCGACGCCATTACATCTGTCTTTCTTGCCGTGCGGTGCCCGAAGCAGAAGCAGTTCACAAGTGCCGGTCGGCCGACTCCTGAAATTTTCGTTTTCGAGTTTCAGAACAGAAGTCTTCAACTAAAGCTAAGTACCCCATTTGTGAAACTTTTTCTTTCTCCTTACCAATGTCAGTAAAAGTTAATAACGGCATTACTTGTGGAAAACAAATACCTCATAAAGATTTTCATTTGTTATGTATTCCTTGCCTAGGCCCTGACCACGATGTACCTTGCTATCGGTTTTGTGCTTTATTTAATCAGCACAGTATCTGGCGTCTGTATATTTTTGCTTTTAAATATTTCGGTTCTCGGTTTGATTATCCGGAAATGTCGACTGTTGCAAAGATAAAGACAGAGACAGGCGGCCGAGGGCCAAAACTGCCGACGACGCTTCTCCTAATCCAGTCGCCAGTTCGCCATTACTCAGTGAGGCGCTTTTGCAGCCCCTGATGCCCGCTATTTCTGATTCGCAGGCTTCTACTGAGACACATTTGGAGTCCAGTATGCTGCGAGATGCTTCAACTATGGAACCCGCGGATGTCTCTACCTTGGATGAGTCCGGAGCCGCTTTGCAGGCACCGGCTTCTGAGGGTGTATTCAGGCATACAGACTTGCATATTAAACCAATGCCTCCTTCACTTAGGCCTAAATCTGGAACCATGCCTAAAAAATTGATGCACAGTCCACATGCTCATGCCTTAAAAAAAAAAAGAAAAAAAAAGAAAAAAAAAATGATAATGGCTGAAGATCTAATGATGCTAATCAGGGGTAGCCAACCCCCCCCCCCCCTTCCTAAGAGGCCTAGGACTGAAGTTGTTTATGAATCTTCTGACCAGGATTCTGTTTTTTCTGATGATCTGAATTTGCCCTTATCTACTTATGAGGATTCTGATGCAGAGGACTCTTTCCCCTCTGCTTCCCCTCCAGAGTATTTTTCTTTTGGTGAAACCTTACATACTTTAACAGAGCATTTCCACTGAGAAAGCCAGGATTTTTCTGATTCAAAGAAGAGGCTCAGGGATTTTTTTACTCCTGCCTCAGCATAGACCTTTAGCTATCCCTCCTGTACTAGACATTGTTGACTATGCTTTTTCAGAATCTAGTTTAGCCCCTGATTCCTTGCCTCCTGCTCCCAGAAAACCTGACTGATATTACAGGGTCCGTGAGTCACACAAGTTCCTTTAAAAAATCCTGTTATGGATCCAGAGACCATTTCAGGGACCCAAGAGTATTAAAGCTACTACTGCCAAAAATCCTACCCCTCTGACAGAGACTCCAGGGTGCTGGATAGATGGGGTCAGAAGGTATGCACTTCTGCAACTTTGGCCATTAGGGCTTTAAACTGCCAGTTTCATATGTTAAAGTATCATCAGCATATTACTGGATTGCTTAAACAGAAAATGATGTTGATTCCTGATTGTGCTGAAAGTAAGGATTTACAGGATTTACTGCACTCATCTGAACAAGTTGGAAAACATACTTTGCAGTGTGGTTTTGATTCACTAGAGGCATCTTGCAGGGCTGCTGTAACTGGGTCTGTACTTAGGCATGCTTGGCTTAAGGAGCAATCCTTGCCAGATCATGTTAAAGGGAAATTACTGGATGCTCCCTTAAACCAGGGCTGCCTGTTTGGCAACAAGGCAGAAGTTGTTCTTAAAAAGATGGAGGAAAACGCAAAATCTATGCAAACTGTTAAAGATTTTTCACAAGTACAACCTCCAAGGTTTAGTAGGCATTGGCCTTCCAAGAATTGGTCCTTTCTTGCCTCTTCCAAACCTTCTCAGTCCAAGGCCAGATCCAGCAGAGCTTCCAGGCTTCAGTCCCAGGGTACACACAGGTCTAAGCAGTGGGGGCCTCCACTTCCAAATCTGGGAGTAATAAAACTCCCCCTATGGTAAACTGTCTCAACGACTTTGTTTTAAGACTTCCAAGCACTTCTCAACTAACTGCCCCTTTGGGGGTAAAGATTGCTCTTCATGCAAAGAACTGGGAACTCCTTACCCAGGACAAATGGGTTCTAAATATAGTGTCCCAGGGATACAGATTTCACTTCCACATGTTAAATACACCAAGTGGGTGGCCAGTTCTACCCCTAAATCAGTGGGCAGAGGCCCAAAAGCAAGTACTTTCTTTTCTAAGCATTGGGGCTATTCATTTGGTACCAGAAGAGGAAAAGGGACAAGGTTTCTAATCAGAAACCAGAAAGGACAGTTCATGGCATCCTATCCTGGACCTGTCTACTCTAAACATTTTTTTTGGTGATCCCAAAATTCAAGATGCTGACTCTTCACCAGTTGCTCCCTATGCTAGTCAAAGATGCCTGGTTGGCAACACTAGATTTAAAGGAAGCATAACTGCACATCCCAATCAGGGAATCTTGCAGAAGATACCTACGCTTCAAAGCAGGCTACATGCACTATCCATTCTCTGCACTGCCCTTTGGCTTATCTACTGCTCCCAGGGTATTCACAAAGTGCCTAGCTCCAGTCATTGCATTTTGCAGGCAAATAAATATTCAGATATACCCGTACCTAGACGATTGTTTAATTCATGCAGAAAGCCAGGACATACTTTTGAATCATCTGGTCTTTGTACAAAGGGTGCTAACTTGTCTGGGGTACAGCATAAACGAAAAGAAATCACACCTGGTACCCTGTCAACAAATTACATTCCTGGGAGCAAGCTTGACTACAACTTCCCAGGTGGCTTTCCTCACGCCAGAGAAAGAAATTCATTTGACAACCTACTTTCAAACAAGTGGCCACAAAAACCCTGCTGTCTGCAAGGAAATACTACAAGCCTTGGGGTTCATGGCCTCCTGCATTCTTCTAATTCCATATGCAAGACTTCATATGAGGAAACTACAATGGTATCTAAAAAGCCTATGGTGTCAACATTCTCAGGATCCTAGAAGCAATGATTCCTATCATACCTTGCCTTTGCCTAGAGTTTCTTTGGTGGGCAGAGGCCTGCCACCAAAACAAGGGACTACCATTCACACTACTCCCTGCTGCCTAAACCCTAACAACAGACGTTTCAGACTATGCATGAGGGGGCTCACCTGGCAGGGAATTGCATTCAGTGCAAATGGAACCCAAATCAAATTCACCTGTATATCAGTCAAAAATAAATGTTAGCTGTACAGAATGCTCTCACAGCCTTCAAGGACCAAATTCTTCCTGGACAGTTAATGGTAAAGACTGACAACACCACTATTATGTGGTACATAAACAAGTAGGGAGGTACACATTCTTACCCCCTCTGCAGACTAGCCATGGCATTGTGGAACACAGCTCTGAGCTACCAAGTGCATCTACAAGCTCAATACCTGCCAGGAAAACTGAATACACTGGCAAACGAACTAAGCAGAAACCTCATGGATCCACACGAGTGGAAACTGGAACCAAGGATTTTCAAGGATTTACCTCTACTCTCCTTTATTATGCTTAAAAGCTTTTTGGTGTATTTGCTTTTTTGTTGGAGGTATAACCTTCTATATTTATAGATTTAATTGCTTCCCATTAGGGGGGGCACCTGACATCTGGGGAAGAAAAACTGATGTAATGGCATCTGCTCCATGTTTTATACCCCTGACGACCTGACGTCACGTAAGAAGGGAAAGCAACTGACGCAGGACCAAAGACTTTGTTAATCAGGCCGACTGAGGGCTACTGCAAGCAGGTAACCCAAATGTGATGACTGCAACAGTAAATACACTCGAACATCTACATTTATGGTAAGTGTACACAACTGTACTTTTACGCATCATCGACCTTTTACCATTAGGTCCTTGAACTTTTTTGGCACATTTCACTAGGTTCCAGAGGGATTTGGTCAAGGTGCTATTGGATACCCTAGCGGGAGGAGTAGCTGCAGGGGTCTGGGAAAAAGTGGCCTCCCAGTTAGCTACTCTGGAGTCTCTAATTCGTCCATGAGGCTAATTGCACATGCAGCCGAAGGAGCGACCAAGTCAAGAGGTTCAGGTGTTGCAATTCGACGACACTCTTGTATGCTCCTGTGTGATTTTGTCAGAGCCATTCAAGTCTTCCTTCGTCAATGCTCCCTGTGATGGATCCTCCTTATTCGGCCCGAAAGTTAAAGAAACTCTGTCCAGGTGTGAGAAAGATGGAAAGACCCTGTCTGCATTGGGCATATGTTTTTCTGCTCCCCAACGAGCCTATTCCAGGAATCGGAGGAGTTGGAAGATGTGGTTCAAGAAGTCCCAGAGGTCTTTCCAGGACACACATGGTGCAGCTCCCCTCTGGGCAGAGGGGTGAGTTCTAATGATAGATGCCATCCGAAAGGTAGAGGTGGCCCACAGAACCAGGGTTTCAGAGCGACCTTCTCTGGCCAACCCTATCAGTGCTCCTAAAAGGAGGCCCGGTTACTTGCCTTTAGAGGCAGTCTGGGGAAGATTTTCTTTGCACCCAGCAGCCTGGTGACAAGTGGCCACAGATGGCTGGGTGCTAAGAATTATTTCCAGAGGTTACTTTATCCTTTTCATTCTTTTTCCAGGAACTCTAACAAGACTCCCCCGATGTTCCATAAAGTCAGAGTGGCCAAGCACCCTTAGAAATTTAAAAGCTGCTAGAAAAAAGTCATCCAGGAAGTCCCACCAGACCAGATAGGATCCAGATTTTCCTCAAGATTATTTTTAGTGCCAAAAAAGACAGAGACCTGGAGAGAGATTCTAGATCTCAGCATTCTGAACAAATTTGTTCATCAGTCGAAATTCTGAATGGTCACAGTTTAATCAGTACTTCACTTTGCAGAGGAAAATGATTGGATGTGCTCTGTAGACCTTCACGACTCCTATTACCACATAAAAATGGAGAAACGCTCAAGAACCTTTCTCCACTTCCAGCTAGGAGCCAGTCACTATCAGTTTAGGGTGCAGCCCTTTGGTCTCACCACAGCCTCCACTATGCTCACCAAATGTATGGCAGCAGAAACCGCTCACTTGAGACTGCACAGATTCCGGGTTTTTCCATATCTAAATGACTGGCTCATCACCGCTTCCACCAGATGCCTTTTGCTTCAGGCGACTGAATTCACCCTGCAATTGTTCTTGCAGCTAGGCATCACTGTCAGCCTTACAAAGTCTAAACTGCCCCCCTCTCAGGATATGGAATTTATCGGGGCTCATCTCAACACACACTCTTTTGTTGCCTGACTACATCCTTACAGGCTACAGTAATAAAATCTCAAGTTTGTTCTCTCCTGTGGTCAAAGTACCAGCCGTACTTGTGCTTCAAGCATTAGGGTCCATGGCAACAGTGATCACTGTGGTCCCATTAGCGAGATTTAACATGAGATTACTGCAATGGCTTCTTGCAAATCAGTGGTCCATTCTAACCTGCCCACTGAATCACCCCATACTTATTACAAGTTGCTGCAAAAAGGACCTATCCTGGTGGATGGAATCTGAACAAATGCTTTTTGGTCGCCCCTTTGTTCCTTCTCAATCCAGAGCTATAGTGAACACACATGCCTTCCAGATAGGATTGGGGGGACATTTTCTGGGAAAGACAATCCAAGGCACTTGGTCCCTGATAGATGCCAATCTACATATCAGTGTTCTGGAGCTGAGGGTGGCGCTACTAGCGTTGCAAACATTTCACTGTGCCCTACATCAAAGAACAATTGCAGTTCAATCGGACATGTCCGTAGTGTGGTACATCAACAAGCAAGGGGGAACCAAATCCTATCCCATGTGTCGAGAAGCCCACTTTCTGATGGCAATGCACATCCCAGAGAGTTCAAACGTGATGGTCCAAAATCAGAAGAGGATGATACTCCACAACAAACGAAGCAAAGCCAGATGAATGAAAAGACAAGTCCTTTATTCGAATAAGTAAGCGCTTTCACGTTGCTTGGAACGCTTCATCAGACTTCAACAAACCATAAAATTTAAATCAACTTATATATAAGTAAAACACCAATGAAAAACACATTAGCAAGTCACATGTAAGTTACAAAAAATACATCATTTCCTTTCCATAAAAATTATATAAATATATCATAAAGATCTCATGTTAATAAATGAATAGTAGAAGTAAAATATTAAAACATACTAAAACATATTGCATAGTGAGACTTATTACTACTGTTTAATGTTTCAAAGGTTTATCTAATAAAGATGATCTCAATGAAAATTTATCATTGAGACCATGACCTTTATTCGCAGATAGCTTAATAATCCATTTTGCCTCAGCTTTTTCTGTCTTATTGCCAATATTACCAAGTCTTTCAGTCTCTGTTAACTGTCCTATTACTAAAAATCTAAAGGCATGTGTGCTGTCATTTTGTAGTACATGCTTGGCTAGGGCATTCCCTTCATTCTCTCTATGTATAGCATACAAATGCTCTCGTATCCTTTCTCTTAAGGTTCTATTAGTCTTTCCTATATAGAAACAATAACATTTTATGCAGGATGCTAAATAAATCACATTTCTTGACTTACAATCAGCGTATTCATTAAACTCATATTTAATGCCAGTATCTGGATGTATAAAAACATTAGATTTCATTATATATATACACTGGTTGCAAGAGCGACATGCAAATGTACCCTTTCTTTCAGAGGAGATCTTATTTTTAGGCAGTCTCTCATAACAAAGCATACGTTTTAAAGATTTAGTATTCTTATAGCTAAAGGATGGTTTTTCACCCACTAAGTCTTTTATACCATCATCTAATTGTAAAATGTTCCAATGTCTCTTAATAATGTTGACAATAGAAGTATTATTATTAGTAAAGGGTATCACTAGTCTCCTCTTGTCATTATTCCTCACTATAGGTCTCTCATCTATGCTGCCTTGTTTTTTAATAAAAGGACGTCCTAGATGTTAATGCGTTCAAAAGTGTCCAATGAGCATATCTCTATTGCAATAGCCTCTATGCCTAAAATCACTTTCTATAGTTTTTAATGCATCAGAGAAAACCAAATCATCACTAGTTATATTAGAAAAACATTTCACTTGATTACTCACAATATTTCTGTGTATATGGGGGGGGGTGCATGCTACTTCTGTGAAGAATAGCATTCTTCCTACATACCTTCCTAAATACTTCTGTTTCTAGAGTATTGTCTTTTTTCCTCAATGTCACATCTAAAAAATCAATTGTATTTTGTGAATACATTTCAGTCAACCTAAGAAATGTGGTAGTTCCATTGATATATAGAACAAACTCTTTTAGGAGCTCTAGTTTGCCTCCCCAAATTAAAAAAAGATCATCAACAAAACATTTGTAATATCTTATAGAAGTGGAGTAAGCCAAATGTTCTAAAACATACGTATTCCCCCAGTATGCTAACACAAGGTTAGCATAAGAGTTTGCACAAGATGTGCCCATAGCTATTCCTTTAATTTGAAGGAAGTATTCATTGTTAAAGGTAAAAACATTGTGACAAAGAACCATTTTTAACAGCATTGTGAGTTTAATAACTTGATTGTTGCTAAGTCCTTTGTTTAACAAATATAACCTTAAGAAATCTATCCCTACATCATTGGGTATGCAGGTGAAAAGAGAAACAACGTCTAGTGTTACCATATAATCTGTAGTTTCTAGAATATTGTTCTCATTGAAAGGTGCTAGTGTTTCCAAGAACTGTTTCGTATCACATAATATAGATCTAGTAGATTCCACGACTGGTCTCAAGTTTTTTTCTAGAAAAATAGATATTGTCTCAGTTAACCAGCCTCTGCTAGATACTATTGGTCTAAGCGGAGGATTATGTGTGGTCTTGTGTACCTTAGGTAAACCTCTAATTACAGGTATCACAGGTTTCTCTATCAAAAAATATTTGTAAAGTTCTTCATCAATAATCCCACACATCAACATGTCATATAAATCTGCATGTACTGTTTTTATTAACTTATCTAGATCTGACATGCTTAGTCTCTTATAAGTAGTAGTGTCTGAGAGCATTTCTAACATAGTATCATGGTAGTAGCTGGTATCTAGAAGTACTGTAGCTCCCCCTTTATCAGCTTGTCGAATGACTATACTAGTATTGTTCTTTAAATCATGAAGGGCTAACTTCTCTTCCTTGGTGATATTGTAAAAATCAAGTTTTTTATTGTCAGATTCAAAAAACTTCAACAAATCGTCACTGCAAGCTCTTTCAAACCTTTCCAATAAAGGATGTATAGCAGGCATATAAGTAGAAGGTTTTTTAAAAGACATAACATCAGTATTAAAAACATTGTTGCCAAACTGTAAACCAAGTGCAATATTTCTAACAAAACATTTTATATCAACAATTAAATCACTTACGTCAGTCCCCTGAGAGGGAATGAAGGACAAACCTTTGTTCAAAATCTTTCTTTCATTGTCCATAAGCATGTGACTGGAAAGATTAATAATCAAGTCCTGGTTACAGTTTTGAAAGTTTTTTTCTGAAGTTCTAACTGGCCTCCTGATATCTTCCTTTTCCTGGTTGTTTGTGGACTCCAATTGTGCCTCATCTCCTGTCGAAAAGGGAGTGCAAAACGAAGAGAAGTGTCATTAGATTCAGCTGAAACAGTTCCACTTGCTGAAACAGGAGTTTTTCTTCTCACTACAGGTGCTGACATGGTAGTTGTATTTAAAACATCAGAGTTCACTGTATTCACACTGGAGCGTTGTTCATTGACTGCTGCTTCTACCTGAGAAGAGGAAGCAGGCATGGAAGGAGTAGGAGCAGATAAAGTGTTACGCTCAGAGAAAGGCATTTCAATGTTAGTATGCGTCGCAGCATATGTTATCCTGGTGGATTCTCTCGGCCAGGAGAAGACATTCCCACTCGAGAAATCCATACAGTCTCTTTCTAATTTCTTCTTTTTTGCCAATAATAACTTATCTAGCGCTTGCATTGTAGTCGCTATATCAGAAAGAAGATCTTCTTTCTGTGTGTTGGTAAGGGCTGCAGTCAGTTTTTCTTCTACAGCTATAGCTTCTTGCTGAAGTTCCAACTCTATTAAAGTATATTGTTCAATAAGTAGTCTCATGTAGGCATAGCTCGTATCTAAATTAAGTTGCTGCCACTTAGACAAAAGTTCAGGATAGGCAGAGCCAAAAGTAGGCATTTTTAACAAACGAAGACCTCTAGGGACAACTTTAAAATTAATGCATGCCTCCATATGTCTTTTTTGCCACTGGGCATTCTTAATTTTACTGAGGTTGTCCTCGAGCTTTCTCATTGTTTGTAAAACATCTACATGCCAATCAGTATCTCTGTGTGTAGAGGCTGCTTTTGCTAATTCAGCATAAGACAGTTTTAAAAGTAGATTAATACCTTCTGTGAAGATTTCTGTAAGACCCAAAGATCTGGATTCAAGTAACACATTGCTGGTTTCTTCTGTCATGTCCCTTCAGTGAACAAAGTAGCAAAGTTCAGCAAGAAAAGAACACTGTCAGGGTAAGGTATCACCTCCCAAAAAAAGCACAAATCCAAAATCAGAAGAGGATGATACTCCACAACAAACGAAGCAAAACCAGATGAATGAAAACACAAGTCCTTTATTCGAATAAGTAAGCGCTTTCACGTTGCTTGGAACGCTTCATCAGACTTCAACAAACCATAAAATTTAAATCAACTTATATATAAGTAAAACACCAATGATAGTGCATAGTGAGACTTATTAGTGCCTAAAAATAAGATCTCCTCTGAGAGAAAGGGTACATTTGCATGTCGCTCTTGCAACCAGTGTATATATATATAATGAAATCTAATGTTTTTATACATCCAGATACTGGCGTTAAATATGAGTTTAATGAATACACTGATTGTAAGTCAAGAAATGTGATTTATTTAGCATCATGCATAAAATGTTATTGTTTCTATATAGGAAAGACTAATAGAACCTTAAGAGAAAGGATACAAGAGCATTTGTATGCTATACATAGAGAGAATGAAGGGAATGCCCTAGCCAAGCATGTACTACAAAATGACATCACACATGCCTTTAGATTTTTAGTAATAGGACAGTTAACAGAGACTGAAAGACTTGGTAATATTGGCAATAAGACAGAAAAAGCTGAGGCAAAGTGGATAATTAAGCTATCTGCGAATAAAGCTCATGGTCTTAATGATAAATTTTCATTGAGACCATTTTTATTAGATAAACCTTTAAAACATTAAACAGTAGTAATAAGTCTCACTATGCAATATGTGTTTTAGTATGTTTTAATATTTTACTTCTACTATTCATTTATTAACATGAGATCTTTATGATATATTTATATAATTTTTATGGAAAGGAAATGATGTATTTTTTGTAACTTACATGTGACTTGCGAATGTGTTTTTCATTGGTGTTTTACTTGTATATAAGTTGATTTAAATTTTATGGTTTGTTGAAGTCTGATGAAGCGTTCCAAGCAACGTGAAAGCGCTTACTTATTCGAATAAAGGACTTGTCTTTTCATTCATCTGGTTTTGCTTCGTTTGTTGTGGAGTATCATCCTCTTCTGATTTTGGATTTGTGCTTTTTTTGGGAGGTGATACCTTACCCTGACAGTGTTCTTTTCTTGCTGTCAAATGTGATAGTGGACAAACGAAGCAGATGCATTCTAATGCCTCCATAGTGGTCTCTCAGTCTTAAGGTTGCGAAGATCTTTCATCGCTGGGGCCAACCTTGCTGTGTGACCCTTTTGTTTCACTCCAAAACAAGTGCAGAAGTTATTTTGTCGTAATTTCCCCTCAAGGGGAGTCTCCGAGAGATGCTCTTCTCCTTGATTAGCCCTCTGGTCTCCTATGTGCCTTTACCCCTTTCCCTCTGATCCCTCTTTTCCTCAAGAAAGCAGCCAAGTTGAGAAGCAAACTAATCTTCATTGCAACCTTCTGGCCTTGACAAATTTGGTTTCCATTTTTATGGCCTCGTCTAGTTCAAACCCAGTTCCAGATCTTCTGTCTCATCCTCAGGAGACTGGTACATCCCAGTCTTCAATGTCTCAAGCTAACTGCTTGGTTCCTCCAATTCATTTAGTCGCCAGGCATAATGATAATCCATCCCGAGTACGAAAAATTTTGCTGGCATCCCATAACCATCCACCAGGAATCTCTACCTCAGTAACTGAAGAGATTTTCTATCTGGGCTTGCAATAATGGCCTTGATCACTTTTCAGCCTTAGTGGAAAAAGTTTTAGAATATTTGGCCATTCTTTTTGGTAGGGAAGCTTCTCCTTCTACTGTTAAGGTCATTCTAGTAGCCATCTCTAACTATGGCTTTGGCGATCTACCCTTAATTTCTCACAGACGTAAGGTTTTCCTCAAGGGAACTATCTGTTTAAAGCCCCCATTTAAAGATCATTTACCACCATGAGATTTAACTGTTGTTTTGCATTCACTTGTAGTTTCCCCCTTTGAACCAGCAGCTACTTGTAACTTAGAAGTTCCTCTCTTGGAAAACGCTTTTACTTATAGCTATCAGCTCTGCAAGACGAGTTTCTGAATTGCAAGCCTTATGTTCAAAACCCCCTTACTGAATTTTCCTTAAGGATAGAGTTACATTCGGGAAAAAATCCGTCCTTTCTTCCGAAGGTGGTCCAAGTCCAACATTAATCAGGCTTTTGACTTATCTGTCTTCTTTCCAAATTTTTCTAATAAATGCAAATATTGCTTACATCTGTTAGATGTTAACAGACAATTATGTTTCTATCTCAACAGAACTAAAGAATTTAGGAGATCAGAATAATTCATCTTCTCTGGCACAACTTTAGTGAAATCTATCTCTTAAGGTTGCCTTGTCAGAATGGTTAAGAGATTGCATTTCTTTCATTTATAACAAAAAAGAATCTAAAGTTTTCAATGCCAGTGAAGGCACATTCCATCAGATATATGGCTACCTCAGCTGTCTTCCATTCTAAAGTTTCCATGAGTGAAATATGGGAAGCAGCAGCATGGGCTACTCCGCATATGTTTATTACTTATTACAATTTGGATTTGGTCTCCAGGGGGAAGATCCACCTTTGGTTCTGTGGTTCTCCGGAATATCCTTCCATAAGGCCACCCAGGACCTAAAGTAGCTGGGGACTCTGTCCCATCAGTCAAGAATAGATGATTTACAACATCAGTTAAAGAAGTTATATCTTACCATAGTATTCCATCTGTGTTGTCAATCTTAGTCTATTCTTGGTCTCCCACCCTCCTTCCCTCTCCTGTAGATTCCTGGTGTAGCAATCTGTTGTCCTGGGTTTTTGTTGAAACACTCCTTGGACATGGCTTCCTCATTAGTTTCCTTCTATTGTTCTAGAAGTGTGCAGACTCGCTTTTAGGTAATATAGAGAGGAGGATTATGGGTAGACTGTTAGCTCGAGAGTTTTTTTGGCTGGCGTGAGCTATATAACGGCAGGATCAGTTTTGATGATTGGAACCGTAACCGATCAGTCAAGAATAGATGAAGATAGACAACACTGATGGAACATTATGGTAAGACACAACTTCTTTTTTCATACATTTGAAATCTAATTATCAAATGTACGTGCAGTTAATGTATATCTGTTGACCTATATTACTGAATGTTTGTTTAAAACATGTTTGCAATATGTTGGAGTGTTTGTTGCTGGGCCTCTGCCGAAAAGGTATTTTTGAGTAAATGCAGTTGTACAGACCTGGTAGACAAAAGCAAAGTAAGTAAATGCCTTCTTTTTTAATACTTGTTGAAAGTGTGCTTGTTCATGAATGTGTGTAATTCATGTATATGTATAAATGCAAATACATTTCTGTTTGTGTAATTTATTTACAACAAAAGATGGATTTCCAAAATTTGCGTAAAACTGTTACTGCTTTATTGATGTAGTCTAATGTTTAACTCAGCTGACATTCATATTTTAAGCAATTGTGTGTTTTTTCCATCTAGCTAATTGAGTCCACTAGCACATTGGATGGAGCTGTAGCATCGGGTCTGATTTTGTTTGAAAACAATGGTACAGTATATTTTGATTTCTTTTTTTAAATGAGTACTGCTCACTCTGTGTATACAGTGAGATGCCTTTTGTAAGAGAATAGTGCTAGTGTCATTGTCCATAATTTGTGATTTTGCTGCAGGCAGATTTCTGTTCTGATTCTTGCCAGAATTGCAAAGCAGTACTAATGTGCAACCCACCAACCCACACACACACTTTTAGATTATATTCCTGAAGAGGGCTCAAATCAAGTGGTATAGAGGAACATAATTCGTACCATAGTGTGGATTTTTTTTCTCCTGAGAATGTGGGCCTTATTTTTGTACTCCATTTGGGGCATGCTTGGTGGTACATTTCAGGTTTAGAATATCTGCAGATCAAGAACTGTTCTTGGCTTTGCCTTTTTTGTTGTTGCATTTTTATGATCTTTGTAGTCAGTGTTACAGCACTGATTCTACGGGCTTTCTGCTATGCAGAATCCCAGAGACTGGCCTTATTTCCAGAGTCTTTGCATCAAATCTAGCAGATGTACGTAAGACAGATGTCTTGACATCTGGATATAAAAAGGGTGTCCGACATCTTTAGTTCTTTCTACTTGTGCAGTTCGATACACTTCACATATGTTAAAAACACTTGCAGTCTGTCGGTCAGGTCATCTTTCCAGATTGTCTGTCTTCCAGTAAGAATAAGTACATTAGGGATTTTCTTCTAATTGCTTGAAGCGTGGAAAGCAAATCCTGCTTAAAGATTTTCACTTGTTTTTGCCTATTCTTCTTGGGTCCTCAGCACAATGCGTCTAATTGTCCTGACTGCACAATTCCATGCAAAAACCCTGAAACTTAGGGATGCAGTGTTAAGACGCCCGTATGGAGATCTTGTCTTCGGTTTCCACGGTGGTGTCACAACCTACTGCTGCTGCAAGGCCTTTGCAAATACCATCTCCTGCTAATGTTTTTCTGAAAAAATGGAAGGACAGAAAGAACAGTGGCTATGGCATTTCTGAGAAAGCGCCATCTCTAGTCCCAAAGTCAACCAACTCAGGTAAGGGGCCTTTGCATCCTAACCCCCCGGAGACTGCCATGATCTCCAGCCCTACCTACCACTGTTACTACGGCGTAGGTGTTGGGTTGGGTCTGAGGTCGCCCAGCAGGCCTCAACTTCAAACATTCATGTTGAGTCTGTAGGAAGACACCCTGTCTATCTCTACTACTGAAACCTTAACTGGTTGGACAACCACAACCTCAGGTCATTAATTTTAAATGGACACCTAAATCAAAGCAAATCACTTGCTGTCCGCCTCCAGAAATTTCTTCTCAGTCTGAAGCCCAAGACCTCTTAAAGCCCTCCCACATTTCTTCTACTAAAGCCACCTTAGCCAGAAGAAGCAGGGAGGTGGCCTTTTATAAAGATTCAGATTTCTCAAGCTCAGAAGATGAAAAGTTGTCCTACTGTGGGCACCTGCCACCACAAACTTACCCAGCTTCGGACACTGACATCCTCTTTCTTGCCCCCATGCCTTTCCTTTGGGGATGCCCTTCATAGAATGAAGGAGGCTTTCAAATGGGAAAGCAAACAGTTCTCACAAGCTTAGACCAAGAGAACTGCTGAGTTTGTCTTCTCCCAGGCCTCCTGTACGTTTAGTACTGGATGAGTTCTTTGAAGATATTGCTTTATGTCATGATTCTTTACTGCCTGCTACTAGGAAACCAGGATATTTCACAGAGTGACTGAATCTCACAAGTAGTTTTACAAAAATCCAAAGGCTTATCCCTTAATAGTCTAAACTGAATTCACAAAAGGTGTACTAAGGGACCAACTAGACATCTCTTATCCTAATGATAAGGAAAGTAGGCTGTTAAGATTTGGAGAAAAAAAAAACTTATATCTCTGCCACCCTTGCAATGAGAGCATGGAATTGCCTGTTCCATGTGGTAAAGTACTTGGAATCTCTTCCAAACAAAATTCTAGCTAAGGTGGATTCTGTTGTGGTTGAAACCTTATCAAAGGAAATTCAGGCGACCACAAAAAAAGCTTTACAAGTCTGCAGACATTCCCTTAAAATGTGGCCAGGGTGCCTTAAATGTATCATGCAGAGCAGCTGCCTCAAGTTCTGCCATCTGCAGACATGCAGGTCTCGGTCCCTATCAGATCAAGCTAAGGCTGAAATACTGGATGCTCCACTAGACAAAAAATTTATTTTCAGACCTCCAGATGACCAGGTTTTTGAGAAGGTGGTTAAGAAAGGAAAACAAATAAAAACTGAAAGAATTTTATTTGTCTCTGACACAAAGTTATAGTAAGAATTACTCTCAAAACCGTGGCTTTTCCCCCCAGAGTAGATGAGACAAAGGGGGAGGCCTCCCTATGGCTAGAAAACCCAAACAATCCAGAAGATGGCAACCAGAACAATCGCATAGAACAGGCAACTTCGAAGCACCACACAGTACAGAGACCAACTGTGGCTGTGTTAAATTCCAACCTCCTATACCCCTCCCCACCCTCCCCTCCAAAGTTCTTTTTGGAAGACTCTCCTTTCTACGTGAGTTGGAAACCATCACCAGGGTCCAGTGCATCCTCAACATCGTAGAAAGGTGGCACTTCATTTAGTTTAGTTTAGAGAAATTCCACCTTTCTTGAGCATTCCAAAACCACCAAAAGAGCAGGAAAACATCTTGCCACCTATCCTTGGGGAACTGCTTCACCAAGGATTCATTCAGTCTGTTCCTCCAGGAGAGCATCTGAAGGCCCATCTTGGACCTCTCAAAACTTAAGTTTCTCAATATACCAGAGTTCAAAATGCTTACTTTACAAAATGACTTTCCTTGATCTTCCACTTTTTGCTCTTGACCTAAAAGACCCTTGCATCTGTGTCCCCATACCAGACAGTCACAGAAAATCACTAAGATTTGTAACAGGCTGTCACTTCCACTTCTTTGCTTTATCATTTGGGCTGTACACTGCTCCCACAGTTTTCACAAAATGCTTAGCTTCTCTGATAGCACATTGCAGAACTATGGGAGTTCGTATTTACCCATACTTGGACAGCTGTCTCATTCAGGAAAAATTCACAACAGTGACCCCTAGATGCCTTTCAGAGTTCTATAGACTTCTTTCAGAAGGGAAATCTCCTCTTAACTCTTCAAAAGTTAGACTCTCTTCCTCAAACAAGAATCCTGTTTCTGGGAGCCCTCATAGATTTGGTCCAACAGAAAGCCTTCCTCCTCCAGGACAAGATATCTTTCTTGACCAAGTACCTGACCAGCCTGTGACCAACACAACACATTTCAGCAAGAGGATTTCTGAGAATTCTGGGTTATGTTGCATTCTGCAGTGTCATGATCCCTGTTGGAAAGTTACACACGAGAAAACTTGAGTGGTTCTCAAAAATGCTTGGGAACAGAAGTCTTAACCTCTGGATACCCTGCTGCTTCTCCTTCCATGCCTCAAGAAGGAGCTCCTTTGATGGAAGAACACAATACTGCAGAAACCCAGTGGCAAATTTCTCTTTACCAGAAGGAGACAAGACCATCACCATGGCCAGTCCAGACTTAGCATGGGGAGCCCAGTTAGGTTTCCCGAAAGTGCAGGGCATCTAGACACCACAACAGACAACATTGCATATAAATCAGAAGGAGATACTAGTAGCCTACCTGGTCATAAAGGCTTTTCAGCAGAATTTAAACCCAGGGACCTTGCAGATCTGAACACACAAAACCACAGTGATGTGGTGCGTAAGTAGTTAAGGGGGTACACTGTCCTGCCCTTTGAAGCCTCACGAGAAAGAGTTGGATGTTGGCTGAAGAACTAGGGTTAACTCTCATGGTGTCTTGTATTCCAGCTCAGAACATTACTGTGTTAGATTATAAGCAGAGACCTTCTAAATCCAATGAATGGATGCTGAAAAGACAGGTGTTACTGGACCTAACTCTGTAGTGGTGGGGAGGGTCTCCTCCATAGATCTGTTTGCATCACACCAGAACAGACAACTACAGAAGATGTCCTTCATGGATGCATCTGCAGTCATAACAACTGGGTTGTCCTGTCGTCAGGCAGCCCTTCAGTCGGCCGGATTCCAAAGTCCGGGTCCGGCTTCGGCTGATGTCGCACTTCACCCGACGTCATCTCTGTTGGTCTTCGGGTATATAAGCATCAGCCGACGCCATTTTCTCCAGTCTTTCTTGCCGCGTGGCGCCCGAAGCAGAAGCTGTTCGCAAGTGCCGGTCGGTCGGATCCAGAGATTACTTCTACCGAATACTACTTCGAAGACTTCTAAAGCTAAGTACCCCGTTGGGGACTCTTTCTTGCCTCAGCCGATGTCAGAAAAAGTTAATAATTGTTTAACACTGTGGGAAACAAATACCTCATAAAGATTTCCACTCTTACTGCCTGCCCTGTTTAGGCCCAGCCCACGACGTAGCAGCTTGTTCGTCCTGTGCTTCTTTCAACCGACAACGCTTAGGCGTCGGTCAGAGTTTGCAGAACAGTTTTTCGGTTCTGACTTTGCGTACATTATGCCGTCGGACCCTCCGACCGCATTCTGCCAAAAGCAAAGAAAAGACCGACACTTGCGGTCCGCGGTTTCGGCCGAAACCATGGTTAAGCAAACCGCGAGTGTCTCGGTTTCGGCCGAAACCGAGAAAACTGATCAAACTACACCTGAAACTTTCACTACAACTGAGGTCCCTGCTAACACTCTTGAATCGGCCTCAGAAATTTTAACCACTACGGTGCTTACCACTGACTTATCAGACACCATTCCCTTGGATGTCTCTACCCCAGCACGTGGTGCTGCTAGGCCTCCAGCAGCCATGTCCATTAAGGCCTTCGCCAGGGCTAAAGCAGCCAAGACTACTAAAACAGTGCCTGCTAAACCCCCTTCCACCAGGCCCTCTGCCAGTTCTCAAATGCTTACCTTGGCAGAAGATTTAATTTCATTAATTAGAGGATCTCAATCTCACCCAGACAGGGCCTCTCAGCCCCAGAAAAGAGACCTAGGACAGAGCCCCCTGAGCCAGTGTCCTCTGATGATTCTGCTGATGAATCAGACATAACTGACCAGCCAGAGGCTCCTTTCTCCAATTTTGAAGATTCGGATGCTGAAGAATCCATTCCAGCTGCTTCCCCTCCAGAAGAATTCTCCTTTGGGAAACCTTGCATGCCATGCGAGAACAGTTCCAATGGCAGCAACAGGATTTTTCAGACTCCAGGAAAAGACTTAGGACCTTTTTGCACCTACCTCAGCACAGGCCCTTAGCTATCCCTCCTGTTCTCTCTGTGGTGGATGATGCTTTCAATGATGCCTGCTCAGCTCCAGATTCTTTACCCCAGCCCCTGCCAAACCAGACAGATTTTACAGGGTGCCAGATACTCATCACCACCTTTACAAGGCCCCTCTTGCAGACCCGAAACTATATCCCAGGGTCCCAAGGCAGTAGCCGCGACTATAGCTAAAAACCCTGTTCCTTCTGAAAGGGAAGCAAGGTCATTAGACAGATGGGGAAAAAAGTTTACACTTCAGCCACTCTTTCAGCTAGAGCTTTAAATTGTCAGTTTCACATGATACAATACCAAGAGTTTATGCTTGATCAGTTAACTAAAAAGCTAACCACTGATGAATCTCTTGATAAGAATTATGTATTAGAAATGGTAAATAACATACAGCAGGTTAGTAACCATTCTTTAAAATGTGGCTATGATGCACTGGAGGCTTCATTTAGATCAGCCATGACTGGCACAGTAATTAGAAGGCATGCATGGCTAAAGGAGCAAGCTTTACCGGATCATGTTAAATCTAAATTGCTTGATGCTCCTATGGATAAATCTAGTTTGTTTGGTACACCTGCCCAGCAGGTTATGAAGAAAATGGAAGAAAAGGCAAAATCAGTCCAGACAGTTAAAGAATTCTTGCGGGTTCACCCCCAAGGGTTTAGCAGGAACTGGCCTGCAAAAATTGGTCCTTTCCTGCCTCCACAAGCCCACAAGGGGGCAGGAATAGGCGTTCCAGAGGCAGAAACCAATCCAGAGGAGGTGCCTACAGAGGACGACAGTGGCAAGGTAACAACAGAGGCACAGAATCAACACCTGCCTCTACATCAACACAGCCACAGTGACTTAAACCTAAACCCGCCTACCAGGGAACAAATAGCAGCTCCTCTAGGCGGAAAGCTAACCTTATTTTCAAACAACTGGCACCACATAACAAAGGACAAGTGGATTTTACGAACCACAGATCAAGGTTACCGGTTCCACTTCCACACTTTACCAGTCAAAAGAGGAATGCCAAACCTACCTCCAAATAAAAAAACAGAGGCTCTACAACAGATAATGGAATTAGCAAACATGAGAGCTGTGGAAAAAGTGCCAACAGCAGAGCAAGGAAAGGGGTTCTACTCCAGACTATTCCTAGTTCCAAGAAAGGAAAAAAGTTGGAGACCAATTCTAGACCTGTCTACCCTAAATACTTACATCATTGTCCCAAAATTCAAAATGCTGACCCTACAGCAACTTCTTCCCATGCTGGGCAAGGAGTGTTGGCTGGTAACTCTAGATCTCAAGGAGGCATACCTGCACGTCCCCATTCGACCTATCTGCAGAAGATACCTCAGATTTCTTGCAGGATCAGAGCACTATCAATTCTCAGCATTGCCCTTTGGCTTATCTACTGCCCAGAGTATTCACAAAATGCCTGGCATCAGTAATCGCCCATTGCAGACTACAGGAATTCAAATTTATCCATACCTGGACGACTGTCTGATACAAGGGGACAACAAAAGCAAGCTGACAACAGATTTACAAAGGGTCATTTACTTGCTTCAAGCACTGGGATACACAGTCAATTTACAAAAGTCAAGGCTGATACCATCCCAGACAAGGACTTTCCTGGGAGCGGAATTGGACACAGTAAGGCAAATGGCATTCCTAGCTACAGAAAAACAAAAGAACTCCCTCTTTACTTCTTGGCACTAACAAATCTGAACAAGTTAACAGCAAGAAAGGTACTGCAGGCCTTGGGTTTCATGGCATCATGCATAATCTTGGTTCCATTTGCCAGACTACATATGAGAAAGCTTCAGTGGTACCTAAAGAATGTATGGTCCCAACACAGACACAGCCTAGAAACGGAAATTCCACTAATACCATGCTTAAAACAGGAGTTCCTATGGTGGGCTCACGCATGCCAGTCAAACCCAGGCCTGCCCTTTCAAGAAGGTCAAGCAAGCCAGACCATCACAACAGATGCTTCAGACCTGGGATGGGGGCACATATGCTGGACAAATGCGTGCAAGGATTGTGGACACAGGACCAACTTCACCTGCACATCAACCTAAAAGAAATGCTGGCAGTAAAACTGGCAATCCAAAAATTCAGACCATTTCTCAAGGAAGGCCAGTTGATGATAAGGACAGACAACACCACAGTCATGTGGTACATCAACAAACAGGGAGGCACTCATTCCTACCCCTATGCAGAATGACTTTGGAGCTGTGGACCCTGGCACTCAGCTACAACATCCAGTTACAGGCAATATTTGTACCAGGAAAAGAAAACTCTCTAGCAGATATGTTAAGCAGGACTACATCGGATGTCCACGAATGGCAGCTACACCCGGACATCTTCAAGACCATCTCGAAGAAATGGGGAATGCCTCAGATAGATCTATTCGCATCACCTCTCAATCACCAGCTCAAAAAATTCTGCACAAGGACATTCCACCCACTAGCATGGAAAGTGGACTCGCTCTCCTTCAGCTGGAAAGGACTAACAGCATATGCATTCCCACCTCTTCCCTTGATACACAAAGTATTACTAAAAATCAAGGAGGAGCGTCCAAGGATAATCCTGATAGCTCCAAACTGGCCAAGACAGCATTGGTACCCACTGCTGAGGAGCATGTCTCGGAACAATATGTGGCCAATACCCCTGATGCCTTTGATGCTAACTCAGAACAACTACAGCACCATGCATCCAAACCTAAAAGCGTTGCAACTGACTGCATGGAACATCACATAGCAGCTGCTAATCCACAGCTTTCACAAAGAGTTAAAGACATTATTCTTGAAGCACGCAGACCTTCAACAAGAAGAAACTATGCTGGGAAATGGAAAAGGTTTGTCATTTGGAGCTCAGAAAGAGGTAAAGATGTATCAAACATAGATATGGCCAACATTCTGGAGTATCTGGCGAACTACTTCATTCAGGCCTGTCCTATTCCTCCATCAAGATTCATGCATCAGCTATTTCAGCAGAATACAGCTTTGATCCACCTGTTTTTTCACACCCTTTGCTCAGGCAGTTCCTCAAAGGAATCAAGAATGTAAAACCTCCAAGGAAACCACCATTACCAGCCTGGGACTTGAACTTTGTGCTAGAAAAATTGACTCTATCACCTTTTGAACCAGCAGCAACAGCAGATCTGCAACACCTGTCATGGAAAACTGCTTTCCTACTGGCAATTACTTCAGCAAGGAGGGTTTCAGAACTACAGGCCTTAATGGTAGTGCAACCCTTTCTAATCTTCCACCAAGATAGAGTGTCCATGAGGACTAATCCTACATTTATGCCTAAGGTGGTATCCAGAGTGTCCTTAAACCAGGCAATCCACCTACCTACCTTCTTTCCCAACCCACAAAACAGAGGGAAAGAATACTGCATACCTTGGATGTACATAGACAGCTACGCTACTACTTGGACAGAACAAAAATAGCAGAAAGACTGACCAACTTTTCGTAGCCTATGCAACAGGAAGGGAAGGAAAAGCTATTTCCAAACAGACAATCTCCAAATGGATAGGAAATTGCATACGATTCTGTTACTCCTTCCATGGAAAGCAAATTCCACAGAACATAAGACCTCATTCTACAAGGGCAACAGCCACTACCACAGCATTCTTAGGAGTGGCTACCAAAGACATTATTGAGGCGGCTACTTGGACCTCCGTGCATACATTTGCCAAGCATTATAATTTACCTCTATATTCCAGATCCCGAGCAGGGTTTGCCACTGCTGTTCTGCAAGGGATCCTAAACACACCATAATCTACCTTTATCCTCCTCCCTAGTTGGCTATGGTATTCTACCCAGTTGTTATGACTGCAGATGCATCCATGAAGGACATAGTACAGTTTTGTACCTACCATAAATGTAGATGTCGAATTGGATAGCATCTGCAGTCAGGATTACCCTCCCTCCTTCCCCTCTGTGGTACTCCTAGGGTGTTTACCCTTCAAATAGCTAGCTAGTGGGGGGACTTCTTTCATGGTGTATTTGTTTGTATTTATGTACATACATGCTTATTTTTGTGTTTACCTCTATCTTTTGGAAGCATTGGCATCTATCCAAAATTTTTTAGCCTTCTAGAGGGCTTCTGGCATCTGGGGCAAGAAACACTGAAGTAAATGGCGTCGGCTGATGCTTATATACCCGAAGACCAACAGAGATGACGTCGGGTGAAGTGCGACATCAGCCGAAGCCGGACCCGGACTTTGGAATCCGGCCGACTGAAGGGCTGCCTGACGACAGGACAACCCAGTTGTTATGACTGCAGATGCTATCCAATTCGGACATCTACATTTATGGTAGGTACAAAACTGTACTTTCTGCTTCAGAACTCAACAGACTGAGACTTGGAAAATAGATGCTCTCTCTTCTACATGGACAGATGTATTCCCATATGCATTCTTGCCTTTGCCTCTGATCCCCAGATTACTGATAAAAGTCAGAGCAGAAAGAACAAACATAATCCTAGTGGCCCCTTCTGACTGGGGCAACACTGGTTCTTCCTTCCCTTGATCCTCAACAAGGGGATATTCCACATTCTACCACAGGACTTAGGTCTCCTGAGCCAAGCCAAGGGATCTGTTTTCTATCCTAATCTAGCCATACTCTGGTTAACAGCTTGGAGGATTGGGTTTTGACACCAAGGAATACCTCCTAGCCCACAGACATATTTTCCATTCTAAAAGAGGCAAGAAAACCCAATACTAGAAAATCATACTTGGCAAAATTAAGAGATTTTCCGCCTGGTGTCACAATAGGCACACCATCTTTTGTTAGGCGGACATCCACCCAGTCGTGGAGTACCTTTCAGTCCTGTTTAGACAGGGACTTTCCTAGCTCAGTACTGAATTACATGCATTTCCCTTGTCAGGTTGTCGGCACAGAGCTCTTCCTATCTTCTTGTAACCCAACATGAAGCTTTTCCTAAAAGGGGTACTTCATTTGAGCCCTATTCCTGGCTGGGATCTAAATTGTGTTAAAGAAACTCACATTGCTCCCAGTTTGAACCTGCTACTGTTGCCTCTCTAAAGATGCTGACTTGGAAGACCACATTCTTTATAGCTGTCACATTAGTAAGGAGGGCCTCATTGTATTTCACTGCCTCTTACAGGGATAGGCTAACTCTTAGAAGGAACCCATCTTTTATGCCTAAGGTGGTATCAGAACTTACCCTAAACCAGGTTATCCACCTGCCAGTCATCTTTCCCAAATCCACAGAACAAGGCAGAGCAAGCCCTTCATTCCCTGGATGTGCACATGCAAATCCGGTACTGTTTAGACAGGACAAAAAATATATAAGGAGCAGCGCAATTGCTTGAGACCTTTGCAGAAGTAAATAGGGCAAGCCTGTCTCCAATCAAACCATTTCATAATGGATAGCCAACTGTAATAAGTTCTATTACTCCAATCGTGAAAAATTCTACCTGTGCATATTAAAACCCATTCCAGCAGGCAAGGGGCAACTACCACAGCTTTAAAACTCCATAAACATCTGTACAAAACACTATAACTTTGGCAGTGTCTCTAGGGTTTAGAGCAAGATGTCCTTCAAGGATGCATCTGCAGTCATAACATATGGGTTGTCCTGCCTCAGGCAGCCCTTCGGTCGGCCGGATTCCAAAGTCTGGGTCTGGCCTCGGCTGATGTCGCACTTTCCTCGACGTCAGAGCTTCTGGGGTATAAAGGCATCAGCCGACGCCATTTTCCTCAGTCTTTCTTGCCGCGCGGTGCCCGAAGCAGAAGCTGTTCGCAAGTGCCGGTCGGTCAGATCCAGAGATTTCAGCTACCGAAGACTCCGAAAAAAGCTAAGTACCCCGTTGGGGACTCTTTCTTGCCTCAGCCGATGTCAGACAAAGTAAATAATTGTTTAACTTGTGGGAAACAAATACCTCATAAGGATTTCCATTCTTACTGCCTTCCTTGCTTAGGCCCAGACCACGACGTATCAGCTTGTTTAGCCTGTGCCTTCTTCAACCGATGGACTCTTAGACGTCGGTCGGAGTTTGCAGAGGAATTTTTTGGAACCGCTTTTGCTTATAAAATGCCGTCAGAGACTCCGACTTCGCATATGGTCAAAAAACGCAAGGAAAAGGACCGACACTCGCGGCCCGCGGTTTCGGCTGAAACCACGGCTAGGTCTACCGCGAGTGTCTCGGTTTCGGCTGAAACCGAGTCCACGGTTATTACTACTACCGAAACCATACCTCCGACCACCGAGGCCAGAGAGGCCCTGGCTGAGTCGGCTTCAGAACTCCCTACCAAAGCTAGTGCTCAAGAATTGTCCGACACCATACCTTTGGACATTTCTACCCCTGCACGTGGGGCAGCTAGGCCCCCAGCTTCTATGTCTATTAAGGCCTTCTCCAGGGCTAAAGCTGCCAAACTTTCAAAAACTTTGCCTGCCAAATCTACTTTCCAGAGGCCTTCCTCTAGTTCTCAGATTCTCAGTCTTGCTGAGGACCTTATATCCTTAATTAGGGGTTCCCAACCACTCCAGACAGGGCCTCCCAACCTCCTCCAGACAAAAGGCCCAGGACTGATCCCTCTGAACCTCTCTCCTCAGATTACTCCACGGATGGATCTGATTTGTCAGACCATCAGGAAGGGGCCTACTCGCCTTATGAGGATTCAGATGCAGAAGATTCTATTCCTTCGGCCTCTCCACCTGAAGAATTTTCCTTTGGGGAGACTTTACACTCCATGAGGGAGCACTTTCAATGGCAGGGTCAGGATTTCTCTGATTCTAGAAAAAGATTAAGGACCTTTTGCATTTGCCCCAGCATAGGCCCTTAGCCATACCACCTGTTCTAACTGTAATTGATGATGTGTACAATGATGTCAGTACTGCACCTGATTCTCTTCCCCCGGCCCCTGCCAAACCTGACAGGTATTACAGGGTCCCGGATTCTCACTTCCACCTGTATAAAGCCCATGCTGCAGACCCAGAAACTATTTCTCAGGGCCCTAAAGGGGTTGCAGCTGCTACTGCCAAAAATCCCCTACCCTCTGAAAGAGAGTCTAGAGCATTAGAGAGATGGGGAAAAAAGGTTTATACATCTGCTACTCTTTCTGCCAGGGCATTAAACTGTCAATTCCATATGATACAGTACCAAGAATTTTTGTTAGATCAGCTGAATAAGAAGCTTTCTTCTCCTGAACCTTTAGACCGTAAATCCCTTCAGGATTTGGTACACAACTCTCAGCAGGTCAGTAATCATTTCTTAGAATGTGGCTATGATGCACTGGAGGCTTCATTTAGATCTGCTATGACTAGGGCAGTAATTCATAGGCATGCCTGGCTGAAGGAGCAATCTTTGCCACACCATGTCAAGGCTAAACTCCTCGATGCTCCAATGGAGAAACAAAATTTATTTGGCTCCCCTGCACAGGAGATTCTAAAGAAGGTGGAAGAAAAAGCAAAATCTGTGCAAACAGTAAAGGAATTCCTGCAGGTCCAACCTCCGAGGTTCAGCAGAAACTGGCCTACAAAGAATTGGTCCTTTCCAGACACCTCCAGAGCACAGAGAGGCAGGAACAGACGCCCTAGAGGCAGAGGTCAATCAAAGGGTGCCTACAGGGGCCGTCAGTGGCAGCCTGCCAACCAGAGGAGTAGTGCCACAGCTACAACTACAACCACTACCACAGGACAGACCCAATGACTTGACTCTGATTCCGCCTACCAGGGATCAACTGGAAGCTCCCTTGGGCGGAAAGCTGGCTTTATTCTCGAAAAACTGGCATCGCATTACAAAGGATACATGGACATTGCAAACAATAGACAAAGGATACAGGTTTTACTTCCACACTTTGCCAAAAAGGGGCGGAATGCCAAACCTTCCACCAAACCAGAAGGCAGAGGCTTTAAGACAAATCAGCAATTTACTTCAGATGAAAGCTATAGAAAGGGTACCATCTATAGAACAAGGCCAAGGATTTTACTCCAGATTATTCCTGGTACCAAGAAAAGAAAACCAATGGAGGCCTATTCTCGACCTGTCCGTGCTCAACACTTATCTCATTGTGCCAAAATTCAAAATGCTGACCCTACAGCAACTTCTTCCCATGCTGGGCAAGGAGTCTTGGCTGGTGACTCTAGATCTCAAGGAGGCATACCTGCATGTCCCTATCCGACCAGATTGCAGAAGACACCTCAGATTTCTTGCAGGATCAGAGCATTATCCATTCTCAGCATTGCCATTTGGCTTATCTACTGCGCCCAGAGTATTCACGAAATGCCTGGCATCAGTAATTGCACATTGCAGACTTCAGGGAATTCAAATTTATCCATACCTGGATGACTGCCTAATTCAAGCGGACAACAAGAAAAAATTGTTAAAGGACTTGGCCTATGTCATACACCTGCTACAGGCCTTGGGATACACAGTCAACATCCAAAAGTCAAGACTAGTGCCATCCCAAAGGATAACCTTTTTGGGTGCGGATCTGGACACAATCACTCAGATGGCTTTCCTCACAGAAGAAAAACAAAAACAACTTCCAGATTATTTCATGATTTTGACAAGACAAACTCAGCTTACTGCAAGGAAAGTCCTGCAGGCCCTGGGTTACATGGCATCCTGCATAATCCTGATTCCACATGCCAGGCTGCATATGAGAAAATTGCAATGGTACCTAAGGAATGTATGGTCTCAACACAGTCACAGTCTAGAAACCATGATGCCAATCATTCCATGCCTTCAAAAGGAATTCCTGTGGTGGGCTCAGGCCTGCCAGTCCAACAGAGGATTGCCTTTCAACAAACCAAAAACAAGGCAGACCATCACCACGGACGCCTCAGACCGAGGATGGGGAGCACACATGGAGGACAAATGCATCCAAGGCCTATGGCCTCAAGGACAGCTAAGCATGCACATAAACCAAAAGGAAATGCTGGCAGTGAGGCATGCAATCGAGGCATTCAAACCATTCCTCCAGCAAGGACATCTGTTAATAAGGACAGACAACACCACGGTCATGTGGTACATAAACAAGGAGGCACACATTCCTACCCTCTATGCCGGATGGCAATGAATCTGTGGAACCTATGCCTGAATCTCAATATCCAGCTGCAGGCCAAATTCGTACCAGGAAAAGAAAATTCACTGGCAGACAGCTTAAGCAGAACTACCATGGATGCACACGAATGGATGCTGCATCCAGACATCTTCAAACTCATAACAAAGAAATGGGGAATGCCAGAGATAGATCTGTTCGCCTCCCCACTCAACCACCAACTAAAGAAATTCTGCTCAAGGACATACCACCCACAAGCCTGGAGGGTGGACTCTCTCTCTTTCAGCTGGAATGCCCTAATAGTATATGCCTTTCCACCTCTCCCATTGATGTACAAGGTTCTACTGAAGATCAGGGAGGAACAACCAAAGGTGATACTAATAGCTCCGGACTGGCCAAGACAACACTGGTATCCGCTACTGAGAAGCATGTCTCAGGCAAACTCATGGCCTCTTCCCCTATGGCCTCTTCTTCTAACGCAGAACAATTTCAAGACCCTGCATCCAGACTTGAAAACATTGCAACTAACTGCCTGGAAAATTCCTTAAAACCAAACCAAACTGTTTTATCTCAGAGGGTGAAGGACATTATCCTGGAGGCTCGCAGACCTTCCACAAGGAAGACATACTCAGCTAAATGGAAGAGATTTCTAATTTGGAGCACATCAAAGGGCACAGATGTCACAGTGGCAAACCTAGCACACATCCTAGAGTACTTAGCAGAATTGTTCCACAATGGCCTGTCTTATTCTTCCATTAAGATTCATGCTTCAGCAATTTCAGCAGAATACAATATGGATCCACCTATCTTCTCTCACCCTCTGCTCAGACAATTTTTGAGAGGGATCAAAAATGTTAAACCTTCAAGGAGACCCCCTCTACCTGCATGGGATCTCAATTTTGTGCTGGAAAAATTGACACTACCTCCTTTTGAACCAGCAGCATCATCAGACCTACAGTTTTTATCTTGGAAAACTGCTTTTCTTCTGGCAATCACTTCAGCAAGAAGAGTATCCGAGTTACAGGCATTAATGGCAGTGCAGCCTTTTCTTATTTTCCACCAGGATAGAGTGTCACTGAGAACCAATCCTACTTTCATGCCAAAGGTGGTATCCAGGGTATCCTTGAACCAAGCTATTCATTTGTCTACTTTCTTCCCTAACCCACAGAACAAAGGAGGAAAACTTTTGCACACCTTGGATATACACAGACAACTACGCTACTATCTGGACAGAACTAAAACCAACAGAAAACTGACCAACTTTTTGTAGCATATGCAACTGGGGTGCAAGGAAGAGCAATTTCCAAACAGACAATTTCAAAATGGATAGGAAATTGCATTCGTTTTTGCTACTCCTTTCATGGAAAGACAGCTCCTGAAAGTATCAGGCCTCATTCCACAAGGGCCACAGCCACCACTACAGCTTTCCTACGAGGGGTGGCTACCAAGGACATTTTAGAAGCTGCTACTTGGAGCTCCGTGCATACATTTGCCAAGCATTACAATCTACCTTTATACTCCAGATCCCGAGCAGGGTTTGCAACTGCAGTTCTGCAGGGATCTTAACTACACCATCCTTCTCTTAGTACCTCCTCCCCAGTTTGGCTATGGTATTCTACCCATATGTTATGACTGCAGATGCATCCTTGAAGGACATAGTACAGTTTTGTACCTACCATAAATGTAGATGTCCGATAGGTATGCATCTGCAGTCAGGATTACCCACCCTCCTTCCCCTCTGTGGTATTCCTAGGGTGCTTACCCCTCTTTCAGCTAGCTGGGGGAATCTATTATGGTGTATTTGTTTGTTTGTATATATATGTATATAATTTGCTACTGTTTGGAACTTTTCAGCATTTATCCAAATTTAGCCTTCCTAGAGGGCACCTGGCATCTGGGGCAAGAAACACTGAGGAAAATGGCGTTGGCTGATGCCTTTATACCCCAGAAGCTCTGACATCGAGGAAAGTGCGACATCAGCCGAGGCCAGACCCAGACTTTGGAATCCGGCCGACCGAAGGGCTGCCTGAGGCAGGACAACCCATATGTTATGACTGCAGATGCATACCTATCGGACATCTACATTTATGGTAGGTACAAAACTGTACTTTTTGGTCTTGCCATCGTGCAAAACTTTGATTTGATGTTGTCAGTTTTCATTTTATCCTTGATGTATGGGTTCAAGTCCGACATCAGAACCAGTTTGACCATCACTACAGCTCGCACCATCCAAAAAACTCGAGCTTCACTGCTACCCATAGTGCCTGTCTCCCAATTACCTCAGCTTTCATTTGCTGCTTTTCCAGACAGACTTGTTCACCAGAGCTCTCAAGCTTAGTTCAGTTTTCTTAGGTAATTTTCACTAATTTTTTTTTTTTTTTTAAGTTTCTCTAGTCTCTTAATTTTTTTCACTGTTTATTTCCTTTCGCTGTTCCTGTACCCTCTATCCTACTGTTCACTGTCCCCTTTCCGTACACTTCAGTGTATTTCTCTGCTGTCATCAATAGCCCCTTTTCTTACACTTCAGTGTATTTCTTAACTATCATTGTTGATAGTTTCTTTCCCTCTCCTTGTCCTATTTAAAAAAAAACAAATATAATAACAATCTATCTTTATCTTTTCCTTCCAGTTCTGTTGTGGGAGAGTGTTCTCCATCTCATTTTGTGTGAGTGATGGGGTTTTGTGTGTGTGTGTTTGCAATTTCCAGCTGCTCTTCTGTCATGGCTGAGAAATCTAAGGCCCCTTCTGGCTTTAAAAAATGCCATAAGTGCGACCGTAAGATACCTTTATCCGATTTTCTTCTCCTAGAAGGATATTGTTTGGGTCCTGTACATTTACAGGAGAACTGCAGTATTTGTCATGGGTTTAACCATAGAGTGCTTGTTGAAAGAAGAAACATTGATTTTGAAAGGCCTGATCCTTTCCACCTTTGGAGAGGCCATATCTGCTGTAGACAGAAGTAAGACGGATATTTTTCCATTTCTTCTTCTTCTTTGGAGAGGGGTAAAAAGAAGAGTTTGTCGGTGCTAACTTCCCCAGCGGCACCGACATCTACGAAACATAAATCCTCTTTTACAAAAATTTCCTTGGAACTGAAGGACTCTGGCTCAAAAACTTTGCTACTGGGAAAATTACTGGCAACGACCACCACCACTATGACAAAGCCCTAGATGCTGAAGGCTTTGGCACAGGAAAATTTACTTTCTGCTTCTTCATCTGTGCCGACTATGTTGGTGCAGACTATGGATATTGGACAACAGGAAGTTTTACCCATGGCTAGTTACTCTCCATCTATTGACCCCTTTGTGGGTGAGTTACCAGAAGTATTTATTCAAAGACCAAAATTTCCCTCTCTGTCGTCAGTCCATTCCACCAAAACATTTACAGAACTAGACATGGAGAGACTGGTGAAAAAAATATTGTGGGCGAGAGGTTTTACAGGACTCCCTTTGGACTCTACCCCTATGGGTCCAGGAGCCGAACCTTCATTCACCCCTTTTACCACTCCTCCTCTGACTTCAGAGTTTACAGCTCTGAGTCGTCCGGCACCAAGTGTATCAGTCCCGGAGAGCTCTCTCTTCGGAACCAGTCATTGCGCTGAGTTCTACTGTTATTTTGGAACCGAAGGCCTCCTGAGGCTATATCTGTCCTGTCAGCTCTGAGGGGCAGGAGTCGACTCCAGTTTTTTCTGAGCCATCCCTGCACCTTGGAGCATTGGCACTGTTCACTTTAGCTCTGGCTTCTGTCTTGGGGGCAGTTACTTCAGAGCGGGGGGGGGGTGACTTTGGTTCTGAGGCAGTCTATCTTGGTTCCAGGCTCCCTCCCCTCTTTGGGGGGGAGGCAGCCTTTGAAGCAATGGAGAGGATCTTATCGTTTACAGTGACCGAGTTGCCCCTTACCTCTCTGAGTTCTGTCATCTTCTTATACCTTCCCAGATTATCCCTCTGTTGGAGGTTCCTCAGAAGAAATGCAAGAGGAAGCACTTAGATTCCCCACAGGAATAGATCATGGAAGACCACAGATTTTGATGAAGGGGAAGGGTCCCCAAGGTCATGCCAAGGTCATCCCTTGAAGATGTCTAATTTGGAGACATCCTAGAAATTTTGAAACCGAGGGGTGACTGGAAGTGCCAAAACCCTTTCTCGGAGGAGTCTGTTTACCTGCTGGTTTTTGGTGCTCGCCTGTGTACCTCTTGGGGACTCCGCCCACTGATGAACTCATCCAGTTGATTTCTCAGCAGATGAGAATGGCTCTGTACCCTGTTGAACCCATCTCCTGAGGTGAGTTCATCTATCCATCTACCCAATAGAGAGCCTCGAGCGATGGATAGATTTGGGAAGCTAGTTTACGTTTTGTTGACGTTCGGCTTAAGGTCTTTGAATTTCCCGGCACTTTTCACCAGACTTCAAAGGGATCTGATGAAGGAGTTGTCTGATACCCTGGGGGGAGCTATTACTGACGAAGTCCAAGAAAAGGTTGCTTCCCAGTTGGCAACCCTGAAATCTGTGTCAAACTCATCCATGAGGCTCATTGCTCATGATGCTGAGGGGAATTCCAGAGTGGTAGGTTCAGGCATAGCCATAAGGAGAGATGCCAGGATGCGCCTTTGTGACTTTGCAGAACCATTTAAGTCTTGATTTGTCGATTCACCTTTTGACGAATCATCTTTGTTTGGCCCAGAAGTAAGAGAGACATTATCCAGGTGCGAGAAGAATGGTAAGACCCTTTCTGCTGTGGTCATATGTTTTTCCACCCCCAAAGATCCTTTTCTAGGAATCAGAGGAGCGGTGGAAAGATGTGGTTCCAAAAATCCCAAGGGCCTTTCCAGGACACATGTGGAGGCAGTTCCCCCAAGGGTAGGGGGGAACTGCAATGGAAGATGCCGACCACGCAGTAGAGGTGGTATGGAGAACCAGGGCTTCAGGGACTCCTTCCTGAGTAAGCCCTTTCAGCGTTCCTGAATGGATGCCCTATTGTCTTCCTCTGGAGACACTCATGGGATGCTTATCCTTGCACCAAAACACTTGGCTGAGTATGACAACCGATTCTTTGGTGCAAAGGATCACATCCAGAGTTTGTACCATGCCCCCCCCCCCATGCAAAAACATCCCTGATGTTCCACCCAGTCAGGGGGAACCAGCAGTTGTAGAAATTCAAAAACTGCTAGACAAAAAAATCCACATATGGACAAAAGGATCCACAGACCGGGACTAGCAACAACCCAGTTTATTGACAGATTTTAGCGCTTTCGTTTAGATTTATAACACCACTTCAGAATCCATTAAAAATATTCGCAGATACCTATTCTTATACTCCTCCTCTAAAAGAATCACATGCTCAAAAACACCAGTGACATCACACGCCTCATCAAACAATCTTCATACATATTATGTATGTAATACATACTTTCCAAATATATTGATGATCATTGTGTTTCACTGTTGTAGTCATTACACTTGGGTTATCCTGCTGGCAGGCGACCCATAGTCAGCCTGAGTCCCAAAGTCTTGGTCCGGCATCTGTTGCTGTCGCCTCTTCCCTGATGTCAGTGCACCAGGGGTATAAAAGTTGCAACCGACGCCATTTTCTTCAGTCTTTCTTACCACGCGGTGCCCAAAGCATAAGCAGTTCACAAGTGCCGGTCGGCCGACTCCTGAGATTTTCAAAATTGAATTTCAGAACCGAAGTCTTCAATAAAGCTAAGTACCTCGTTGGGGAAACGTTTTCTTGCTCCAGACCGATGTCAGTAAAAATTAATAATTGTATTTCTTGTGGGAAGCAAATACCTCATAAGGACTTTCACTCTCACTGCATTCCTTGCCTAGTCCCTGACCACGACGTTACTAGTTGTCGGTTTTGTGCTAGATTCAATAAACGCACTATTAAATGTCTGTTTGATTTTGCTTTACATTAGTTTGGACGAAGATTTAATTACATAATGCCATCGGAACAACTGACAACCGGAATGTATAAAAAATGCAAAGACAAAGAAAAAGACAGGCATCCAAGGTCCAAAACCGACGACGAAGCCTCTTCTAGGTCAGTCGCTGGTTCGCCAGTTCAGTGAGGCACTTTCGCAGCCCCTGACACCCGCTACCTCAGAGCCACAGGCTGCAACTGACAGCCACGTGGAGACACCGAGGCCTGTGGAGGAAAATATACCCTCAGATGGGTCTGGAGCCGCTGAGCAGGCACCGGCTTCTGAGGGTGTTTTCAGACCTTTGCAGCTTACAATTACAGCTACTACAGCAACAAAGACAAAGTCAAAAACACCATTAAAGACAAGGAAACAAGTGCAGCATTCTCCAGAACAGTCATCCATGCCAAAGAAACAGATGCTTAAAATGGCCGAAGACCTCATTACTTTAATCAGGAGCTCCCATCCCCCACCTGACAAAAGGCAGGCAAGACACTGATTATGATTCCTCTGATTAGGTTTCAATTTCTTCTGATTCTTCTTCTGACCAGGGCTATTCTCTCCCTCCCTATAAGGACTCTGATGCTGAAGAGTCCATTCCTTCAGCCTCACCGTCTGAGGATTACTCTTTTGGGGAAACCCTGCACACCATGAGGGAGCATTTCCATTGGGAGAGCCAGGATTACTCAGAATCCAAGAAAAGGCTCAGAGATTTCCTTCTATTGCCTCAGCACAGGCCCATGGCTATCCCCCCTGTGCTTGATATTGATGATGATGTTTTTTTTCTGAATCCAGTCCATCTCCAGAATCTTTACCCCCTGCACCAGTAAAGCCAGACAGGTACTACAGGGTCCTCGACTCTCATAAATTTCTTTACAAAAACCCCACTGCAGACCCAGAAACTATTTCTCAGGGTGCAAAAGGGGTTAAAACTTCCACTGCCAAAAATCCTGTCCCCTCAGATAGGGATTCCAGAGCTCTGGACAGATGGGGGAAAAAAGTTTACAGTTCTGCTACTTTATCTGTAAGAGCTTTAAACTGTCAATTTCACATGCTTAAATATCAGCAGTATCTCATGTCATTGTTAAAGCAGAAGATGGTTACAAATATAGAAGGTCCTGACAGTAAAGAAATGCAGGATGTCCTTCATGGATGCATCTGCAGTCATAACAACTGGGTTGTCCTGTCGTCCGGCAGCCCTTCAGTCGGCCGGATTCCAAAGTCCGGGTCCGGCTTCGGCTGATGTCGCACTTCACCCGACGTCATCTCTGTTGGTCCTCGGGTATAAAGGCATCAGCCGACGCCATTTTCCTCTGTCTTTCTTGCCGCGTGGCGCCCGAAGCAGAAGCTGTTCGCAAGTGCCGGTCGGTCGGATCCAGAGATTACTTCTACCGAATACTACTTGAAGACTTCTAAAGCTAAGTACCCGTTGGGGACTCTTTCTTGCCTCAGCCGATGTCAGAAAAAGTTAATAATTGTTTAACCTGTGGGAAACAAATACCTCATAAAGATTTCCACTCTTACTGTCTGCCTTGTTTAGGCCCAGCCCACGACGTAGCAGCCTGTTCGCCTGTGCTTCTTTCAACCGGCACGCTTAGGCGTCGGTCGGAGTTTGCTGAACAGTTTTTCGGTTCTGATTTTGCGTACATTATGCCGCCGGATCCTCCGACTACCCAATCTGCCAAAACGCAAAGATAAAGACCGACACTTTCGCGGTCCGCGGTTTCGGCTGAAACCATGGTTAAGCAAACGCGAGTGTCTCGGTTTCGGCGAAACCGAAAACTGATCAAAGTACAGCTGAATCTATCTCTACAACTGAGGCCCTGCTACCATTCTTGAATCGGCCTCAGAAATTATACCCACTACGGTGGTTGCCACTGACTTATCAGACACCATTCCCTTGGATGTCTCTACCCCAGCACGTGATGCTGCTAGGCCTCCAGCAGCCATGTCCATTAAGGCCTTCGCCAGGGCTAAAGCAGCCAAGACTACTAAAACAGTGCCTGTTAAACCCCTTCAACCAGGCCCTCCTCTAGTTCTCAAATGCTTACTCTGGCAGAAGATTTAATTTCATTAATTAGAGGATCTCAATCTCACCCAGTCAGGGCCTCTCAGCCCCAGAGAAGAGACCTAGGGCAGAGCCCCTGAGCCAGTGTCATCTGATGATTCAGCCGATGAATCAGACATAACTGACCAGCCAGAGGCTCCTTTCTCTAATTTTGAAGACTCTGATGCTGAAGAATCCATTCCAGCTGCTTCCCCACCTGAAGAATTTTCCTTTGGGTAAACCTTACATGCCATGAGAGCAGTTCCAATGGCAGCAACAGGATTTTCAGACTCCAGAAAAGACTTAGGACTTTTCTGCACCTTCCACAACACAGGCCCTTAGCTATACCTCCTGTTCTCTCTGTGGTGGATGATGCTTTCAATGATGTCTGCTCCGCTCCAGATTCTTTACCTCCAGCCCCTGCCAAACCAGACAGATTTTACAGGGTGCCAGACACTCATCACCACCTTTACAAGGCCCCTCTTGCAGACCCGAAACTATATCCCAGGGTCCCAAGGCAGTAGCCATGACCATAGCTAAAACCCTATTCCTTGTGAAAGGGAAGCAAGGTCATTAGACAGATGAGGCAAAAAGGTCTACACTTCAGCTACTCTCTCAGCTAGAGCTTTAAACTGTCAGTTTCACATGATACAATACCAAGAGTTTATGCTTGATCAGTTAACTAAAAAGCTAACCACTGATGAATCTCTTGATAAGAAATATGTATTAGAAATGGTAAATAACATACAACAGGTTAGTAACCATTCCTTAAAATGTGGCTATGATGCACTGGAGGCTTCATTTAGATCAGCCATGACTGGCACAGTGATAAGAAGGCATGCATGGCTAAAGGAGCAAGCTTTACCGGATCATGTTAAAGCAAAGTTACTAGATGCTCCTATGGATAAGACAAGTTTGTTTGGTACACCTGCCCAGCAGGTTATGAAGAAAATGGAAGAAAAGGCAAAATCCGTTCAAACGATTAAAGATTTCTTGCAGGTTCAGCCCCCAAGGTTTAGCAGGAACTGGCCTGCCAAAAATTGGTCCTTTCCTGACTCCACAAGATCTCAAAGGGGCAGAAACAGACGTTCCAGAGGCAGAAACCAATCCAGAGGAGGTGCCTACAGAGGACGACAGTGGCAAGGTAACAACAGAGGCACAGACACAACCACTGCCACCACATCAACACAACCACAGTGACTTAATCCTAAATCCGCCTACCAGGGAACAAATAGCAGCTCCTCTAGGCGGAAAGTTAACCTTATTTTCAAAAACTGGCACTATATAACAAAAGACAAGTGGATTTTACAAAGCATAGATCAAGGATACAGGTTTCACTTCCACACTTTACCAATCAAAAGAGGAATGCCAAATCTACCTCCAAATCAAAAACAGAGGCTCTACAACAGATAATGCAGTTAGCAAACATGAGAGCTGTGGAAAAAGTGCCAACTGCAGAGCAAGGAAAGGGGTTCTACTCAAGACTATTCCTAGTTCCAAGAAAGGAAAAAAGTTGGAGACCAATTCTCGACCTGTCCGCCTTAAATACATACATCATTGTCCCAAAATTCAAAATGCTGACCCTACAGCAACTTCTTCCCATGCTGGGCAAGGAGTGTTGGCTGGTAACTCTAGATCTCAAGGAGGCATACCTGCACGTCCCCATTCGACCAATCTGCAGAAGATACCTCAGATTTCTTGCAGGATCAGAGCACTATCAATTCTCAGCATTGCCCTTTGGCTTATCTACTGCCCAGAGTATTCACAAAATGCCTGGCATCAGTAATTGCCCATTGCAGACTACAGGAATACAAATTTACCCATACCTGGACGACTGCCTGCTACAAGGGGACAACAAAAGCAAGCTGACAACAGATTTACAAAGGGTCATCTACTTGCTACAAGCACTGGGATACACAGTCAATCTACAAAAGTCAAGGCTGATACCATCCCAAACAAGGACATTCTTGGGCTGAATTGGACACAGTAAAACAAATGGCATTCCTAACTGCAGAAAAACAAAAGAACTCCTCTTTACTTCTTGGCACTAACAAAGCTGAACAAGTTAACAGCAAGAAAAGTACTGCAGGCCTTGGGCTTCATGGCATCATGCATAATCCTGGTCCCACTTGCCAGACTACATATGAGAAAACTACAGTGGTACCTAAAGAATTTATGGTCCCAACACAGTCACAGCCTAGAAACAGAAATCCCACTAATTCCATGCTTAAAACAGGAGTTCCTATGGTGGGCTCAGGCATGCCAGACAAACCCAGGCCTACCCTTTCGCAGATGTCAAGCAAGCCAGACCATCACAACAGACGCTTCAGACCTAGGATGTGGGGCCCACATGCTGGACAAATGCGTGCAAGGATTGTGGACACAGGATCAACTCCACCTGCACATCAACCTAAAAGAAATGCTGGCAGTAAAACTGGCAATCCAAAGGTTCAGACCATTTCTCAAAGAGGGCCAGTTGATGATAAGGACAGACAACACCACAGTCATGTGGTACATCAACAAGCAGGGAGGCACTCATTCATACCCCCTATGCAGAATGACTTTGGAGCTGTGGAACCTGGCACTCAGCTACAACATCCAGTTACAGGCAATGTTTGTACCGGAAAAGAAAATATTCTAGCAGACATATTAAGCAGAACCACATCGGATGCCCACGAATGGAAACTGCACCGGACATTTTCAAGACCATCTCAAAGAAATGGGGAATGCCTCAGATAGACCTATTTGCATCACCTCTCAATCACCAGCTCAAAAATTCTGCACAAGGACATTACACCCACTGGCATGGAAAGTGGATTCGCTCTCCTTCAGCTGGAAAGGCCTGACAGCATATGCATTCCCACCTCTTCCCTTGATACACAAAGTATTACTAAAAATCAAGGAAGAACGTCCAAGGATAATCCTGATAGCTCCAAACTGGCCAAGACAACACTGGTACCCACTGCTGAGGAGCATGTCTCAGAACAATATGTGGCCAATACCCCTGATGCCTTTGATGCTAACTCAGAACAACTACATCATCATACATCCAAACCTAAAAACGTTGCAACTGACTGCATGGAACATCACATAGCAACAGCTAACCCAGAACTTTCTCAAAGAGTTAAAGACATTATTCTTGAAGCACGCAGACCTTCAACAAGAAGGAACTATGCTGGAAAATGGAAAAGGTTTGTCATTTGGAGTACAGAAAGAGGAAAAGATGTGTCAAACATAGATATGCCTAACATTCTAGAGTATCTGGCCGAACTTCTTCATTCAGGCTTGTCCTACTCCTCCATCAAGATACATGCATCAGCTATTTCAGCAGAATACAGCTTTGATCCACCTGTTTTTCGCACCCTTTGCTCAGGCAGTTCCTCAGAGGAATCAAGAATGTAAAACCTCCAAGGAAACCACCTTTGCCAGCTTGGGACTTAAACTTTGTGCTAGAAAAGTTGACACTATCACCCTTTGAACCAGCAGCAACAGCAGACCTACAACACCTGTCATGGAAAACTGCTTTCCTACTGGCAATTACTTCAGCAAGGAGGGTTTCAGAGCTACAGGCCTTAATGGCAGTGCAACCCTTCCTAATCTTCCACCAAGATAGTGTCCATGAGGACTAATCCTACATTTATGCCTAAGGTGGTATCCAGAGTGTCTTTAAACCAGGCAATCCACCTACCTACCTTCTTTCCCAACCCACAAAACAGAGGGCAAAGAATACTGCATACCTTGGATGTACATAGACAGCTACGCTACTACTTGGACAGAACAAAAAATAGCAGAAAGACTGACCAACTTTTTGTAGCCTATGCAACAGGAAGGAAAGGAAAAGCTATTTCCAAACAGACAGTCTCCAAATGGATAGGAAATTGCATACGATTCTGTTACTCCTTCCATGGAAAACCAATTCCACAGAACATAAGACCTCATTCTACAAGGGCAACAGCCACTACCACAGCCTTCTTACGAGGAGTGGCAACCAAAGACATTATTGAGGCGGCTACTTGGACCTCCGTGCATACATTTGCCAAGCATTATAACTTACCTCTATATTCCAGATCCCGAGCAGGGTTTGCCACTGCTGTACTGCAAGGGATCCTAAACACACCATAATCTAGTTTTATCCTCCTCCCTAGTTGGCTATGGTATTCTACCCAGTTGTTATGACTGCAGATGCATCCATGAAGGACATAGTACAGTTTTGTACCTACCATAAATGTAGATGTCCGAACTGGATAGCATCTGCAGTCAGGATTACCTCCCTCCTTCCCTCTGTGGTACTCCTAGGGTATTTTACCCTCCTAATAGCTAGCTGGTGGGGGGGAGTCTTTTATGGTGTATTTGTTTGTATATATGTACATACATGCTTATTTTTGTGTTTACCTCTATCCTTTTGGAAACATTGGCATCTATCCAAATTTTAACCTCCAGGAGGGCTACTGGCATCTGGGGCAAGAAACACTGAGGAAAATGGCGTCGGCTGATGCCTTTATACCCGAGGACCAACAGAGATGACGTTGGGTGAAGTGCGACATCAGCCGAAGCCGGACCCGGACTTTGGAATCCGGCCGACTGAAGGGCTGCCTGACGACAGGACAACCCAGTTGTTATGACTGCAGATGCTATCCAGTTCGGACATCTACATTTATGGTAGGTACAAAACTGTACTATTTATTGCATGCAGTTGAACAAGTGGGAAAGCATACTCTGCAATGTGGTTTTGATTCATTAGAGGCTTCTTGCAGAGCCGCAGTTACAGGCTCAGTTATTCGAAGACATGCTTGGTTGAAAGAACAAAGTTTACCTGACCATGTTAAAATGAAATTATTGGATGCTCCACTACAGCATGATACTTTGTTTGGTGTTAAGGCAGAAGAGGTGTTAAAGAAAATGGAGGAGAGGTGTTAAAGAAAATGGAGGATAAAGCAAAGTCAATGCAAACTGTGAAAGATTTCTTACAGGTTCAGCCACCTAGATTTAGCAGAAACTGGCCTTCAAAAAATTGGTCCTTTCCACTGTCAGACAGGCCACAGAGGCAGATACAGATGCCCAAGAGACAGATCTCAGCCCCAAGGCTCCTACAGACCTAAACAATGGGGTGCTTCTACCTCCAAAGGAGGAGAAGACAAATCACAGCCTTATAGGAAACAGTCACAATGACGTCCCTCTACAAATGCCAAGCTCTTACCAGTTGACAGCACCCCTGGGGGACAGCTAGCACTTTTCTCAAAAAATTGGCACATTATCACCCTAGACCAATGGGTGTTGAATATAGTTTCTCAAGGGTACAGGTTCCACTTCCACATGCTTTCAAAACCAAAAGGTATGCCAAACCTGCCACAAAACCAATGGGCAGAGGCACAAAAACAGATTGCTGCTCTTATTGATATGGGAGCTATTCAAAAAATTCCACAAGAAGAACAGGGCCAAGGATTTTACTCACGACTTTTCCTAGTACCCAGAAAGGACGAAGCATGGAGACCAATACTGGATCTGTCAGTCCTAAACACTTTCCTGGATGTTCCAAAATTCAAAATGTTAACACTACAACAACTCTTGCACATGCTGGGCAAAGAGGCTTGGCTAGTTACTTTGGATCTCAAGGAGGTATACCTGCACGTCCCAATCAGACAGTTGTGCAGAAGATACCTCAGATTTATAGCAGGCTCAATGCATTATCAATTCTCTGCACTGCCCTTTAGCTTATCTACTGCGCCCAGGGTCTCTACAAAATGCCTGGCACCAGTAATTGCATTTTGCAGACAAAAAGGAATTCAAATATATCCCTACTTGGACGATAGCCTTATTCAAGCAGAGAGCAAGGACATTTTTCTAAAGCACCTGGCGTTTGTAAAAAGATTAATAATTTGCCTAGGGTACACAGTAAACGAAAAGAAATCAAAACTAGTGCCCTCTCAATGGATAATATTCCTGGGTGCAAGCCTAAATACAACTACCCAGATGGCTTATCTCATGCCAGGCAAACAAAGGCAACTGACTCATTACTTTCAAATGATGGCAACAAAAACCCAGCTCCCTGCAAGAAAAATTCTGCAGGCCCTGGGTTTCATGGCATCTTGCATTCTACTAATTCCATATGCCAAACTGCATACGAGGAAACTACAATGGTATCTAAAAAGTGTTTGGACTCAGCATTGTCATAGCCTAGAGACAATCATAACCTTGATTCCCTGCCTACAACCGGAGTTTCGATGGTGGTCCCAGGTCTGTCACCACAACAAGGGACAGCCTTTCACCTTACCTACAGCCAGACAGACAATAACAACGGATGCATTGGATTATGCCTGGGGAGCACATATGGCATGAAAATGTATTCAGGGCACGTGGACCAAGGAACAAATGCATCTTCACATCAATCAAAAAGAGATGCTAGCTGTACAGACTGCCCTGACAGCCTTCAAGGACCTAATACATCCAGGACAATTATTAATAAAGACGGACAATACCACAGTTATGTGGTACATAAACAAGCAAGGCGGCACACATTCCTCCCCCCATGCAGACAAGCCATGACTTTGTGGAACATAGCACTGACCTACCAGGTACATCTGCAAGCACAATTCCTGCCAGGAACAAAAAATACACTGGCAGACGAACTAAGCAGAAATCTCATGGATCCTCATGAATGGAAGCTAAATCCACAAGTGTTCAACATGATAACAAGGGAATGGGGACGCCCAGACATAGATCTTTTTGCCTCCCCTCACATTTGCCAATTACAGAAATTTTGCACAAGGACTTGTCACTCTCAAGCATGGAAAGTGGATGCTCTATCTTTCAACTGGAAAAACCTGACAGTCTATGCCTTCCCTCCGATGCCTCTTCTCACCAAGGTGCTACTAAAAGTCAGATAGGAGAGGCCAAAAATTATCCTGATTGCACCAGACTGGCCACACCAGCACTGGTATCCAATCCTAAAGATTTTGTCCCAAGGCCCACCTTGGCCTCTACCTCAAATCCCTCATCTACTAACACAGCAAAACAGTCAGATTCTGCACAGTTAACTCAGAACCTTAAACCTGGCAGCATGGCAGATAATGTAGCCAGTCAGACTGCACCTCTCTCTAAAGCTGTTATGGATGTAATTTTGGAAGCCAGGAGATCCAGCACTAGGAAATCTTATGCGGAAAAAATGGAAGAAATTCTGTGCTTGGAACAAGGCACAAGGGCTCGACCCTCTGGTCCCTAATATGCCTCAGATTTTACAATACCTGACTGAGATGTTGGACAAAGGCCTGTCTTTTTCTTCTATTAAAATCCATGCCTCTGCCATTTCAGCTCATTACAATACGGATCCTTCTGTTTTTTCACATCCTCTACTACGACAGTACCTCAGAGGGGCAAAGAATATAAGACCCCCTAGGAGAGCGCCACTACCTACTTGGGACCTCAATTTTGTTTTAGAAAAACTAACTGCCTCCATTTGAACCAGCCAGCACAGCTGATCTAAAATTCTTGTCATGGAAAACTGCTCTGCTCCTAGCAATAACTTCAGCAAGAAGAGTTTCAGAGTTACAGGCATTGATGGCTGTGGAACCTTTCCTAATTTTTCACCAGGACAGGGTTTCTCTAAGGACGAACCCAACATTCATGCCAAAAGTGGTCTCCAATGTGGCCTTAAACTATTCATTTGTCTACTTTCTACCCAAATCCCCAGAATAAAGGGGAAAGACTTCTGCACTCATTGGATATACACAGGCAGCTAAGATTTTACTTGGACAAAACAAAAGTTTTCAGAAAGACTGAGCAACTGTTTGTAGCATATGCTGCAGGATCACAAGGAAAACCTATTACAAAGCAGACAATCTCCAAATGGATAGGACACTGCATCAGCTTCTGTTATGTACAACATGGCAAATCTGTGCCTAAGGGCATTAGGCCTCATTCTACCAGAGCAGCAGCCTTCCTCAGAGGGGTACCAACCAAAGACATATTAGAAGCTGCAACCTGGAGCTCAGTGCACACTTTTATCAAGCACTACCACCTGCCTCTCTACTCTAAATCCAGAGCAGGCTTTGCCACTGCAGTTCTTCAGGGCTTGTTAGCCTCGCCAAATCCAATCTAGACCCAGCCACCCTATTTCCGCTTTGGGATTCTACCCAAGTGTAATGACTGCAACAGTGAAACACGATGAACATAGTACAGTTGTGCACCTACCATAAATGTAGATGTTCGAGTGTATTCACTGTTACAGTCCTGGTTACCCACCCACCATACCCCTCTTTGCTGGGACTATTCTGTACTTCTCAACTCTATACAACCTATGTGGTGTATTTGCTTTTAGAAGAAGGATATGTTTTTAGTAATATATGCATGGTTGTTTGGCATATTTTTATCTTTACAGCCTTCATACCTGGGGGCACCTGACATCTGGGGCAAGAAAAACTGAAGAAAATGGCGTCAGTTGCAACTTTTATACCCCTGGCGCACTGACTTGAGGGAAGAGGCGACAGCAACCGACGCGGGACCAAGACTTTGTAACTCGAGCCGACTACGGGTCGCCTGACAGCAGGATAACCCAAGTGTAATGACTGCAACAGTGAATACACTCGAACATCTACATTTATGGTAGGTACACAACTGTACTTTGTAAAACTCTATTAACAAATGATTCACATAAATAATTAAAACAAAAATAAAATATCCAACACCTATTTAAACTTTGTCGGACATGAGTCTCAAAGTACTGGAAATGAATACTAGTTCCTTTAAACCTGGTGGTAAATAGGCATTTAGTTTAAGTTACCATAAGGTCTCTTTTTGTTCTATAATGTCAGCCCAGGGCTCACCTAAGGGATTTTTGTAAACAGTGTCCAAACCAAAAAATAAAATTTCATGGTGTGGATGCCTTACCACATGTTTATACAGTGAATTATTCTCTTGTTTGTTTTTTTTTTTATGTCATTCACGTGCTCGTAGATTCTATCCTTGAATCTTCTGGTGGTTTTACCAATGTAAAATCCTTCACATTTATGACATATTGCTAAGTAGAGAAGAACACTGGATCTACAGGTACAATGAAAGGAAGTGCATACAACCTATTTGTTCACATTTACACAACCTTCTAGAATGTATTTACACTGGGTACAAGACCTGTACTTATATGTACCCTTTTGCTTATTATTATATTCACTAGTCTGATTCCCACTCTCCAATATTTCTTTTAGGGACCTACCCCTTTTAAAAAACATCCTTGGTCCATGTCCCATTAGTTCACTCATGCCATCAAAACACTGGAAAATTTTCCAGTTGTTTTTTAAAATCCTACGAAACTCTCCATGTTCCAGTGTGTAGGTGGTAATAAAAGAACAGGAAAATTTCTCATGAGACGAGAGAGTCCTTCAGAAAGTCCCACCAGACCAAAGAGGATCTGGAATTTACTCAAGATTCTTTAGTGCCAAAAAAGTAGGGGACTGGAGACCAGTTTTGGATTGCAGTATGTTGAACAAATCAGTTCAACAGACAGAATTCCGGATGGTCGTGGTACAGTCCATTCTTCCGTTTTTAGGAAAGTGTGACTGGATATGCTCGGCAGAGCTTCAGGATGTGCATTACCATATAAAAATGGACAAGCACTCCAGAAAGTTCCTCTGCTTTGGCAGGGAGCCAGTCATTACCAATTCAGGGCACTACCAGGTGTCACCACACCCCCCCCCCCCCATGGTGTTTACCTAATGTGTGGCAGCAGTAGCAGATCACTTGAGACTACATGGATTACGGTTGTTTGGTTGTTTCCGTACTTCGATGACTGGCACATTACCACTTTATCAGGCATCAACTGATAGAAGCAAGGAATTATGATGTTCATGCTTCACTGTTGCAGTCATCACCTGTGGGTTATCGCTGCTGTGGTAGCCCTCAGTCGGCCCGAATATCAGAGTCAGTGTTTTTGTGCACTGTCAGGATGTTCATAGTGTTTCACTCTTGCAGTCATCACTGTAGGGTTCTTCCTGCCGGCAGGCCGTCCTCGGTCAGCCAGAATCCCAAAGTCTGGGTCCGGCGTCTGCTGTTCAGTCATGCTCCCTGACGTCAGAGCGCTAGGAGTACAAAGCTGCCAGCCGATGCCATGATGTCCTTCAAGGATGCATCTGCAGTCCTAACAAATGGGTTGTCCTGTCGTCAGGCAGCCCCTCGGTCGCTATCCTGTTCGGACATCTACTTTTATGGTAGGTACAAAACTGTACTTTCTCCAGTCTTTCTTGCCATGCAGTGAAAGCAGTTTGCAAGTGCCGGTTGGCTGACTCCTGATATTTTTTCGTGCTTCAGTCCGAAGACTTACTTCTTCTTCTCAAAGCTAAGAACCCCGTTGGGGAAACTTTTTTCTTGCTCCAGTCCGATTTCAGAAAAAGTTAATAATTGCATTTCTTGTGGGAAGCAAATATCTCATAAGGATTTCCATTCTTACTGTATTCCTTGTTTAGGCCCTGACCACGACGTAGCTAGTTGTCGGTTTTGTGCTAGATTTAACCAACGTACGATTAAGCGAAGGTACGATTTTGCTTTTCACTACTTTGGTAGGCGATTTAATTATAAAATGTCGTCAGACATGCTTCTGACTACCGGAGTTCACAAATGACGCAAGGATAAGGACAGATCTCCGAGGTCCAAATCAGACAACGTTTTACAAGCAGAGCCAGCTACAGGTTCAGCCGTCGTCAGTGAGGCGCTTTTGCAGCCCCTGTCATCTGCCATTTCAGAACCGATTGCTGAAACGGACTCCCACTAGGAGCCAACTAGGCCTTTGAGCACTCCAGCTGCAGGACCTTCAGACAATGCTCCCTCGGATGGGTCCGGAGCTGCTGTGCAGGTACCGGCTTCCGAGGGGGTTTTCAGGCCTACACAGCTTCTGATAAAGGCAAAGCCAAAGACTCCTAAATCTAAGACACTAGCCCAGGTCTCTTCTGATCTGGGACCCAAATCTCAGAAACAGCTACTTAAAATGGCGGAGGACTTACTAACCATGATTAGGGGTTCACATCGCCCTCCAGATAAAAGGCCAAGGCAAGAATTGGATTATGAATCTTCTGATCAAGCATCTATTTCTTCAGTGTCTTCCTCTGAACAGGAATATACTTTCCCTCCTTATGAGGATTCTGATGCTGAGGAATTCATTCCATCAGCTTCTCCCCCTGAGGATTTTTCTTTTGGGGAAACTTTATATGACACGAGGGAACATTTTCACTGGGAAGGACAGGAGTACTTGGAATCTAAGAGAAGGCTTAGGGATTTCCTTCTTCTTCCCCAACATAGACCCCTGGCTATCCCTCCTGTTTTGGATATTGTGGATGATGCCTTTTCTGAGGCTAATTTAACTCCTGACTCCTTTCCTCCAGCCCCTGCTAAGCCCGACAGATATTACAGGGTCCCTGACTCCCACCAGTTCCTTTACAAAAATCCTACTGCTGATCCAGAAACCATTTCTCAGGGTCCTAAGGGGGTTAAGGCCGCTTCTGCTAAAAACCCTATTCCAACAGATAAGGATTCCAGTGCTTTGGGGAGATGGGGCAAAAAAGTGTACACTTCTGCTACTTTATCTATTAGGGCTTTAAATTGTCAATTTCATATGCTAAAATATCGGCAATTTCTACTGTCTGTTATGAAACAAAAGCTGGGTACCATTACTGCATGTGCAGATAATAAGGAATTACATGATTTGATGCATGCTATTGAGCAAGTGGGTAAGCATGGTTTACACTGTGGTTTTGATGCCTTGGAGGCTTCTTGCAGGGCGGCTACCTCTGGCACAGTCATTAGAAGGCATGCTTGGTTAAAGGAACAAAACTTACCTGATCAAGTGAAAGCAAAGTTACTGGATGCTCCTGATGTTCATCGTGCATACAGCTGCAGTAATCACAGATGAGTTCTCTGCCATCAGGCGGGTCGTCGGGCGGCCGAATTCCAAAGTCTTGGTCCGGCGTCGGTTGTCGTCGCTTTCTTTCCTGACGTCAGTGCGACAGGGGTATATAAGACACAGCCGACGCCATATTCTTCAGTCTTTTTTGCCGCATGGTGCCCGAAGCAGAAGCAGTTCACAAGTGCCGGTCGGCCAGCTCCTGAATTTACGAAAAACTGGAAACCGAAGTCTTCATTAAAGCTAAGTACCCCGTTGGGGAAACTTTTCTTGCCTCAGACTGATGTCAGAAAAAGTTAACAATTGTATTTCTTGTGGGAAGCAAATACCGCATAAGGATTTCCATTCCGTCTGCATACCTTGTTTAGACCCAGACCACGACGTCTCGGGCTGTCGCTTTTGCGCTTTCAATAAGCGCACTATTAAGCGTCGGGCGGAGTTCGCCCAACATTTTTTCAGTAAAGCCTTTGATTATAAAATGTCATCGGAGACTCCGACTACCGTTTTGTCCAAAAAAAACCGGAAGGACAAGGACCGACACGCGAGGTCCGCGGTCCCCACCAACACCACGCCAAAACCGGCTACACGTGGTCCGGTTCTCAGCGAGACACCTATGCAGTCCCTGACTACCGACGACACTTCTTTGTCAGGGTCTTCTGTAACCGAGACCGCAGGTACCTCGGCCCATACCCAGACTACAACCACCGAAGCCACTGTGAGCGTTGAGCCTCCTAATGTGGACAGGTCCACTTCCACCCATGGTGTCTTCAGACCCTCATCTTCCTTTTCCATTAAGGCCTTTACTAAGTCCAAATCAGCCAGGCATCCCAAGAGGCCTGTTGCACAGGGCCCATCTCCAGGCCCCATGCCTAAAAAGCAGATGCTTAGAATGGCTGAGGATTTAATTACTCTTATCAGGGGGTTCCCAACCCCCTCCAGACAAGAGACCCAGAGTGGAGGAAGATTCTCCCTCTTCTGATCAGGGCTCCATTTTTTCAGATCATTCTGATGTAGAGGAACACTCTTTCTCCCCTTTTGAAGATTCTGATGCAGAGCAGTCCATTCCTTTTGTATCTCCTCCTGAGGATTTTTCTTTTGGGGAAACCTTGCACACCTTGAGGGAACACTTCCATTGGGAAGGCCAAGACTTTTCTGATTCCAAGAAAAGACTTAGGGAATTTCTTTTGTTACCTCAACACAGACCTCTGGCGATACCTCCTGTCTTGGACATACTGGATGATGTTTATTCGGAGGCTTGCCTTAATCCTGATTCCCTGCCTCCTGCCCCAGTCAAGCCTGATAGGTACTACAGAGTTCCTAACTCTCACCAATATCTGTACAAAAGCCATAATGCTGACCCTGAAACCATTTCTCAAGGCCCCAAGGGAATGAAGGCCTCTACTGCTAAAAATCCGCTACCTTCCGAAAGAGAGTCAAGATCCTTAGAAAGGTGGGGAAAAAAGGTGTATACCTCGGCCACCCTAGCCATGAGGGCCTTAAATTGTCAGTTTCATATGCTTAAATATCAGCAGTTTCTGTTATCACAATTAAGAAATAAAATGTCTCAACCTGAACAACCAGATTTGAAGGAGTTGCAGGATATGATGCATAGTGCAGAACAAGTGGGTAAACACACCTTACAATGTGGCTATGATGCCCTAGAGGCCTCAAGTAGAGCTGCTGTTACAGGATCAATTATTCGTAGACATGCATGGCTTAGGGAACAAATCTTGCCTGATCATGTGAAAGCTAAACTACTAGATACTCCTTTACAAAAGGATGTGCTATTCGGTACTAATGCTGAGGAGATACTACGGAAAATGGAAGAAAAAGCCAAATCTATGCAATCTGTCAAAGCTTTTCTACAGGTTCAACCACCATGTTTTAGCAGAAATTGGCCTTCTAAAAACTGGTCCTTTCCAGCCACGGACAAGCCCCAAAGAGGTAGATACAGGCGCTCAAGGGGCAGAGGACAATCACAAGGATCATATAGAGGCAGGCAATGGCAAACTCCAGCACCAAGAGGTGGCGAAGACAGTGCACAACAATATAGGAAACAAACCCAATGACTTCCTCCTTTCCATGCCAAGCAAGTCTCAGCTGGCAGCACCCTTGGGAGGAAAGCTGGCATTATTTACAAGAAATTGGCATATTGTCAACAGACAAATGGATCCTGGACGTTATAGACAGAGGCTACAGATTTCATTTTCACACTCTACCAAAAATGAGAGGCATGCCAAACCTGCCACACAATCAAAGGGCAGAGGCACAACTACAAATTTCAAAGCTCATAGACGTGAAAGCTATTTAAGAGGTACCTACTCACGAACAAGGCCAAGGTTTTTATTCCAGGCTATTTCTGGTACCAAGGAAAGGAACCGACTGGAGACCCATTTTGGACTTATCCATCCTAAACACATTCTTACTCGTACCAAAATTCAAGATGCTCACATTACAGCAGCTTCTTCCCATGCTGGGCAAGGAGTTTTGGCTGGTAACATTGGACCTCAAGGAGGCATACCTGCATGTCCCAATCAGACAAAGCTGCAGAAGATACCTCAGATTTCTTGCAGGTTCAATCCACTATCAATTCTCTGCATTGCCCTTTGGCTTATCTACTGCGCCCAGAGTATTCACAAAATGCCTGGCATCAGTAATTACCTACTGCAGACTTCAAGGGATACAAATTTACCCTTATTTGGACGACTGCCTGATCCAAGCGGACAGCAAGCACATACTTCTGGATCATCTGGCTTATGCAACACGGTTACTGAACTCTCTGGGGTAGACAATCAACAAAGAGAAATCCAGGCTAACACCATCTCAGAAAATAACTTTCCTGGGTGCCAACTTGGACACAAGCACCCAGATGGCCTATCTTACACCAGAAAAACAGGGGCAACTAACTCAGTACTTCAAAATGCTAGCAAATTGTACCAGGCTTACTGCAAGGAAAATCCTGCAGGCTCTGGGCTTCATGGCATCTTGCATTCTTTTAATCCCATGTGCAAAGTTGCATATGAGGAAACTTCAATGGTACCTAAAAAACCTATGGTCTCAACACAGCCACAGTTTGGAAACAATAATACCAATAATTCCATGTTTGCAAAAGGAATTTCTATGGTGGGCCCAAGCATGTCAAACAAACACAGGTCCCCCATTCTGCAAGCCTCAAGCAAATCAAGTCATCACAACAGATGCCCCAGATTACGCCTGGGGGGCGCACATGACAGACAGGTGCATTCAGGGCAAATGGTCCCAACAAGAAAAGCACCTTCACATCAATCCAAAAGAAATACTAGCAGTGATAAATTCAATTACAGTTTTCAAGGACCTCCTGCATCCAGGACAATTATTGATAAGAACAGACACCACCACAGTAATGTGGTACATAAACAAACAAGGAGGAACACATTCATACCCCCTGTGCAGACTAGCCATGACACTTTGGAACTTGGCTCTGGAATGGCAAATCTAACTTCAAGCACAGTACTTGCCAGGTTTGGAAAACACGCTGGCAGACAATCTAAGCAGAAATATGACAGATCCACACGAATGGAAGTTGCATCCTCAAGTGTTTACAAAGATTATCCAAGCGTGGGGGAGGCCAGACATAGATCTCTTCGCCTCCCACAGGAATCATCAATTGGAAAAGTTTTGTTCAAGGACCTTTCATCCAAAGGCCTGGAGAGTGGACGCCCTTTCATTCAGTTAGACAGCATGGACAGTTTACGCTTTCCCACCTCTGCCTCTTCTGCCCAAGGTGCTCTTGAAAGCAAGAGCAGACAGACCGAAGATGATACCGATTGCTCCAGACTGGCCAAGACAACACTGGTATCCACTCCTGAGGAGCCTAACACATACTCCTCCCTGGCCCCTACCTCTAATCCCTCTTCTGTTGACTCAGCACAGCTACAAAACTCTTCACAGCCAGCTGAAAACACTCAATCTCGCTGCATGGAAAATTCCTTAACACCTCAACAGACCCTACTCCCCAAAGAGGTGCAGGATGTCATTTTGGAGGCCAGAAGGCCATCTACTAGAAAGGCTTACTCCGCAAAATGGAAATGGTTTTGCTCTTGGAATGAGAAAAAAGGCCAGGACCCTAGAAAACTCAATTTGCCTCAGGTACTACAGTATGTAGCTGAGCTGCTGAACAGTGGACTTTCATTTTCCTCCATAAAAATCCATGCCTCAGCCATTTCTGCAGAATTCAACATGGATCCATCCTTATTCTCTCACCCACTCTTAAGACAGTTCCTCAGAGGGGCTAAGAATATAAGACCACCAAGGAAACAACCAGTGCCAGCCTGGGATCTTAATGACATTTTAGAAAAATTAACATTGCCTCCCTTTGAACCAGCTGCCTCAACAGATTTGCAATATTTGTCCTGGAAAACAGCTTTCCTTCTGGCCATTACCTCAGCTCGTAGGGTTTCGGAACTACAAGCCCTCATGGCTGTGCAGCCCTTTCTCATCTTCCATCAGGACAGGGTTTCCCTTCGAACCAACCCATCATTCATGCCTAAAGTGGTATCCAGGGTAGCTTTAAATCAAGCCATACACTTACCTACCTTTTACCCCAATCCTCAAAAGAAAGGGGAAAGGCTGCTACACTCCTTAGACATCCATAGACAGCTACGTTACTATTTGGACAGAACAAAGCCTTTCAGGAAATCAGAACAACTTTTTTTGTCCTATGCTGTAGGAGCTCAAGGGAAGCCAGTTACCAAACAGACAATTTCAAAATGGATAGGCCACTGCATACGGTTTTGTTACTCCTGTCATGGAAAATCTGTCCTTACAGGCATCAGATCCCACTCCACCAGGGCCACAGCTACCTCTACAGCTTTCCTCAGAGGAGTTCCTACCAAAGATATTTTGGAGGCAGCCACTTGGAGTTCTGTGCATACCTTCACAAAACACTACCACCTGCCTTTATATTCCAAAACTAGAGCAGGCTTTGCCACTGCTGTGTTGCAGGCCATTCTGGCTCACCCCAGATGTCCTTCAAGGATGCATCTGCAGTCATCACATATGGGTTGTCCTGCCTCAGGCAGCCCTTCGGTCAGCCGGATTCCAAAGTCTGGGTCCGGCGTCGGCTGATGTCGCACTTTCCCCGACGTCAGGGCGCCTGGGGTATAAAAGCATCAGCCGACGCCATCTTCCCCAGTCTTTCTTGCCACGTGGTGCCCGAAGCAGAAGCAGTTCGCAAGTGCCGGTCGGCCACCTCCTGTAATTCAGCTACCGAAGACTTCAAAAAGCTAAGTACCCCGTTGGGGACTCTTTCTTGCCTCAGCCGATGTCAGATAAAGTTAATAATTGTTTAACTTGTGGGAAACAAATACCTCATAAGGATTTCCACTCTTACTGCCTCCCCTGCCTAGGCCCAGACCACGACGTCTCGGCCTGTTCAGCCTGTGCTTCCTTCAACCGACGCACTCTTAGACGTCGGGCGGAGTTTGCAGAGGAATTTTTTGGGGCTAGTTTTTTTTATAAGATGCCGTCGGAGACTCCGACTTCTCATTTAGTTAAGAAATGGAAGGACAAGGACCGACACACGCGGGCCGCGGTTTCGGCTGAAACCACGGCCAGGCCTACCTTGAGTGTCTCGGTCTCGGCTGAAACCGAGTCCTTGGTACTTCCAATTACCGAAACCGCTCAACTGACTACCTCGGTCCTGGAGGCCCCGGCTGAGTCTGTTATTGAATTTCCAACAGAGACTGGTGTCCTGGAACCTTCCAACACCATTCCTTTAGACAAATCTACTCCAGCACGTGGTGCAGCCAGGCCTCCTGCATCCATGTCCATTAAGGCATTCTCCAGGGCTAAAGCTGCTAAACTCTCAAAAGCTTTGCCTCCCAAGGTTATCCCTCAGGGACCCTCTACTGGTTCACAGATTCTAAGCTTAGCAGAGGATCTTATCTCCTTAATTAGGGGCTCTCAACCTCATCCGGACAGGGGCTCTCAACCTCCACCAGACAAAAGGCCCAGGGTTGAGGCCTCTGATCCCCACTCCTCAGATGAGGCCTCTGATGGCTCTACTCTCTCGGACCACCCGGAGGAGACTTTTTCGGCCTAAGAGGATTCTGATGCAGAGGAATCTATTCCCTCGGCCTCCCCTCCTGAAGAATTTTCCTTTGGGGAGACACTACACACCATGAGAGAGCATTTCCAATGGCAGGGCCAGGAATTTTCTGATTCCAGGAAAAGATTAAGGACCTTTTTACATTTGCCTCAGCATAGACCTTTAGCTATTCCTCCTGTTTTGAATGTCATTGATGATGTGTACTCTGACTCTAGCACAACCCCTGATTTTCTCTCCCTCCGGCTCCTGCCAAACCCGATAGGTACTACAGGGTCCCGGACTCGTATCTTTACCTTTACAAGGCCCACTCTGCTGATCCAGAATCTATTTCCCAGGGCCCTAAAGGGGTTGCAGCTGCCACTGCTAAAAATCCTCTCCCCTCTGAAAGGGAGTCCAGAGCTTTAGAGAGATGGGGTAAAAAAGTATATACTTCTGCTACTCTTTCTATGAGGGCTTTAAATTGTCAATTTCATATGATACAGTACCAAGAGTATTTGTTGGATAAATTGCATAAAAAACTGTCTTCTCCTGACCCCCTAGACCGCAAGTCACTTCAGGATCTGGTACATAACTCACAACAGGTTAGCAACCATTTCTTGCAATGTGGTTATGATGCATTGGAAGCTTCATGTAGGTCAGCTATGACTGGCGCAGTCATACGTAGGCATGCTTGGCTGAAGGAACAATCTCTGCCAGACCATGTTAAAGCAAAGCTGCTGGATGCTCCTCTGGCAAAGCAAAAGTTATTTGGCACCACAGCTCAGGAGGTCCTAAAGAAATTTGAAGAAAAGGCAAAATCCGTACAAACAGTCAAAGATTTTCTCCAAGTACAACCACCAAGATTCAGCAGGAATTGGCCTTCCAAGAATTGATCCTTTCCAGACACAGAGAAGTTTGAGAGGCAAGAACAGGCGTGCCAGGGGTAGAGGGCAAGCTTGAGGCTCCTACAGAGGACGTCAATGGCAGCCTCCCAACCAGAGAGGTAATGCAGCACCTTCAACTGCTGCACAAGGACAGGCTCAATGACTTTACTTTGACACCGCCAACCAGGGCTCAATTGGAAGCACCTTTGGGCGGAAAGCTTTCTTTATTCTCAGCAAATTGGCACAATATTACAAGGGACAAATGGACACTTCAAATAATAGACAAAGGATACAGGTTTCATTTCCACACATTACCAAACAGAAAGGGCATGCCAGACCTGCCACCGAATCAAAGGGCAGAGGCTTTGAAACAAATTTCCAGCTTAATGCAAATGAAAGCTATAGAAAAGGTTCCTCTCTCAGAACAAGGCCAAGGATTTTATTCCAGACTATTCCTTGTTCCAAGAAAAGAAAAACAATGGAGGCCTATTCTCGACTTGTCCGCACTGTGAATACGTCTCTCATTGTGTCAGAGTTCAAAATGCTGACTCTACAGCAGCTCCTTCCCATGCTGGGCAAGGGGTCTTGGCTGGTAACTAGACCTCAAGGAGGCATACCTGCATGTCCCTATCAGACAAAGTTGCAGAAGACACCTCAGATTTATTGCAGGATCAGAGCATTATCAATTCTCAGCATTGCCCTTTGGCTTTTCTACTGCGCCCAGAGTATTCACGAAATGCCTGGCATCAGTAATTGCACACTGCAGACTTCAGGGGATTCAAATATACCCATATCTGGATGACTGCCTTATACAAGCGGACAGCCAACAAACTTTGGTAAAACACTTAAATTATGCCATCCACCTACTTCAGGCCTTGGGATATACAGTCAACTTTCACAAATCAAGACTTGTTCCATCCCAAAGAATAACCTTTCTGGGTGCAGATCTAGATACAACCACCCAAATGGCCTTCCTCACAGAAGAAAAGCAAAATCAACTACCAGATTACTTCAAAAATCTGACAAGACAAACCCAGCTGACTGCAAGGAAAATCCTGTAGGCCCTGGGTTACATGGCTTCTTGCATCCTTCTGATTCCGCAAGCAAGACTACATATGAGGAAACTACAGTGGTACCTAAGGAGTTTATGGACTCAGCACAGTCACAGCCTGGAAACTTTGATACCACTCATTCCATGCCTTCAAAAGGAATTTCTGTGGTGGGCTCAAGCAAGCCAGTCAAACAGGGGTCTGCCTTTCAGCAAACCAATAGCCAGCCAAACCATTACAACAAACGCTTCAAACCATGGATGGGGAGCGCACATGGAGGGCAGATGCATTCAAGGTCTATGGTAACAAAAAGAGCTACGCATGCACATAAACCAAAAGGAAATGCTGGCAGTGATACATGCTGTCGAAGCCTTCAGACCTTTTCTGCATCACGGCCATCTGCTAATAAGGACAGACAACACCACGGTTGTGTGGTACATAAACAAGCAAGGAGGCACCCATTCCTATCCTCTTTGCAGGCTGGCTATGAATCTATGGGAACTTTCCTTGAAACTCAATATACAGCTGCAATCCCAGTTTGTGTCAGGGAAAGACAATATACTGGGGGACAGCTTAAGCAGAAATATCATGGATGCACACAAATGGATGCTGCATCCAGACATCTTTCTACAGATAACACAATCATGGGGGAGGCCGGACTTAGATCTTTTTGTCTCCCCCCACAATCATCAACTGAAGAAATTCTGCTCAAGGACATACCACCCACAAGCATGGAAAGTGGACACCCTCTCTTTCAGCTGGAGAACAGTGTATGCATTTCCGCCTCTCCCATTAATGACCAAGGTTTTACTGAAGATCAGGACAGAGCAGCCAGAAGTGATTCTGATAGCTCCGGACTGGCCAAGACAACACTGGTGTACCCACCGTTAAAGAGCCTGTTACGCACGAAACCATGGCCTCTTCCTCTATGGCCACTTCTACTGACACAGCACAATTACAAAACTCTGCATTCCAACCTGAAAATCTTGCAACTAACAGCCTGGAAAATACCTTGACTCCTCCTCAAGACAAGCTATCCCAGAGAGTTAAAGATATTATTATGGAAGCTCGCCGGCCTTCCACAAGAAAGGCATATTCAGCAAAATGGAAAAGATTTCACATTTGGAACATCACAAAGGGCCTAGATGCGACAGTGATGAACATGGCACATATCCTGGAATACTGCCGACCGAAGGGCTGCCTGAGGCAGGACAACCCATATGTGATGACTGCAGATGCATACGTATCGGACATCTACATTTATGGTAGGTACAAAACTGTACTTTCCACCTAGTGCCTACCACCCTGTGCGTAGCTTTGGGATTCTACCCATCTGTGATTACTGCAGCTGTATGCACGATGAACATAGTGCAGTTTTGTACCTACCATAAATGTAGATGTTCGAGTGCTTATACAGCTGCAGTACAGGTTTCCCTCCCTCCTTCCCCTCTTGGTAAAGGACTAGTGGCTAACACCTCCTCTTGCAACCTAAACTACTGTTTTTTGATTACATTGCATTGCTTGAATATATATATATATATATATATATATATATATATATATATATATATATATAATTTATGTATTGCCTTCCTTCTGGGGGCACCTGACATCTGGGGCAAGAAAGACTGAAGAATATGGCGTCAGCTGTGTCTTATATACCCCTGTCGCACTGTTATCAGGAAAGAAAGCGACGATAACCGACACCGGACCAAGACTTTGGAATTCGGCCGACCGAGGACCCGCCTGACGGCAGAGAACCCATCTGTGATTACTGCAGCTGTATAAGCACTCGAGCATCTACATTTATGGTAGGTACAAAACTGTACTTTCAGCATAATGTTTTGTTTGGGTCTAAGGCTGAAGAGGTGATAAAGAAAATGGAGGATAAAGGAAAATCCATGCAAACGGTTAAGAATTTCTTACAAGTTCAGCCCCCAAGATATAGCAGAAATTGGCCAACTAAAAATTGGTCCTTTCCCAGCTTGGACAGGCCTCAGAGGGGTAGATATATGCACTAAAGAGGGAGGGCCCAAGCACAGACCTCTTACAGACCTAGACAGTGGAGTGCTTCCACCCCCAGGGGTGGAGAGGACAGACCTCAATCTTATAGAAAACAGGCGGAATGACTTCCCCTGCATGGCTCCAGGAACTTCTCTCCTGGAAGCCCCTCTAGGAGGAAAACTCTCTCTTTTTCAACAAAATTAGACTTACATAACCCAAGACAAGTGGGTTCTGGATGTAGTTTCTAGAGGTTACAAATTCCACTTTCATACCTTGCCAAGACCAAACGGATGGCCAGACCTACCAAAACGCCAATTGTCAGAGGCATTAAACCAGGTGGGATCCCTCAGGGCTATGAGGGCCATAGAACTGGTTCTACAATCAGAGACGGGCCAAGGTTTTTACTCAAGACTCTTTCTAGTTCCCAGAAAGCAAAATTCATGGAGACCCATCCTGGATCTGTCAGTCTAACACTTTCTTGGACATACCAAAGTTCAAGATGCTTACTCTGCAGCAGCTCCTGCCAATGTTGAGCAAAAATGCATGGATGGTGACATTGGATTTAAAGGAGGCTTACCTACACATCCCAGTCAGACAGGAGTGCAGAAAATACCTCAGGTTCAAGGCCGGATCGAAACATTACCAATTCTCTGCGTTGCCCTTTGGCTTGTCTACTGCGCCCAGGGTTTTCACCAAGTGCCTGGCACCAGTAGTAGCTTATTGCAGACTCAAGGGAATTCAAATTTACCCTTATCTGGACGACTGCCTTATCCAAGCAGACAGCAAGGATGTCTTACTCCAGCATCTGGAATTTGTTCAAAATCTTCTCAAGTACCTGGGATTCACTGTGAACATAAAAAGTCAAATTTGACACCCACACAACACAACTTTTCTGGGTGCTCTCCTAAACACAACAAACCAGATCGCATTCCTGACATCCGAAAAACAACTGCAGCTGGCTTCAACTTTCAAAACCTTGGCGTCAATAACTCAGCTTACTGCAAGGAAATTCCTGCAGGCTTTGGGTTACATGGCCTCCTGCATCCTTCTCATACCAAATGCAAGTCTACATATGAGAAAAATACAATGGTACCTAAAAAGTGAATGGTCCCAGCATTGCCACAGTCTAGACACACAGATTGCTGTCTTGCCTTGTCTACAAAAGGAATTCCATTGGTGGACCATGGCATGTCTTCACAACAAATGGAAAGCCTTCAGTCTGCCTCCAGCCAGCCAAGTGTTAACCACGGACGCCTCGGGTTACGCATGGGGAGCCCACTTGCAGGGAAAAGGTCTGCAAGGTTTTTGGACAGAGGATCAGAAGCACCTGCATATCAATTTAAGAGATGTTAGCTGTACAGAATGCCCTCTTGGCTTTCAGGGATCTTCTACAACCAGGACAGCTACTGATGCGGACAGACAACACCACAGTTATGTGGTACATAAACAAGCAACGGGGTTCACACTCCTACCCCCTTTGCAGACTAGCCATGACTCTTTGGAACACGGCTCTAGCTTGCAAAGTGGATCTACAAGCTCAGTTTCTGCCAGGGAAACAAAATATTCTGGCAGACAGCCTGAGCAGGAACCTGTCAGACCCACACGGGTGGATGCTAGACACCCGAATATTCAAGATGATTACAGAAGCCTGGGGCTGCCCGGATATAGATCTATTTGCAGCCCCCCTCAACCACCAGTTAGATTTTTTGCACAAGGACATTTCACAACTAGCATGGAAAGTGGATGCACTATCATTCAGTTGGAGAAACCTCTCTGGGTATGCCTTTCCGCCACTATCTCTTCTTCCACGGGTGTTATTAAAGATCAAGCAGGACAAGCCCAAGATGATGATTTTACTGGCCCCACATTGGCCTCGTCAATTTTGGTACTCAACACTGATGAATCTATCCCAGGAGCCACCTTGGATTTTACCTCAGATTCCAAATCTTTTGTCCCAACACCAGGGCCAGGTTCTGCACTCTCATGTCAAAACTCTCAGCCTGGCAGCCTGGCGAATTCAGGGTCTATGATTAATCCTTTTCTTCCCAAACAGGTCATGGATGTCATCTTAGAAGCCAGACGGCCTAGCACTAGAAAATCTTATGCAGGTAAATGGAAGAGATTTTGCACCTGGATGCATGCTCAGGATTCGGATCCCCTCATTCCTAACATTCCACTGATTTTACTTTACCTGACAGACATGCTACATAAGGGTTTACCCTTCTCCTCCATAAAAATACATGTCTCAGCTATCTCTGCATATTACAATACAGATCCTCCAATCTTTTCCCATCCACTTCTGAAACAATATCTCAGAGGAGCAAAGAATTTAAGGTCCCCTAGGACACCACCCATACCTGCCTGGGACCTCAACTATGTTCTGGAAAAACTCACTCTGCCTCCTTTTGAGCCTGCTGCCACATCTGATCTTAAGTATTTATCATGGAAGACAGCTGTCCTGCTGGCTTTGATTTCAGCCAGGAGAGTCTCGGAGTTACAAGCACCCATGGCTGTGGAACCTTATATTATTTTTCACCAAGATAGGGTGTCTTTAAGGACTAATCCCACTTTCATGCCTAAAGTGGTTTCCAAAGTGGCTTTAAATCAAACTATTCACCTGCCAATTTTTTTCACTAATCCACAAAATAAGAGGGAAAGGATCTTGCATTCCTTGGATGTACACAGACAACTTTGTTTTTACCTGGACAGAACCAGGGATATCAGGAAAACAGAGCAACTGTTTGTTTCTTATGCAACAAATTCCCAAGGCAAAGCTATTTCAAAACATACCATTTCTAAATGGATTGCTCATGGAATCAGATTTTGTTACTCTCATCATGGAAAGCAAATCCCAGGAAAAATTTGGACTCTCTCTACCAGAGCTGCTGCTACTTCAGCTGCCTTCCTCAGGGGAGTTCCTACCAAAGATATTTTGGAAGCTGCAACTTGGAGTTCAGTGCATACTCTCTCTAAGCACTACAATCTCCCTCTTTACTCTACGTCTAGGGCAGGCTTTGCTTCTGCAGTCTTGCAGGGCCTTCTAGCCGCTCCTTCTACTCTATAACCACCACCGTTTATCTCAGCTTTGGGATTCAACCCTACAGTGATGACTGCAACAGTGAAACACGATGAACATAGTACAGTTGTGTACACTTACCATAAATGTAGATGTTCGAGTGTCTTCACTGTTGCAGTCTGCTACCTCCTCCTGACCCCTCTTATATTTTCATTAGTGTGGTTTCCTACTTCACCATTCTTCTGAGGTGTATTTGCTTCAGGGTATGGGGTTTGTCGTATGTTACTTTTATTGTTTTACTATTAGTCTTCATTTTTGGGCACCTGACATCTGGGGCAAGAAAAACTGGCGAACATGGCGTTGGCTGGCAGCTTTGTACTCCTAGCGCTTTGACGTTAAGGAGCATGACTGAACAGCCGACGCCGGACCCATACTTTGGGATTCTGGCCGACCGAGGACTGCCTGCCGGCAGGAAGAACCCTACAGTGATGACTGCAACAGTGAAGACACTCTAACATCTACATTTATGGTAAGTGTACACAACTGTACTTTGTTAGTGCTATAAAGCAAGGCAGCTGACGTCATTACATCAGTCTTTCTTGCCATGGACCCCGTTGCAGAAGCAGTTCGCACAAGTGCCATTCAGTCGCTACCAGAAGTTGAATTTCAGCAGAAAACGTCTAAAGCCAAGTACCCCATTGGGGATCCTTTTTCTTGCTCTAACCGATGTCTGAAAAAGTTAATTGTCTTGCCTGTGGAAGTCAGATCCCACACTGAGACTTTCATTCTTACTGCATCACTTATTTAGGCCCAGACCACGACGTCCCTAGTTGCCGGTTCTGTGCCCTCTTTAATGCGAGAACCATTCGGCACAGAGCTCTTTTTGTAGACTGTTATTTTCGTGTTCCATCTTTGAATTCCAATATGGCATCCATCAGCCAACAATCTGTCGACATTCCGAAAAAAACGTAGAGATAAAGATAAGAGACAGACCACACAAGGCTATGCCATCCGACAATGCTACCGCTAAGCAAATAGTCACTTCTCCTGAATTCAGTAAGGTGCTTTCGCAGCCCCTGATGCCTGACTCGCTTTCTAAGTAGGCCTCTACCGAAACCCTTTTGGAGTCCGGTATGCCGCAGAAATCCACTTTGTCTTCCGAGTCTTTGGCTGTCTCTGCCTCGGTTGGTTCCGGAGCCGCGACGCAGTCACCAGTTTCCAAGGAGGCTTTTCACACTACCGATTCTAGACAAAAAAACGACGTCTTTACATCCAGCTACTGTTTCTCAGAGACTGACGGATTTTCTCAGGCCTAGAAACCAGGCCACTTCTAGGAAATCTGCTTCTAGCTACCATCTTGCTACTGCTCCCCCTCCCCAAGCTCAGATGCTTAAAATGACAGAGGATCTCATCTACCTTCTCCGAGGTACTCAGGCCCCCACTCCCAAAAGGAAAAGGCATCCTTCTCCAGAAACTGACAGACCAAGAGTCTGAGGAATCTGATTATTCTGCTTTTGCAGAGGAACAACATCCCTTAACTGTTTGAGGATTCAGATGCAGAGGAATCCATCCCTTCTGCCTCCCCTCCAGAGGACCTCTCCTTTGGGGAAACCCTTCACTCCCTCTGGGAACATTTTCAGTGGGAATCTCAAGACTTCCCACAGTCAAAGAAATGACTTAGAGTGTTTCTGGACCTGCCCCAGCACAGACCCTTGGCCATCCCACCTATTTTGGAAGTGGTGGATGATGTTTTACATGAATCCAGCTTAGCCCCTGATGCCCTGCCTCCTGCTGCAACTAAACCTGACCGGTACTAATGAGTATCGGATTCTCACAAATACCTGTATAGGAATCCTGCTGCAGACCCTGAGGTCATTACACAGGGACCCAAAGGAGCTAAGACTAGTTCTACAAAGAATCCTCTCCCTTCTGACAAAGACTCCAGAGCTTTGGACAGATGGGGTAAGAAAGTATACACCTCTGCAACATTAGCTGTCAGAGCACTCGATTGTCAGTTCCATATGTTAAAATATCAACAACAAACAGAAGATTGCCACCTCTCCTGACGATGCCAATACAAAAGAGCTGGCAGAATTACTACACTCTGCTTGTCAACTGGCCAAACACTCATTACACTGTGGATATGATGCCCTAGAAGCCTCTCGCAGGGCAGCAGTCTAAACTTATTGATGCACCCCTAGATAAGGAATGCCTGTTTGGGGAAAAAGCAGAAGAGGTCCTTAAAAAGATGGAAGACAAAGCAAAATCTATACAAACAGTAAAAGATTACGTTTTAGTTCAAGTCCCCAGATTCAGCAGCAACTTGCCCTCTAAGCACTGGGCCTTCCCAGCACCTAGCAGGCATGGATGGCCAAGGTAACCCCTGCAGGGACAGGCCATCCAGGCCCCTATCCCAGTGCCAGCAATGAAGCAAACAATGGACCACTTCTGTCTGTAAGGCAGGGAGTTCTAAGCCAAGCTTCTATGGCAAGCACTCACAATGACCCCCCCCCCCTGCCATCTTTCACTCATCAAAAACTAGGAGGAATGCTCAACCTCTTCAAGGACAATTGGGTCTCTATACCCAAGGACCAATGGGTCTTAAAAATGATTTCTGAGGGATACAGATTCTCCTTCAGTGAGCCCCCTATTCCAAAAGGGTACCCAGACCTCCCCCCAAACCAGTGGGCAGAGGCATTGAAACAGGTTCAAACTCTAATATCCCAGGGGCCAGTAGAACCTGTCCCTCCAGATCAAACATTAAAAGGTTTTTACTCCAGACTATTCCTTGTTCCCAGAAAGAGGGCACTTGGCGCCCCATCCTGTATCTATCCAAACTGAACATCTCCTTGGTGGTCCCCAGATTCAAAATGATAACCTTGCAGCAGCTCCTGCCTATTCTCACACAAAAGGCCTAGCTTGTGACACTAGACCTAAAAGATGCCTACCTCCACATCCCCATCAGGGAATCCTGCAGAAAACTCTTGTGCTTCAGAGCAGGCTATCAACACTTTTAGTTGTCTGCACTGCCCTTTGGCTTATCTACTGTTCTCAGAGTATTCACCAAATGCTTGGCCCCGGCTGTACCATTCTGCAAGCAGAGAAATATATAGATTTACTCTTAACTGGGTGACTGCCTCATTCAGGCAGATTGCAGAGGAAAGTTGCTCCAGGACCCTCTCTTTGTCACATCACTCCTAACTGCCCTAGGGTTCACCATCAGTGAGAAAAAATCAAAGAAAAACCCCACCAGAAAAAATGTTTTCCTGGGAGCTCTGCTAGACACAGCAACCCAAATGGCCTTCCTATGCCCAGAAAAGCAGAGCTTCCTGCCTCTCTTTCACCCAGCTGGTTTCCAGAAGTCACCTCACTGTGAGGAAGTTCCTGCAAGCTCTGGGATACATGGCATCTTGCATCCTTCTCATCCCTCTTGTCAGACTTCACATGAGAGAACTTCAGTGGTACTTAAAAAAACCTTTGGTGTCAGCGCTCTGAGTCCCTAGAGACCACTCTCCCTCTGATCCCTTGTATAAGGACCGAATTTCTCTGGTGGGCAGAGGCCTGTGACATGAACAAGGGTCTTCCCTTCATCCTCCGCCCTCCCGGCCAGACTATCACCACCGACGCCTCAGATATTGCTTGAGGTGCTCAACTACCAGGCAGGTGTACCCAAGGCCTTTGGAATGCCCAGCAACTTCACTTGCACATCAACTAGAAAGAAATGATGGCAGTGCAAAAGGCTCCGACTTCCTTCCAACCCCATCGCAGGCCAGGGGTCCTACTTATAAAAATAGACAACACCACAGTAATGTGGTAAATCAACAAGCAGGGGGGGCACCCAATCTTATCCCCTGTGCAGGTTAGCCATGAGTCTCTGGGTTATAGCCACCTCCATGGGGCTACACCTAATTACCCAATACTTACTAGGGGTCAACAACACACTGGCGGGCCACCCAAGCAGAAACTTACTGGACCCCCACGAATGGCAGCTCCAAAGAGAAATCTTTTTTCAAATCAGCCAGGAGTGGGGGACCCCAGAAGTGGACCTCTTTGCCTTGCACCTCAACCATCAGCTGCACAAGCTCTGTACCAGCAAATATCATCTCCTATCATGGAAGGTGGATGTCTTGACCTTCCCCTGGAGCTCCCTGCTTGTGTACACATACTCTCCTCTGCCCCTTATTCCCAAGGTTCTGATCAAAATAAGAGAGGAGAGACCAAAAGCCATCCTCATTGCTCCAGATTGGCCCAGACAGCATAGGTACCCCTTATTACGCAGTTTGACCTTACACCCCCCCCCCAAGCTGCTTTCCCTGATATCAGATCTCTTGACCCAGGAGAGGGGGAAGATGCTACACCCAGATCTACAGACTCTCAAACTTTCAGCATGGCTTATACACTTAAAACTAACGAGAAGGCCCTGTTAAGCAAACAGGTTCTGGACATCATCACAGTACCTCCCAACCTTCCATCCCTCTCATCCTGGATTACCTAGCAGAGTTGCTCAATAGTGGCCTCTCTTTCTGCTCTGTTAAAATCCATGACTCGGCCATCTCTGCCCATTATGATTCAGACCCACCCCTCTTCTTTCATCCTTTGATTAAGCAAGTCCTCAGAGAGGATTCTAATATCATTCCTCTGACTCCACGCTGGGACCTTAATTATGTGTTAGAGAAACTAACCTTACCTCCTTTCGAACCTGCCACTTCTTCAGAATTGAAATACCTCTCTTGGAAGACTGCCTTCCTAATAGCTATCACCTCAGCCAAAAGGGTGTCGACACTTCAAGATCTCATGGCTGTCGAGCCCTTCATAATTTTCCATGCAGGCAGTCTCCCTGAGGACTAACCCCTCCTTTATGCCCAAGGTGTTATCTGATGTGGCCCTCAACCAGGCCATACACTTACCCTTGGTTGGTGTGAGCTTTAGTAACAGACAGGGGAGAGAGAGAGGACTTGGAAAAGATTTCTTACAGCTCCCTTTTAGAAAGACTTTAAACCTTGTGACACAGCATTTTAATTGGAGTTCCGTGGAAGTTTTTCCAAGGAAAAATGTACCTTGGTGTTGTCTATATATAGTAAATCAAAGTGTTTGACAGTCCCTCTTCTCCTGTTTTTCAGTTCTACAGGGATGCCTTTTAGTTAACAGTGTTGATGGTGGTTTACATTTACCTTCTTCTGAATAACCAGATAGTTTCTGTAGGTTTCATGAAGCTTACAGAAACCTGTATCCTATGTTGGGGACCTAGAAGTGATGGCTTAAAAAGCTTCTTGGGGGCATCTAGGGTAGCTTCTGCACTCTGCGTACTTCTCGGGGATCAAGATCTTGCCACCAAGGTGGAAGAAGTGCAATCTTTCTTCCACAGTGGTCTAAGTATAGCAGCAGCCAGAAGTATGTGGGTGACATTAAACCAAGGGCAGGGGGTTGGAGGGGTGAAATGTAGGCTTGAAAGAAAAGGTGTGCATACTGAGCCAAACTGCTTTTAAAGTTGGTAAGCAAGCCATTAAGTGTGGCTGTCATACAGTGATGCTTGCAGTAGAGCAACAGCAACTGGTACGGTGAGAAGAAAGCATAATTGGCTAAGGGTATACTTATGCTGGAGATGTGGCAAAGAGATGATTCATGGACAAGGCTTCTGCTGTTTGACCCACCTTTACAAGAGGTTTTCAAGAAGCTGAAAGAGAAAGAACTATAAAGATTGTGAAGTAGTTATTCAGTCTTGCTTATTGTAAGGTATGGTAGAAATTATCTAGCTGAAAAAAAATGACCATTTATAGGAAGTCAGCCAGGTTTAAGCTAACAAGAGCTTTGAAAGAAAAAAAATGGAGGCCTTTGGGAGAGGGGAGATAGCAGGGGCAGAGCTAGCCAGGTGTAGAATTATGTGCCAGGGGAGAGTTCAGTGGTTAGGAAGTAATTGGACAGTTGACTTTGCTTTAAACCCTTCCCTTCACCTTTCCCACTTCCTTGTTTTGGACAGGAGCAGGCTGCCTCATTTCATTTAGAACTGGTTCAGCATGTTTTATGTATACAGGCAAAGTCATGGCAGCAAATTACAAACTGGCACTCATGGCACATCATTCTGTCTTGAAAATGCCTCTAATTCCTCAGGGTATGACTCGTGTACCACTTTTTGGTTTAAAGTAGCTTCTCTGTTGTAGCGTAGTGGAGAGAGTCCCTCTGAAGGAGCAACAAAAAGGATTTTATGTCAGTCTCTTCCTGATTACTAGGAAGGATGCCAGTTTAAGACCCATTCTTTATCTACCAAAATTTTAGTGCTCTTTATCTAGAAATTTGCAATAAGTGTATGTCTAATTATCTGGTCTGACATGGAAGTTATTCTGACATCCGTCCTAGGTATAGCTCCTTGTTGGCTGTTATTGGGCCAACATACAGCAAATAAGGAGAAGATGCTTGCACCATCATTCAGATTTTTTTTTGTAATGATGACATTTGGCTGCGGCTGGCTGCCATCTTTCAGGCCCCTGTCAGATGATTTTTCAGACTCTGCAGTTTTTGTTTGACTTGTTTATTGAGCTTACACTGGTTTTGCATTATGCCTAACTTAATTGTTCTTTGGACTATTAATTTAACTATTTAAAACTCACTTTTCCAAAATTTCCAAGATTCATAGTGTCCATAGAAAAGCATTTAAGCAAGTTTGCCTTTGGAAGACAAATTCTGCCAGAATACTTTGCATTGACTTTTTTTTTCTTGGAGAAGAACACTAGGTCTTTTCTTGCAAGAATTGTACAACTTAAAAAGAAGAAGCCTTTGGCTAATGGAGCTTGGATTCTCAGGGCCACCTTACACACTACCAGAAGAAATTTGAGATCACAGTACAGGCCATCTGTTTACCAGGCAAGGCCTCTTCCTTTGGCCAGCAAGGGAAAAAATGCAGGAAGAGTGAAACTATCATGAAATGCTCGGAGAGCTGGTGAGTAAATGTGGTAATAAAATCCCTTTTGGTTCTGCAGACGTCTGCCAGTGTTTGTTCTTGTGAGGATATATAACCCATGGTTCCTCAGACCAGGAGAAGTTGAAAGTTAAGTCCTCACCTGTCTTATTCCCTCTGGAGGTAGGCAGTGGGATTTCTTTCTTTGCTGCTGCTTCTCAGAGAAGATTTATTTGGTGGGCAGAATAAGTCTGCAGGTGCCCATGAGGTTCTATATTTTCATATTTTATGTATATATATATATATATATATATATATATATATATATATATATATATATATATATATATATACACACACACACACATATATATATATATATATATATATATATATATATATATATATGTGTGTGTGTGTGTACATATATATGTATATGTATCCTCTTAACTGCACTGGTGAATTAAAGGCATAAAGCCCTCAGTGTGGCCCAGATGACCCGAGTGTAAATAGTGGTTCTGGCATTTGACAGCACAGGCATGGTGGCTGGGTGTGCCTATCCTGACAGGGAAGGGGTGTTGTTTCCTGCTTGGCTCATGCCACTGCTCTCATAATGTTTCATCTAAAGAGTAGAGAGTTATCGACATAATGCATTGGTGCAGGAAATATGTTGGTATGAATGTCCAAGCTGATTGTAGCACTTGTCAATGTGTATGGGAAAGAACATGAAGAAAATGCATATGCTGACCTAGGGATGTAGGTGGCCCATGCAGTGATGCAAGTGATTGTCACCACCAGGGGAGGGGTTAGACACTGAATAGAAACTCTGCCATTGCTGGGATATTGGCGAGAGAGAGCAAAAAGCACCCTCATAGCTGTCTTTGACTGCCTTCCATGAGTAAACTGTCTGAATAAGGGAAGGCTTGATTGTCAGCTGGCATGGTAGAATAATCCATACAAAGAAAAAAATGCCAGATATTTATCTTTCTCCATGATGTTATATTGTGATAAAAGTGCAAGAACAAATAGTCTTAGTAACGTATTTCATCTTGTTGCATGCTACACTCTCATTCCCTCCTGACCAAGCCATAACAGCAGAAATTTCACAAGGAATACTTAACTGCCGTTTGGTTTCATCTGTCGATTACTGTGTCTGGCAATCACCTCCATTGTGCAATTGCCAAATGTGGAATAATTAATGGCCACAGTAATGTATTTCAGTGTGCTGGTACAGACACCCCCTCCCCCTGTGATCTACGTAGTATAAAATGACCAAATTGTAGTGTGTACTATTTCCCCATTGCTCACAGAGTATAGTTTTCCCTGCAGATATAGGATAAAGATGTTTCAAAAGTGTACCAAAAAGATAAAACTGTCCTTGAAGATCAGAATGTTTTCTCCTCTCCAACAGTCTCTTGACAGATGAATAAAAATTGCCAGTGAAGTATTTATCGCAAGTGTTTAGGTAGCGTTGTCACCTCACAGCAAGAGGTTCTCCCATTCGATTTTCGCTGGGCTTGGGAGTGCCTTCATTGTGGAGTCTGCATGTCCTCCCGCGGTTGGGTAGTGTTCAAAAGACATGAATGCGTAAATGGGCGTGCCTTCGTTGATGGTTGGGCATCGAGCTGGCACCTCGAAAAATCTGCCAATCATTAGCGGACCGGAGTTCCGCTGTGGCGACCCCTTACCGGGAAAAGCTGAAAGACAAACAACAACAGTTGGCAAAACACGAGTTGTCTAACCTTGTTCTTTCGATATGTTGGAGTGGTGCAGGTGAGAAGTCATACAGTGAATAGCAATGAGCTTTAATTTCTGGGTTCAGTTTCCCATTCATTTTAATGGGAAGATGCAGGATGATTATCTAGCTAATACAGTAAGTTACTGTAATAGCTAAATAATTTCTTTACTGATGCCATGGAGATGGGAGAACATGCATTTTAAAATTGATATTTGTACTGATATATTAAAATAACTCTGAATATTTTTTAAAGTATTGATTAGGTTATTTTCCTGTGGTGCAGAGAACTTGCCACACGTGATTAAAGTGAGTATTGTATTCCTAATGTTTCATGCTTGCATTCTGTTAATTGCTGCTATGAGGAGTAGTGACTGTTTAAGTTGCTGCATTGGTCTGTAAATTTATCGAGAAGTTTCAGACTTCGTCATATGTTAATGAATGTTGCATCACTAACTGGTTGGATGTAGACAGATCCTAGCATTGCACCTTCATTTGAGCATGCCATTTTGAAAGGGTGTCTTACAGCAACTGATTACCAAGATTTGAAGTGAGCTTCACCTTGGGAGTAAAGTAGTAGAAGAAAAAGCAAAAATTGGTACAAATGTTCTTATTCTATTAATTTTATTTTTCTTAGCTGAGACTCGGAAAAGGAAACTGGAAGACTCTCCTGGAAGCAGTTCTCAAGATAGTGATGTCACACACTTCAGCAAAAAGAAACCACCTAATGATGTAAGTAAGTAATATCAATGGAAAAGGTAACCATTTTTAGGTAGGTTAAATGTTTTCATAAAAAAAAAAGACTCCACTTTTCTGAAAAGTATGCTGTCCTGTTTTAATTCTTGCAGCAGTGCAGTTTCTGGTATGATTGTACACAGCTTCAAGTTCATTTGGAAATTGGTTAAATAGCTTTAATGTTCTTTATTGAATCAGAGATCAGGTAAGGAACAAATTGCTTAGTGTTCATTATTCATTTTCTTGTTAGTGTTTTGAAGATGTAAACTTTGTCATTTCTTTCAGTATTTAATATTGACTTGTTTAATGGACAGACATGTGATTTTATATTTGCAGAGGTATTTAGACTACAGTTATAAAAGTGCATCTGAATGTTGTGTTGCATTCTGATTAGTAGCAGCAGCCTAAATCTAAAATCTCAAGGTTGTGTAAATAGCTGATTCCTCATTGAACATGTATAGATCAGATGTCCTTCAAGGATGCATCTGCAGTCCTTACAAATAGGTTGTCCTGTCGTCAGGCAGCCCTTCGGTCGGCCGGATTCCAAAGTCTGGGTCTGGCCTCGGCTGGTGTCGCACTTCACCCGACGTCATAGCTGCAGTTCTTCGAGTATAAAGGCATCAGCCGACGCCATTTTCCCCAGTCTTTCTTGCCACGTGGCGCCCGAAGCAGAAGCTGTTCGCAAGTGCCGGTCGGTCAGAACCAGAGATTACTACTAACGAAGACTTCTAAAAAGCTAAGTACCCCGTTGGGGACTCTTTCTTGCCTCAGCCGATGTCAGAAAAAGTGAATAACTGTTTAACTTGTGGGAAACAAATACCTCATAAAGATTTCCACTCTTACTGCTTACCTTGCTTAGGCCCAGACCACGACGTAGCAGCTTGTCTAGCCTGTGCTTCTTTCAACCGACGGACGCTTAGACGTCGGTCGGAATTTGCTGAAGAGTTTTTCGGCTCCGCTTTTGCTTACATTATGCCGTCGGATACTCCGACTACGCAAATTTCTAAAAAGTGCAAGGCAAAGGACCGACACTCGCGGTCCGCGGTTTCGGCCGAAACCGCGGTTAAGCCAACCGCGAGTGTCTCGGTTTCGGCTGAAACCGAGTCCACGGTTCTTCCTTCGGCCGAAAGCTTGCCTCTTACCGAGGCCTCATCCAGCTTGGCTGAATCTGCTACTGAAATCCCACCTGCTCTTGCAGGTTCACAGGATTTATCTGATACTATCCCTTTGGATATTTCTACCCCTGCACGTGGAGCTGCTAGGCCACCTGCATCCATGTCGATTAAGGCCTTTGCCAGGGCTAAAGCAGCAAAAACTACCAAAACTGTGCCTGCTAAGACCCCCCCTCAAAGGCCTAGCTCTAGTTCACAAATGCTTAGTCTAGCAGCGGATCTCTTTTCTTTGATCCGGGGATCCCAACCACATCTGGACAGGGCCTCTCACCCACCTCCAGAGAAGAGGACTAGAGTAGAGCCCCCTGAGCCAGTTTCTTCAGATGGCACCTCTGATGAATCAGATAATTCAAACCCTCCAGAGGGCCCTTTTTCTCCTTATGAGGACTCTGATGCAGAAGAGTCCATTCCTTCTGCCTCTCCGCCTGAGGAATTTTCTTTTGGGGAAACCTTGCATGCTATGAGGGAACAATTTCAATGGCAGGGCCAGGATTTTTCAGACTCTAGGAAAAGGCTTAGAACCTTTTTGCATTTGCCACAGCATAGGCCTTTAGCCATTCCTCCAGTACTTACTGTTGTGGATGATGCATTTAATGATGCTTGTACTGCTCCTGATTCTCTTCCTCCGGCCCCTGCTAAGCCCGATAGGTACTACAGGGTTCGGACACACATTCTCATTTGTATAAGGCCCCTTTTGCAGATCCGAAACTATCTCCCAGGGACCCAAGGCTGTAGCAGCTACCTCTGCCAAAACCCCCTCCCCTCTGAAAGGGAATCTAGGGCTTTAGAGAGATGGGGTAAAAAGTTTACACTTCTACTACTCTTTCAGCTAGGGCCTTGAACTGTCAATTCCACATGATTCAGTATCAGGAATTTATGTTAGACCAGTTAACTAAAAACTGTCCTCGGATGAACCATTAGACAAAAATCTGTACAGGAAATGGTACATAACATTCAGCAGGTCAGTAATCATTCCTTAAAATGCGGCTATGATGCACTGGAGGCTTCCTTTAGATCAGCCATGACTGGCACAGTGATCAGAAGACATGCATGGTTAAAAGAGCAGTCCTTACCAGACCATGTTAAATCAAAGCTCCTAGATGCTCCCATGGATAAGCTCAATTTGTTTGGCTCCCCTGCACAGCAAGTGCTGAAGAAGGTGGAAGAGAAAGCAAAATCTGTCCAGACAGTCAAGGATTTCTTGCAGGTCCAGCCTCCAAGGTTTAGCAGGAACTGGCCTTCCAAGAATTGGTCCTTTCCAGACACCTCCAGAGCTCCGAGAGGCAGAAATAGGCGCTCAAGAGGCAGGGGTCAATCCAGAGGTGCCTACAGGGGACGTCAATGGCAGGCTAACAACCAGCGAGGTACAGCCACAGATCCAGCCACCACCACTTCCACAGGACAATCACAGTGACTTGGCTCTGGCACCGCCTACCAGGGAACAACTAGAAGCACCCTTAGGTGGGAAGCTAGCCTTATTTTCAGTAAACTAGCATTACATCACAGGAGACAAATGGATTTTACAGACAATAGACCAAGGTTACAGGTTCCACTTCCATACTCTACCAAGGAAGAGAGGAATGCCAAACATACCTCCAAATCAGAAGACAGAAGCTCTACAACAAATAACTCACTAAGGATGAGAGCTGTAGAAAGGGTACCATCTATGGAACAAGGGCAAGGATTTTACTCCAGACTCTTCCTGGTACCAAGAAAAGAAAACCAATGGAGACCTATTCTCGACCTGTCCGCTTTAAACACATACCTCATTGTTCCAAAATTCAAAATGCTGACCCTACAGCAGCTTCTTCCCATGCTGGGCAAGGAGTCTTGGCTGGTAACTCTAGATCTCAAGGAGGCATACCTGCACGTCCCCATACGACCAGATTGCAGAAGATACCTCAGATTTCTTGCAGGATCAGAGCATTATCAATTCTCAGCATTGCCCTTTGGCTTATCTACTGCCCAGAGTATTCACGAAATGCCTGGCATCAGTAATTGCTCATTGCAGGCTTTAGGGAATTCAAATTTACCCTTACCTGGACGACTGCCTGTTACAAGCGGACAACAAAAACAAATTAACAAAAGATTTGGAAAGGGTCATTCATCTACTACAAGCCCTGGGATACACAGTCAATATAAAAAAGTCAAGGCTGATACCATCCCAAAGGATAACCTTCTTGGGTGCAGATCTGGACACATCAAAGCAAATGGCATTCCTGACAGTAGAAAAACAGGAGCAACTTCCTCTCTACTTCATGGCATTAACAAAGCAGAACCAGCTAACAGCAAGAAAAGTCCTGCAAGCCCTCGGTTACATGGCATCCTGCAATATGTTGATTCCACATGCCAGACTACATATGAGAAAGTTACAGTGGTACCTAAGGAATTTATGGTCTCAGCACAAGCACAGCCTAGAAACCCAAATTCCAATAATTCCATGCCTGAAGCAAGAATTCCAATGGTGGGCTCAGGCTTGTCAATCAAACAAGGGACTGCCCTTCCACAGCACTCAACCAAGCCAGACCATCACAACAGACGCCTCAGACCTCGGTTGGGGGGCACACATGCTGGACAAGTGCATACAAGGCTTATGGACTCAAGACCAGCTGCACCTACACATAAATCAAAAGGAAATGCTGGCAGTAAAACTGGCAATTCAGGCATTCAGACCATTTCTTCGACAGGGTCAACTGCTGATAAGGACGGACAACACCACAGTTATGTGGTACATCAACAAACAGGGAGGCACACATTCATACCCTCTATGCCGGATGGCAATGGACCTCTGGAATGTGGCCCTGAGCTTCAACATTCAGTTACAAGCAATTTTTGTGCCAGGAAAAGAAAATATACTAGCAGACATCCTAAGCAGAACTACCATGGATGCCCACGAATGGATGCTGCATCCGGACATCTTCAAAACCATTACAGGGAAATGGGGACTACCAGAAATAGAATTATTTGCATCCCCACTCAATCACCAACTGAAAAAATTCTGCACAAGGACGTACCACCCACTTGCTTGGAAAGTGGACTCCCTATCTTTCAGTTGGAAAAACCTGACAGCATATGCATTCCCACCACTTCCTTTGATGCACAAGGTGCTATTGAAGACAAAGAAGACCGTCCAAGGATCATCCTGATAGCTCCAGACTGGCCAAGGCAACATTGGTACCCATTACTGAGGAGTATGTCTCGGGAACAAATATGGCCTCTGCCCCTAGTTCCCTTGCTGTTAACACAGAACAACTTCAAAACCCTGCATCCAAACCTGAAAACACTGCAGCTGGCTGCCTGGAGCATTGCATAAGACCAAATAACCCAGATTTATCTCAAAGGGTTAAAGACATTATCTTGGAGGCTCGCAGACCCTCAACAAGAAAAAATTATTCAGCAAAATGGAAAAGATATCTCATTTGGAGTACTGCAAAAGGAGAGAATGTGTCACTGGTAAATATGGCTAACATCCTGGAATACTTGGCAGAGCTCTTCCACAACGGCCTGTCCTATTCTTCCATTAAGATTCATGCATCAGCTATTTCAGCAGAATACAACTTGGATCCTCCAGTCTTCTCACATCCTCTGCTCAGACAGTTTCTGAGAGGAATTAAAAATGTAAAACCACCTAGGAAGCCACCATTGCCAGCATGGGACTTGAACTTTGTGCTAGAAAAGTTGACACTCCCTCCTTTCGAGCCAGCAGCAACAGCAGAATTTCAGTACTTATCATGGAAAACTGCTTTCCTGCTTGCAATCACTTCAGCAAGAAGGGTATCTGAGCTACAGGCATTAATGGCAGTACAGCCCTTCCTGATTTTCCATCAAGATAGTGTCCATGAGAACTAATCCTACTTTTATGCCAAAGGTGGTCTCCAGGGTATCCTTAAATCAAGCTATCCACCTACCTACATTCTTCCCCAACCCACAGAACAGGGGAGAAAGACTGTTGCATACCTTGGATGTACATAGACAATTACGCTACTACCTGGACAGGACCAAGAGCAATAGAAAAACTGACCAGCTACTGGTAGCATATGCAACAGGTATGGAAGGAAAAGCAATTTCAAAACAGACAATCTCTAAATGGATAGGAAATTGCATTAGATTTTGTTACTCCTACCATGGGAAGAAAACTCCAGAAAACATCAGGCCTCACTCTACAAGGGCTACAGCCACTACCACAGCTTTTTTACGAGGAGTGGCTACCAAAGACATTTTAGAGGCTGCTACTTGGAGCTCCGTGCATACATTTGCCAAGCATTATAATTTACCTTTATACTCCAGATGGCGAGGAGGTTTTGCCACTGCTGGTTTGCAAGGGATCTTAACTACACCATAATCTTATTTCTCCTCCTCCCCCAGTTTGGCTATGGTATTCTACCCATTTGTAAGGACTGCAGATGCATCCTTGAAGGACATAGTACAGTTTTGTACCTACCATAAATGTCGATGTCCGATAGGCATGCATCTGCAGTCAGGATTACCCACCCTCCTTCCCCTCTGTGGTACTCTTAGGGTATTTGCCCATCTTGTAGCTAGCTGGGGGAATCTATTATGGTGTATTTGTTTGTATATATGTACATACATGCTTATTTTTGTTTGCTCTCTACTATTTGGAACCATTTGCATTTATCCAAATTTAGCCTTCCTAGAGGGCACCTGGCATCTGGGGCAAGAAACACTGAGGAAAATGGCGTTGGCTGATGCCTTTATACCCGAAGAACTTCAGCTATGACGTCGGGTGAAGTGCGACACCAGCCGAGGCCAGACCCAGACTTTGGAATCCGGCCGACCGAAGGGCTGCCTGACGACAGGACAACCCATTTGTAAGGACTGCAGATGCATGCCTATCGGACATCTACATTTATGGTAGGTACAAAACTGTACTTTTTTGCTGTCTAGGAGAGATGTACTTGTATGTTTAGTTGAAATTAATGACTAGAGCATTTAGGGAAAAGGAAGAAAATGGCACTACTAAGTATGTGATCTTGGCTTTCCTCTTGGACCATTCCAGCATATCTTTTTTCCTTGTATTTTTGCACAGATGTCCTTCAAGGATGCATCTGCAGTCCTTACAAATGGGTTGTCCTGTCGTCAGGCAGCCCTTCGGTCGGCCGGATTCCAAAGTCTGGGTCTGGCCTCAGCTGGTGTCGCACTTCACCCGACGTCATAGCTGCAGTTCTTCGGGTATAAAGGCATCAGCCAACGCCATTTTCCTCAGTCTTTCTTGCCGCGTGGCGCCCGCAGCAGAAGCTGTTCGCAAGTGCCGGTCGGTCAGAACCAGAGATTGCTACTACCGAATACTTCTTCTACTACCGAAGACTTCTAAAAAGCTAAGTACCCCGTTGGGGACTCTTTCTTGCCTCAGCCGATGTCAGAAAAAGTGAATAACTGTTTAACTTGTGGGAAACAAATACCTCATAAAGATTTCCACTCGTACTGCTTACCTTGTTTAGGCCCAGACCACGACGTAGCAGCTTGTCTAGCCTGTGCTTCTTTTAACCGACGGACGTTTAGACGTCGGTCTGAATTTGCTGAGGAGTTTTTCGGCTCCGATTTCGCTTACATTATGCCGTCGGATCCTCCGACTACGCAAATATCTAAAAAGCGCAAGGAAAAGGACCGACACTCGCGGGTCCGCCGTTTCGGCCGAATCCGCGGTTAAGCCAACCTCGAGTGTCTCGGTTTCGGCTGAAACCGAGCTCGCGGTTCTTCCTTCAGCCGAAAACTTACCTCCAACCGAGGCCTCATCCAACCTGGTGGAATCTGCTTCTGAAATCCCACCTCCTGCAGGTTCCCAGGAATTATCTGATACTTTACCCTTGGATATTTCAACCCCTGCACGTGGAGCTGCTAGGCCACCTGCAACCATGTCGATAAAGGCCTTTGCCAGGGCTAAAGCAGCTAAATCTACCAAGTCTGTGCCTGCTAAGACCCCCTCTCACAGGCCTAGCTCTACTACACAAATGCTTAGTCTAGCAGAGGATCTCATTTCTTTGATCCGGGGATCCCAACCTCACCCAGACAGGGCCTCTCACCCACCTCCAGAGAAGAGGCCTAGAGCAGAGCCCCCTGAGCCAGTTTCTACAGATGACTCCTCTGATGATTCAGATAATACAAACCCTCCAGAGGACCCTTTCTCCCCTTATGAAGACTCTGATGCTGAAGAGTCCATTCCTTCTGCCTCTCCGCCTGAGGAATTTTCCTTTGGGGAAACCTTGCATGCTATGAGGGAACAATTTCAGTGGCAGGGCCAGGATTTTTCAGACTCCAGAAAAAGGCTTAGAACCTTTCTGCATTTACCACAGCATAGGCCTTTAGCCATTCCCCCAGTCCTCTCTGTTGTGGATGATGCATTTAATGATGCTTGTACTGCTCCTGATTCACTACCTCCGGCCCCTGCTAAGCCCGATAGGTACTACAGGGTCCCGGACACACATCATCACTTGTATAAGGCTCCTTTTGCAGATCCCAAAACTATCTCCCAGGGTCTTAAGGCTGTAGCAGCTACCTCTGCCAAAAAACCCCTCCCCTCTGAAAGGGAATCCAGGTCCATAGAGAGATGGGGTAAAAAAGTTTACACTTCTGCTACTCTTTCAGCTAGGGCCTTGAACTGTCAATTCCATATGATCCAGTATCAAGAATTTATGTTAGACCAGTTAACTAAAAAGCTGTCCTCGGATGAACCATTAGACAAAAAATCTATTCAGGAAATGGTACATAACATACAGCAGGTCAGTAATCATTCCTTAAAATGCGGCTATGATGCACTGGAAGCTTCCTTTAGATCAGCCATGACTGGCACAGTGATCAGAAGACATGCATGGTTAAAAGAGCAGGCCTTACCAGACCATGTCAAATCAAAGCTACTAGATGCTCCCATGGACAAGATCAATTTGTTTGGCTCTCCTGCACAACAGGTGCTGAAGAAGATGGAAGAGAAGGCAAAATCTGTCCAGACAGTGAAAGATTTCTTACAGGTCCAACCTCCAAGGTTTAGCAGGAATTGGCCCTCCAAAAATTGGTCCTTTCCAGACACCTCCAGAGCTCAGAGAGGCAGGAATAGGCGCTCAAGAGGCAGAGGTCAATCCAGAGGTGTATACAGGGGACGTCAGTGGCAGGCTAACAACCAGCGAGGTACAGCCACAGATACAGCCACCACCACTACTACAGGACAATCACAGTGACTTGGCTCTGGCACCGCCTACCAGGGAACAACTAGAAGCACCCTTAGGCGGGAAGCTAGCCTTATTTTCAGCAAACTGGCATTACATCACAGGAGACAAGTGGATTTTGCAGACAATAGACCAAGGTTACAGGTTTCACTTCCATACTCTACCAAGGAAGAGAGGAATGCCAAACCTACCTCCAAATCAAAAGGCAGAAGCTCTAAAACAAATAACTCACTTACTAAGGATGAGAGCTGTAGAAAAGGTACCATCTATGGAGCAAGGACAGGGATTTTACTCCAGACTCTTCCTGGTACCAAGAAAAGAAAACCAATGGAGACCTATTCTCGACCTGTCCGCTTTAAACACATTTCTCATTGTCCCAAAATTCAAAATGCTGACCCTACAGCAGCTTCTTCCCATGTTGGGCAAGGAGTCTTGGCTGGTAACTCTAGATCTCAAGGAGGCATACCTGCACGTCCCCATACGACCAAATTGCAGAAGATACCTCAGATTTCTTGCAGGATCAGAGCATTATCAATTCTCAGCATTGCCCTTTGGCTTATCTACTGCGCCCAGAGTGTTCACGAAATGCCTGGCATCAGTAATTGCTCATTGCAGGCTTCAAGGAATCCAAATCTACCCTTACCTGGACGACTGCCTGTTACAAGCGGACAACAAAAACAAGTTAACAGAAGACTTGAAAAGGGTCATTTATCTACTGCAAGCCCTGGGATACACAGTCAATATAAAAGTCAAGGCTGATACCATCCCAAAGGATAACCTTTTTGGGTGCAGAGCTGGACACATCAAAACAAATGGCATTCCTAACAGTAGAAAAACAGGAGCAACTCCCTCTCTATTTCTTGGCATTAACAAAACAGAACCAGCTAACAGCAAGAAAAGTCCTGCAAGCCTTGGGTTTCATGGCATCCTGCATAATATTGGTTCCACATGCCAGACTGCATATGAGGAAGTTACAGTGGTACCTAAGGAATTTATGGTCTCAGCACAAGCACAGCCTAGAAACCCAAATTCCAATAATCCCATGCCTGAAGCAAGAATTCCAATGGTGGGCTCAAGCCTGTCAATCAAACAAAGGGCTGCCCTTCAACAGCACTCAACCAAGCCAGACAATCACAACGGACGCCTCAGACCTCGGTTGGGGGGCACACATGCTGGACAAGTGCATACAAGGCTTATGGACTCAAGACCAGCTGCACCTACACATAAATCAAAAGGAAATGCTGGCAGTAAAAGTGGCAATTCAGACATTCAGACCATTTCTTCGACAAGGTCAACTGTTGATAAGGACAGACAACACCACAGTTATGTGGTACATCAACAAACAGGGAGGCACACATTCGTACCCTCTATGCCGGATGGCAATGGACCTCTGGAATGTGGCCCTGAGCTTCAACATTCAATTACAAGCAATTTTTGTGCCAGGAAAAGAAAACATTCTAGCAGACATACTAAGCAGAACTACCACGGATGCCCACGAATGGATGCTGCATCCGGACATCTTCAAAACCATTACAAGAAAGTGGGGACTACCAGAAATAGACTTATTTGCATCCCCACGCAATCACCAACTGAAGAAATTCTGCACAAGGACGTACCACCCACTAGCTTGGAAAGTGGACTCCCTATCTTTCAGTTGGAAAAACCTGACAGCATATGCATTCCCACCACTTCCTTTGATGCACAAGGTGCTATTGAAAATCAAAGAGGACCGTCCAAGGATCATCCTGATAGCTCCAGACTGGCCAAGGCAACATTGGTACCCATTACTGAGGAGCATGTCTCAGGAACAAATATGGACTCTACCTCTAGTTCCCTTACTGTTAACACAGAACAACTACAACACCCTGCATCCAAACCTGAAAACACTGCAGCTGACTGCCTGGAACTTTGCATAAGACCAAATAACCCAAATTTATCCCAAAGGGTTAAAGACATTATCTTGGAGGCTCGCAGACCCTCAACAAGAAAAAAATATTCAGCAAAATGGAAAAGATATCACATTTGGAGTGCTGCAAAGGGAGAAAATGTGTCACTGGTAAACATAGCCAACATCCTGGAATACTTGGCAGAGCTCTTCCACAACGGCCTGTCCTATTCTTCCATTAAGATTCATGCATCAGCTATTTCAGCAGAATACAACTTGGATCCTCCAGTCTTCTCACATCCTCTGCTCAGGCAGTTTCTGAGAGGAATTAAAAATGTAAAACCACCTAGGAAGCCACCATTGCCAGCGTGGGACTTGAACTTTGTGCTAGAAAATTGACACTCCCCTTTCGAACCAGCAGCAACAGCAGACTTACAATACTTATCATGGAAAACTGCTTTCCTGCTTGCAATCACTTCAGCAAGAAGGGTATCTGAGCTACAGGCATTAATGGCAGTACAGCCCTTCCTGATCTTCCATCAAGATAGAGTATCCATGAGAACAAATCCTACTTTTATGCCAAAGGTGGTCTCCAGGGTATCTTTAAATCAAGCTATCCATCTACCTACATTCTTCCCCAACCCACAGAACAGGGGGGAAAGACTGTTGCATATCTTGGATGTACATAGACAACTACGCTACTACCTGGACAGGACCAAGGGCAATAGAAAAACTGACCAACTACTGGTAGCATATGCATCAGGAATGGAAGGAAAATCAATTTCAAAACAGACTATCTCTAAGTGGATAGGAAATTGCATTAGATTTTGTTACTCCTACCATGGGAAGAAAACTCCAGAAAACATCAGGCCTCACTCTACAAGGGCAACAGCCACTACCACAGCTTTCCTACGAGGAGTGGCTACCAAAGACATTTTAGAGGCTGCTACTTGAAGCTCCGTGCATACATTTGCCAAGCATTATAATCTACCTTTATACTCCAGATCCCGAGCAGGTTTTGCCACTGCTGTTTTGCAAGGGATCTTAACTACACCATAATCTTATTTCTCCTCCTCCCCCAGTTTGGCTATGGTATTCTACCCATTTGTAAGGACTGCAGATGCATCCTTGAAGGACATAGTACAGTTTTGTACCTACCATAAATGTCGATGTCCGATAGGCATGCATCTGCAGTCAGGATTACCCACCCTCCTTCCCCTCTGTGGTACTCCTAGGGTATTTGCCCATCTTGTAGCTAGCTGAGGGAATCTATTATGGTGTATTTGTTTGTATATATGTACATACATGCTTATTTTTGTTTGCTCTCTACTATTTGGAAACATTTGCATTTATCCAAATTTAGCCTTCCTAGAGGGCACCTGGCATCTGGGGCAAGAAACACTGAGGAAAATGGAGTCGGCTGATGCCTTTATACCCGAAGAACTGCAGCTATGACGTCGGGTGAAGTGCGACACCAGCCGAGGCCAGACCCAGACTTTGGAATCCGGCCGACCGAAGGGCTGCCTGACGACAGGACAACCCATTTGTAAGGACTGCAGATGCATGCCTATCGGACATCTACATTTATGGTAGGTACAAAACTGTACTTTTCTTTATATACATGCAATAAACATATTTTTTATGCTTGCTCTTGGTGCCGATTTTTACTTGCTGTTGTTTAGTGCATTGTGTTAGTATTACAGTGTTTGACCTTACCAGAATATTTTTTTTAGTCCCTTCCCAAGCTGAAGTGACCATTTTTCCATCTTTATCCATGTCTTTCAGTGATAGCATCGATCTTAGTAAACCATTTCAGAGCAATATCTGAAAATGCATAGCGAACAGTGGTGTCTACAAAAGATGAACATCATTCCCACTGCCTCAGTGACATTTGGGGTTATTTGCCAAGGTAATCCTGTACTGGCAAGCTTTCTAAAGCTCAGACTCCCCTTCCTCTCTCTTCCTGCATCAACTGATTGGCTGAACATATCCTGATAATGAAGCCCTCAGCTGTCACTGGAAGTGAGTGTTCAGTCGATGTAATGGGATCCTATCTCGCCTACATTCATGACAGATGGGTTCGGAGCCGATCCATCGGCTCCGACTCGGCAACTTATATACTAGCACGAAGTCTCTCATTGGCTGGGCTATACCCTATCCCAGGATGCACTACACCTGCTTCCCCAGATCTCGTTTGCCGCTTTACAAGCTGGACGTGGTCTCGACTTGGCTGGAGCTAAGTGTTTATCTTTACCTTTATTGGTCTTTGACCTTGGGGTTATTGTGTCAGATATTAACCAAACAGCTGTTTTAACAGCTTCTTTATTCTATTTGTGAGAGTTTGAGTGCTGAGTGTCGTCTAGTACTTGTTCTTTTTTTGTCGGGCAAGGCCCGTTTTAGTTAGAGGGCCCTTGCCCTATCCTTGTGTATTTTTAGTTAAAAGGCTTTATTTTTCTTTTAATTTAATTCCCTAGTGGTTCTTTGTGCTTTCGGGCCAAGCCCGTTTAAATTAGAGGGCTTTGGCCTTGGTATTTTTGTCAGTTGTTTGTGAGGTAAATTTCTAAGTGCTTGCGCCAGTGAGCCTCGCGCTTTTCAGTTGGCGCTATTTGTCTTTATAGTGCTTAATATTTGTGGTGAATTCTATTTCTTAGTACCTGTACTATGTCTAAAGAACAGAAGTCAGGGTTTAAAAAATGCACTCGGTGCAGTTATAAAATGTCCATAACAGACAGCCATTCAATTTGTGTTTATTGTTTGGGGCCGAAATATTTACAAGAGACTTGCAGCGTATGTCATGCCTTTTCTGCTAGAGTTCTTCAAGAACGTAAGAACAAGCTTATTTTGAAAGGGCTTATTAAACCTTCGTTTGAGGAAGCCTTAAATCCTCCTGTTGCTTCCAAAAAGAAAAGATCGTCGGCACCGACAAGTCCGTCGGAGCCGACCTCTAAAAAGACTAAATTGACCTCTTCTTCCTCGGCTCCACTGACTTCGGGGCCGAGGGTCGAAGGGTCTGCCTCGGTACCTCCTACTTCGGCTCCATTGCCTTCGGAGCCGCAAGTTGGAGTATCGAGAGGTGAATCACCTCCATCGGTTCCAATGGCTTCGGAGCCGGTGGAAGTGTGCAGCTCAGACTCTTCCCCCTCGGCTCCGAAGAAGGCTCCTTCGGTGCCGATGGTGGTCCATGCTGTGGTGGACTCGGCGCCGACAGTATTGGAGCCGTTTCGGAGCCGGTCCCCTTCTCTCTCGGAGCCGAGAAGAAAGTCTTCTCGAGTGTCTACCTCTCCTCGAGACTGTCAGATTCGGACCTGGATAGGGTGTTACAGAGGCTTTTCCAATCTCCAGTGTTTACTAAAATGGTCTCGGCTCCAGCACATTTTGCTTCGGAGCCGATCCCCCCTCCAACACATTTGATTCCTCCTCCAACCTCTTCGGAGCCGTTGGAGCCGGTGGTGGTGGAGCAAGGTGGAGCCATACGGTCGGAGCAGAGACCCCTATCAGGCCTTTTGGCTCCGACCATGCTTCCTACCCTGTCCTCTGGTTCAGGGTTTGGTACTGCGACCTCTACAGCCGGGCCCGAAGGGAATACTTTGGGACTAGGTGCTTCGGTGCCTAGTCTTCCTCTCGGAGCATCGGCTGCTGGAATTCCCAGTGCCATCGTGGCCTCTAGACCAGTGACTTCCTTGGATTCTGGAGGTCCGGCCTTTGAGGCCATGAGGAGCGCGCTGGCCATGCCCTTGCCGGTTCAACTAGACTCTACCTCACCGTCCCTAGATTTGGAGACTGGTGCCTCTGTTGCATTGCAGCCCCCCGGCAGCGGGGCCCCAGGGCCTGAGGATACCCCAATCGGGGTTCCCTTCTTCGGGTGGTCCGTCCAAACTGCTTCGGACGAACCCCCACGGAAGAAATTGTGTAAGAGGAAACACGTAGACTCCCAAGATGAGTCTATTACATCGGATACTGACCTCGATTACGCTGAAGGGTCCCCCAAATCATCTTCGGATGATATCTCCTTCTCCGATATCTTGGAGATTCTGAGACAGAGAGGTGACTGGCAAGCCAAAACCCCTTCAACTGAGGAGTCAGTCTTCCTCAAGGCCTTTGGGGCTCAGCCCTCCGCCTCCTGGGTGTCTCCGCCCTTCGATGAACTCCTTGATTTGATTTCTCGAAGGGTGTGGGAACACCCTGATTCTGTGGAACCGGTGCCTGCGAGGCCCAATAAATTCTTGTCAGCTCCCCCACAGAAAGAATTTCTCACAAAAGGTGTACCGGTAGATGCTTTGGTGGTGGCTTCTGCCACACAGCAGGACGTGGCAGAGGCTTCGACGTCTATTCATCCTCCTAATAAGGATTCCAGGAGTATGGATAGGTACGGGAAGCGTACCCTGTCCTCAGCGGCCTTTTCCTTACGGTCGTTGAATTATTTATGTCATTTTACAAGGCTCCAAAGGGATCTTCTCAAAGAGCTAAATGACTCCCTTGTTGGTAATCTATCTGAAGAGCTGGCCTCGACTGTTGGCGCACAGATGACTACTCTTTGTTCTATTGTTAACTCGTCCATGAGGCTCATCTCGTAAGCAGCCGAAGGGGCGAGTAGAGCAGTGGGAACAGGCGTTGCCCTTAGGAGACAAGCCTGGTTACGCTTGTGTTCGTTTACGGAGGCCTTCAAGTCTTCCTTCGACGCCTTTGATGGGTCATCTTTGTTTGGACCCAAGGTGAAGGACACGCTAACTTGGTGCGAGCAGGAGGGCAAGACTTTGACTGCCGTTGGGGCCCGTTATTCCGCTCCTTCTAGGCCTTATCCCAAGGCTGGGAGAGGAGGGAAAATGTGGTTTAAAAAATCCCAAAAGTCTTTCTCTACTCCACCCAGTGATTCCCCTCCAGAGGCAGGGGAATTTGGAAGACGCCCCAGAGGTGGCAGAGGCCCCCGTAACTCTGGAGACCGCGATTCCTTTCGTGGTTCTTCATACAACCAGCGTTCCTGAGTGGTTGCCCGACTGTGCAACTCCGGAGCCAGTCGGGGTCGCTGGCGGCGCATCCACAAGCTTGGGAATCCATTACAAGCGATCAGTGGGTGCTTCGCATTATTACCGGAGGATATGTCATCCCTTTCAGCAAACCCCCCCTTTCTTTAAGGGAAATCCCGGACGTGCCACCCAGTCAGCGGGATCAGGCAGCATTAGAAATTTCAAAGCTGCTAGAAAAAAGAGCCATCCAGCCTGTCCCCACCGACCAGATCGGATCAGGAACTTACTCAAAATTATTTTTGGTGCCAAAAAAGACAGGGGACTTCAGGCCCATTTTGGACCTCAGTGCATTGAATCGTTTCATCAAGAAGTCCAAATTCCGAATGGTCACTCTTCAATCTATTCTTCCTTTGCTGGAAAAAGATGCATGGATGTGCTCAGTAGATCTCCAGGACGCTTACTATCATATTCCCATAGCTCAAGAGTCCAGGAGACATTTACGCTTCCGCCTCGGGGCCAGTCATTTCCAATTCCGAGCACTGCCCTTTGGTCTCACCACAGCCCCCAGGGTGTTCACCAAGTGTCTGGCAGTGGTAACTGCTCACCTGAGAAGTCAGGGATTCCAGGTGTTTCCTTATCTAGACGACTGGCTCCTTACAGCCGCCTCCGAGCATCTACTTCTCCAAGCGCTCAGAGCCACGTTCACCTTGGGCCGTTTCTTGGGGATCACATTCAATTTGCAAAAATCTGTACTACAGCCTTCTCAGCGTATTACTTTCATAGGCGCAGACTTAGACACAGAATGAATGCGCGCCTTTTTACCAGCAGCAAGAATTCAGATCTTACAAGATCAAGTCAAATCCTGCCTTCACTTACAAAGAGCCCCGGCCCATCGGATCCTACAACTGTTGGGCTCGATGGCATCGACTATACTCCTAGTTCCCTTGGCCAGACTTCACATGCGAATTCTACAATGGCTACTGTCGGTTCAATGGTCTTATCAGGAACTGCCCTTGAACCACTTAATTATAATTACGGAAAGTTGCCGTCGAGATCTCCGTTGGTGGCTCCTACAGTCGAATCTCGACCAAGGGCGATCCTTTGTTCCTCAACGTCCCCTTGCCACTGTGACCACGGACGCCTCCCAGGTAGGGTGGGGGGGTCATTACCTGGACAGGTCGGTCCAAGGCACATGGCAGATCCAGGAAACACATTTGCATATCAATGTCCTGGAGATGAGAGCGGTACTATTGGTACTCCAAGCTCTCCATCACGCTCTCCCGCAGGGCCCAATTCGATCCTATCCGACAACATGTCGGTAGTATGGTACATAAACAAGCAAGGGGGTACCAGGTCTTACCCACTATGCAGAGAAGCCATGAGACTTTGGCACTGGGCGGTAGCTACCAACCGCTTTCTAATGGCAACGCACATACCGGGGAAGTCCAATGTGATTGCGGACAGATTAAGCAGGACCATTCTCTTGCCCCACGAGTGGTCCCTCAATCAGAGTATAGCTGCGAAAATCTTCGACAGATGGGGTCTTCCTTGCTGCGACCTGTTTGCCAGCCCCACAATGCGAAATGCAGAGAGTTCTTCACACTGTTCCCATCCAAGGGACAGATTCCCAGGGACGCTCTGACTCACGCTTGGCCCCGGTCTTCTACGCCTTCCCTCCGTTCCCCCTCCTACCGAGGGTGATACAGAAGGCCATTTACATGGAGAGCGAGATGATTCTGATTGCCCCGCACTGGCCTCGTCAAGTTTGGTTCCCTTTCCTACAGAGGCATGCGATAGAAGGTCCATGGTTTCTGGAGCCGGTGCCAGACCTGTTGACTTATCAGTCAGGACGGCTTCATCCGTCTCTCAGGTCCCTGAAGTTGGCAGCATGGTTACTCCACTTCCATCCTTAGTCCGAGACAATGCTCTCTCGCCGGATGTGGTCCACATTCTGTCTTCTTCTCATAAACCTTCCATCATCAAACTTTATTCCAGTAAATGGAAAAGGTTTGCCTTCTGGGCTCAAGAACGGGGTATAGACCCTCTCACTGCTCCAGTATCGGAGGTTCTGAATTTTCTGGCCTCCCTGTTTCAGTCGGGCTCTTCAGTTTCTACTATTAAGGTTCAGCTAGCGGCAATCTCTAATTTTCATGCTTCATTTGAACCTTCATTGATGTCTCACAAACTTTGTAAGGCGTTCCTTAAAGGGGCTTGGCTCCTTAGGCCTCCTTTATCTCATCCTGTTCCTCCTTGGGATTTGAATATGGTTCTTGCTGCCCTAACTGCCCGTCCTTTCGAACCAGCGGCTACTACTGATTTAAAATTTCTGTCTTGGAAAACGGCCTTTTTAGTAGCCATAACATCTGCTAGGCGAGTTTCAGAACTTCAAGCTCTTTGTTCTGATCCTCCCTATTTGATTTTTCACAAACATAGAGTTTCATTGAAATTGAACCCTGCATTTATTCCAAAGGTGGCCTCTTCTTTCTGTTTCCAACAAACCATAGAACTCCCTGTGTTTTTCCCAGAATTCTCTAGTAACGCAGAATATACATTGCATCAATTGGACGTACATAGACAGTTACGTTTTTATTTGAATAGAACCGCTGAAACGCGAAAATCAAATCAATTGTTGGTTTCCTTTGCAGCGAACAAATTGGGTCAACCAGTATCAAAAGCCTCCATATCAAAATGGATTAAAGATTGTATCACTTTCGTGTATTCACAGGCCAATAAAGACCTTCCCTTTCCAGTCAAGGCTCATTCTACCAGGGCAATGGCTACTTCGGTAGCTTTTCACTCCAAATTATCCATTGATGATATTTGTGCTGCGGCAACCTGGACTTCTCCGCACACTTTTATTTCTCATTACAAATTGGATGTGGTTTCTCGAGGCAGAGCTTCCTTTGGTTCCACGGTTCTCAGGAGTGTGTTCCAATGAGCCACCCGGGATGTAGGTGCTAGGACGCTGTCCCATCTGTCATGAATGTAGGTGAGATAGGATCCCATTACATCTTTTAGTTATGTACTTACCATAACTTTGGATGTATGGGATCCATCTCGCCTACATTCATAAGTACCCACCCTCCTTCCCCCTGCCATTTGGATTTAGAGGAGCTGTAGTCACTTTTTCTTGGCGTTCTTTCTTGAAGAACTTTAGTTGGTTATAGTGACTTATAGTGTCTCTGTGTTTACATGGGAGTATGAAAGCGAACAAACAAGATCTGGGGAAGCAGGTGTAGTGCATCCTGGGATAGGGTATAGCCCAGCCAATGAGAGACTTCGTGCTAGTATATAAGTTGCCGAGTCGGAGCCGATGGATCGGCTCCGAACCCATCTGTCATGAATGTAGGCGAGATGGATCCCATACATCCAAAGTTATGGTAAGTACATAACTAAAAGTTTTCTGCCATCTAAAGAAAAAAGCCCTCTGACTCTTCATAGGATCCAGTGTTTTCCAGCTTACTACTCAGAAGAGTCTCATTTAGGGGACTCTCTTCCTCTCATTTTATTATTAGATTTATCGATATCTTTCCATTTTTTATATTTATTTAAAAAATATATATACTTATTAATGTCTGTCAATGCTTACAGTAATTCATTGTAGCAGTGATTATTTGGCTTTTGTGTTTGACAAATGTCTGTTTTTATTGTTTCTGAGGAAACTTTCAGTATTTTCAGAAGTGCAGTGTGTGTGTGTGTCTGTGTCTGTGCAGTCAGAAACTGGAGGCTTGTCTTTACTGTTGATATTTTTTCTGTGTTTTCATCTTTTGACGGGAAAATATTGCAAAATATCCCAACTACAGTCTAATGGTTATGGACATCTGCTGGGTACGATAACCCTGTGTTTCTAAACATTATCCAAACTGACGAGGCAGGCTGAAACATACATGTCTACAGCTATTGGGGTTTGGTTTTATTGGCCTGAATTTATCCATAACAAACTTAAAAAGAAAGAAAAAGTCATGGGCATTGAGAAATGCCATATAGCTGAAACAGCTGATGTCCTTAAGGGGTAATTTTTGTATATCCAATTTGCCTCTAATACAAGAAGTTTTAAGGAATCACACAGTGGGAAATCTAGCTTGTCTGTTTACTGATTGTTTTTTCTGTGTGGCCTTGTTACTCATTATTTTAGTTTCATACCGTTGTTGGTATTTTACCCCTTTTGTTTTATTGTTTAGGTATTTTCCGTGTACCCTCATTGGTACCCTTCTACTCTTAGGTTTACCTAATGGTAATAGGAAAAAACAGTCTTACCATTGTTTGTACGATTCTTTTTTTCTCTGATTGAAAAAAAAAAAAAAAAAAACTTTTAAATTTCTCTTCCTGCTCTTATTTTTGTGTGTTTTGTTTTCTTGCAATGGCTGAAAAATCAGAGGTACTTCAGGCTTCAAGAGATGCCAGAAGTGCAGTCGCAAGCTTCCTAACTCTGACTAGACACTCTTTGTTTCAGTTGTTTGGGTCCAGTTCACCTTCAAGATGACTGTGCCATCTGTCATGCCTTCACTCATTGGGCCGTTATAGACAGAAAAAATAAGCTTATTCTTAAAGGCCGTATTAAATCCAGCTTCGAGGCTATATCTGGTTCTTCCAAATCGAAAACGGATGTTAGCTCCCCTTCTTCTTGCTCATCCAAGCATGAAGAGTCTAAGAAGAGGAGCAGCTCAGTGCTGACAGTATGATCGGCACCACCAGTCAAAATGGTTAAGACTTCCCCGGTTGCCAAAGTTTCAGTGGAACCGACTGGGAAACTGACTCCATTATCGGTGCTGTCGGTGCCTACCTCTGCACTGATAGTTTTGGCATCCACTACTGGTTTGGACCCAACCTTAGAACCGTCTAGATGTTCTTCGTGTTTCACTGTTGCAGTCATCACCTGTGGGTTATCCCTGCTGTGGTAGCCCTTGGCCAGCCCGAATACTAGAGTCAATGTTTTTCTGCATCGGCTGCAGTCGTCTGTAGTCTGACGTCAGGTATTCAGTGCTAGAAAGCAAGGCAGTTGATGTCATTACATCAGTCTTTCTTGCTGTGGAGCCTGTAGCAGAAGCAGTTCGCATGAGTGCCGGTTGGTAGCTACAGAGTTTGAATTTCAGCTGAAAAATACTAACCGATGTCCGAAAAAGTTAGCAGTTCTCACCTGTGGAAAGCAGTCACTTGTTTAGACCCAGACCACGACGTCCCCCGTTGCTGGTTCTGTGCCATCTTTAATGCGAGAACCATTTGCTGTAGAGCTCTTTTTGTAGACAGTTATTTTCATGTTCTGTCTTCGCATTCTGATATGGCGTCCATCAGCCAACAATTCATGGACATTCTTAAAACACACAGAGATAAAGATAGAGACAGACCTCACAAGGCTAAGCATTCTGACGACATTACCACTAAGCAGGTCATCAGTTCTCCGGAATTCAGTGAGGCTCTTTCGAAGCCTCTGATGCCCGATTCGATATCTATGCAGGACTCTACCGAGACCCTTTCGGAGTTTGGTATGCTGCAGAAATCTTCTTAGTCTCCCGAGCCTTTGGCCTGCCTTGGTTGGGTCCAGAGCCGCTACCCAGGCACCGGCTTCCATGGAGGCCTTTCGCACTACCGTATCTGGAGAAAAAATGACATCTTCTCATCCGACTACCGTTTGTCTCAGACTGACGGATTCTCTGAGGCCTAGATGCCAGGCCACCCCTAGAAAATCTGCTTCTAGCCACCATCTTGCTCCTGCTCCACCACCCCAAGCATAAATGCTTAAAATGGCAGAGGATCTTTTCTCCCTTATCCGGGGTAGTCAGGCCACAAATTCTAAATTGAAAAGGCACCCTTCTTCAGAAATTATGACAGAATCTCTGACTGCTTATGAGTATTCAGATGCAGAGGAATCCATCCCTTCTGCGTCACCTCCAGAGGACCATTCCTTCGTGGAAACCCTGCACACCCTCAGGGAACATTTCCAGTTGGAATCTCAGGGCTTCCTCCATCTAAGAAAAGACTTAGAGAGTTTCTGGACCTGCCCCAGCACAGACCACTGGCCACCCCCCCTGTTTTAGAAGTGGTGGGTGACATTTTCCATGAATCCAGCTTAGCCCCTAACGCCCTCCCACCTGCTCCCAGTAAACCTGATAGGTGTTGCGGAGTACTGTATTCTCACAAATACCTGCTGCAGACCCAGAGGTCATTACATAGTGACCTAAAGGAGCTAAGACTAGTTCTGCCAAGAACCCTATTCCTTCTGACAAGGACTCCAGAGCTCTGGACAGATGGGGTAAAAAAGTATACACCTCTGCAACCTTAGCTGTCAGAGCACTCAGTTGTCATTTCCATATATTAAAATACCAGTAACACACTTTGGAGCTATTAAAGCAAAAGATTTCAACCTTTCCTGACTGTGCCAATTCAAAAGAGTTTGCAGATTTACTGCACTCTGCTTGTCAAGAGGCCAAACACTCATTACACTGGATATGATGCCCTAGAAGCCACTAGCAGGGCAGCAGTGACAGGATCTGTCATTAGGAGACATGCATGGCTGAAGGAACAACCTCTCCCTGATCCTGTTAAGTCTAAACATGTTCATCGTGTTTCACTGTTGCAGTCATTACACTTGGGTTATCCTGCTGGCAGGTGACCTGCAGTCGGCCCGAGTTCCAAAGTCTTGGTCCGGCGTCGGTTGCTGTCGCCTCTTCCCTGACGTCAGTGCGCCAGGGGTATAAAAGTTGCAACCGACACCATTTTCTTCCGTTTTTCTTGCCCCAGCTGTCAGGTGCCCCCAGACAGAAAGGCTGGAAAGATAAAATTATGCCAAAAACATGTATATATTACTATGAACTGGAACTCGGGCTGACTGCTGGTCGCCTGCCAGCAGGATAACCCAAGTGTAATGACTGCAGCAGTGAATACACTCGAACATCTACATTTATGGTAGGTACACAATTGTACTTTATTGATGCACCCCTGGATAAGGAGTGCTTGTTTGGAGTAAAAGCAGAGGTGGTGCTTAAAAAGGTAGAAGACAAAGCAAAAATCTATGCAAACAGTAAACGATTTCTTTCAGGTTCAACCTTTCAGGTTCAGCAGGAACTTTCCCTCTAAGCACTGGTCCTTCCTTGCACCTAGCAGAAAGGGCCAAAGTAAGCACCACAGGGACAGACCATCCAGGTCGCTATCTCAAGGCCAGCAGAGAAGCAAACAGTGGAACCCTTCCGCCCCAGGGAGAGGTTCTTCGTGTTTCACTGTTGCAGTCATCACACTTGGGTTATCTGCCTGCAGGTGGCCCTCAGTCGGCCTGAATACCAGAGACTTAGTATTTCTGTGTCGGATGCTGTCGCACCAGGACTGACGTCAGGTCGTCAGGGGAATATAAACAGGCAGCCCAACACCATTACATCAGTCTTTCTTGCCGAGGAGCTCGAAGCCGGTCGGCCGCTACCTGAATTTTTCGTTTACAAATTGAATAATCCTGAAGTCTTCTAAAGATAAGTACCCCATTGGGGATCTTTTTTACTTGCTCTAACCGATGTCAGAATAAGTTAACAATTGTCTTGCCTGTGGAAAGCATATACCTCACAGAGATTTTTGTTCTTACTGCGTCACCTGTTTAGGCCCAGACCACAGCGTACCTCGCTGTCGGTTTTGTGCCTTGTTTAACGCCTGAACCATTCGTCATTGGGGTTTTTTTGTCACTGAATTCTTTCGCTCTCTATCTCCATATTCTGAAATGGCTTCCGTAAGCCATCCGACTACCGATATTCCGAAAAAACATAGGGATAAAGACAGACCGCATAGGTCCAAAGCTGCTGACTACGCTTCCGTTAAGCTAGTCGTCAGTCCGCCAATACTCAGTGAGGTGCTTTCGCAGCCCCTGATGCCCGCTTCAATGGATTCGCAGGCCTCTACTGAGACCCATTTGAGTCCAGTATGCCGCAAGACTTTTCGACTATGGAACCTGCGGATGTCTCTACCTTGGATAGGTCTGGAGCAGCTGTGCAGGCACTGGCTTCTGAGGCAGTTTTTCGCTCAACCAATGTTCGACTCAAACCGACTTATTTTTATCTAAAACTATCGAGTTTCTTAGAACAAGAGTATGCACTACGCCTAGAAAACAGACCAATGCGCATGCACCTGCTCCCATGCCACAATGACAAATGCGTAGAATGGCAGAAGACCTTTTAGGGGAAGTCAGCCTTCCCCTGCTAAGAGAAAGAGACCAGTCCCCTGCAGCTTCAACAGACCAGGAGTCCGATGACTCTGAGGTGTCTGATTATGAAGGCATGTCCTTATCTGCTTATGAGGAATTCAGATGCAGAGGAATCCATTCCCCTCTGCCTCCCCTCCAGAGGATTTTTCTTGTGGTGAATCCTTACATACTTTAAGAGAACATTTCCACTGGGAATGGCAAGACTATCCTCAGTCCAAAAAGAGACTCAGAGAATTCCTAGATTTGTCACAGCACAGGCCTTTAGCAATACCAAAACCGCGGTGGTGGTGCTGCGGTAGCATTGTCTCCTCACAATAAGACGTTGTCCTGTTCAATTCTCAGCTAAAGCGTCTTCAGTGTGAAGACCTACGTGAATGTGCGTACCTTCATTGAAGGTTGTACATCAGGGCTGGCAACTCGGTACGTAAAAATCTACTGCCAATCATTAGTGGACCGGAGTCTCGCTGTGGCGACCCCTAACCGGGAAAAGCCGAAAGATACAACAACAACAGGCCTTTAGCAATACCCCCTGTCCTGGAAGTTGTTGATGATGTTTTTATGGAATCCAGTCTTACTCCTGATACTTTACCTCCTGCCCCTGGGAAACCAGACCGGTACTAGAGAGTACCTGACACTCACAAATTCTTTTTCAAGAATCCTACTGCTGACCCAGAGATAATTTCCCAGGGGCTTAAAGGTATCAAGGCAAGTGCAGCCAAGAATCCCACCCCTTCAGACAGGGACAGATGGGGTAAGAAGGTATAATTTTCTGCAACTCTTGCTGTTAGGGCATTGAATTGTCAGTTTCACATGCTGAAGTACCAGCAACATATTATGGAACTTATTAAACAAAAAGTGGCAACCTTTACAGACTGTGCAGAAAGTAAAGAATTGCAAGAGCTTATGCACTCTGCAAGCCAAGTCAGCAAGCATACTTTGCAATGTGGCTTTGATGCCCTAGAAGCATCTTGCCAGGCAGCAGTCACTGGTTTTGTACTGAGAAGACATGCTTGGCTCAAGGAGCAGACCTTGCCAGACCATGTCAAATCAAAGTTACTGGACACTCCTTTAAACAAGGACAGTTTGTTTGGCACCAAAGCAGAAGAGGTTCTAAAAAAGATGGAAGAAAAAGCTAAGTCTATGCAGACTGTTAAAGAATTCTTACAAGTGCAACCCCCTATATTCAGTAGGCATTGCCCTTCCAAACACTGGTCCTTTCCAGCCTCCTCCAGGCCTTTTCAGGCCAGACCCAGGGGAAAGAGACCACCCAGACTACAGTCTCTGGGTAAAATGGCAATTCAGGTTGGATGCCCAGAACCACCCTGGTAGAAAGTGATAGTATTAGTTGTTGTTGTCTTTCGGCTTTTCCTGGTTAGGAATCGCCACAGCAGAACTCAGGTCCGCTAATGATTGGCAGTAGATTTTGACGAACGCCGAGGTGCTAGCTCGACATTCAACCTTCAACGAAGGCACGCCTGTTTACGCATGTCTTTCGAATGCCCACCCAAATACAGGGAGGACATGCAGACTCCAAACAGAAGGCACTCCCTGCACTCCAGCCGAGAATCGAACGGGAGAAGCTCTTGCTGTGAGGCAACAACGCTACCGCTGCATCACCGCGGATGTCTAGAAAATTATAGTATTAGTATTGCCTCTAATAAAGTTAAAAAATATTCTGGGAAGATAGGCAGTTTAAGCTAATATTGAATCAGTTTAGTTTAATATGTTTATTTTGTTTACTTTATTTTACTTCTTTAATTTTATCTGTACATTTATTAATTAAATGAGATTAATATTACAATTTTTTATAACATTTTGCAAAGATAAATAGTATGTGTAGATTGTGTTTTAATATGTATGGGTGTAATTCAGTCATCTTCCTTTAAATAGTGTATTGGTGAATTAATTGTTGAATTGGGTGGGTATTTAAAAAGGAGTTTTTGTAAATATTTTATTGTTCTGATGAAGTCCTGACAGTGTGGACGAAACCTAGGTTAACAATTCTGTTGGATTCATTGTTTTACTATTAAAGTGTGGACTAGTTTGCTGTTCTCCAGGTGCTTTTTTCTTTTTTATGTTGTTGGATGTGGTTCAAAGTTGGCTATATTCGTTATTTCAGCATGGAGAACATGGATTTCACCACTGATATCATGGAGCTCTTGCAGCAGATAAATCAGCAGTTATTGGAACACACTGCTCAAATAAAATCTTTGTCAGATAAACAGCAGCAACCTGACCAACCAACTATTCGGAAGTTTGGGTGTTCCACTTACCCAACCCACCCATAATACGGACAGATTTACAAGTAATGGGACAGTGCAATTATGAATATGGTCAGTATCAGTAACAATGGGACTAAAACCCTTGAGGGTAAAACTGTGGTTAATTATGCAGAACAATGGAAGTGTAATAAATTCAGATTTCATGCTGACAATAATGGTAACTACACAGGCAAAAGAACTTGTTAACATGTCCCTTTCTGAGCGGTAAAAGCATTTGAAGTAAAATTATTTAACATGAAGAAAACTCAATTAGAAAATACATATCTCCTCAGGAACATTGAACTGGGGTTGGTGCCAAAGGGACTGCGAATGTTGTGGTGGTATCTGAATGGGATGGACAACAATGCTGATATGCTTAAAGATGTGCACAAACTATTTGATATTACAGGTATTACCTTAATGGAGGTAATGGTCAAATACAATGGCCAGAAAACCGAGAAATATATGGTAGATGTCGAATGGGAGAATGAGCATATTGTCAATGATTTGCTGTTTGAACAGTATTTTACTAATTATAGTAATGTCTTTGATAATGTAGAAAATAGCTGCAAGGCTATTTTCACAAGAAAGCCAAATAAAATCCAGAGAGAGATGAAGGAATATGCAACTGATAGTGCCTACCCACTTTCCAGAGGTAATCGGGGTTGCCAAGGAAACCAGGGGAGCTCAGCCAGTGAGGAAGCAGACCATTATGATGAAATGACGTCGCAGGAAGGAAATTTAAATTACACTTGACAGGCATCCAAACCCTTTCGACGAGGGACCCAGGTGGTCGGAGAGGCTGCGTAGCAAAGGGCAGGATGCCTAAAAGAAGCAGAGATGATTGAAACTACACACAGCTCCCCTCAAGTAAGTGATGTTCTTCGGTACAGTTTAGGTTAGATATCTGAATCATGTAATCATTTATGTAACTATAGACTTGACGTGGCTACAAAGACATTTCAGCTAAAAATTTAAATAACACGCTAGAGAGTATGCATTTGAGGGGAACTAGATGTGTGGCGGCGGATATATCAAACAGCTCTAAAAATTTAAGTGAAAGTTTATTAGAGTTGAGTGTGTATTGACAAACAGTTTGAAATGGGAAGTGATTTCTTGCGGGATGATGCGGTTTTGTCAAATGTAGATTTAAATCAAAATGGGGGTGGGGCATTCAGTTAAATAATGGAGCAGAGTCTTCACATGTAAATAGCATAGTGAATCAGCAGTGTGCTTCATATTCTTGTGGAATAGACCATCGGCCAGTTTCTGAGTTTGTCTAATCATGAATGTGGGATGTCATATCAAATCTTTGAAGAGGTTCAAGAAATGCTCAATTTGAATGTCTTGAGAAACCCTGAAGTAATTACTAACACTCATGGTGACTACAAAGTTTACAATTATTCTAAGATTAAACTAGATACTGGGCATGCAAACTTACTGTCAAAAGGCTGTACATTTGTACCGTGTAGAAAGAGGACACGTTCAGAAATGGTAATTGATCTGAAACTATTTGTTCGTAAAATGAATAAGGATGTGGTTTCCTGATACGGGGACCAGTTATGAACAAAAAGTATTGGTGAAACCCAGTAAATTTAACCCCCCCCCAACTAACCAAATGGTTGGATTATTTGAGAAAGCTTGTGAGTTAGATGTAAGGGAATGTTATAGGAAGGCAAAGAGAAGTGGGTATATGAATTTGTCTCCTAATGAACACAATTTGTTAAGTGACTTGACTGATAACAAAGGGGTACGAATAATGAGGCCTGAAAAAGGCAATGGTGCTGTGGTGGTTGATAAAAATGATTATATAGATGCTGTGATGAGTATGTTAATGGAAGATAATTATGTGGAAAGTAGTATCAATGAAATTAATGTGGCACATTTGAAAGTTGATTTAATGATTGATGATATGTTATTTCAGGGGCAAATAACCAAAACAGAACGTGAATTTTTGAGGAATCCCAATCCAGTGGTTAGTGGGATATTTGGGAATCCGAAATTACACAAAGGCATGGATGATGTTAAATTCAGGCCCATTGTGGATGGGAAACAAAGTAAAACATGATGTTAAGTTGTCTATCTCACCTTTGTTTTTTCTGGTTGGGTTCGGAGCCGATCCTCGGCTCCGACTCGGCCATCTTCAATAGCTCGAGAGCTGTTTACTGGCTTGAGGCTACTCCTTATCCCATGAAGTCTAGCGATAGCTACCCAGATCTCGTTTGCCGCTTCAGCTGCGAGGTGTCGATGTTCGTGTTACCCTGCTCAAGTCATCACACTAGGGTTATCCTGTCGTCAGGCGGTCCCGCAGTCAGCTGGAATTCCAAAGTCTTGGTCCGGCGTCAGTTGCTGTCGCTTCTTCCCTGACGTCAGTGCGCCAGGGGTATAAATAATGCATCTGACACCATTTTCTTCAGTCTTTCTTGCCGCGCGGTGCCCGAAGCAGAATCAGTTCGCAAGTGCTGGTCGGCCGACTCCTGAGATTTTCGAAGTCGAATTTCAGATCTGAAGTCTTCAATAAAGCCAAGTACCCCGTTGGGGAAACTTTTCTTGCCTCAGACCGATGTCAGAAAAAGTTAACAATTGTATTTCCTGTGGGAAGCAAATACCTCATAAGGATTTTCATTCTTACTGCATACCTTGCCTAGGCCCAGACCACGACGTCACTGGTTGTCGTTTTTGTGCTAGGTTTAATAAGCGTACTATAAAAAGACGCTTTGATTTCGCATGACACTACTTTGGTAGAAAATTTAACTACACGATGCCGTTGGAGCAACCGACTACCGGCATGCACAAAAATGCAAGGATAAGGACAGGCAGCCTAGACTCAAGCCAGACTCCGAGGCCTCGGCTGGACAGGTCTCCGATTCACAGGTCTTCAGTGAGGCTCCGACGCAGCCCCTGACTACCGCAGATTTGGAACCCGAGACCGCTTCGGAGCCTTTGGCGGAGACTGCTAGGCCGACGCAGCCATTATGTTTAGCCCCTACCGACGACACTGCAGAAAGAGATGTCGGTGCTGCAGAAACACCTTCGGTTTCTGAAGGCGTCTTCAGACCGACGACGCTCACCATAAAAACGTATCCTAAGCTTAAGACTCCTATTAAACCAAAAAAAGACTGCACTTCAATCTCCAGTTCAAGGTCCCATGCCTAAGAAACAGATGCTTAAAATGGCTGAAGATTTGATCTCTTTAATCAGGGGTTCCCAACCCCCACCCGACAAAAGGCCTAGACAAGAGGAAGATTATGCCTCCTCTGATCAAGTGTCTGTTTCCTCAGGCTCCTCTGATGACCAAGATTACTCCTTCTCCCCTTATGAAGATTCTGATGCTGAGGATTCTATTCCCTCAGCTTCTCCTCCTGAAGACTACTCCTTTGGGGAAACTTTACTCACTATGAGGGAACATTTTCACTGGGAAGGTCAGGACTACTCTGACTCAAAGAAAAGGCTCAGAGAGTTTCTTTTACTTCCCCAGCACAGACCACTTGCCATCCCCCCAGTTTTAGACATTGTGGATGATGTTTACTTAGAATCTTGTTTGAACCCAGATTCTCTGCCTCCTGCTCCAGCCAAACCAGACAGATACTATAGAGTGCCTGACTCCCAGAAATTCCTTTATAAAAGCCCTGTTGCTGATTCAGAGACCAGGGTCCCAAAGGGGCTAAGGCTTCTATGGCAAAAAATCCTGTACCCCCTGAAAGGGACTCCAGAGCTCTGGACAGGTGGGGGAAAAAGGTTTACACCTCAGCCACTCTAGCTATGAGAGCACTCAATTGCCAATTTCACATGCTAAAATATCAGCAATTTCTAATGTCTCGGTTAAGACAAAAAATGAGCACACTCCCTCAACAGTCTGAATTGAAAGAATTGCAGGATCTGTTGCATGCAGCTGAACAGGTGGGCAAACATACTTTACAATGTGGGTTTGATTCTTTGGAGGCTTCCTGTAGAGCAGCTGTCACTGGGTCTGTTATACGTAGCCATGCTTGGTTAAAGGAACAAACTCTGCCTGATCATGTTAAAGCAAAGCTTCTAGATGCTGCCTTACAGCAGGATGTTCTATTTGGAGTTAAAGCAGAAGAAGTCTTAAAGAAAATGGAGGATAAGGCAAAATCTATGCAGACAGTCAAAGATTTTCTACAGATACAGCCCCCTCACTTCAGCAGAAATTGGCCAACAAAAAATTGGTCCTTTCCAGCTACTGACAGACCACAGAGGGGTAACTACAGATGTCCAAGAGGCAGATGACAACCACAAGCCCAATACAAACCTTGACAATGGGGCACTGCAACACAGAAGGGGGAGAAGACAGGCCCCAAACTGCTAGAAGGCAAACTCAGTGACTTACACCTCATCTGGCCAAGCAACACTCTCTTGGCAGCTCCCTTGGGAGGAAAACTTGCACTTTTTTCAGACAACTGGCACATTGTCACAAAGGACAAATGAGTCCTAGACATCATTTCACGAGGATACAGATTCCATTTCCACACCTTGCCAATGAAAAGAGGAATGCCAAACCTGCCACAAAATCAATGGGCAGAGGCACAAAAACAAATTACAGCTCTCATGGACATGAGAGCCATTCAACTGGTACCTACATGGGAGCAAGGCCAAGGATTTTACTCAAGACTCTTTCTAGTCCCCAGAAAGGACAATGCCTGGAGACCAATTCTGAACCTTTCAATTCTAAACACCTTCTTACAAGTACCCAAATTCAAGATGCTAACACTACAGCAGCTTCTTCCCATGTTGGGCAAGAAAGCATGGCTAGTAACGTTGGACCTCAAGGAGGCATACCTGCATGTCCCTATCAGACAAAGTTGCAGAAGATACCTCTGTTTCATTGCAGGTTCAACCCATTACCAATTCTCTGCACTGCCCTTTGGCTTATCCACTGTGCACAGGGTCTTCACAAAATGCCTGACACCAGTAATTGCATACTGCAGACAAAGAGGAATTCAAATATACCCATACCTGGACGACTGCCTCATCCAAGCAGAAAGCAAGGACATCCTTTTACAACATCTGGCTTTTGTAAAACATCTTCTAAGTTGTCTGGGGTACACAGTAAACGAAAAGAAATCAAAACTAGTACCCTCACAAAATATGACATTCCTGGGTGCCAGCTTGAATACAACGGCCCAGAAGGCTTATCTGACACCCGACAAACAACCACAACTGACTCAATATTTCAAAACATGGCAACAAAGACCCAACTCCTTGCAAGAAAAATTCTGCAGGCCTTGGGCTTCATGGCATCTTGCATTCTACTAATACCATTTGCAAAGCTGCATATGAGGAAATTACAGTGGTACCTAAAAAGCGTATGGTCTCACCACAGCCACAGCTTGGACACAATATCTCTCATTCCCTGCCTACAACAGGAGTTTCTATGGTGGTCACAGGCATGTCACCTCAACAAGGGTCAGCCTTTCACCTTGCCCCCAGCCAGGCAAACTATGACAACAGATGCATCGGACTATGCCTGGGGGGCACACATGGCAGGACAGTGCGTTCAAGGCATATGGACTGCAGATCAAAGGAATCTGCACATCAATCAAAAAGAGATGCTAGCTGTACAGAATGCTCTGACAGCGTTCAAGAACCTATTACATCCAGGACAACTTACAGTAAGGACGGACAACACCACAGTAATGTGGTACATAAACAAGGGGGTACACACTCCTACCCTCTATGCAGGCAAGCAATGACCTTGTGGAACACAGCACTGGCTTACCAAGTTCAGTTACAAGCTCAATTCCTGCCAGGAAAAAAGAACACATTGGCAGACGACCTCAGCAGAAACATCATGGATCCCCACGAGTGGAAACTGGATCCACAAGTATTTGCAATGATAACTCAAAAATGGGGCCTTCCACACATAGACCTGTTTGCCAGCCCCCAGAACTATCAGCTAACAAAATTTTGTACAAGGACACTTCACCATCAAGCTTGGAAAGTGGACGCACTCTCATTCAGTTGGAAAAACCTGACAGTATATGCCTTCCCTCCATTGCCTCTCCTCACAAAGGTGCTTCCAAAAGTCAGAAAGGAGATACCACGACTGATACTCATAGCCCTAGACTGGCCACGCCAGCACTGGTGCCCACTATTAAGGAATATGGCCCAGGGCCGACCTTGGATTTTACCACAAATTGCCCATTTGCTCACACAGCAAAACAATCAGATTCTACACAGCCAGCTCAAAACCTTAAATCTGGCTGCATGGCAAATCACCTAAGCATCCAGCCAGCTCCTCTTTCCCAAGCAGTTATGGATGTTATTCTGGAAGCTAGGAGGCCCAGCACCAGAAAGGCCTACTCAGACAAATGGAAAAGGTTTTGCGTTTGGAACCAAGCTAAAGGCCAAAATACACTTCAGCCTCACATGCCTCAGATTCTACAGTATTTAACTGAGATGTTGCACAAAGGACTTTCTTTTTCTTCCATTAAAATCCACACATCAGCTGTTTCAGCCCACTACAACACGGATCCACCCTTATTTTCACATCCACTTCTAAGGCAGTTCCTCAGAGGGGCAAAAAACTTTAGGCCCCCCAGGAGAGCACCTACACCAACATGGGACCTCAATTTTGTTCTGGAAAAACTTACGCTACCTCCCTTTGAACCAGCTTTCTCTGCAGATCTACAGTTTATATCATGGAAGACTGCCCTGCTGCTAGCAATAAACTTCAGCCAGAAGAGTCTCAGAGCTGCAGGCACTAATGACAGTGGAACCTTTCCTCATTTTCCATCAAGACAGAGTTTCTCTATGAACTAATCCTTCCTTCATGCCTAAGGTGGTTTCCAGTGTGGCCTTAAATCAAACCATCCACTTACCCACCTTCTTCCCAAATCCACAGAACAAAGGAGAAAGACTCCTGCATTCCTTGGACATTCACAGGCAACTTCATTACTACTTAGATAAAACTAAGGTTTTCAGAAAATCTGACCAGCTCTTTGTATCCTATGCTACAGCTTCACGAGGGAAGGCTATATCAAAACAAACCATTTTCAAATGGATAGGACATGGCATTCGTTTTTGCTATACCTATCATGGAAAACCAGTTCCTTCTTCCATTAGGCCCCACTCTACCAGGGCAACAGCTACATCTACAGCCTTCCTCAGGGGGGTTCCAACCAAGGAGATTTTGGAAGCTGCAACTTGGAGTTCAGTACACACCTTTACCAAACACTATCACTTACCACTTTACTCTAAGACTAGAGCTATCTTCGCCACTGCAGTTCTGCAGGGCCTTCTAGCCTCCTCTAACCCTCTGACTCCTCCACCCATCCTTAGGTTTGGGATTCTACCCAAGTGTGATGACTGCAGCAGGGTAACACGATGAACATAGTACAGTTTTGTACCTACCATAAATGTAGATGTTCGAGTGTTCACCCTGCTGCAGTCCAGGTTACCCTCCCTCCATTCCCTCTGATCTAACTGGCTAAATCTCTACAATACCTTCCTGATGTATTTGCTTATAGCTGGAGGGATTTTGTGTTTGTGCTAAAATTTCTTAAATTGGTACTAATTACTGACCACCTTTTTGGGGGTACCTGACATCTGGGGCAAGAAAAACTGAAGAAAATGGCACTGGATGCATTATTTATACCCCTGGTGCACTGACGTCAAGGAAGAAGTGACAGCAACCGATGCCGGACCAAGACTTTGGAATTCCGGCTGACTGCGGGACCGCCTGACGACAAGATAACCCTAGTGTGATGACTGCAGCAGGGTGAACACTCGAAGATGTACATTTATGGTAGGTACAAAACTGTACTTTTTTCTGGCTCAGGCTTGTATAGAATTTTTTGTGTAAATTTTCTCTAGAATTTAACTTTTCTAGTATATTATTATTAGCGATAGTGTTGTTAACTGTGGTAGATAATTGTTTGTTCTATGGTACCCCTTTTTTTGTAGAACTCGTTTAACTTGGAGAGTTCTCCTCCACCCCACCCCCCTCCCTTGGTTAGCCGTTTAAATTGGAGGCTTTCCTACTGTTTTTTCTTATAGGCTAGCCGTTTAAATTAGAGGCTATCCTATTACCATCTTTAAAAAAAAATCCTTTATCTATATTCTTTCTAGATAGTGTTTTTGTTCTTGTAGAACTGAATATTGTTCTTTTTATTGTTGGTTAAATTGGTTGGTTTCCTTTTTCTAGTGCAGTATGTCCAAGGAATCTAAGGTTTCTGGGTTTAAGAAGTGTGACTCATGCTGTCAGAAAATGTCTCTGATAGATGGGCACACTTCTTGCGTCTATTGTTTATGCGCTGTGCACCTGCAGGACTCTTGTTCTGTTTGCCATGCCTTTAGTCCAAGAGTCCTGCAGGAGTGTAAGAATAAGTTGATTCTTAGGGGTCTGTTAAAACCCCAGGATTCACCGGCCAAGAATTCACAGCCAGTGAAATCCCTAAATCCACTAAGCCGTCGGCTCCAATTTCGGAGCCGACTTCGGCACAGGACTTTCCTTCTACGTCGGTTCTGGCTGGCACCGACAAGACAATCTCCCTGTCGGCTCCATCAATGGCTTCGGAGCCGTCACGGAGCCAGAAGAGGCTGAGGTCACCTTCCTTAGAGTCAGTGCATTCGGCTCCTCAGTCTCCTTTACTTCAGAGCGAGCGTAGTCACCGATCCTCTCACTCCTCTCGATCCCCTAGGCTGTCTGATCATGATGTGGCAAGAGTAGTCAGTAGGTTGCTAAAGTCGCAGGCACTAGCTAAATTGTTGTCCAGCCCTCTTCAACAGGTATCGGCTCCGTCCACTTCTCCTGATGTTCCTCCTCCGACTCCAGTGAGTTCGGAGCCGGAGTTCGTTGGGGTTCGAGTAGTGGAACCGTCTGCTCCGATAACTCTATCTCCTTCTGTTCCGATGTCAGCTCCGATTCTCTCGGTGGTGCCTTCCATCGAGGGATCTGGGTGCCGTGGCTCTCTCATCTGCTCAGAGGGGGCAAGTGGCATCGGACCCTTGTCCGACCCCGTTCACCCTCTCAGAGCTGTGACGCAGGTGAGCTTGGCTCCAGCATCAGCCTCGGAGCCGTCTCCCTTAGTGTGGAGAGAGATTCCTGTTTCTTTGGAACCGGAGCTTTCTCTGCATCATGGCAGGGTTGCTTTTGATGTCATGCAGAGTGTGCTGTCCTCTGAGTCAGCTCCACTTTCAGCCCCACCGGCTCTGTCCACTGTAGTGCCTGTGCCAACCTCTGCTCCTCCTCCAGACCTTAAGCGTAGAGAACCGATGCTCCAGGACACCCCGTTGGGTGTTTCCTCCTCTTCCGAGGCCTCTCTTGATCACTCAGAGGAGCCCCCCTCAGAAGAAAAAGTGTAAGAGGAAGTACATTGACTCCCCCCCCCCCCCCCGAGTCTCTCACTTCTGATACAGACTTAGATGATTCGGAAAGGTCCCCGAGATCCCCCTCTGAAGATGTTTCCTTCCCTGACATCCTAGAAATGCTTAAGCAGAGGGGGAACTGGAATCCCCTAGCCCCCACCAAGGATGAGTCTGTATTTCTGGATGCTTTTGGTTCCCGATCTTCCACCTCCTGCGTTTCTCCGCCTTTTGATCCACTTATGGCAGTGGTGGCTTGAAAGGCTTGGTCAGCTCCAGATACAGTGGAACCAACTCCGAGGAGACCTGGTAAATTCATTACAGCACCCCAGGATAAGCAATTCCTTTCTAAAAGTGTTCCTGTTGATGCCATGGTGGTAGCAGCAGCCACCAAAAAAGAGTTAGCGAAGACCTCTTCGTCTGTCCATCCCCCTAACAAGGAGTGTAGGATGATGGACAGATACGGGACGCGAATGTTCGCTTCAGCAACCTTCTCTATGAGGTCACTGAACTACTTATGTCATTTTACCCGGCTTCAAAGGGATCTCCTTAAAGAACTTGGAGATACCCTTCAAGATCCAACAGCTGAGGGAGCACAATCCAAAGCAGCTTCCCAGCTGGCGATGCTTAATTGTGCTGTCAACTCCTCCATGAGGCTCATTTCCTATGCAGCTGATGGGGTGAATAGAGCCGGCATGCGTGGATGCGGCTGAGTAACTTTGCGGAAATCTTTCGAGCGTCCTTCACCAACACCCCCTTTGATGGTTCCTTTCTTTTTGGACCACAGGTGAAAGAGACTTTGACTAGGTATTAGCAAGAAGGCAAGACTCTCTCTGCCGTGGGAGTCTGTTTTTCCACTCCCTCTAGACCTTACCACAAAGGTCCGAAGAGTGGTAAGATGTGGTTCCGAAAATCTCAGGGAGGCTTGCCTGACACATGTAGCGATTTTTCCTCCAGAGGCAGAGGGGGAAACAATAACAGTAGATGCCGTCCACATTGCTGAGGGGGTCCGCAGAACCAGGGCAACAGAGAATCTTTCTCTGATCTGCCCTTTCAGCATCCCTGAAGGGTTGCCCGGCTGCTCACCTCTGGAGACAGTCGGGGGAAGATTTTCACTGTACCCAAAAGCCTGGCAAAATTTCACACAAGACAGATGGGTATGGTCCATTATATCTGGAGGTTACAAAATTTCCTTCCATCAACCCCCCCCCCCCCTTTTTGGTCAAAGAAAACCCTTCCAGATGTTCCACCCAATCTGAAGGAGCAAGCAGTAATAGTATTTTCAAAACTGCTAGAAAAAAGAGCAGACCAGCACGGATCCGGAACTTACTCAAGGTTCTTTTTAGTGCCAAAAAAGACAGGGGACTGGAGACCGATTCTGGATCTCAGCAGACTAAACAGGTCTGTACAAAGAACAAAGGTTCGGATGGTCACACTACAGTCCATTCTACCTTTTCTGGGTCAGGACAATTGGATGTGCTCGATAGATCTTTAGGACGCGTACTACCATATCAAGATGGACAGGTGCTCCAGGAGATATCTTCGCTTCCGGCTGGAGGCCAGTCATTATCAGTTCAGTGCTCTGCCCTTTGGTCTCACCACAGCCCCTAGGGTGTTCAAATTTATGGCAGTGGTCACGGCTCAACTGAGACGTCAAGGATTCTAGGTGTTTCCATATCTAGACGACTGGCTCCTCACTGCTACCACCAGGCATCAACTCATACAAGTGCAGGACTACACAATCGCAATCTGCTCCCAGCTAGGCATTACAATAAATTTCAGAAAATCTGCCTTGTTGCCCTGTCAGTCTGTCACTTACATAGGAGCAGACTTAGACACAATAAATATGTTTGCAAGGGTTCCACTAGAAAGGGTGTCTGCAATTCGTCAGTAAGTACAGATTCTAATGCAGAGCAAAAGGATCCAAGTCAGGTACGTCCTTCAAACTCTGGCTCCATGGCAGCAGCCATTCTTCTAATCCAATCAGCATGCCTTCATATGAGAATTCTTCAGTGGCTTCTGTTAACACAGTGGTCTTTCCAAGAGCTACCCATGACTCGCATGATCCTGATCACGGATGCATGCAAAAGACATCTTTTTTGGTGGATGGTCTCCCCACTAATAACTCAAGGCAGACCTTTCATACAACCTCCTCCGGTAGCTACAGTGACGACAGACGCCTCCCTGATTGGGGAGGGGGGGCATTATCTGAGCAGGACAGTCCAAGGCACTTGGCAACCTCACGAGTACCATCTGCACATAAATGTCCTGGAAATGAGAGCCGTGCTCCTGGCATTGCAAGCCCTTCAAGACTCTCTTCCTTCTGGGACAATTGCTATTCAAACGGACAACATGTCAGTGGTGTGGTACATCAACAAGCAGGGCGGAACCAGATCCTGCCCCCTGTGTCGAGAAGCAGTCAGACTTTGGCAGTGGGCATTTTCCTCCCAACGTTTTCTGATTGCGACGCACATCCCTGGGAGATCCAACATCATAGTGGACAGGCTCAGCAGAGCTAATCTCATGCCTCACGAGTGGTCTCCGAATCAGGAAGTTGCGGATCTTATTTTCCGCAAATGGGGACAGCCTTGCTGCGATCTTTTTGCCACCCCCTTCAACAGCAAATGCAGCAACTACTTCTCCCTTCTTCCGCTTCCAGGTCACATACCCAGAGACGCTCTAGTCCACGATTGGCCTCAGGGACTTCTTTATGCTTTTCCTCCGTTTCCCCTGATACTGAAACTCATACAGAAAGCAAAATCGTTGGGTTGCAAAATGATCCTCATTGCCCCCTACTGGCCTCGACAGATATGGTTCCAGTTACAGCACCATTACCTTCTCGATCAACCCTGAACTCTGGACCCAATTCCAGATCTCCTGATTCATCAGTCAGGCAGGTTGCATCAATCCCTCCAAACTCTCCAGCTGACAGCTTGGTTGCTCCACTTCCAACCTTAGACAGTCTTCCCAGCATTTCCCCAGTAGTACGTGAGATTACCATCTCCTCTCACAAGTCTACAACCAGGAAAACTTATGCTAGCAAATGGAAATGTTTTTCTTGTTGGGCAGAGGCTAGGAATGTGGATCCCTTTTCAGCCCCAGTCCATGAAATTCTGGAATTCCTAGCACAACTGTTTCACTCCAGGTCCTCTTCGCTACGATCAGGGTACAATTAGCAGCCATTTCTAACTTTCATGTTGGTTTGTCAAATTCTAACATTATGTCTCATAAACTCTGTAAAGCTTTTTTGAGAGGGACAACTCTTCTTGGGCCTCCAGTGAGAGATTCCACTCCTCCTTGGGACCTTAATTTAGTCCTAACTTCCTTAATTCTGCCCCCTTTTGAACCAGCAGCGTCCTGCTCCATTAAGTTTCTATCTTGGAAGACACTCTTTCTGGTAGCTATTACTTCAGCCAGACGCGTCTCCGAACTTCAGGCACTATGTGTTCATCCCCCATACTTGGTTCTTCATAAGGACACGGTTGCTGTGAGGACTAATCCTTCGTTTCTTCCTAAAGTCTGCTCAGAAAATAATTTAAACCAATCTATAGATCTTCCTGTGTTTTTCCCCTAATCATACCAACAAGGCAGAGTACAAACTACACCAATTGGATGTTCATAGACAATTGTGTTTTTACCTGCACAGAACTAAAGAAATAAGGAAGTCAGACCAATTATTTCTTTCTTATGCCTTAGGCAAGCAAGGTCTACCAGTTTCCAAGGTAACCTTGTCTAGATGGTTGTCCCACACTATTACTTTCATTTATCAGTTAAGGAACAAAGAATTGCCTATTAAACCGAAAGGTCATTCTACTAGGGCCTTGGCCACCTCTGTAGCCTTCCAGTCTAGGTTGCCCATGGATTCTATTTGTGCAGCTGCCACGTGGTCTAACCCTCATACCTTTATTTCTCATTACAAGCTGGATATGGTCTCCAGGAGCAGAGATGACTTTGGTTCCACTGTTCTGAAGTGTCTGTTCCACTGAGCCACCCAGGATTTTAGGTGCTAGGGACGCTGTCCCAACCACCAAGAACGAAGGCGAGATAGACAACTTAACATAAAGTACCTACCATAACGTTCCATGTTAGTTGTCTTCATCTTGCCTTCTTTCTTGCGTCCCACACTCCGTCCCCCTATCCTAGTGGACCGAGAGGAGTTCCTGTTTCACTGGCTTGGGTGTTCTCTTGTTTTTCCTCTACTGACTTAGAGAATATGGCAGGTATAGTCAACCTATTTTTTTTTGGACTGGTTTATTCTCTTGCTTTGTCTGGAGTTAGCTATTTCAAACGAGATCTGGGTAGCTGTCACTAGGCATCATGGGATAAGGGGTAGCCTCGAGCCAGTAAACAGCTCTCGAGCTATTGAAGATGGCAGAGTCGGAGCCGAGGATCAGCTCCGAACCCAACCAGCAAGAAAGAAGGCGAGATGGAAGACAACTAACATGGAATGTTATGGTAGGTACATAACTTCTTTTTTCATTTGTCAATATTTGGATTATTACATGCTGAAAGGTCTAGGTACCTTTGCATATATAACTAAAGATTCTTGGAATTTTTTAGAAAAGCTAAATATGATAACTATTACAGAAAATACTATGTTAGTTACAATTGACTTATGTAATCTGTTTTCGGTTATTCCACATGAAGTAAGATCAACTTGGCTAAGAGTGCCAATTGATCAAAACTGGCCTGTATGACCAGGATCAAGTGAATGTATTTATTACCCTGATGGAAGCAGTGTTATACAATTATTTTTTGTATTTCGAAGGACATTTTTATAAACAAGTCACTGGTATGGCTATGGGGCCACTTGTGCCCCCATTTATGCTAACTAATGTCCTTCTGGGAGCAGGAGCATGTATTTCAAAGTGCCTATAATAAGTATATTAGGCAATACATGCGTTTCTTGGACAATATTTTTATCGTTTGGGAAGGAAATTGTGAACAGCTCAAGGCATTTTTAGATTATATCAACAGCACAGTGGGGTTTCTAAAATTCACCTATCAGTACAGTGCAGAAATAATATATTTAGATGTTAAATTGATAATAGATAGAGAATTGAAGTGTTTGAGATCTATTTGGATTGCAATAGCTGGCACCCTCACCATCAGAAAAGATTTATTTCTTAAGGGTTAAATGGTGAGGGCAGCCAGGATGGTCAGTAATGATCAGGAGTTCCTTAGAGAGTTGGAATTTATGACCATGATGTTCAAAAGAAGGGGATACCCAGAGACCCTGTGTGTGGATGTCATGGAAGAAATTATTCATAAAAGGAATAATGGTATTTATAGGGCCATCTTGATAGGAGGTATTGGGCATGTTCCAAATAAATTGGTAGTTAATGTTGTTGAAATTGAATTGAAAAACAAAGTTGAAGGTTTATTATTTGTCACCACTTTTAATCAGGATGCTGATTGGTTCAAGTGGATGGTAAAGAAAAACTGGGGTATCTTACAGTTAGATAAGAATGTCGAAAGTAAGATGGGTGGTGCTCCCAGGTTTGTGTTCTGGAAGGATAAATCCTTTAAAGAGATCTTGGAGAAGGGGTCCCATCAGCAGCAATTAAGTGTTGGGAGAGTGTTAGGTAATTTTAAATGTGGGAGATGCATCACACGTAAGTACATTATGGAAACGGGTAAAAACATCAAAGTGAATAATTATTTTATTCCTATAATTGGGCATTATGATTATTATACTCAGAATGTGGTATATTTAGCTAAATGTGAAGCATGTCCTGCGTTCTATGTGGCGAAAACATCTATAAACATTTTAGGGAAAACGTAAATGAACATGTTTTGGACACTAGGCATCTAAAGTCCACTAATTCCCTTGCTAGGCATATTGCTGAACATTTAGAGCACAACTTTAAATTTTGTGTAATTCAACAAATCAATAATGACATTCAGGGCAAGGTGTTATATGTCCATCTAGATATATGCGAATTGAAATGGCAACTCAGTTGGATGCCCAGAACCACCTGGTATATATGATAGTATTAGTATTGCCCCTATATTAAAGTTAAAAAAATATTCTGGGAATATAGGCAGTTTAAGCTAATATTGAATCAGTTCAGTTTAATATGTTTATTTTGTTTACTTTATTTCATTAATTTTATGTGTACATTTATAAATTAAATGAGATATTAATTTAAAAAAAATGTATAAAGTTTTGCAAAGGTAAATAGTATGTTTAGATTGTGTTTTAATATGTATGGGTGTAATTCAGTCATCTCCCTTTAAATAGTGTATTGGTGAATTAATTGTTGAATTGGGTAGGTATTTAAAAAGGAGTTTTTGTAAAGATTTTATTGTTCTGATAAAGTCCTGACAGTGTGGACGAAACCCAAGTTAACAATTCAGTTGGATTCATTGTTTTTACTATTAAAGTGTGGACTGGTTTGCTGTTCTCCAGGTGCTTTTTTATGTTGTTGGATGTGGTTCAAAGTTGGTACAGTCTCAGGGTATGCAGAGATCTAAGCAGTGGAGTTACCCCCACCCCAAAGCAGGGAGTGGTAAGCCACCTCCTTACGGAAAAAACTCACAATGACTTCTCTACTCCACTCTCCATCACTGCCCAGTTGCTTGTGCCCCTAGGAGGAAAACTTGCCCTTCATGCAAAAAACTGGATGTCCTTCACCCAAGACGAATGGGTCCTCAACATTGTATCCCAGGGGTACAAATTTTACTTCCACTCACTGCCAAACCCAAGAGGGTTCCCAGACCTTCTCCAAACCAGTAGGCAGAGGCCCAAAGACATGTTCTTTCCCTGCTCTCCATCAGAGCTATTCCGCCAGTTCCAGTAGAACAGGTAGGTCAGGGATTCTGTTCTAGACTCTTCCTGGTACCCAGAAAAGAGGGCTCTTGGCACCCAATCCTGGATCTTTCAATTCTCAACACCTTCCTGATGGTACCAAAATTCAAAATGCTTACCCTGCAACAGCTTCTACCTATGCTAGCCAAGGATGCCTGGTTAGTCACCCTAGATTTAAAAGAAGCCTATCCACATCCTCATAAAGGAGTCATGCAGGAAGTATCTACGTTTCAGGGCCAGGTCTATGCATTAAAATTTCTCTGCACTTCCCTTTGGCTTATCCACTGTGCCCAGAGTTTTCACAAAATGCCTGGCTCCAGCCTTTGCATACTGCAGGCAAAGAAATATCCAAATTTATCTGTACTTGGATGACTGCCTGATTCAGGTGGACAGTCAGGAGTTGCTGTTGCAGCACATGAGATTTGTGAAAAACCTTCTCCCTTCCTTGTGGTCCACCATCAATGAAAAGAAATCAAAACTGGTACCCAGTCGAAAGATTGTATTCCTGGGAGCAAGCTTGGACACAACATCCCAGATGACATTCCTCACTTCAGAAAAACAAGTCTATCGGACAGCTTACTTCAGAAATGGCCACCAGAACCCAGCTATCCACAAGAAAAATGCTGCAGGCTTTAGGGTTCATGGCCTCATGCATACTGCTAATTCCATATGCAAGACTGCATACAAGGAAACTTCAGTGGTACTTAGTCTTTGGTGCCAACAATCCCATGACCTGGAAACAGTCATTCCTATCATTCCCTGTCTAAGGGCAGAGTTCCTTTGGTGGGTAGAAGCATGCACCCACAACAAGGGACTGCCGTTGACTCAACCTCACACCGCCCAGACCCTAACCTCAGACTATGCCTGGGGAGCGCACACATACTGCAAATGCATTCATGACCACTGGAGACCAAGTCAAATTCATCTGCACATCAACCACAAAGAGATGCTAGCTGTGCAGAATGCTCTGACAGCTTTCAGGTCCCTACTCCTTCCAGGACAACTTCTAATAAAAACAGACAAAACCACAGTTATGTGGTACATCAACAAGCAGGGGGTGAACCCACTCTTACCCACTCTGCAGGTTAGTCATGGCCCTGAGAAACACGGCTTTGGACATGCAAGTCCATCTGCAAGCTCAATTCCTGCCAGGTGAACAAAACTCACTGGCAGACGACTTAAGCAGAAACCTCCTAGACCCACATGAGTGGCAACTGGAGCCCAGCACTTTCAACCTGATTCAGAAATGGGGGACCCCAGAGATGGATCTCTTTGCCTTCCCCTACAACCACCAGCTCAGCAAATTATGCACCAGGGATCCTCATAGCAGGGTCTGGAAAGTGGATGCCCTATCCTTTCAGTGGGTAATTCTCTCAATCTATGCCTTTCCCCCTCTGCCCCTTCTCTCAAGAGTATTACTCAAGATAAGACGGGACAGACCAAGGACAATTCTAATTGCCCCAGACTGGCCATGCCAGCACTGGTACCCACTCCTGCACAGCCTGTCACCGGTGCCACCCTGGCACCTAAACCAGAAACCAACCTGCTCTCTCAGCAGGAGGGGCAGGTTTTGCATCTGTAACTGCAAACCCTAAATCTTGCAGCCTGGCTTATTCCTTGATTTTCTCCCACAGCAACCCTAAGCAAACAGGTGCTAGACGTCATTCTTGAAGCCAGAAGACCCAGTACAAGAAAATCCTATGCTGATAAGTAGAAAAGGTACTGTTCCTGGATTCAATCTAAAGGAGAGGACACAACTCTGCCCTTCCTGCCTCTAATCCTGAATTACTTAGCAGATCTACTCAACAAAGGCCTGTCCTTCTCCTCCATTAAGATACATGCCTTAGCCATTTCAGCTCATTACAACACTGCGCCACCTCTCTTCTCACACCCTCTTATCAAACAGTTCCTGAGAGGGGCAAACAACTTAAGGCTGCCAAGAAGATCACCCACCCCTGCTTGGGACCTTAACTTTGTACTGGAAAAGCTCACGCTTCCCCCTTTGAACCTGCAGCATCAGCAGATTTAAAATTCCTCTCTTGGAAAACAGCCTTGCTTCTGGCCATCACTTGAGTTAGAAGACTGTCTGAGCTGCAAGCACTTATGGCTGTGGAACACTTCATTATTTTCCATGCTGACAGGGTTTCCCTCAGGACTAACCCTTCCTTTATGCCTAAAGTAGTATCCAGTGTGGCTCTAAACCAATCCATCCATTTTCCAACTTTTTTCCCTAATCCGCAGAATAAAGGGAAAAGGATCCTGCACTCCTTGGATGTGCACAGACAGCTCAGATTCTACCTGGATAAGACTAAGCCCTTCAGAAAATTTGACCAGTTACTAGTCAGCTTTGCATCAGGAGCAGAGGGCAAGGCCATTTCAAAAAAATTCCAAATGGATAGCACACTGCATCCATTTCTGCTACAAGCACCATGGGAAACCTTCCCCCTCAGGGAGTCAGAACACATTGCACTAGGGCAACATATACCTCTACAGCATTTCACAGGGGAGTCCCTACCAGGGACAATCCTGGAAGCTGCTACCTGGAGTTCTGTACACACCTTCACCAAGCATTACTACCTGACTATCTTTTCCAAGTCTAGGGCAGGTTTTGCAACTGCAGTCCTGCAAGGCATACTAGCCAACCCTAACTCTTCTTGACTGCCTCCACCTTTCTTCAGCTTTGGAAACCACCCAAGTGTGACGACTGCACAGTGAAACATGAAGAACATGGTACAGATGTTCTTCTTGTTTCACTGTTGCAGTCATTACATTTGGGCAATCTGCTGGCAGGTTGCCCTCAGTCGGCCTGAATATCAAAGTCATGGGTCCTGCGTTGGTTGCTGTCTCCTCTTCATGACGTCAGGTCATCAGGGGTATAAAACATGCAGCCAATGCCATTTTCTTCAGTCTTTCGTGCCCAAAATTTTCGCATTCGAGTTTCAGAACAGAAGTCTTCAACTAAGCTAAGTACCCCGTTGGGGAAACTTTTTCTTGCTCCTTACCGATGTCAGTAAAAGTTAATAATTGCATTACTTGTGGAAAGCAAATACCTCTTTTTATTCATACTGCATTCCTTGCTTAGGCCCTGACCATGACGTACCTCGCTGTTGGTTTTGTTCCTTATTTAAACAAACTATTCGTCATCTTTTTATTTACGCTTCTAAGTATTTTGGTACTCTGTTCAATTATCCGGACATGGCTTTGGTAAGCCACCCGACTACTGACATTCTGGAAAAACGCAAAGGTAAAGACAGAGAAGGACCGCATAGGTCCAAAGCTAAAGCTAACCAAATCAAACTAGTGAAACAAACTAGGCAAGCAAGAAACCAATGGAAGCCGAAAGTTTATTGAAAAACCAAGTTAAGTTAGCACTTTTGGTGGAGTCCGGTGCTAAGCTAGATTCCGAAAAGGCATAATCAACTATGTCTAGTAGAGGAGGAATGGCTAAAGGCCTATGCTGAGGCAGGAGTAAGAAATCCCTAAGCCTCTTTTTTGAATCAGAAAAATCCTGGCTTTCCCATTGGAAATGCTCCCTTAGAGTATGTAAGGTTTCATCAAAAGAAAAGCCCTCTGTAGGGGAAGCAGAGAGAATAGAGTCCTCTGCATCAGAATCTTCATAAGTAGATAAGGACAAATCCAGATCATCAGAAGAATCAGAGAAATCAGAATCCTTATCAGAAGATTCATGAACAATTTCAGTCCTACATTTCTTAGAAGGGAGGTTGGCTTCCCCAGATTAGAGTTAAGATCTTCAGCCATTCTTATCATTTGTTTTTAGTCATAGAGGCCTGAGCATGCGGCGTGGGCATCAGTTTTTTAGGCATGGTTCGAGATTTAGGCCTAAATGAAGGAGGCGGCGTCTGTTTAATATGCAAGTCCGTAGGCCTGAATACACCCTCAGAAGCCGGTGCCTGCACAGCGGCTCTGAACCCATCCAAGATAGAGACATTCACGGGTTCTATAGTTGAAGCATTTTGCGGTATACCGGACTCCGAATGGGTCTCAGTAGAGGCCTGCAAATTAGAAGTAGTGGGTATCGGGGGCTGCGAAAGTACCTCACTGAGTACTGGCATACTGCCGACTGGCTTAGGAGAAGCATCGTTGGCAGTTTTGGACCTCGGTGGCCTGTCTTTGTCTTTATCTTTGTGTTTTTTCGAAATATCGGTAGTGGGATGGCTAACCGACATTTCTGGATAATTAAACAGAGAACCGAAATATTTAGAGGCAAAAATATACTGACGACGGATAGTGCGCTGATTAAAGCACAAAACCGACAGCAAGGTACGCCGTGGTCAGGGCCTAGGCAAGGAATATAGTACGAATGAAAATCTTTGAGGTATTTGCTTTCCACAAGTAATGCAATTATTAACTTTTACTGACATTGGTAAGGAGCAAGAAAAAGTTTCCCCAATGGGGTACTTCGCTTTAGTTGAAGACTTCGGTTCTGCAACTTGAAAACGAACATTTCAGGAGTCTGCCAACCGGCACTTGCAAACTGTGCTTCTGCTTTGGGCACTGCATGGCAAGAAAGACTGATGTAATGGCGTCGGCTGCATGTTTTATACCCCTGATGACCTGACGTCATGGAAGAAGGGACAGCAACCGACGCAGGACCCAAGACTTTGTTATTCAGGCCGACTGAGGGCTACTGCAAGCAGATAACCCAAATGCAATGACTGCAAGAGTGAAACACGAAGAACATCTAAATACACTGGCAGACGAACTAAGCAGAAACCTCATGGACCCACATGAGTGGAAACTGGAACCAAGGATTTTCAGCATGTTGACAAGCAAATGGGGGAGCCCAGATATAGACCTGTTTGGCTCCCCCCAGAACTATCAATTGGACAAATTTTGCACAAGGATTCCCCACAAACAAGCTTGGAAAGTGGATGCTCTGTCCTTCAGCTGGAAAAACCTATCAGTTTATGCCTTTCCTCTTCCGCCTCTGCTCTCCAAAGTACTACTAAAGATCAAACAAGACAAACCAAGGACAATTTTGATTGTACTGGACTGGCCATGCCAACGCTGGTACCCCCTGTTGCACAGTGTGTCACTGTTGGCCTCGTGACACCTGCCCCAGACTCCTACCCTATTGTCTCAGCAGGAGAACCATATCCTGCACCCTCAGCTTCAAACACTGAACCTAGCTAATTACCTAATCTACCCTTTACCATCCCTCAGTAAACCAGTGATTGATATCATTTTAGAGGCAAGGAGGCCTAGTACTAGAAAATCTTATGCTGAAAAATGGAAAAGATTCTGTGCCTAGAACCATTCTCAAAGGATGAGCACAGCAGTGCCCAATTTACTTAGTATTTTACAATACTTAACTGTGATGCTTCACAAGGGGCCTGTCTTTCCCCTCCAAAATTCACACCTCAGCCATTTCAGCTCATTATAGAACAGAACCTCCCCGCTTCTCTCATCCACTGGTCAAGCAGTTCCTCAGAGGGGTCAAAAATTTGCGACCACCCTGGAGACCTCCAACTCCAGCATGGGACTTTAACTTTGTATTGGAAAAACTCACTCTTCCTCCTTTCAAGCCAGCTGCTACAAAATTCCTTGCTTGGAAAACAGCTTTCTTTTTAGCTATCACTTCAGCAAGAAGGGTATCTGAGTTACAGGCCCTCATGGCATTGGAGCCTTTCATCATCTTTCATGCGGACAGGGTGTCTCTCAGGACCAATGCCCTCCTTCATGCCCAAGGTGGTATCCAGTGTGGCTCTCAATCAGTCCATTCATTTGCCAACCTTCTTTCCTAATCCACAGAACAAAGGGGAACGGATACTGCACTCAGATGTGCACAGACAACTTATATTCTACTTGGACAGGACTAAACCTCAAAGGAAATCTGACCAACTGCTGGTGGCATTTGCTACAGGGGCAGAGGGGAGGCTATTTCAAAGCAAACCATTTCCAAATGGATAGGCCACTGCATTCTTTTCTGCTACAAGCACCATGGCAAACCTATCCCCCAGGGGATGAGACACCACTCAACCAGGGCTGCATCTACCTCTACAGCCTTTCTCAGAGGCGTCCCTACCAGGGACATCCTAGAAGCTGCTACCTGGAGTTCTGTGCATACTTTCACTAAGTGTTACCATCTGCCAATTTTCTCTAAATCCAGAGCTGGCTTTGCCACTGCAGTCTTGCAGGGCCTTATAGCTGGTCCTATTGCTATCTAAATTCCTTCTTCCATCCTTAGCTTTGGGAATCTACCCAAATGTGATGAATGCAACAGTGAAACACGAAGGACATAATACAGTTGTGTACATTTATCATAAATGTAGATGTTAGAGTATATTCACTGTTGCAGTCCTGGTTATCCTCCCTCCGGCCCCCTTACTACTTTTGGCTATACCTCTACTCTCCTTAATTATGCTCAAAAGCTTTTTGGTGTGTTTGCTTTTTTGTTGGAGGTATAACCTTGTATACTTATAGATTTAATTGCTTCCCATTAGGGGGGCACCTGACATCTGGGGCAAGCAAAACTGATGTAATGACGTCTGCTGCATGTTTTATACCCCTGATGACCTGACGTCACGGAAGAAGGGACAGCAGCTGACGCAGGACCCAAGACTTTGTTAATCAGGCTGACTGAGGGCTACTGCAAGCAGATAACCCAAATGTGATGACTGCAGCAGTGAATACACTCTAACATCTACATTTATGGCAAGTGTACACAACTGTACTTTGTGTATACTTACCATAAATGTAGATGTTCGAGTGTATTCACTGTTGCAGTCTTGGTTTCTGTCTCTCCTTCCCACTTGTATCATCTTCCCCTAGGGGGTGCATAAGCTTCCCATGGTGGCTTTTAGCCACCAGGACTACTTTACCTTTTTTCCTTGTGCTTCTGGCGGGTTAGGGCAAGAAAAAGTAATGTAATGATGTAGGCTGCATTTATAGCACTGAGACCTAATGTCAGACCACAGGTGACTGCAGCTGACTCAGAAAAACATTGAGTCTGGTATTCGGGCTGGCCGAGGGCTACCACAGCAGGGATAACCCACAGGTGATGACTGCAACAGTGAATACACTCAAACATCTACATTTATGGTAAGTGTACACAACTGTACATGCCTTCTTTCCACCAACGCCGGAACCAAAGTAATTCACGTTTAAGGCCATACCACGTACAATGTATTCACCATTGATAGACCCCTTTGCAGACCAACCTCCAAGCCTCTTCATGGAGAAACCATTCCACCAAGAGCCTTACAGAGTCCAGTATTTTGAGACTGGTGGACCAGCACCTGACAGCAAAGAAATTGTCCACTTCCATGGTTCCTAGCCTATCTGACTCTGGAACTTTACCTGTTTCTACACTAGTTATTGTTCCTCCTGTGACTTCAGCTGAACCATTGGAGTTCCCAGTGCTGACAATTCCAGTTTCGACTGTCTCAGTGCTGGTCAGATGTACTTCTGTGGCACCAATAACTGCTTTGAGCTCTTTGGTTCTTTTGGAACAGGAGACCTCTTGGGTTCTCAGCTTTTTTGCCTGTTCCAGGGAGCGTGGTTCCACTCCGGTATAGTCTGAGCCATCCATGCTTCTCGGGCCTTTGGCACATGTTAGTGCAAAACCAGCTTCAACTTTGGCAGTGGCCTCCTCGTTACAGGATGGGACCACAATTCTGAAGCAGTCCTTTACAGTTCTGGGCTCCCACTCCGCTATGGGGGGGGGGGCCCACTCCGCTATGGGGGGCCTGCCTTCCAGGCCGTGGCGGAGGCCTTGTCCACTCTGGGCTTACAGTCGATATCACTTTCTTCGGACCAGCAGCCCTGCCCTACTCCTCACCCAGAGCTTCCTCTGCCTTAGGACAGCGAGCACAGAAGCCTCAGGATCCAACCATGGTGGTCATGTCCTCTTCAAACACCTCTCTGGCCCATCTCACTGAAAAAGTACCCCTGAAGAAGTGCAAGAGGTAGCACTTAGACTCCCCTGAAGAGTTTTGCACAGAAGATGCTGATTTTGATGAAGGGGAAGATTTCCTCAATCACCCCTGGAAGATGTTTCATCTGGAGACATTCTAGAGATCCTGAAAGGGGGGGGGGGGCTGATCTTCCCTTCAGCCTTCTTCCTAGGAATCAGTATACCTAGAGCCTTTCCGTGCCTGACCTTCTACCTCTTGGATTTTTCCACATGCTGAGATCTGATTAAATTGATTGAGCAGTGGACGTGGAAGATACCCGATTCCATCGAGGCAATTCCTAAGAGACCAGACCACATTTTATCATCTCCTCAGGATCAACAACATTGGGCTAAAGGGATTACCAATAGATGCCATGGTGGTAGCAGCAGCCGTCAGAAAAGAACTTTCTGGCAAAAGTTCTACCATCCATCCTTGTAATGGAGTCGGGACAATGTATAGATTCAGGAAGCGCATATATTCTTCATCGACCTTCAAGCTCAGGTCCTTTAACTGCATGGCACATTTCACGAGACTTTAAAGAGATCTGCTAAAAGAGCTCTCGGATACTGTGACAGGCGAAGTAGCTTAAGGGTTTCAAGACAAAGTAGCTTCTCAGCTAGCAACCTTTGATTTGATATGCAACTCATCCATAGGGCTTATTGTGCATGCAGTGAAAGGGATAACGAGGGCAGCTCGTTTTGACATGACCATAAGGAGGCGCACCTGGGTGTGCTTATGTGAATTTGCGGAACCATTCAAGTCGTCTTTCATCAACACTTCATTTGACGGAACATCCCTTTTTGGCCCTAAAGTTATAGACCCTTGCCCAATTTGAGAAGGATGAAAAGACCCTTTCCACTGTGGGCTTGCACTTTTCCACTCCTCAACAGTCTTTCTCCAGGAACCAGAGAAGTGGGAAACTATAGTTCAAAAAATCCCAAGGACCTTTCCACGACTCACGTGGCAATGACTCCTCCTGGGGCAGAGGGGGGAGTTGCAGTGAAAGGCCCCATCCCAGAGGCAGAGGTGGCCTCTAAAGTCAGGGTTCCAGGGATTCTTTCCTTCGTAACTCCTATCAGTGCTCCTGAATGGATGCCCGATTGCTGTCCTTTGGAGGCATTCGGGCAGCAATTATCCCTGCACCTACTCGCCTGGCTAAGAATAACAATGGACAATTGGGTGCAGAGGACTATAACCACAGGTTAAAATATACAGTTTCCAAAAACCCCAGACAATCAAAAATAATTCCAGATGTTCCAGTCACAGGGATACAGCAGTCTTATAAATTCAACAACTGCTCGACGAGAGAATCATCCAAGTAGTCCCACCAGACCAGATTGGATCCAGAGTTTACTCAATATTTTTTTTTAGTGCCAAAGAAAACAAGGGACTGGAGAAGAATTCTGGACCTCAAATCAGTTGAACAAGTCATTTCAACAAACCAAATTCTGGATGGTCATGCTTCAGTCTACACTTCTGTTCTTAGGAAAAGACTATTGGATGTGCTCTGTAGATCTTCAGGATGTGTATTATCAAATAAAAATGGACAGGTGCTCCAGAAGATTCCTGCGCTTCCAGCTGGGAGCCAGTCTTCATCAGTTCAGAGCCCTGCCATTTGGTCTTACCACAGCCCACAGGGTGTTCACCAAATGCATGGCAATGGTAGCAGCCCATTTCAGACTGCAAGGATTCCACACGTTTCCATACCTAGATGACTGGCTCATTAGCACTCCCACCAGGCCTCTACTGTTATAGGCAAGAAACTACATTCTTCAAAATCGTTTCTCACTCGGGATCACTATAAACTACAAATAATCCCAGCTAGAGTCAACACAGCAGTTAAAATTCATAGGAGCGATGTTAGACACAAATACTGGCATTGCATCTCTTCCTCTAGAAAGACTTCAAAGAATAAAATTGCAAGTCAGTCAGATTATTCCCATCAACAAGGTAACTGCAAGACTGTTACAAACTCTAGTATCAAAGTCAGCCTGCATCCTTTAACTCATTGACTCCAGTGGAGCTCAGGAAGTTTGCACTGTAACTTTCAATGGGTGGAGCCTAAGCCTTTTGACAGAAACAAATTATATCCTCACATTTAAAAAAAATGTTAATATCTCTGAAACTATAGGAGTTATGTAAGCAGTATAAATGACTAGCCCTTCAGCATAATCTGTTTTTATAGTGGTAGTATTCTTTACGTTCTAGGTCTTAAACTGAATTTTATAAGTCACATTAAACACAGTAACTACTGTCTGTTTGTAATATTTTGTAAACATCTTGCACTATCTCAGCAGCCACTCAAGTTACACACGTACTGTCAGCAGCATTTTATTTATCTAGCTGAGAGCTTTTATATGAGGCTAAGGAGTTCTGTGTCACTTGGTTGTTGAGATATTTGAAAAGATGTGAACATTTTATCTATATAAATTAGTATCATGAAAACAACAGATCTGAAGTAGTTACTTCATTTGCTCTGCAACCTGTGGGTATCGGATCTGACTTCGGATCTGAGCCAGCAGCTTTCCAAGCTACAAGATCCGAGCTCCTAGCTCCTCCCCCTACCCATAATCCCCTGCTACCTGCTGTATTACCCCAGATCGTTTTTTTGCCGCGGCTGAAGTAGCTATCTTTTGAAGAGCTCCTGGCTTTGGTGAGATCGTTTACTTGTTAAAGTCCTTTTTTTCTCCAAAAAAGTGTTTTTGTGAAGTTGTAGTGTACGTGTGTGTAGTGCCCCTGAGTTTATTTTCGGTGGTTTAGTTAATTTTTTCTCGTAGTTGGTTGTTGCTCTGTGTTACACCCCTCCCCCCCTTAGTGTTTGGGTGTGAGTGAGTTTAAAATGGCTGAAGGGCCCAAAGCCGTTTTTTCGAAGTGTACTGAGTGTGGCCATAAGCTTTCACCGGCTGATGACCACACTCAGTGCGTTTTATGCCTGGGGGGGTGGCCCATTTATCTATGGCCTGCCAAATTTGTGCGTCCTTTAACCTCCGGGCGCTTAGGAATAGGAAGAATAAGCTGATCCTGGCGGGAAAGCTACCCCAGGAATCAGCTTCTTCTTCCTCTCCCACTCAGGCTGCTTTGGCAGCCCCGGTGCCTTCTGCACCCCTTGCTCAGCCTGGGACTCAACTTCCCTCTTTGGGTTCGAGCACGGGTGACGCTGGCGCCTCTTCCTCCAGAGAGAAGAGGCACAAGGATAAGGAAGGGCACAAATCCCATAAAAGGCAGGCTGAGACTCAACCCTCACCCCCACCATCTAAACTAACTTAAGTCTCCCTCGAGGGTCTCCGGATCCTCCCCCTCTCGGCTCCGTTCGCCCAGCTTTTCGACAGAGGAGGAGGGACCGGTCTCCCTCGAGGTCGTCGAGGTGGCCCTCCCGGCCCGCCTCGACTTCCTCTAGATCGACCAGAAGCCTCACCGAAGCGGACATGGATCGGATGATGCGTCGATTCATACAGACCCAAATGCAGATGGGGGTGCTCTTGCCTCCCCCCCCCTCTGGGAGGGAGCGCGGCCCCCATTTTTGCTCCAATCACTCCTACTCGTTTTCGGGTCTCGGAGTCGTCGGATCCGGGCCCTTATGGAGCCGGGGACTTTTCGGCGCCGATAGCGCTGATCTCTTCACCGACTATACCCTTGAGCTTGTCAGATCCGAGTTCTCGGGGCCGAGGGCTGAGCGTCAGATCCGGGGGAGTTGGTGAGTCTTCGGCGCCACTGGGTTCGGAGCGCACCTCTCTCTCGGCGCTGACTGCATCGGCTCCGACCCCGATCCCTACCTCGGAGCCGAGGAGGATGCTTTCGGAGCCTGGCGAGAGTAGTTCTCCTTCGGCTTTTGAGGTAGTGGAGAGGGTACTGTCGAGGTCCTCCAGGTCCCCGGTCCGGGCTTCGGATCCTCCCATACCCCCCCTGCATGTGGGTCTATCCTCCGTCATCCGACCATCGGGACAGCCTGCTCAAGCCCTCCAGCTAGTTCCCTTGGAGGAACAAGAACCCGTGGACGAGCCCTCTTCGGATAGCCCCACCGAGGAGGTCCTTCGTAAACGTAGGTGTAAAAGGAGGCACCTGGACTCCCCTGAGTCCGTTACCACTGACATGGATTTAGATGAAGGGGAAGGTTCCCCAAGGTCACCCCCCGAGGATGTCTCCTTCAGAGACATCATGGAAATGTTGCGTATTAGAGGGGGGTGGTCTGCCCAAAAACCTTCCGTGGATGAATCTGTGTTCCTGGAGGCATTTTAGGCAGGCCCATCTACCTCCTGGGTGTCCACTCCGGCTGACCCCCTAGTAGACTTAATTACTACCAGGGCGTGGAAGGAGCCCGACACCGTGGAGATAATTCCTAGGTGTCCTGATAAAGTCCTTAGCTCCCCTACAGATAGGCAGTCTTGGGCCAAGGGATCTCCCTTTGATGCCATGTTGGTGGCGGCTGCCACCAAGAAAGAACTCGCACAGGAGAGTTCTTTGGTCCACCCGCCAGATAAGGAATCTCGAGCACTGGACCACTTTGGGAAGCGGATGTTTGCTTCAGCGACCTTCTTGGCAGTGGATAGAAAATCCTACCCCTTTAAGGGGAATTCCACTGCACCCAGTAGATGCAGAGCTGTTTCTTCCAGTGCTGTATCACATAGTAGAAGCATGGGTCATAGAACATGTCTGCTGTACACAGAGACAAAGGATTTTACTCAAGAATCTTTTTGTTACCAAAAAGGAGCATTCCTGGAGACCTGTCATTGGTTTGTCTTTTCTAAACACTTTTGTTAAAGTTCTGAAATTCAAAATGCACACTTTACAGTCGGACCTAATGTTGCTTGTAGACCACTGTTTCATGGTGACTTTAGACTTTAAGGATGCATATTCTGTTTCCCTTTGCTCCCAGTTTGAAGAAATTTTTGAGGTGTGCTGTGTTGTCAGTTTTCTGCATTTCCCTTTGGGCTGTCTGCTGTACTTTGAATGTCGACAGTGTCTGGCCCCGGTGGTTGTGTATTGTGGAGCCCTAGCCATCCACATTTTCCTTATTTAGATGACTTGCTGATTTGTTTTGATGTGTGTCCAAGTGCTTGGAGTCCATAGACAAGGTTGCATCCTTTCTGGGCTTCAAATTGAATCAAAAGTCCTTCCTCACACCCTTTCAACAAATTGCTTTCCTGGAGTGTTGGATAGACACACTAAAAAGGATAGCCCTTCTGCCAGAAGACAAAGTTCTGTCTTATCAGGACGTTTTCTTGGCTTTCGCTGTCATAGTCATGGCTTCCGATTAAAAATGATCCTCATGATTTCACTAGAGCAACTACAGATAAAAAAATTCTGTGGTATTTGAGTTGCCTAACCCAGCACCTTCATTCTTTGGATTTCCAGTTTAGTACTGAGGATAGTGAAACAGTAACTAATTGTCTCTGAATCTAGGACTTCCTTCTATTCTTCAAACCCCAGGCCAATGTGCCTAGACGGACTCTTCTGATTTTGTGTGGGGAGCAATGTTCATGCAAGTTCAAGTGCAAGGCCTGTGGGGGTCCTCAAGACTTTCCAAAGCACATAAATGTAAGATGTTGGCAGTGATTCAAAAGTTCATCACCACTTATGGACTCTGGTCCTCTTCTAGTGGTCACAGACAACACTACTGTGATGTGGTACCTAAACAAGCAAAGGTAGTATAAAGTCATACCATCTTTGCTGGTTGCAAGTGATGGTCTCTGAGCTGGTTTCACAGCATTTCCTGACTCTTCCGGCATAGTACATTTTGTTAGAGCAAAACACATTGACAGACTAAGCAGATCCTGGACAGACCCTCACGAGTGGAAGTTCCAAGTAGAGGACTTCCAGGACTTGATACGGATGTAGGGAACACCTCAAGTAGATTTGTTCACCTCCTTTCAAAACAGGCAACTGAAAAATTTTGTTCAAGACATCCTTTCAGCCATGTTCGGAAGGCAGAACCACTATCATTCTCAAGGTCGGGAATTTCCTCCTTTTCCAGTGATTCCCATGGTACTTCTAAAGATTCAGAAAGAATTAGCTAAGAGTATTGTGGTACCCTCCTTTATGGCCCAGCCAGAATTAGCTCTCCCTTTTAATGGAATTGCCAAAAGGCAAGTGCCACAAGCTTCCTTGCAGAGTGGATCTGCTCACACCACATCTGGGATGAATGGCACACCCCAACTAAGAGCAATTGCAACTGACAGCTTGGATGATTCTATTTTAATAACTGTTAGGCACTTGTTCCATGAGGATGTACAGTGGGTGTTTTAATGAGGCAAGAAAACTGCAACTAGAAAATCTTATTTTTATAGGTGGAAGAGGTTTTCTTGGTGGCACCATCCAATGCTAGATGTCATGAAAGTCTTTTGTACCCTTCTGGTTTTGAAATTTGAGTGAGATACTTAGTCATATGCTTATACCAAAATGCATGCTGCAGCCTTCTCTGTTTGTCTGCCCATGAGTATCCCTTTTGTGTGTTTGTGGTCATGCACGTTTTGAAAGGAGTATTGCACGTTCGATCCCATTGAAAGCAAATTCCTCCTCCTAGGGATCTCAACTTTGTTATTGAAAAATTGACCTTACCTCCTTTTGAACCTGCCTCTCAGTCTGATTTATAATTCATTACTTTGGAAGATTGTTTTACTCATTGCTCTGACATATGCAAGGTGAGTCTTTGAGCTAGAAGCTCTTGAGTTGGGCCAAAACTATCTGATTTTTCACAAAGACAGGGTTGTATTAAGCGCTGTTCTATCATTCATGCCCACAGTTGTTACTGAATTTACCTTTTAGCAGCCATCAATTTCCCAGTGTTCTGTCCTGGTCAAAAACATGGGAGAAAAGATTCTATATACCATGGATGTGAACAGGCAGTTAGGTACTGCCATGACAAAAGAAAGCGCTTTAGAAATGCTGAACAGCTGTTGGTCTGTTGTACGGAAGGCAACTTTGATCTACCTGTGTGTAAGCAAGCTGTTGCTCAATGTTTGTCCTCTGTTGCTGTTATGTGGAATTACTCCCACCATGGCAAATCTTTCAGGAAGGTTAAGGCTCACTCATCTAAGGCATCCTCTCAAAAGGCATATTGAAAGGGGTAGACTCTAGAAGCATTACAGAGGAAGCAAGCTGCCCTTTAGTTCATACTTTCACTAAGCACTACAGACTTTAATCCTTTTCAAGGTCCAGATAAGATTTTACAAGCATCATTCTCCTACTTAACTGTAACAGTAGATGTTAGAATTCCTCATTGCCTTACTGGGAGTACCCAACAACACCCCAGAAGTTGAATATCTTCTGCTACAGGTAAGTAGGACTTGCACAAGTCTACTGTCTTGAAGCATACACCATCAACTCCTGGTTTAATCAGATGAAGCCGATTGTACTACTGCACCAAAGAATGATGGGCCCCAAAATGAACATTTATGAGCACTTCTAATTGGAGGATGAAAGTACATTAGTGAGAACAGTGCCCACAGCTGAGGCTGTATTTGTTTTGTTAATGTTGCATGTAGTTAGGAGGGGGCTGGAGCTTCTCAGCTGAATATAGTTACACAAAACGAGATTTTTCTTCAAAGGGCATCTCTGTCAGTAGATACAACACATATATCTACAGTTGCATTCATCAACATTGACATCAGATTTTCTGCAGTTCCACTTGACACTGTCCCTTCTCATCTGATTTTGTAGTGAGCATCACCAGATACTACTCTCCTCTTTCCTACAGTAGATGAGCGCTACATAGTTTTCATTTCACCTATATCCTATTAATTCCATCTGTCCAGTCTGAAATGTGGGTCTTTGAGCCACTGCTTGGATCTGATCCGGCATAGAGAGAGAGAGAGAGAGAGTGTACTCCAGCCTCGAGCTGCTTTAAGAAAATAATTCTTCCTTCCCATAATTTTATTTTTGTTTAACATTTGTTTACAGGAATGTCCAACTGGGACACGAGCCCATTTTCAGTGAAGGCCTGGGGAGAAGCAGTACAAATGCATGTCTTTGAAATGTAGGATGAAACCGGAGCATCCAGAGGAAACCCACACAAACACAGGGAGGACATGTAGGCTCTGCACAGAAGGCACCCCATCTGAGAATTGAACTGGAGAACCTCTTGCTGTGAGGCGACAATGTTAACTGCTGCACCACTGCCCTACCAAAATTTTTCTGTCCCTTTTGGTACCACAGATTTTGCTTACCAGCTTTGTGAAAGCAACCTGAGCTCAGTAGCAGATAAGTACTGCACCTCATCTTTAACGTTAAAAGCTCTTTGGTTGTGACTTTTAGTCAGTTAGTAGATGTTCTGTGTTTCACTGTTGCAGTCATTACATTTGAGTAATCTGCTGGCAGGTTGCCCTCAGTCGGCCTGAATAACAAAATCTTGGGTCCTGCGTCGGTTGCTGTCTCCTCTTCCATGACGTCAGGGGATATAAAACATGCAGCCGACGCCATTTTAATCAGTCTTTCTTGCCGCGCGGTGCCTGAAGCAGAAGCAGTTCGCAAGCGCCGGTCTGCCGACTCCTGAAATTTTCGTTTTCGAGTTTCAGAACCGAAGTCTACAAACTAAAACCAAGTACCCTGTTCGGGAAACTTTTTCTTGCTCCTTACTTATGTCAGTAAAAGTTAATAATTGCATTACTTCTGGGAAGCAAATACCTCATAAGGATTTTCATTTGTACTGTATTCCTTGCCTAGGCCCTGATCACAACATGCCTTGCTGTCGGTTTTGTGCTAAATTTAATCAACGCACTATTAAGCATCGGTATATTTTTGCTTCTAAATATTTTTTCAAGATTTAACTATCCTGAAATGTCGTCGGTTAGCAATCCGACTACTGGAGTTCACAAAAAACGCAAGGAAAAAGAGACAGACCATCAAGGTACAAAACCGATGACAAAGCTTCTCCTAAGCCAGTTGCAGTTTCACCGGTACTCAGGCGCTTTCGCAGCCCCTGATGCCCGCTACTTTTGCGTCACAGGCCTCTACCGAGACCCATTCGGAGTTCATTATTCACGAGATTCTGCAAGTATTGAACCCACGGATGTCTCTCCCTTGGATGGGTCCGGAGCCGCTGAGCAGGCACTGGCTTCTGAGGGTGTTTTCAGGCCTCAACATTTGGATGTTAAAACCAACGCCATCATCAAAAACCAGGCCAAAATTAACTTCAATGTCTAAAAAAACGACTCATGAGCCACGTGCTCAGGCCCCTATGCCTAAAAAGCAAATGATCAAAATGGCTGAGGGTTTAATTACCTTGATCAGGCCCCCCCACTAAGAGGCCTAGGCAAGGCACTGATTATGAATCTTCAGATCAGGTTTCCATTTCTTCTGATTCCTCTTCTGATGAGTTTTCTTTTTTTTTTTTCAATAATATTTATTTATTTTTACAACATAACAGAAAAGAAACTGAGATGTAGCAAATAAAAACAAAAACATATGAGCATTAAACAATTGTTATACATTAAGATTAGTACAAAAAGAGGTTAATCCATCAAACAATCTTATCTACACTATGTACATAGATGCTTCCAAAATTCAACCTAGCAAAAGAGATAATTTCAATAGGGTTAGTATGAATAAAATCTTAAAGATAAGTAGATATTTATGTAAATTAGGGATGTAAAAAGTTGTGAGAATTCTTAGTTATGATGAAATAGGGTAATTTGTGGTGGATTATGCAAGTATGATATTAAAAATACGTTCCCATAGTTTGCAAGATTTAATATTTTGTTCCCTTTTGTTAATTATTATTTTATGGGCTAATAGATGTTTAATCACCATCAGTCTAATGTTCTCCCAAGAGTTATTGGTTGAGTTGAGCCAATTAGTAGCTATATAAAGTTTCATTAAGAGGAAAATATTAATCAGGGTAATTGCTTGGTTTTTGGAGATATTATTTGGGAGGATGTGTAATATCATAAATTCCCAAGTGAGTGTGGATGTCTGATAATCCCCTCTTTTGTAGTTGAAGTTTAAGGGAGTTCCAGAGTTTGAATACACATTTACAGCTCCAGAAAATGTGGAGTAAGTCAGCAGATTTATCTTTGCAGTGTGGGCAGAGTGGGGATTTTTTAGGGTTAAATTTATGTAAAATAGTAGATGTGAAATGCGCATTATTATAGATCATGAGCTGAGTAAAGGCTAGTTTTTGAAGGGATATAGATTTTATTGTTAGGTTAATTGCTTGATTCAATTTATGATTATCAATGGATGGAAGGTTTTTCCTCCAATAGTCAGAGATGAGTATATGTTTCTGGAATTTAATGTCTTTTATCATTTTGTAAGTACATGTGGTAGATTTTTTAGTTAAGAGGAGAGTCTTCCAAAGTAATTTACAGGTTACTATGTCTTCATTATTAATGGTAGTGTCATGGAGATAACGAGTACATAACTCATTAATCTGTCTTGGGATCAGTAAATATGATTTGGGAAGGTTCAATTGGTTCCTTAATTCTTGAACAGAGCAATTTAAGTATGGATATATGTCTTGTATGGTTGTGTTTATTAGTCTGGGGAAGCGATTTAGATTTAAAGTTTGATTATTTTAACATTAGGGTTTTTATGTAAGGGTTGTAATGTCATCGTAGCTTGTATAAAGTTTAATGATTTAAATAATTTTTGTGTTAGTGCAATGGAGTATTTAAGGGGTTCTGTTAAATTACAGGATTTCATTAAACTGGTGTTTAGAAATAATGATCAGGAATTTTCTATTCCACCTTATGAGGACTCTGATGCAGAGGTATCCATCCCTTCTGCTTCTCCTCCTGAGGATTGCTCTTTTGGAGAGACTTTGCATACTTTAAGGGAACATTTTCACTGGGAGAGTCAGGACTTCTCAGAATCCAAAAATAGCCTTAGGGATTTTCTTCTTCTTCCACAGCACAGGCCTTTGGGCAGTACCTCCTGTATTAGATATTGTTGATGTGTTCTCGGAATCGAGCATGGCTCCTGATTCCCTGCCTCCGGCTCCTAGTAAGCCAGACAGGGTTCCTGACTCCCACAAATTTCTTTTCAAAAATCCTGCTGCTGACCCTGAAATTATTTCTCAGGGTCCCAAGGGTGTTAAGGCTTCTACAGCCAAAAATCCTATTCCTTCTGATAGAGATTCCAGGGCACTGGATAGATGGGGAAAGAAGGTTTATACGTCTGCAACCTTGACAATCAGGGCTTTAAGCAGCCAGTTTCATATGCTTAAATATCAACAGCATGTTATGGGCTTACTGAAACAGAAAATGATGTTGATTTCTGGTTGTGTGGAAAATAGTTACAGGATTTATTGCATTCAGCAGAACAGGTTGGAAAGCATACTTTTCAATGTGGTTTTGATTCCTTGGAGGCCTCTTGCAGGGCTGCCGTAACTGGATCTGTGATAAGAAGGCATGCCTGGCTCAAGGAGCAAAATCTGCCTGATCATGTTAAAGCTAAATTGTTGGATGCCCCTTTACAGCAGGACAATCTGTTTGGTAATAATGCAGAAGAGGTTTTAAAGAAAATGGAAGACAAAGCTAAATCTATGCAATTGTTTTGCAAGTGCAGCCACCCAGGTTCAGTAGACATTGACCTACTAAGAATTGGTCCGTTCCTGTGTCCAACAGAGCCGCTCAGGGCAAACCCAGATGCTCCAAAGGCTCCAGATTTCAATCACAAGGATCGTACAGGTCAGAGCAATGGGGTGCCTCCACCTCCAAATCAGGAGGTAACAAAGCACAACCCTACAGTAAACGGTCTCAATGACTTTCCTCTGTCATCTCCAAGCACTTATTTTTTGGCATCCCCCTTGGGGGGAAAACTATCACTTCATGCTCAAAATTGGCATTTAATTACCCAGGACAATGGGTGTTAAACATAGTATCCCAGGGGTAAAGTTTTCATTTCCACAAGTTGCCAATTCCAAACGGATGGCCAGATCTTCCACCAAACCAGTGGGCAGAGGCCCAGAAACAAGTCATGTCCCTCATGGATATGGGGGCTATTCAACCAGTGCCAGAAAAGGAAAAAGGACAATGATTTTATTCAAGAATTTTCCTGGTACCCAGAAAAGACAAACCGTGGTGTCCAGTTCTGGACTTATCAATTCTAAATATGTTCCTGGACATTCCAAATTTCAAAATGCTGACTTTACAACAGCTACTGCCTGGTTGGTAACTCTAGACTTAAGAGGCATACCTGCATATCCCAATAAGGGAATCTTGCAGAAGATACCTCCGCTTCAAAGCAGGCTTTTTGCATTACCAATTCTCTGCACTGCCCTTTGGCTTGTCTACTGCACCCAGGGTCTTTACAAAGTGCCTGGCACCAGTAATTGCATTTTGCAGACAAAGAAACATTCAAATTTATCCATATCTGGATGATTGTCTCATTCAGGCAGAAGACAAGGACACTCTTCTTCAACTTCTGGTGTTTGTAAAAAAGCTTCTAGCATGCCTAGGGTACACCATAAACGAAAAGAAATCACAACTGGTACCCTCTCAAATAATTACATTCCTGGATGCAAGCTTGAATACAACTGCCCAGATGGCTTACCTCACGCCAGACAAACAAATTCAATTGACAGCATACTTCAAACAAGTGGCAACAAAAACCCAGCTATCTGCAAGACAAATTCTGCAGGCTTTGGGGTTCATGGCATCCTGCTAATTCTAATTCCATATGCGAGACTGCATATGAGGAAACTTCAGTGGTACCTAAAAAGCTTATGGAGTCAACATTGTCACAGCCTGGAAACAGATTCCTCTCATTCCCTGCCTGCAACAGGAGTTTCTTTGGTGGGCAGAGGGATGTCAACAAAACAAGGGACTGTCGTTCATTCTACCCCCTGCCACCCAAACTCTTAACTACAGACGCATCTGACTATGCTTGGTGAGCCCATTTGGCAGGGAGATGCATTCAGGGCAAATGGAGCCCAAACCAAATGCATCTACATATCAACCAGAAAGAAATGCTAGCTGTACAGAATACTCTGACAGCCTTCAAGGACTTGTTTCATCCAGGACAGCGATTGATAAAGATGGGCAACACCACAGTTATGTTCGTAGGTTCATACTAGGCTATCTGCACTAGGGCATTTATAAGCCTAGCCAGAGTGTGTTTGGCTTTTGCCACCCATTTTAAATTAATTTTGCTATGCCCTTTTTCGAGGTTAGTATACTGTGCCTCTGTCTAACAGTGACACAGAAGTGATACCCGGGGTAAACCTATGATCTCCCATCCACTCCAAGATTCCTCTTGAAGAGAGTCAATGAGGGACTCTGCCTAACCTGGACTGGGATTTTATTCCAGAGTGAAGGGAGCCTCTGGGTTATGAATCTGTCCCTCCAGCATGTCCTATTTATTTCAGTGCTGAGGTTCAAGTCTCTCGAGCACGTAGCTTGATGGGATTTGGATTTTCTGAGGTGCAGCATGTCCATTAATTCCGGGTTGGACATGGCTTTATACGTCAGGCACAGATCGCCTTTGAGCAGGCGGTATGCCACTGAGTAGAGCTGGAGTTTCTTTAACCGGGCAGCATATGACATCTGTTTGAGCCCTTTGATCCTCTTGGTGAGGTACTTTTGGGGTCTTTCCAGTTGCTGCAGGTGTCTGGTAAGGTACATCCCAAAAGGGGCATTGTACTCAATTATGGGCCTGATGAGGGATGAGTAAAGAGGCACGATGACCTCCCCTGATCTAGATGGTACATAAGCAGGGGGCTACCCACTCCTACCCCATTTGCAGACTAGCCATGGCCTTGTGAACACAGCCTTGACTTACCAAATGAACCCCTCTGGTTTTGAAATTTGAGTGAGATACTTAGTCATATGCTTATACCAAAATGCATGCTGCAGCCTTCTCTGTTTGTCTGCCCATGAGTATCCTTTTTGTGTGTTTGTGGTCATGCACGTTTTGAAAGGAGTATTGCACGTTCAATCCCATTGAAAGCAAATTCCTCCTCCTAGGGATCTCAACTTTGTTCTTGAAAAATTGACCTTACCTCCTTTTGAACCTGCCTCTCAGTCTGATTTATAATTCATTACTTTGGAAGATTGTTTTACTCATTGCTCTGACATATGCAAGGTGAGTCTTTGAGCTAGAAGCTCAATTCCTGCCAGGAAAGCAAAATACTCTGGCAGACGACCTAAGCAGACATCTTATGGACTTGCATGAATGGAAACTGGATCCACAAATCTTCAGCATGTTAACACAAAAATGGAGGAGCCCAGACATAGATCTATTTGCCTCTCCCCAAAACTATCAGTTGGACAAATTCTGCACAGGATCTCATCACAAAAAAGCTTGGAAAGTGGATGCTCTATCCTTCAGCTGAAAAACCTGTCAGTCTATGCCTTTCCCCCCTCTGCCTCTACTCACCAAGGTATTACTAAAAGTCAGACAGGAAAAAACAAAAGTGATTCTAATTGCTCCGGACTGGCCTCGCCAACACTGGTACCCGCTTCTAAGGAATATGTCACACCTTCCTCCGTGGTACTTGCCTCAAACACCTCACCTGTTGTCTCAGCAGAACTATCAAATTCTGCACACTCTGCTCCAAACTCTGAATCTTGCAGCATGGCTAATCAACTAATTTCACCAACCACATCTCTCAGTAAACCTGTGATGGATGTCATTTTGGAGGACAGAAGGCCTAGTACTAGAAAATCCTCTGCTGATAAATGGAAGAGATTCTGTGCTTAGAACCAAGCACAAGGAATAGACACAGCAAAGACCAATATTCCTCATATTTTGCAATACTTAACTGAGATGCTTCACAAGGGCCTATCTTTTTCTTCAATAAAAATACATGTCTCTGCCATCTTGGCTCATTACAACACATAGCCTCCCTTCTTTTCTCGTCCCCTGCAAAAGCAGTACCTCAGAGGGGCCAAATATTTAAGGTCTGTCAGGAGAGCGCCAACTCTTGCATGGGACCTCAATTTTGTGCTGGATAAACTCACCCTACTTCCTTTTGAACCAGCAGCTACTGCGGATATAAAATTTCTTTCTTGGAAGACAGCCTTTCATTTGGCAGTCACTTCAGCTAGAAAGGTCTCAGAACTACAGGCTCTCATGGCAGTGGAGTCTTTCATTATATTTTACCCGGACAGGGTGGCCCTCAGGACCAATCCTTCTTTTATGCCTAAGGTGGTATCCAGTGTGGCTCTTAACCAGACCATTCACCTGCCAACTTTTTCCCAAATCAGCAGAACCAAGGGGGAGTGGATTCTGCATTCATTTGGATGTACACAGACAACTAAGATTCTACTTAAACAGGGCAAAATCTCTAAGAAAGTCTGAGCAACTACTGGTGGCATTTGCTGCAGGATCAGAGGGGAAGGCTATATTAAGGCAGACTATTTCTAAATGGATAAAGCCATTGCATTTGTTTCTGCTACTTGCACCATGGTAAATCTATGCCCAAGGGGATCAGATCCCATTCTAACAGGGCTGCCTCTACTTCAGCAGTTTTTTTCAGAGGGGTCCCTACCAGAGACATTCTAGAAGCTGCCACTTGGAGCTCAGTTCATACATTCACAAAGCATTACCATTTACCTCTCTTTTCTAAATCCAGGGCAGGCTTTGCCACTGCAGTCTTGCAGGGCCTTATAGCTGCTCCTAATGCTGTTTATTTCCATTCTCCCATCCATAGCTTTGGGATTCTACCCAGATGTAATGACTGCAACACTGAAACACGAAGAACATAGTACAGTTGTGTACACTTACCATAAATGTAGATGTTCGAGTGTATTCACTGTTGCAGTCTGGATTACCCACCTGCCGGCCCCCTTTCTATACCTTTTCTTTCCTTCACTATGCTCAAAAGCCTTTGTGGCGTGTTTGCTTTTAGTTGAAGGTAAGTATTGTGTGTTCTAAAATGCATTTATATATTTATAGTTATATTTATATATTATTTTTGCTCCCCATTTGGGGGGGCACCTGACATTTGGGGCAAGAAAAACTGATTAAAATGGCATCGGCTTCATGTTTTATTCCCCTGACGACCTGATGTCATGGAAGAGGAGACAGCAACTGACACAGGACCAAAGACTTTGTTATTCAGGCCGACTGAGGGCAACCTGACACAGGACCAAAGACTTTGTTATTCAGGCCGACTGAGGGCAACCTGCCAGCAGATTACCCAAATGTCATGACTGCAACAGTGAATACACTCAGCATCTACAATTATGGTAAGTGTACACAACTATACTATACTGAGTCTAGATAAAGATTTAAGATTTTTGGCTATTTTATACTTTTTTTTCCATTGGTGAATCTGCAGAATAAACTTGTAATAAAAGGACTCCTACCACTGAATCCAGAGGTCCAAAAGCCGAATAAAGCAGAAATTCAGTTGCTGAGGTATAGCCTGCCGTGATATCTTTGCCACCTGGCCCAACTGAGGGTGCTGGGGGGGTAGGGGTGTGGGTGCTCCCCCACTTTTAAAGCTGTCAGACCTATTGGGGAAAAAATAATGAAATGGAGTTTTCACTCTAACATGGATTCGCATGGGGAAGTTAAACTAACTAAACTAGCTGTTCTTGTTCTCTTATTGCTCTGTGTTACATGAGTTATGCTGCCGCTGTACCATTGGTGCTGCCTGAGTCATGCCGGTAAGGCAAGCTTTGTTCTTTTATTTGCAGGAGTTATGCCGTGCACGTGTGTGTAAAACGTCCCAGTTTCGGCATACCTGGTGGTTAGTGTTACTCAAGCTCAAACAAGAGCCTGAATTCTCTACCCATACCACCACTTGTGATTCAGGGTGTTGAGTCTGTAGCTCTCCACTGTCCAGATTTTCACAGAATATTTGGCTCATACTTTTCGTCTGTTCCTCTTAAAATTTGTGTTTTTCTGGTAAGTCAGTGAGAACTGAATTCATTAAATAATGATAGCTTTTTAAGTTTCAGTCTTCCTATCTTTCAGGAAACACTTGGTAACACAAAATACTTTATTTTAACAACTTTCTAAGATTGTACAAACAGTATTTAAAATGTGTCCCTGGTTTGGGGCCTTTGCCCCCCCCCCCCCAAATAAATGTTGGCTTTTTCCAGATTTCTTGTGCTGGGAAGTTGAGAGATTTAGTTGATCATCAAATGGATTTTACAAGGAGCTGAGCGCTTCAGAGGAAGAGCTGTTTAATGCTACTTATGCTAAGTTTTTTTGCCTTGTTAGTAGCACAACAGGTAGTACACTTGCTTTTAATGCAGAATGCTGTGGGTTCTACTCCCACAGTATGCAGATGGATCGCTGATACTGTACTGTGTTATGCTTTAATGGGAGTGGATGCTGCAATCCTATGAATGACCTCATTTGGAGGAGTTACTTAGTAACTATGAGCCCATTATCAGTTTGCCATCAATTTCCCATTGCAAAATTACTAGCCTGTCATTTTTTAATGCATCATAGGCAATTTATTCTTCAAGGGCAATAGGCACTTTATTTGTAGGTGAAACAATGAAATATAAAGTTGTTTGCAGCAACCTCTTTATTATTTACAGATCCCTTTAATGTGGAATTATTTAGATGACTGACTTCTGCAGAGATTTTGCATATTTACTGATATTGGTGTATTGTAATGACAGAAGTTGAGTGGCCTTTTTGGTTGAAATTTTCTGAAATGGGTAGTTTTGTCATTATTGGTTCATACGTTTTGTTTTATTGCTCACTAGAAGACTGTTCCAAACTACAAATTCAAAACACATTCTAGCAAGTGGTACTGTATTATACTAGGAATATAATTTAATACAATCAGGTTAATACAATCAGGAAGGTGAATCAAAAGAATGTATACATGTATGCTTGCTCACAGGATGCAGATCATCAAAATAGGGGAAGAGACCACTCACCAGTGGTGTCCCCCAGGGTTTGGTGCCGAGAGTTTTTTCTGTTTGGCATATATATCTCAGAAGTAAAAGGAAGTACCAAAGGGCTTTGGCCGTCTAAGTTTGAGATGACTGCAAGCTAGGAGCAGTTATTGAATCCCCAAATGACTTAACCATCATGCAGGAAGGTTTGTCCCAAAAAATAACTGGTGCCAGAATCATGAATTGAAACCAGACTCCCAAGAAATACATTATTGTATCCTTTGGGAAGTCATCTACTCCAGGGAACTGCCAAATTCGCAATGCCCCTGAGACCTGACCCAGTTTTTTGGCATTTGGGAACTTGTGTGTACAGTGACCTAACTTTTGACCAACATGTGCCCAGAGTCATAAGAAAGTCTTTCTATATTGCACAGCTTATAAAGAAATTGATTGTGATTAGATCTAATGATATCATTGTCCCCCTTTACAAAGCCCTCATTAGGTCATTTTGTATAATGCCCACTTGGCATGTATCTGTCCAGACCTATGCAATAATTGGAATACCCACAGAGATACCTTACTAAAGGGATACAAGTCCTAAACAGTAGGTCTTGCATGGTAATCTCAAAGATTTATCACTATACTCAGTATCCTACAGAGTGCTTATAGATGACATGTTTGACATACAAGGCATCCTCTGACCTAATACAGATGGACCTACTGAACATCAGTAAGTCAAATGGCATCAGAAATGCTCGGTCCAGGTTTCTAAACTGAATGACGTGGAGAGATGGATATATATCCAGAACAGACTATCTATTCAAGTAAAACAAAGCTCATCCCTGTCCATATTCATATGCTACTTGGATCTAAGGATGGGTAATAGAAAATGTACTCCAGGATTACCCGTCGTGCCACTAATGGGTAGAAGCAGTTCCTAAGTGCTGCATCCCTTACATGGGCCCCCTCAAATTATCTATGGTATGTTCACAGTTATTCTCACTAGGGGTCACAGCCATAGGATAGGTGAGACCAAGCAGGAAATGTTAATTCAAGCACCAAAAGGGGAATTGGCTTAGCTTAAAATGTCCTCCAAGTGAACCTATGTTGTGGTAGTAAATAGTTTTAAAAAAATTGCCCTTTTTAGATTACTAAGTACCCCTGTCACCCCCCCCCCCAAGTCTTCAACAGCTTCTGTCACCTCTGCCCACAGGACACCTGAGTTTGATTATTACGTTGTTTCTCAGAAGCTTGCTGAGAGGATGAGAAATGTTTTAATGGTTTGCTTACCACGAGGGAAGGAAGTTTTCAGCAGTGCTGTGACCCAAGGGGAAATGCAGAACGATTAGCTTGTGATTACATTAGATGTTGTCTTGGGATGTGGGGGTAGGGTTTCAAAAAAAAAAAAAAAAATCCAAGCAACACAGAAGTAACTGCTCATCTTGCCCCAACAATTGCCTTATTTGATGTTTGGGGAATGCATAGGTGAGACAGATAGGAGCTTGGTGTTAGGCTTGCTCTTTTCCCTTATTTTACTGGGAGGTCACTGCATGCTGGGGAAAAAGAACAAATTCCCAGCATTCATTGACTTGAGTTTTCAAGCATTTCCTGGCTCAGTTAATCTCATTTGACAAAATTACTGTTCACACAGCAAATATTAATTTGAGTGAATGATTCCTTTTAGGGCTGAGATTGTACAACACTTGGTCCAAATCTGCTGGAAATAGCATTACATATTTTATGAAATGTAACTTCTGTACACTGTCAAATAGGAATAGCTGATTTGATAAAAAGAGGCCAGTGCTGCGTAACAGCAGGACTGAATGCAGCAGGCATTACGATCACTTGTCAGGTAAAACTTTCCCTTTCTGTCTGGAACCCTCCTGCTTTCCAGCATGTGCTACAGGTGCCTTGTCTCCAGATCCTGCTTACTGTGCTTTCATTTGATGCTTTGTGGAGTTCATTGTTAAAACAATTCTTCAACATATATTTCTATTCACCTGTTTTATGTTTTACTTTTTGTTGAATTGATTTGGAGAGTTTTGATGTGCTTTCTGTCAAAACCTGATGTCCTTCAAGAATGCAACTGCAGTCATAACATGTGGGTTGTCCTGCCTCAGGCAGCCCTCGGTCGGCCGGATTCCAAAGTCTGGGTCCGATGTCGGCTGATGTCGCATTTCTCTCCGACGTCAGAGCGGCTGGAGTACATAAGCATCAGCCGACGCCATTTTCTTCAGTCTTTCTTGCCGCACGATGCCCGAAGCAGAAGCAGTTCGCAAGTGCCGGTCGGTCAGCTCCTGTATTCTACGATACCGAAGTCATCAAAAAAGCTAAGTACCCCGTTGGGGACCTTTTCTTGCCTCAGCCGATGTCAGAAATTACTGAAAAAGTTAACAATTGTCTTTTTTGTGGTAAACAAATACCTCATAAGGATTTCCACTCTTACTTCCTCCCTTGCCTGGGCCCAGACCACGACGTCTCGGCCTGGTTAGCCTGTGCTCGCTTCAACAAGCGCCGGGCGGAGTTCGCTGAAGATTTTTTCGGCGATAAATTTGCTTACACCATGCCGTCGGATCTTCCGACATCGCAAACTCCCAAAAAGCGAAAAGACCAGGTCCGACATCCTCGGCCCGCGTCTACCATCGACTTCATGCCAAAACCTAGCTCGAGTGCTCCGGTTCCCTCTGAGACGGTCTCTCCACCGCTCCGAACCGAAGTCACCGCATTACCGACGACTCCGATTCCAGACATTACTCCGACAGTTATAGACTTTCCTCCGGATACCAAAACCGAGGAAATGCCCGAGACCATTGCTGTAGACAAGGTCACTCCTGCACATGGAGCTGCCAGGCCTCCTATGGCCATGTCTATTAAGGCCTACACTAGGGCTAAGGCAGCCAGCAAAACAAAGCATATTACTTCTAAATCCTTACCTCAGCCGACTCCAGAGACACAAATTATGTCCATGGCTGCTGATTTAATTTCCATGATTAGAGGTTCACAGGCCCATCCTGAGAGAGCATCCCAGCCTCCTCCTGATAAAGGCCCGGGTTGAACCCTCTGACCCTACTCCTTCAGATGAAGACTCTGAGGGCTCTGTCCACTCTGATAGCCAGGAAGAGCTCTTCCAGACCTATGAGGACTCGGATGCAGAAGATTCCATCCCTTCAGCCTCCCCTCCTGAGGATATTTCTTTTGGGGAAGTTCTGCACACCATGAGGGAACATTTCAAGTGGCAGGGTCAGGAATATTCTGATTCTAGGAAACGCCTTAGGACTTTCCTTAAGAAGCCTCAGCACAGGCCCTTAGCTATTCCTCCTGTACTTGATGTTCTGGATGATTTGTATTCTGACTCTAGTGCTACCCCCGATTCTCTTCCTCCTGCTCCAGCCAAGCCAGACAGGTATTACAGGGTCCCAGAAACTCATTCCCATTTATTCAGGGCTCATACTGCTGATTTGGAAACTATTTCACAGGGGCCTAAAGGAGTTTCAGCCTCCACCTCAAAAAATCCTTTGCCCTCCAACAGGGAAGCAAGGTCATTAGAGAGATGGGGCAAAAAGGTTTACACATCCACTACCTTATCTATGAGAGCTTTAAATTGCCATTTTCATATGTTACAATATCAGGATTATCTCTTAGAAGATTTACAAAAAACATTAGCTTCTCCTGATCCTTTAGACAGGAAGACTTTGCAGGAAGCTGTACATAACACTCAGCAAGTAAGCATTCACTTCCTGCAGTGTAGATATGATGCACTGGAAGCTTCATGTAGGGCAGCTATGACAGGGACAGTGATTCGTAGACATGCTTGGTTAAAAGATCAACCTCTACCAGATCATGTAAAAGCAAAACTTCTGGATGCACCTTTGGAAAAGAACAAGCTTTTTGGTGCAAATGCTAAGGATGTGTTAAAGACCATCAAAGAAAAAGCAAAATCAGTTCAGACTGTGAAAGATTTCCTCCAGGTTCAACCCCCCCCCAGATTCAGTAGGAATTGGCCTTCAAAAAACTGGTCCTTTTCTAATCCAGAAAAGTTTCAAAGAGGTAAGAACAGACGTGGCCGAGGAAGAGGCCAATACAGAGGCCCTTACAGGGGACGACAATGGCAGCCAGGAAACCAAAGAAGTGACGCAGGGGTTTCACCTTCCCAACAACCACAAACATAATGACTTTCCTCTACTACCGCCTACCAGGGAACAACTAGAAGCTCCCTTGGGCGGGAAATTATCTCTGTTTGCAGAAAACTGGCACAGACTGACAAAGGACAAATGGATTTTGGACATTTTAGACCGAGGGTACAGGTTTCATTTTCATACCTTACCAAGAAAACAGGGCATGCCAAACCTACCACAAAATCAAAGGGCAGAGGCTATCAAGCAAACCACTCTGCTGACTCGAATGAAAGCAATAGAAAGAGTTCCACAACAAGAACAAGAACAGGGGTTTTACTCAAGACTGTTCCTTGTTCCAAGAAAAGAATCTCAATGGAGACCAATACTGGACTTGTCCGCATTAAACACCTTTCTCATAGTACCAAAGTTCAAAATGCTGACTCTACAGCAACTCCTTCCCATGCTGGGCAAGGAGTCGTGGCTGATTACTCTGGACCTCAAGGAGGCATACCTGCATGTCCCTATCAGACACAGCTGCAGAAGATACCTCAGATTTCTTGCAGGGCCAGAGCATTATCAATTCTCAGCATTGCCATTTGGCTTATCTACTGCGCCCAGAATATTTACAAAATGCCTGGCTTCAGTAATTGCTCATTGCAGGCTCCAGGGTATACAAATTTACCCGTACCTGGACGACTGCCTCATACAAGCGGACGACAAATTGATGTTGACAAAAAACCTGGATTATGTCATACGATTACTTCAAGCTCTGGGATACACAGTCAACTTCCAAAAATCAAGACTGCAGCCATCCCAGCAAATAATCTTCTTAGGAGCCAAACTAGACACAGCCTCTCAGATGGCTTAAATGACAAAAGACAAGCAAGAGAAGTTAACTCATTACTTCAAAGGTTTAGCAAAACTCACCCAGATGACTGCAAGGAGATTCCTACAGGCCCTGGGTTACATGGCATCCTGCATTCTACTGGTTCCATTAGCAAAACTACACATGAGAAAGCTTCAATGGTACCTAAAAAGCATTTGGTCTCAACACAGCAACAGCTTGGAGACAATCATACCACTCGTTCCATGCCTACAAAAGGAATTCCTATGGTGGGCCTCGGTGAGCCAGGAAAACACAGGTATGTCATTCAAAAAACCACAGATAACACAGACCATGACTACAGATGCCTCAGACCTTGGATGGGGCACATGGAAGGCAGGTGTGTACAAGGACAATGGTCTCCAAAGGAAACGCATCTGCATATAAACCAAAAGGAAATGCTGGCAGTAATGCATGCCATCGAGGCTTTTCAACACCAACTCCAGCAAGGCCATTTAATGATACGGACAGACAACACCACTGTGATGTGGTACATAAGCAAGCAGGGGAGCACCCACTCTTACCCCCTTTGCAGACTGACAATGCAGCTTTGGGAGAAATCACTGAGCCTAAACATCCAGTTACAATCCCAGTTTGTTCCAGGAAAAGACAATGTGTTGGCGGACAGCCTAAGCAGGAATTTCACAGATCCACACGAGTGGAGGTTACATCCGAAGGCCTTCAGACAACTCACTTCGACATGGGGCAAGCCAGAAGTGGACCTATTTGCCTCTCACCTCAACCATCTTCTACCAAAATTTTGCACAAGGATATACCATCCAAAAGCTTGGAAAATAGATGCCCTCTCATTCAACTGGAACTCCCTAGCAATCTATGCATTCCCACCTCTGCCACTGATGACCTCAGTATTACTAAAGATCAAAGCAGAGAAGCCCAAGGGAATCATAATAGCTCCGGATTGGCCAAGGCAACACTGGTACCCACTACTACGGAGCATATGTCACACCAGGAGGTGGGCCCTCCCTCAGTGGCCTCTACTTTTGACTCAACACAGTTTCGAAACACTGCATCCAAGCCTTCAGACACTGCAGCTAACAGCCTGGGAGATCCCATAAATAACTTCAGCTTATCTCTCTCCAAGGAAGTTCAGCGGATACTAACAGAGGCTCAAGACCATCCACCAGAAAGGTTTACTTAGCAAAGTGGAAAAGATTCAGCAATTGGAATACCAGCAAGGGACATGATGCATCATTGTTGAACATCCCACTTATCTTGGAATATTTGGCAGATATGTTAAAGAACGGCCTCTCATATTCTTCCATAAAGATAGATGCATCTGCTATTTCAGCTAGATACAACACTGATCCTCCTGTTTTCTCTCACCCCTTACTAAGACAATTCCTCAGGGGAATCAAGAACATTAAGCCACCAAGAAAGGCCCCAGTGCCAGCCTGGGATCTCAATTTTGTCTTAGAAAAACTGACTCTACCTCCTTTTGAGCCAGCAGCTTCAGTTGACTTGCAATTTCTCTCATGGAAGACAGCTTTCCTGTTGGCAATTACCTCAGCAAGAAGGGTTTCAGAGCTACAGGCCCTAATGGCAATACCACCCTTTATTATTTTCCACAGAGACAGGGTTTCATTAAGGACCAACCCTACTTTTATGCCAAAGGTGGTTTCTAGGGTTTCTCTAAATCAAGCCATTCATCTGCCTGCTTTCTTCCCCAATCCTGAGAATAAGGGGGAAAGACTTTTGCATACCTTGGACATTCACAGACAACTTTGATACTACCTGGACAGAACCAAGGCCAGTAGGAAGTCTGAACAACTTTTTGTAGCTTACGCTGCAGTCCAAGGAAAAGCAATTTCAAAACAGACTATTTCTAAATGGATTGGACATTGCATCAGATTCTGTTATTCCTTTCATGGAAAGACTGTTCCAGCCAATGTCAGACCACATTCCACCAGAGCTACAGCCACCTCTACAGCATTTTTAAGAGGGTGCCTACCAAGGACATTCTAGAAGCTGCTACATGGAGCTCCGTGCATACATTCTCCAAACACTACAATCTCCCTCTATATTCCATATCCAGAGCAGGCTTTGCTTCGGCAGTCCTGCAGGGTTTGATTGCCACACCATCTCTTTCCTAGAGCATACCTCCTCCCCAGCTAAGCTATGGTATTCTACCCACATGTTATGACTGCAGTTGCATTCTTGAAGGACATAGTACAGTTTTGTACCTACCATAAATGTAGATGTCCGATAGACATGCAACTGCAGTCGGATTTTCCCTCCCTCCATACCCCTCTATGCCTAGGGTCCACTCCTATCCCTGTTACTCTTAGCTGGGGATATCTGTTATGGTGTATTTGTTTTATTGCTCATTTATTTGTTTGGAATCCTGTTTTTGTCTTCCAATTTGATTACAGCCTTCCTTGGAGGGCACCTGGCATCTGGGGCAAGAAACACTGAAGAAAATGGCGCCGGCTGATGCTTATGTACTCCAGCCACTCTGACGTCGGAGAGAAATGTGACATCAGCCGACGTCGGACCCAGACTTTGGAATCCGGCCGACCGAGGGCTGCCTGAGGCAGGACAACCCACATGTTATGACTGCAGTTGCATGTCTATCGGACATCTACATTTATGGTAGGTACAAAACTGTACTTTTCTTCACTTTTTTTGCCTTTTTAGCCTTGGCTCTTCCCTTAAAAATTTGCAACATTTTTAAACATAGTGTCACAGGTGCCCCTATTTTAGGACACTGTCGCTTCCCTCCCCCTCATAGATATGCAGTGTCTTTATTATTATGCAAGGCACACAAATCTAGAAGTGTGATTTGTCTAATGATTTTAATCAAGTTCCTATCAGCTGTTGCATGGCTCTTCTGTAAATTTAGTGTACAGGGGAGGTCATTGTCAGTTCTGCCTGAGCCATGGCCATGAGTGCCTGCTTGGCTTTTCTTTCCCCTAAGAGATCTACAATTTCCAGACCTTCAGAAGAGAGTTTCTTCCTGCTCCCTTCCTAAAGAGCAGAGGAAGCAGTTAAATGTAGTTATGCTGTCTGCAGTGTTTTCCTTCCTTTTCTACCCCCTAGACTGCATCTTTTACTAAGATTGTTGTAAAGACTACTGATAGAATGGTCTGCTGTAGTATTTGCTGAATCTTCAGGGGCCAAAGGGAACCTTTGCAGCTCAGTCCAGGAGTTTACAGAAATGTGGAAGTCTGTCCATTAGGATGACTTGCATGATATTGATTGACAGGCTGGCAAAATCTGTTTGTGCTCAGTGAAGATGGTCTGCTGCTTATTTTCCTGCAACTTCTGCTCTAGGGTGCGGAACATCATTGAGATTCCCATTTTTCCCCACAATCCACTTCTCCATTATTCACATAAAAAAGCATAGGAGAACCATTTATTGAATAATTGATTTATGACATACATTCTATTTTTTTGGGCTCTATAAAGATACCTATACTATTGATATTAGTTTTTTTTTAGAGTATCTGGTATATTTTTTAGTTTTGAATCTTGTGTTTAAATTGTTTAATTTTTATACATATAACAGATTTGGGATTTCTTTATCTACAAGGTTACAGTGCAGTTTTCTATGTTTTGATGCCATCTATCTTTTGCTTTTGTGTTTATAAAGTTGTGTCTGAGTTTATGAATTTTCCTGTTCTGGTAGGAAAAATTCTGTATCACACAACATATTACATATACTATTTTTAAATACAAAATGTAATTACAAAATATTGAGTTACAGATACATATACAATTATTTGCAAAAGGATGGAACAACTTATGATACAGTGTCTAGATATTTCTAGACAAATTATTTCTTTATTACAAGCGAACAAAGACAATGATAAAAATGATAGTATCACCAGTTCCCAAGTTGAACTTTTTACCTTACATACACCACCTGGAACCAACAGGGATAGAACTCAAAACACAGCCCCATTGAGAGGCAATATTAACAACATGAATCCCAATACCAACACTAGCAGAACAGGTGATTCCAATAGTCAACAGAACTGTAACTACAATGATGACTTTTTAATAGCCCCTGTGATGGGTGAACCTATAGGGAGGGTTTCAAATTCTGATTTGGGGATGCTTAACTCCCAGTTGTTTAAATTGGAAAAATTAGCAAAAAAGTACAAATCTTTACAAATGGACAATGTTTTCCTGGAACGCTCTATTGAGCTCAACCAAGTACCGAGAGGTCTTAGGGTTTACAAGATCCCTGTGGGAACATGTTGGAATTGTTTGACAGAACGGGTTTAGACCTGATGAGAATAATTATTAGAGACAATACTGGTAGGTTGGTTAACTTGAAGAATGATTTGGTGGCACTTAAACAAAGCATTATTAATGACCTGCTGTTTGACCAATACAAAAACAGGTTTGAGAGGATGATGACAGATTTAGACAAATTTGTAAAAACAAGTATGGAAAGGAAACAAAAATTCATGGAGACACAAATGAATACAAAGAAAAAAAGGCTTATCCGAAGCCGAATACTAAAGAACGACAATGGGAATTAGACAATAATATAAGAATAGATACTATGCAGACAGAAGTAGAGGATGTGGGTGAGATGCATGATGATGTTGATGAGGGTGGTGTTTTTTTTTTTTTTTTTAGAAAACCCACCCCCATTAAGGTGTTCCGATCGGTTGAGGAACCGAAGTCCACCACAGATCTATATGGAAGGAACCCCCCCCCCCAACACTGAATCAACAAGGGAGAGGCAATTGGAGGGATGGGGGGGCAGAGGAGAAACAACTCCAACATTAATTGGTAGTACAGGGAGAACAGTCATTATTGACTAACAGTAACAAGAATTACATCACTAGTATTGACGAATTATTAATTAATACTATTGATCCTTCTGTTGAAGTGTCATTGAATCAAGTGTACTATAAAGTACCTGGTAGATCTTCTAGTCTGGATACAAATTCTTGCAACAATGAAGGACTATCCATCATAGGTGATGGTTCCTTCAGTATTTATAATTATTCAGATTAATTAATTATTTAATTAATATTAATATTTATATTAATATAATAATAATATATTAATATTTAATTAATTAATAATTATAATTAATTATAATTATTCAGACTTGAACATTTCTAGTAGTCATTTAAGCTTGTTGAAAAAGGGATTCTCATTTGTGCCAAACTTCAAATATGACATAAGCAAGCATATTATCAGTTTGAAGTTGTACACGAGACAACTTAAAGTTATATTTTAAGAATAAATCTACCTTCGAAAATTTGAGGGGAATTAATATGGTTAAATGAAGTAGTTTATTTATTCCGCCACAAAACCCCTTGATATTAGCCTTTGAACGTTTATGTACTTCTCATTTAAGAAGATTGGTTGAAACAAACTTGGGTACTAACAGGAACTTGACACCTGCTGAAGTGTCTTGTCTGACTGAACTGTCAACAAGCAGATTATACAGGGTTATGAAGCCTGACAAGAGGGGGGGGGGGGTAGTGATTATGCCAAACATCGACTATTCATGGAATATGCAGAATATATTGCAGGACACTGACAACTTACACTCTGGCATCTAAATTTGAGGTTCAGAGGGCATACATCAAGATTGATTGGCAAATCTGTGACTTCCTTTGTGAGGGAATAATAAGTCAGGACGAGTACAACTACCTGACAATTCAACATCCAGTTATGTCCAGCATATTCGGTATTCCCAAGATGCACAAGGACACTACCAACTCTCCTTTTAGACCCATAGTGGCAGGTTAGAAACCTAGGTTAATCGACTCTGTTGAGCTGCTGTTTGTTTTTTATGTTCGTGGTGTTCGCAATAAATTCCATTTTGGGTTCGACCTCGTTCTTCATTCCTTGGTGTTGAGGTTCATCTTGGTTCTTTGGTAATTTGTTTGTTCGTTATGGAGAGCGGTGGTTTATCGGCAGACGTTATGGAATTATTGGCGCAGATTAAAGAACAATTAATGGAGCATTCCGATCAAATTCAATCCTTAGTTGAGAAGCAAGGTTCTGATCTTAACTTGCAGGAATTTGGCAACTACGGCAGTTTGGGAGTGCCTCTCACTCAACCTACACCCAATATTAATACACAGACTGTGAGTAATGGTGGTAACAGTGTGAACAATCAAAGTAAAGTAATTAATCATGAGAGACCCCCTGGAGCTGAGGGGAAACCAACACGGGTCAGTAGTGATTGTTGGAAAAATAATACCTTCATTTTTAATGCATAAAAAACCTATAATGTTGAAGAGAGCAGCAAGGCTAACCAGTCTTTGACTGAGCAGCTTAAGCAGTTTGAATTTAAGTTATTCAAACTGCGGAGAACTCAGTTAGAAAATAGTTATCTGGCTAGGAATATCGAGCTAGGACTGGTACCAAAAGGTTTGCGTGTGTGGAGGTACCCCAATGGTATTAATGGTGATACGGAAATGATCAATGAATTACACACGCTTTTTAATAAGACTGGTTTGGCCATTATGGACATTATGGTTAAATTCAATAATAAAAAAACCGACATTTATTTATCTGATCTTGAGCGTATCAATGACAATATTACTAAGGACTTGCTTTTTGAACAGTACTACACTAATTATACCAACATCATTGATGATGTTGAACGTAGTTGTGGTTCTATGTTTAATAAAAAGACACAAAAAATACAACGGGATATTAGAATTTACGAATTGGACACTGTTTACCCACAGTCGAAGGGTAACCAACTGAACCATAGCAATAGGTCCTCCACCAATCAAACATCCGATGACGAAGTGGAGATGACGTCAGAGAAACGTAGTGGCGATAAAAACGTGAGGTTTGATGGTGGGAGCCCTTTAGGAGAAGGGATAAGGCGTTCCGAAAGGATACGAAACAGAGAGGTATCCCACAAGGAAAAAGATTTTCATGGGATGGGTGCCCGACCAAAAGCGGGGTACACTGCCAGCAATCACCGGAATGGTGGTTGGAAAACGAGGAGGTGAGGAATGATGTTATTTCAGTTCATGAATCAACTTACATGGAATTTGGTGTGAATTCTGAGATAAGTAACTTTATTGCCGAAGACTTTGTCGTCCAAAGGACATCAGTCGTAAGCAATGAATGTTTTAATCATCTGAATGATGCGAACTTTAATGTAAAATCCTCTGCTGAAGCATGTAAGGCGACGGCGCAAGATTTTGATAATGCATACATTAATGCGCCAGATTTATTGACTTTAAATAGTAGCTTTACAGAGGTGACTACTAATTCTATTAATGTACATGATGATTTATTAAATTTAAGTGTCTATTCTGTTAAGGGAGTCACTGGTGATGTGGTTGTAAGCGAAGGCATAGAACCACACAACTGTTATAGTGCTGTGGAAAGTTTTTCTCCCAGCAGTGTAAGTGTTATTGATTATTCAGAAGTGTTGGTCAGTAAGGATGGGATGGAAGCAATATTTAATGACACATATAATGAACATGTACGAACCGTCAGTATTGAGAAAAGGGAAGATGAAAATATATATGATGGTTCGTTGTTTTTACAGGAGGGTGCTGAGAATATTACACTAAATGGAATGTCCCTAGAGGGTGAAGAATTAGGAAGTAAGTCGCCACAAGGGGAACATAATGGGTTTTTAAGTAACCCTATTATTATGGAAAATGCTACCGGTGACTTTAAGCTATTTAATTATTCTAATTATAGTTTCAATACTGAACATGTCAATTTATTTTCCAAGGGTTTTACTTTTGTTCCGTGTAGAAGGGGCACATTGGTTGATGCCCTAATTGATTTAAAATTATTTGTACGAAAAATGAATTTGAGAGTGTTCTTTGATGGGGTTAGTGTGGTTAACAGACAAGGGTCTATGACAAAACCAAGTATTTTTAATCCTCCCCTCAACCTTGCTATAGCTACTTTTGAAAAAGTGTGTGAACTTGACATTAGGGATTACTATAAGAAAACTATAAGACAACCATGTCTGAATTTAACAGAGTTTGAGTGCACATTGCTGAATAATTTAAAAAAGGTTGGCAATATACGTATAATGAAGCCTGATAAAGGCAATGGGGTTGTCATAGTTGATAACAATGATTACAGTAATATTATGATGACTATGCTTATGAATGACAATTACGTAGAAACCAGTGTTAATGAAATCAATATTGCTTTTAAAAAATTGGACCTCATGTTAGAAGACATGTTGTTTCAAGGGGAAATAAATGAAGTTGAGTATGAATTTGTGTAACCCATACCCAGTAATTTGTGGAATTTTTGGAATACCCACGATACATAAAGGGTTGGATAACATTAAATTCAGACCTATTGTAGATGGCAAGAGGTGCAAAACTTGTTTCATAAGTCAATTTTTAGATCATCATATGAAACAAGGATTAAATGCTTTCCCATACATAACAAAGGACTCTTGGGATTTTTTGGAAAGGGTTAAAAAATGTAAGTACAATAGTCAATTGAGCTTTCTTACCATAGATGTGTGTAATTTGTTCTCAGTTATTCCCCACGATATTGGTCTCACATGGTTAGAGGAACAATTGCTGGTGACAGGTAATTTCGAACAAGATAAGATTAATGTTTTTGTCAAACTTATGGAAGCAGTTTTGAAAAATAATTTTATATTTTTTGAAGGGCACCTATTTAAGCAACACACTGGTGTAGCTATGGGTGCCTCTTGTGGCCCAATTTATGCCAGTTATATCATGGCATATTGGGAGCAAAATTATGTTTTTACCAGTGAATTCAGACAGTACATTAAATTATACACGCGTTACCTTGACAACATATTTATTATATGGGAAGGTGAGCGAGTGGTCTTAGATGCTTTTTTAGAATATATTAATAATTCAGTTTGGTTCCTAAGATTTACTTATGATTTTGATATGAATAATATCACATACTTAGATGTCAGATTAACCTTTGATAAGACATTACAAATGATAAAATCTAACCTATACAGAAAATCCAGTTTTTCAAATTCATACCTCCAATATAGTAGCTGGCATCCAAGGCACCAAAAAAGAGCCATAGTAAAGGGCCAAACGGTGAGAGCTGCCAGGATGGTCAGCGAGGAGGAGGATTTCATAAAAGAATTGAATTTTATGATTACTTTGTTTTTAAACAGAGGATATCCAAAGGAATTATGTTCAGAATTGTTCAAGGAGGTCAAATGTAAAAGGGATACTGTTTTTTACATTCCCATTCTTAAAAGTGACGAGTCTAGTATTACATCTGTTAATTTAGGAAATCTAGGAAGACTAGATGAACATCCACTGTATTATATTTTAACTTACAATTTTGATTCTGAATATATAACAGGTATGGTTAACAAGAATTGGGGTATTTTGCAAATGGATAAAAATATAGTAGCAAAAATGGCCTTGGCACCTAAGTTTATATATAGGAAGGATACCTCCTTAAAAGAGATTTTTGAAAGATGTTCTCCATCCCCAAGTCAATGTAATAGCAGGGTATTTGGCAATTTTAAATGTGGGAGATGTACCATTTGTGAACATATACTGACATCAGGCAGCATTCTAACTTTTAATCAACATTGTATTTATATCACAGGACACTTTGATTGTTATACCAAGAATGTTGTCTGTTTGGCCAAGTGTCAAGTATGCTCTGCTTTTTATGTGGGAAAAACTTGCTGGTATTTTAGAGAAAGGGTTAGAGAGCCACTTATTAGATATAAAACATCTAAAATTAACTAATGCATTAGCCAGGCACATTTCTACTTGTTTAGACCATTATTTTAAATTTTGTATACTGCAACAAATCAGGTATGATTCACAAGGTAGAACTTTAGAGGTGCACTTAGATTTATGTGAGCTTAGATGGCAACTTAGATTGGATGCACATTGTCATCCAGGGCTAAATGATTGTTGCACAATCAAGCCTGTTCTCAAGCTCAAACATATATTGGGCTAATTGATGTATTTAATTATATACGGAATGTAGATGTTCTTCATCTCACATTGCTGCAGTCCTTACATATGGGTAGTCCGCTGTCCTCGGTCGGCCCGAATACCAAAGTATTAGGCTGACGTCGGTCAAGGCGCTTAAAACTGACATCAGGACGTCAGGGTACAAAAGCGCATGACCGACGTCATTTCCTCAGTCTTTTTTGCCGCATGGTCCGATGCAGAAGCAGCGTTGCAAGTGCCATTCGGCATTCTGAAATTTTTCGAATTCGGAGTTTCAGACCGAATCCAAGTTGGCTAAGTACCCCGTTGGGGATTATTTTGTTTTTTTCTTGCTTCAGTGTTTTACCGGATGTCAGAAAAAGTGAATAACTGTATTTCTTGTGGGAAACAGATACCGCATAGGGATTATCATTCTTTGTGTATTCCTTGTTTGGAGCCTGAGCACGACGTTGTTGGGTGTCGCTTTTGTGCTAGGTTCAATAAACGCACTGTTAAGCGAAGGTTAGATTGTGCTAGGCTGGTCTTTGGGACGCGGTGCAATTATAATATGCCGTCGGATTCTCCGCGCCGCTTCATCGAAGAAGCGCAAAGACAAAGCAGTTAAACCCAGGCAAGATGAGTCGTCCGTTCGGACGCCGGTTCTTTAGAGGCTTCAGTGGAACCGTGGTTCCACGGAGACTTCTTTGGAGTCTCAGGGGGAGACTTTGATTTTGCAGGAGGTGGTCTCTCAGGAGGCAGGTCAGGCTGAAGGGGCTTCTCAAGTTACTGTACTCCCCTCCCTTCCTAGGGTGGTTAGGCCTTCTCCTTCTGTTTCCAAGGCTTCTCCCAGAGGCAGGCCAGTTTTAGCTTCTGTTGGTGTCACTCCTAGTTCAGCAGGGTCTGTGCCTAAGAAGCACATGCTTAAAATGGCAGAAGATTTGATTACTCTGATTAGAGGTTCTATGCCCCCTCCTGATAAGAGGCCTAGAGTGGAGCCAGAGTTGGGAAGTTTTGAGCAGGCTTCGGATGTTTCAGAGTCTTCAGCTGAAGACTTGCAGGAGTACTCTCCTTATTCTGATTCTGATGCAGATGATTCCACTCCTTCTGCTTCTCCTCCAGAGGATTTTTCTTTTTCAGAGACACTTCATTCTATGAGGGAACATTTTAAGTGGGAAGGTCAGGACTTCTCTGATTCTAGGAAAAGGCTTAGGGAGTTTTTGCTGTTACCCCAGCATAGGCCCTTGGCTATACCCCCTGTTCTGGATGTTGTGGAAGATGTGTTTGCAGAGGCTTCACTTAATCCTGATTCTCTGCCTCCTGCTCCTGTTAAACCGGATAGGTATTACAGGGTGCCTGAGGCTCATAAATATCTTTATAAGAGTCCTAGGGCAGACCCAGAAACTATTAGTCAGGGACCGAAGGGTGTCAAGGCCTCTGTTGTAAAAAATCCGGTTCCTCTAGATAAAGAAGCCAGAGCTTTGGATAGATGGGGAAAGAAGGTCTATACATCTTCTACCTTAGCTATGAGGGCTTTGAATTGCCAGTTTCATATGTTGAAATATCAAAACTTTCTTCTTTCTCAATTGAAGTCTAAGGTGGATGCTCTGGCGGAAGGCATTGAGTGTAAAGAATTGCAAGATTTGGTGCATGTCTCTGAACAGGTGGGTAAGCATTCATTACAGTGTGGTTTTGATGCGGTGCAGGCCTCGTCTAGGGTGGCTGCCACTGGCTCAGTTCTTCACAGGCACGCCTGGTTGAAGGATCAGAATTTATCTGACCATGTTAAGACAAGGATTTTGGATGCTCCTTTGCAGTCTGATGTGTTGTTTGGTTCACCTGTGGAGTCAGTCGTGAAGAAAATGGAAGACAAGGCTAAGTCTATGCAGGCTGTTAAAGATTTTTTGCAAGTTCAGCCTCCGAAATTTAGTAGGAATTGGCCTGCTAAGGGGTGGACGTATCCTTCTTATGATTCTCAGTCTAGGGGTAGATCTAGACGTGGTAGGGGCAGAGCTCAGAGTTCTTTCAGGCCTAGAACAGGGAGTTCACCTGCACAATCTTCGGGTGAGGGCAGGGGCCAGTCCTTTCGTAAACAGGCCCAATGACCTACTTTTCCAGCTGCCAGATCCTTCTTGCCTGGCAGCACCTTTGGAAGGAAGGTTAGCACTCTTCAAGGAAAATTGGATGTTGGTTACCCAAGACAAATGGGTATTGGATATCATACACCAGGGTTACAAGTTTTATTTCCATACCTTGCCTCCTTTCAAAGGCATGCCGGACGTTCCTCCTCAGCAAAGATTAGAGGCTCGCAAACAAATTTCTCTACTACTTCAAATAAGGGCCATACAACCGGTCCCTCTGCCAGAAGTGGGCCTAGGATTTTATTCTCGTCTGTTTCTAGTACCAAAGAAAGGAAACACGTGGAGACCAATTTTGGATTTATCCATCCTCAACACATATCTGGACATTCCCAAGTTCAAAATGTTAACGTTACAACAGCTTTTACCTCTGCTAGGCAAAGATCACTGGATGGTGACTCTGGATCTCAAGGAGGCTTACCTTCATGTTCCTATCAGGCCCAGTTGCAGGAAGTATCTGCGTTTTCGGGCTGGGACTTCACATTATCAGTTCTCTGCATTGCCCTTTGGCTTATCTACTGCGCCTAGAGTGTTCACAAAGGTTCTGGCTCCAGTGGTAGCTTTCTTCAGGCTAAGAGGGATACAGATCTATCCTTATTTGGACGATTGCCTGATACTGGCCCAAGGAAAGGACGAACTTCTTCATCATTTACAGTATGTGATGGCAGTGTTAAGATGCCTGGGGTATTCTGTGAACGAAATAAAGTCCAGTCTAGTACCCTCTCAGGACATGTGCTTTCTGGGTGTGAGACTGAATACAGCATCCCAGATGGCCTTTTTGACCCCGGACAAACAAAAGAATCTTTCTCTTTACTTCCATCAGTTGTCTCATCAGTCCAGGCTGACTGCAAGGACAGTCCTTCAAGCCTTGGGGTTCATGGCATCTTGTATTCTGGTACTTCCCAATGCCAAACTGCATATGAGGAAGCTACAATGGTATCTCAAGAATGTATGGACACAGCACTGCCAAGATTTGGACACTGTCATTCAAATAATACCTTGCATTCAAAAGGAATTTTTGTGGTGGGCTCAGGAATGTCACCTAAACAAGGGACTCTCTGTGACCCGGCCAGAGGCGAGTCAGATTTTAACGACAGATGCCTCAGACAAAGCTTGGGGAGCTCATCTAAATGGAAAATGGGTACAAGACACGTGGCCTGCCAGACTTCAACATCTACATATCAACTTGAAGGAGATGTTAGCAGTCCAATTTGCATTGATAGCTTTCAAGGATTTACTTCTTCCAGGGCAGGTGTTGATTCAAACAGACAACACAACTGTCATGTGGTACATCAACAAGCAAGGGGAACGATTCTTATCCTCTATGCAGACAAGCAATGATTTTGTGGGAGACTGCTCTCAGTTTACAGCTAAATCTTCAGGCAAGGTTTCTGCCAGGAGCACAGAACTCCTTAGCAGATGTGCTGAGCAGACAAATTATGGATCCCCACGAGTGGAAATTGGATCCTCATGTATTTCAGAGATTGACAGTGTTATGGGGAACTCCAGACATAGATCTGTTCGCTTCTCCACTGAATTACCAGCTGCCAAAGTTTTGCACAAAAAGGTTTCATCCCTCAGCTTGGAAAGTGGATGCTCTCTCATTCAATTGGAGCAATCTTCACGTGTATGCCTTTCCACCTCTGCCTCTCCTCCCAAAGGTACTGCTGAAGGTCAGGCAGGACAAGCCAAACATGATTTTAATAGCTCCAGATTGGCCTCGATAGCATTGGTACCCATTACTGAGAAGTCTGGTACAGGAGCCTCCATGGCCTTTGCCTTCGATTCCTCACCTGCTGTCTCAGGAGAACAGTCATTTACTCAATGTCAAACTTCATTCTCTACATCTGACAGCCTGGCATATTCTGTTTTAAACCCTGGAGGGTCTCAGCTTCCACAACAAGTTTTGAATGTTATTTTGGAGGCCAGAAGGCCTAGTACAAGGAAAGTTTACGCAGATAAATGGAGGAGATTTTTATTTTGGAGTACAGCAAAGGACTTTGATGTTTCTAAACCTAATTTAAGTGTGGCGCTTCAATACCTTACTGAGTTATTGGACAAAGGTTTGTCCTTCTCCTCTATAAAGGTTCATGCTGCAGCAATTTCTGCTCACTATGACTGTGACCCACCATTATTTTCTCAGCCTTTGTTTAAGCAATTCCTTAGAGGGCAAAGAATATAAGACCCCCACGTAGAGCTCCTACTCCTGCTTGGGATCTCAATTTTGTGTTGGAGAAACTCGCTTTACAACCTTTTGAGCCTGCAGCATCGGCAGAGTTGAAATATTTATCTTGGAAGACTGCTTTTTTGTTGGCCATTACCTCTGCGAGAAGGGTTTCTGAATTACAGGCCCTTATGGCAGTTGAGCCTTTCTTAATTTTCCACAAGGATAGGGTGTCTTTGCGTACTAACCCTTCTTTTATGCCTAAAGTGGTTTCTAGTGTGGCTTTAAACCAAACTATTCATTTGCCTACTTTTTATGCAAACCCCCAAAATAAAGGGGAACGGATTTTGCACACTTTGGATATACACAGACAGTTGCGATATTATTTGAGCAGAACTAAAGGGTTCAGGCAGTCTCAGCAGTTGTTTGTTTCTTTTGCTTTGGGTTCTCAGGGCAAACCTGTTTCAAAACAAACTATTTCTAAGTGGATTGGTTTTTGTATTGCTTTCTGTTATTCCCATCATGGTAAGGAGATTCCAGCTGGGATTAGGCCTCATTCCACTAGGGCTACTGCCACTTCTACAGCTTTTTAAGGGGTGGCTACTAAAGATATTTTGGAAGCAGCTACTTGGAGTTCAGTGCATACTTTCTCTAAGCATTACCACCTTCCACTTTACTCTAAATCTAGGGCTGGATTTGCAACTGCAATTTTGCAAGGCATGTTGGCAGCTCCTAATGCTTTATAGTTTTGCCATCCTCCCTTACCTCTGCTTTGGGATTCTACCCATATGTAAGGACTGCAGCAATGTGAGATGAAGAACATAGTACAGTTTTGTACCTACCATAAATGTAGATGTTCAAGATCCACATTGCTGCAGTCAATTTACCCTCCCTCCTTCCCTCTGTTGTTGAAGGTGGTGGTGTGGTTTGTGTTGTACATATTGTAAATATGGTTAGTGCACGGGTGGTTGGTTGGGTTTTGCTGGTTTTTGGCTTTGGCCTTTCTTGTTAGGGCCTTCTGACATCTGGGGCAAGAAAAGACTGAGGAAAGGACGTCGGTCATGCGCTTTTGTACCCTGACGTCCTGATGTCAGTTTTAAGCGCCTTGACCGACGTCAGCCTAATACTTTGGTATTCGGGCCGACCGAGGACAGCGGACTACCCATATGTAAGGACTGCAGCAATGTGGATCTTCGAACATCTACATTTATGGTAGGTACAAAACTGTACTTTTATCATTTTTAGTTCAAGTTATATGTATGTATAAATAGTATCTATTGCTAACACTACATATATTTTAATTTTCACACATTTATACATATATTTTATATGATTGTGTTTGTCTTTTTAACTTATTTCCATTTTTTACTGTTGTTAGATTAGATAATTGATTGGTTAATGACATGGGTGGGGTTGATGTTTAGCCTTATTTAAGTGAACTTCATGGTTAACTTTTTTATTCTGAAGAAGTCCACATAGGACGAAACCTAGGTTAATCGACTCTGTTGAGCTGCTGTGTTGAGCTGCTGTTTGTTTTTTATGTTCGTGGTGTTCGCAATAAATTCCATTTTGGGTCCGACCTTGTTCTTCATTCCTTGGTGTTGAAATCTATGACTTCCTTTGTGAGGGAATAATAAGTCAGGACGAGTACAACTACCTGACAGTTCAACATCCAGTTATGTCCAGCATATTCGGTATTCCCAAGATACACAAGGACACTACCAACTCTCCTTTTAGACCCATAGTGGCAGCTAGAGGCTCCAAAATGGAACCTTTAGCAGCATACATCGACACCTTCTGTAAAATACACTTGACTGCATACCACATATTCTCAAGGACTCGTGGCATTGTTTAGATTGTATTAGGACCCTGTCAAGTTCAACATTGGATGAATTTTGGTTTGTCACGGCTGATATTGTCAACTTATTCTCAGTAATACCTCAGAATATAGGCCTGGAATGGTTTTCCAGGAGCCTGGAAAAACATGGCTGTATACACCAGGTTAAAAGAAGTTCAATTGTGGAATTAATGCAAATTGTTTTGGAAAACAATTATATCCAATTGGAGGGTGAATACTACAGACAGTCTACTGGAGTTGCAATGGGGGCTAGATGTGCCCCAGTATTTGCCAACCTTGTATTAGCTGAATGGGAGGACCAATATGTTTTGTCATCTATTTATGCATCCAAAATTATTATTTATTTAAGACTTTTGGATGACATATTATTTCTTTGGAAGAGTACTCGAGAAGAGTTAGATGAATATATAGTATATTTGAACCAAACTGCAACTTTTTTGAGGTTCACCAGTAAGGTGGGTGTGAACTCGATTGATTTCCTGGATTTACATTTATACATGAATAATGGAAAGATTGAATCAAGTTTATTCAGGAAAGACATACAGCAACACTTTCTTACATTACGAGAGTTGCCACCCATATTACATTAAGAAAAATGTAGTTAAGGGGCAGATGATTAGGGCATCACACATAATTAGTGATAACATATTCTTAAATGAAGTTAACAAACTAATTGAGTTGTTTACGGAAAGGAGTTATCCCATGGAGGAGTTAACATCTATTAAGAAAGACATAGTTCAAAGAAGGGGCACACACTTCAAACCTATTTTAATAGATAATCAAAGGGGAATATCAAAAACTGTCGATAAACATCACAAGCATACTGGCACCCAGGCTGGGATGGTGTTGCAGTACAACACCACGTCTGGTAAGGTGAAGAATATTATTGAAACAGGATGGTACAGTTTATTCTCTACAGAAATACTAGAAGTCATAGGGGAAGGTCCACAATTCATCAACAGTTGGGGCACAAATATAAAGGAATTCTTAGAGAGAAACCCTAAACCTGTTGGACAAAGGCCAGCAAGGATGGCCAAATGTGGTAAATATAAGGCATGTAAATTCATCAGTGACGGTCCCATATGTACATGTTGGTAATTACAAAAGATCACTGGTGTGCCCAGACTACTGTAACTGTAACACGAACATGGTGATATATGTGGCTACTTGTTTGTCATGCCCAGCGTTTTATGTGGGCATGACAAGGAGATTAAAACAAAGAATTTTGGAACACACCAGGGACATTAAAAACAAAAAGGCAACCAACTCTCTATACGTGCACAGCAAGGACTGTGTGAATTTTAAAAAATTCATATTTTTTGTCATTGATAGAATTTATACAAAAGATTTTGGGGGTGATTATAAAAACATACTTGAAGTCAGAGAATGTCTTTGGCAGATTAGATTAGATGCCAGCACAAGACCTGGCATCAATGACATTTTATCTGTGGCTTGTATATTAAAACACAAGGCTTTAAGTATTTAATTCATCAAATTAGTCTACCACTATTTTTTAATATGAGATCTACAGATGGAATTTGGGGGGGGGGGGGATTTTAACCCAATTTTGGGTACGTATGAAAAACATTGTGAGTTTTTTGATTACTAAAATTATACTGAACTCAAAGAGTTAATTCCAAAGATCGTTACAGCATGTGTGCTATAATTTGATGTTCATTGGCTGAAAGATGTTTGAATTGTAGTTTAAATGTAACTGTTTGAAATTTTGACAACTGACTCTGAAGATGCCCTAGTTGGGTGAAAGCACTAAGTCATTTTTGTTTGATGTGAGTTACTGGTCCTAATAAAGCTATTGGTGGTTTTTACTTTTGGTTTCACCAGTTGGTGCTGCGGTAGCGTTGTCGCCTCACAGTAAGACTATGTCTGGTTCGATTCTCAGCTAGAGCGTCTTCTGCGTGGAGACATGCGTGAATGGGCGTACCTTCGTTGAAGGTTGTGCGTCAGGGCTGGCAACTCGGCACGTAAAAATCTACTGCCAAATCATTAGCAGACCGGAGTTCTGCTGTGGCGACCCCTAACCGGGAAAAGCTGAAAGATGCAACAAGTTTATAGTGTTTTTTGGAATCTTGCAGAAGATACCTACGCTTCAGAGCAGGCTACATGCACTATCAGTTCTCTGCACTGCCCTTTGGCTTATCTACTGTCCCTAGGGTATTCACAAAGTGCCTAGCTCCAGTCATTGCATTTTGCAGGCAAAGAAATATTCAGATATACCCATACCTGGATGATTGTCTAATTCAGGCAGATCGCCAGGACATACTATTAAATCATCTGGCATTTGTAAAGAAATTGCTAACTTCTCTGGGGTACACCGTAAATGAAAAGAAATCACATCTTGTACCCTGCCAACACATTGTGGGAGCAAGCTTGAATACAGCTTCCCAGATGGCCTACCTCACGCCAGAAAAACAAGTTCATTTGACAGCCTACTTCAAACTACTGGCCACAAAGACCCAGCTATCTGCAAGGAAAGTACTGCAAGCCCTGGGATTCATAGCCTGTTGTATTCTACTACATATACAAGACTGCATATGAGGAAACTACAGTGGTATCTAAAAAGCCTTTGGTGTCAACATTCTCAGAATCTAGAATCAATGATTCCTATCATACCTTGTCTAAAGATAGAATGTGAAGTTGTTCAATCTCACCGTTCATTCTTCACTGATGGGTTCAGAGCCGATCCTCTGCTCCGACACGGCCGACTAGCAAGCTCAAAGTTTTCCAGTAGCTTGAGACCTTGCCCCTTATCCCAAAATGCACTGCTGGAATTACCTCAGATCTAGTTTGCCGCGACACAGATCTCTTGGTTTCCATCGTTGCTCGAGACTATTGTGGGAATTTTCAACTTTCAGCAAGTTTTTCTATTGCATTTTTAGATCTTTCTACTATTATAGTTACATAGTATTACCTAGTTTAGCAGATTTTTCTGTTTTTCCCATTTTCCCAGTAAATCTCTAGTGCTTGCCTTCAGCCTGTTGGCCTTGGGCCTTTTCTTACCTGCCTTATTGTACAGCTTGTTAGATTAGAGTTGCCCTTTTTGGGCTTTTTGATATTTGGATTACTCTTGATGTCCTTCAAGGATGCATCTGCAGTCATAACATATGGGTTGTCCTGCCTCAGGCAGCCCTTCGGTCGGCCGGATTCCAAAGTCTGGGTCTGGCCTCGGCTGATGTCGCACTTCACCCGACGTCATAGCTCCTGGGGTATAAAGGCATCAGCCGACGCCGTTTTCCTCAGTCTTTCTTGCCGCGCGGTGCCCGAAGCAGACGCTGTTCGCAAGTGCCGGTCAGTCAGATCCAGAGATTTCAGCTACCGAAGACTTCTAAAAAAGCTAAGTACCCCGTTGGGGACTCTTTCTTGCCTCAGCCGATGTCAGACAAAGTAAATAATTGTTTAACTTGTGGGAAACAAATGCCTCATAAGGATTTCCACTCTTACTGCCTTCCTTGCTTAGGCCCAGACCACGACGTATCAGCTTGTTTAGCCTGTGCCTCCTTCAACCGACGGACACTTAGACTTCGGTCGGAGTTTGCTGAAGAGTTTTCTGGCTCCGCTTTTGCATATAAAATGCCGACTGAGACTCCGACTACACATTTAGCTAAAAAACGCAAGGAAAAGGACCGACACTCGCGGCCCGCGGTTTCGGCTGAAACCACGGTTAGGCCTACCGCGAGTGTCTCTGTTTCGGCTGAAACAGAGACCTCGGTTCTCCCTTCGGCTGAAAGCATGCCTCCGACAACCGAGGCCACACAGGCCCCGGCTGAATCGGCTACAGAAATTCCTACTGAAGAAGCAGGCACACAAGACTTGTCCGACACCATTCCGTTGGACATCTCTACCCCTGCACGTGGGGCAGCTAGACCCTCTGCTTCTATGTCTATCATGGCCTTCTCCAGGGCTAAAGCAGCTAAACTTCCCAAGGCCTTACCTACAAAAGCTCCCTCTCACAGACCTACCTCAAGTTCTCAGATTCTCAGCCTTGCTGAGTACCTTATTTCTCTGATCAGGGGATCCCAACCTCACCCAGACAGGGCCTCACAACCCCCTCCTGAAAAGAGGCCTAGGTCTGAACCCCCTGAATCTCTCTCCTCTGACTATTCCTCGGATGGTTCAGATTTATCTGACCATCAGGAAGGACCATACTCACCTTATGAGGATTCTGATGCAGAAGACTCCATTCCTTCTGCATCCCCTCCAGAGGAATTTTCATTTGGGGAAACTCTACACTCAATGAGGGAACACTTCCAAGGGCAGGGTCAGGATTTTTCTGATTCTAGGAAAAGGCTAAGGACTTTTTTACACTTACCAGAGCATAGGCCTTTAGCCATACCACCTGTACTATCAGTTGTTGATGATGCATACAATGATGCCAGTACTGCCCCTTATTCTCTTCCCCCGGCCCCTACCAAACCTGACAGATACTACAGGGTCCCGGATTCTCACTTCCACTTGTATAAGGCCCATGCTGCAGACCCAGAAACCATTTCTCAGGGCCCTAAAGGTGTTGCAGCTGCCTCTGCCAAGAACCCCCTACCCTCTGAAAGAGAATCAAGAGCATTAGAGAGATGGGGTAAAAAGGTTTATACATCTGCTACTCTTTCTGCCAGGGCTTTAAACTGTCAATTTCACATGATACAGTACCAGGAATTTTTGTTAGATCAGCTGAATAAAAAACTGTCCTCTCCTGAACCTTTAGACCGTAAGTCCCTTCAGGATTTGGTACACAACTCTCAGCAGGTCAGTAATCATTTCTTAAAATGTGGCTATGATGCACTGGAGGCTTCATTTAGATCAGCTATGACTGGAGCAGTGATTTGAAGGCATGCCTGGCTAAAAGAACAATCCTTGCCAGACCATGTTAAGTCTAAACTCCTAGATGCCCCTATGGAGAAACAAAGTTTATTTGGCTCCCCTGCACAGGAGGTTCTAAAGAAAGTGGAAGAAAAAGCAAAATCTGTACAAACAGTCAAGGGTTTCTACAGGTCCAACCTCCGAGGTTCAGCAGAAATTGGCCTTCAAAGAATTGGTCCTTTCCAGACACCTCCAGAGCTCAGAGAGGCAGAAATAGACGCCCAAGAGGCAGAGGTCAATCAAGGGATGCCTACAGGGGTCGTCAGTGGCAACCTGCCAACCAGAGAAGTGCCGCCACAGCTACGACTGCAACCACTTCCACAGGTCAGACACAATGACTTGGCTCTGATTCCGCCTACCAGGGAACAACTGGAAGCACCCTTGGGCGGAAAGCTAGCTTTATTTTCAAAAAACTGGCATTGCATTACAAGAGACAAATGGACTTTGCAAACAATAGACAAAGGCTACAGGTTTCACTTCCACACTCTACCAAAAAAGAGAGGAATGCCAAACCTTCCACCAAGCCAGAAATCAGAGGCTCTAAAACAAATCAGCAGCTTACTAAGGATGAGAGCAATAGAAAAGGTACCATCTATGGAACAAGGCCAAGGATTTTACTCCAGACTATTCCTTGTACCAAGAAAAGAAAATCAATGGAGGCCTATTCTCAACTTGTCCGCACTGAACACATATCTCATTGTTCCAAAATTCAAGATGCTGACCCTACAGCAACTTCTTCCCATGTTGGGCAAGGAGTCTTGGCTGGTGACTCTAGATCTCAAGGAGGCATACCTGCACGTCCCTATACGACCAGATTGCAGAAGACACCTCAGATTTCTTGCAGGATCAGAGCATTATCAATTCTCAGCATTGCCCTTTGGCTTATCTACTGTGCCCAGAGTATTCACGAAATGCCAGGCATCAGTAATTGCACATTGCAGACTTCAGGGAATTCAAATCTACCCATACCTGGACGACTGCCTAATACAAGCGGACAACAAGACAAAAATAATAAAGGATTTGGCCTATGTCATACAACTGCTGCAAGCCTTGGGATACACAGTCAACATACAAAAGTCAAGACTAGTGCCATCCCAAAGGATAACATTTTTGGGTGCAGAACTGGACACAATAACTCAGATGGCTTTTCTCACAGAAGAAAAACAAAAGCAACTACCAATCTACTTCATGGCATTAACAAGACAATCTCAGCTTACTGCAAGGAAAGTCCTGCAGGCCCTGGGTTACATGGCATCCTGCATAATCTTGATCCCACATGCCAGGCTGCATATGAGAAAATTACAATGGTACCTAAGGAATGTATGGTCCCAACACAGACACAGTCTAGAAGCCCTGATACCAATCATTCCATGCCTGAAAAAAGAATTCCTGTGGTGGGCTCAGGCCTGCCAGATCAACAGAGGATTGCCTTTCCACAAACCACATCCAAGGCAGACCATCACCACGGACGCCTCAGACCTAGGCTGGGGGGCACACATGGAAGACAAGTGTATCCAAGGCCTATGGTCCCAAGACCAGCTGAATCTACACATAAATCTAAAGGAGATGCTGGCAGTGAAGCATGCAATCGAGGCATTCAAATCATTCCTCCAGCAAGGACACTTGCTGATAAGGACGGACAATACCACAGTCATGTGGTACATCAACAAACAGGGAGGCACACATTCATACCCTCTATGCCGGGTGGCAATGGACCTGTGGAACTTAGGCCTGAATCTCAACATTCAACTGCAGGCCAGATTCGTACCAGGAAAAGAGAATTCACTAGCAGACAGCTTAAGCAGAACTACCACGGATGCTCACGAATGGATGCTGCATCCAGACATCTTCAAAACCATAACAAAGAAATGGGGAATGCCAGAGATAGACCTGTTCGCCTCCCCACTCAACCACCAACTGAAGAAATTCTGCTCAAGAGTATACCACCCACAAGCCTGGAGGGTGGACTCCCTTTTTTTCAGCTGGAAGGCCCTGACAGTATATGCCTTTCCACCTCTCCCATTGATGTACAAAGTTCTACTGAAGATCAGAGAGGAACAGCCAAAGGTAATTCTGATAGCTCCAGACTGGCCAAGGCAGCATTGGTACCCGCTACTGAGAAGCATGTCTCGGACGAACTCATGGCCTCTACCTCTATGTCCTTTACTTCTAACGCAGAACAACTACAAGACCCTGCATCCAAACTTAAAAACCCTGCAGCTAACTGCTTGGAAAATTGCATAAAACAAAACCAACCTGTTTTATCTCAGAGGGTTAAGGACATTATCCTGGAGGCTCGCAGACCCTCCACAAGGAAGACATATTCAGCAAAATGGAAGAGATTCCTCATTTGGAGTGCAGCAAAGGGAACAAATGTCATACTGGCAAACCTAGTGCACATCCTAGAATACTTAGCAGAACTGTTCCACAATGGCCTGTCCTATTCTTCCATTAAGATTCATGCATCAGCAATTTCAACAGAGTACAACATGGATCCTCCTGTCTTCTCTCATCCTCTCCTCAGACAATTTTTGAGAGGGATCAAAAATGTAAAACCTCCAAGGAAACCACCTCTGCCTGCATGGGATCTCAATTATGTGCTAGAAAAATTAACACTTCCCCCTTTTGAACCAGCAGCAACAGCAGACTTACAGTTCTTATCTTGGAAAACTGCCTTCCTGCTAGCAATCACTTCAGCAAGAAGGGTTTCCGAGTTACAGGCATTAATGGCAGTGCAGCCTTTCCTTATCTTTCACCAGGATAGAATGTCTCTGAGAACCAATCCTACTTTTATGCCAAAGGTGGTATCCAGGGTATCCTTGAACCAAGCTATTCATTTGCCTACATTCTTCCCTAACCCACAGAACAGGGGGGGGGGGGACTACTACACACCTTGGATGTACACAGACAACTGCGCTACTATCTGGACAGAACTAAGGCCAGCAGAAAAACTGACCAGCTTCTGGTAGCATATGCAACAGGAGAGCAAGGAAAAGCAATTTCAAAACAGACAATCTCAAAAAGGACAGGAAATTGCATTCGATTCTGCTACTCATTTCATGGAAAGACAACTCCTGAAAATATCAGGCCTCACTCCACAAGAGCTACAGCCACCACTACAGCTTTCCTACGAGGAGTGGCTACCAAAGACATTTTAGAAGCTGCTACTTGGAGCTCCGTGCATACATTCGCCAAGCATTACAATCTTCCTTTATACTCCAGATCCCGAGCAGGTTTTGCAACTGCAGTTTTACAAGGGATCTTAACTACACCATCATTATCTTAGTGCCTCCTCCCCCAGTTTGGCTATGGTATTCTACCCATATGTTATGACTGCAGATGCATCCTTGAAGGACATAGTACAGTTTTGTACCTACCATAAATATAGATGTCCGATAGGTATGCATCTGCAGTCAGGATTACCCACCCTCCTTCCCCTCTGTGGTATTCCTAGGGTACTTACCCCTCTCTTAGCTAGCTGGGGGAATCTATTATGGTGTATTTGTTTGTATGTATATATGTATATATACTTTTTGATTTCTACTTTTATACAAATTTAGCCTTCCTAGAGGGCACCTGGCATCTGGGGCAAGAAACACTGAGGAAAATGGCGTCGGCTGATGCCTTTATACCCCAGGAGCTATGACGTCGGGTGAAGTGCGACATCAGCTGAAGCCAGACCCAGACTTTGGAATCCGGCAGACCGAAGGGTTGCCTGAGGCAGGACAACCCATATGTTATGACTGCAGATGCATACTTATCGGACGTCTACATTTATGGTAGGTACAAAACTGTACTTTACTAGTTTCCTTTTTGGGCTTTTTTGTTGCCTTTTTGCATTGCTGTTTGTAGTGAATTAGATTACTCATTTTTGAGTTAAACAATTTTTATATAGTTAAATAGTGTTGTTTTTTGATCTTGTGATTTTTTTTTCAGGAAGGTAGTTGCTATGTCTGAAGAAAGGGAAGCATCCTAAGTCTGGGTTCAAGAAGTGCCCAGACTGCGGACAAAAGATGTCCATTACGGATGCCAATGTGCAGTGTGTGTACTGTTTGGGTGAGGTGCACCTGCAGGAGTCATGTAGTATCTGCCACTCTTTTTCCACTCGAGTGCTTGCAGAAAGGAAGAGGAAGTTAGTTGACAGGGGTATTATTATACACCCTTTCACAGAGGCATTGTCTGACCAGGATGGGGCCAGCAAATCGTCCAAATCTTCCTCAGAATCCAGGGCAGAAAAGGGGAAAAAGCTGGAAAGTGTTGTGACATCGGCTCCACTGGCTTCGGAGTTGACATTCTGTTCTTTTCGGACCCGGGACACTGCTTTGGAATCAGTTGCCAAAAAACCTCCCTCTCTACTTCTCCAGTCGGCTCCATTTATTCACTCCTCCAGGTCTTCAGTCAGCCTGTCTGATCTGGATATGGACCGGCTGGTTCAGAAGCTCTTAAAGGCACCAGGCCTAGCTAAATGCTGTCGGCTCAGACCCAGCTGTCGGAGCCGAAGACCATTACTCCTGAATTGTCTGCTCCTCCAAGCCATACTGGACCTTCGGAGCTGGAGGAGGCCAACCTGATGATTGTGGATCCCTTGGAGCCGACACCTGTTCCAGTGTTGTTGGCTCCATCTGCTCGGCTATCCTTGGCGCCGACCTGGGACTCTAGGAGCCGACACTCTCCGATTGGGTCTGTGGAGGATAGTCGCACGGACTTGGTGCCGACTCTCTTCCTCTTGGGGCTTCGGCTTGGGTGAGCTCGGCTCCTACCTCGGGCTCGGAGCCCACGGCTTCGGTGCGGGAGGGGATCCCGGCTCCTCATGATCCATCGACTCCTTGTAATCGGAGCAGTGGTGCATTCGAAGCCATGAGGCGAGTGTTGTCTCCTAAGACTTCCTCATCTCCAGGTCTGGCCTCTCTTCCTCCCCTAAAGTGCCTGTATCAGTTTGTTTTCTCTGGTCATCCCAAGCGTAGAGACCCAGAGCCTCAGGTAGCCCCACAGGGCGCTCCCTGCTCTTCTAGACCTCCCCTTGAAGAAGTTCCCATGAAGAGATTATGCAAGGGGAGGCATTTGGACTCCCCACAGGAGTCTCCAACATCAGACACCGACTTGGATGAATCAGAAGGGTCCACTATATCCCCCCTCTGAGGACATCTCCTTTGCGGAGATTCTTGAAATTCTTAGGCAGAGGGCTGATTGGCAGTCCAAGAGTCCTGGTGAGGACGAGTCTGTTCTCCAGAAGGCGTTTGGGTCTCAACCTTCCACCTCTTGGATGTCTCCACCCTATGATGAGCTTATGGATCTGGTCTCTTGTAGGGCGTGGAAGTCACCAGAATTTATGGAACCTGTCCCTAGGAGGCCTAATTAAGTATATTTCTGCCCCTGTAGACAAGTCCTTTTTGACCAAGGGGGAGTCCCTGTTGATGCCATGGTGGTGGCGGCAGCCACCAAAAAGGAAATGTCTGAGACTTCCTCATCTATCCATCCTCCTAACAGAGAATCCAGGATCATGGATAGATATGGGAAACGCATGTTTAGTTCAGCGACTTTCTCACTCAGATCACTGAACTACTTGACCCATTTTACCAGGCTGCAGAGAGATCTCCTTAAGGAGTTGGGAGATACTCTTCAGGGTGCTGTTGCTACGAGTGTATCCGACAAAGTTGCTGCCCAGCTTGCTACCCTTAATTCAACAGTTAACTCGTCCATGTGTCTCTTATCTTATGCAGCTGATGGTTCGAGTAGAGTTGAAGGTACAGGAATTGCTCTTCGTAGGCATGCGACTCTGCTCCTTCGCGGAACCCTTCAAGTCTTCCTTTGCGAATACCCCGTTTGATGGCTCATCCTTGTTTGGGCCAAAGGTGAAGGAGACTTTGACCAGGTGTGAACAAGAAGGAAAGACTCTTCTCCTGTCGGAGTCTGCTTCTCCACCCCCACTTGACCCTATCCTAAAGGTCAGAGTGGAGGAAAGATGTGGTTCCAGAAAGCCCAAGGAGCCTTTCAAGGCGCACATGGAGAGCCCCCCTACAGAGGCAGAGGAGGGGGTTACAATGGAAGATGCCACCCTTGCGGCAGAGGGGGTCCGCAACACCAGGGTGACGGAGATCACTTCTCTGGTCAGTCCTACCAGCACTCCTGAAGGGAGGCCCGGCTGTCCCACTCTGGAGACAGTCGGGGGTCACAGTCATTGTACCCAGAAGCCTGGCTAGATATAACAAACGACAATTGGGTACAAAGTATAATTTCCAGAGGGTATTTCATACCGTTCTCCACCCAGCCCCACCCCGTCACAAAAATCCCGGACGTTCCACCCAGTCACGGGGAACAAGCAACAATAGAGGTACGCCGGTTGCTAGAAAACAGAACCATCCAGCCTGTCCCGGCAGACCAAACAGGATTCAGAACTTACTCAAGATTCTTTTTGGTTCCAAAGAAAACAGGGGACTTGGATCTCAGCAGACTCAACCAACTTGTGAGGAAAGAGAAGATCCGAATGGTCACACTGCAGTCCATACTTCCATTTTTAGGGAAAGACAATTGGATGTACTCGATCGATCTCAAGGATGCGTACTACCACATAAAGATGGCCAGACCATCCAGGGATCACCTGCATTTCCGACTGGGAGCCAATCATTATCAATTCCGAGCTCTGCCTTTTGTTCTCACTACAGCCCCCAGAATGCTCACCAAGTGCATGGCAGTAGTCACGGCTCATCTGAGGCATCTAGGATTCCAGGTGTTTCCGTACTTGGGCGATTGGCTTCTTACCTCCACCACCAGGCATCAACTTCTTCAAGCGAGAGAGGCTACTCTGACACACTGCAGTCGGCTAGGCATTACAGTCAACTTCGAAAAGTCTGCCTTGTTGCCATCACAGCATATCGTTTTTATAGGGACAGAATTACACACATCAACCACCATTCTTTGTCTTCCACCAGAAAGGGTTTGTATTCTTCGCCACACATCCTGTCCTTTGGTATCAAAGAACAGAGCACCAGTTGCAGAGGTATTGAAAGTACTAGGATTAATGGCAGCAGCAATATTGGCAATCCTGTTAGCAAAGATGCATATGAGGATTCTTCAATGGCTCCTATTCATGCAATGGTCTTACCAAGAACTTCCAATGAATCACACAATCCTGATAACGAATTCTTGCAAGGAGGATCTTCAGTGGTGGTTGACGTCTCTTCATGTCACAATAGGACGTCCCTTCATGCTACCTCCTCCAGTTGCCACTGTGACCACAGATGCTTCCCTTAATGGGTGGGGGGGTGGGGGGGGCATTTTCAGGGAAAGACTGCCCAAGGCACATGGACAGATTTAGAATCACATCTGCTTATCAATGTCCTGGAGATGAGAGCAGTAGTACTAGCGTTGCAATACTTTCGGGACTCTCTTCCTCTAGGGACAAATGCAATACAGGCAGACAACATGTCAGTGGTCTGGTACCTGAACAAGCAAGGTGGGATCAAGTCTTACCCCCCTTTGCCGAGAAGCCCTCAGAGTATGGAAGTGGGCAGTGTCATCCCAGCGCTTTCTGTTAGCAACGCACATCCCGGGTAAATCCAATGTCATAGTGGACAAAACTGAGCAGGGCAATTTTATTGCTCCATGAATGGTCCCTCAAACAAGAGATTGCGGACAGGATTTTCGGCAAATGAGGCCAGCCTTCCTGCGACCTGTTTGCCAGTCATATCAACAACAAATGTAGAAGCTATTTTGCCCTGATTCCCTCGCCAGGTCAGTCCCCGAGTGATGCTCTTGTCCCAGATTTTTACAGAAAGCAAAGTTACTGGAATGGACAAATCATTCTTATAGCCCCTCATTGGCCTTGGCAGATTTGGTTTCAGTTTCTTAACATCATATTCTGGAAGATCCATGGATCCTGGACCCAGTTCCAGACTTATTGACACATCCGTCAGGGGATCTCCATCCTTCATTGCAGACACTGAAGCTAACCACTTGGCTGCTCCAATTCCCCGCATAGCCAGGCTTTATAATCTTTCCCATGACACTAGTCAAATTTTGTTGGCTTCCCATAAGCCTTCCACTAGAAGGTTGTATCATAGTAAGTGGAAGAGATTTTCTATTTGAGCTTCCTACCATAATATTGACCCTTATCAAGTACCATTGTCATCTGTTTTACAATTCTTGACAGACATTTTCAACAAAGGAGCAGCGGCTGCTATAGTGCGGGTACAACTAGCTGCTATATCTAATTTCCATCTAGGGATTGATGGATTGAATGTTATGGCTCATCAATTGTCTAAAGCTTTTCTAAAAGGTTCCTTTCACATGAGGCCTCCAGTGAAGACTCCTTATTTGAATTTTATGTTAACTCGCATCATTCTTCCTCCCTTTGAGCCTGCATCATCTTGTGAGCTAAAATTTATTTCGTGGAAAACTATCTTCCTAGTAGCCATCACTTCAGCCCACAGAGTGTCAGAGCTCCAAGCCCTATCCATCAAGCCTCCTTATATGGTCTTTCATGCTGACAGATTATCTCTTAGGACAAACCCATCCGTTTTGCCTAAAGTATGTTCAGAGATTAACATCAATCAAGTCATTGAGTTGCCCGTTTTCTTCCCTAATCACACCAACAAATTGGAATATATGTTGCACAAACTTGATGTACACAGACAACTTAGATTTTATCTAGACAGAACAAAAGAGATTAGGAAATCAGATCAGCTTTTTGTGTCTTTTTTCTGAGGCCAGGAAAGGTAAACCAGTTGCCAAAACAACTCTAAGTGGCTGTTGGATTGTATCACTTACACCTATTCTTGTCATAACATGCCCTTGTCTAGTAAGGTGAAGGCTCATTCAACTAGAGCAGTTTCTACCTCTTCAGCCTTTCAAGCCAAATTATCTCTAGACAACATCTGTGCTGCAGCCACATGGTCTAAACCTCACACTTTTGTAACTCATTACAAAGTGGATAAGGCCTCCAGGGACAGGGCTTCATTTGGTTCTGTGGTTCTGAAGAGTGTACTTCCATGAACCACCCTGGGTTATGGTGCTAGGGATGCTACCAATCAGTGAAGAATGAACGGCGAGATTGAACAACTTCACATAAAGAAGTTATGTACTCACCATAACGTTCCATGTGAGTTGTTCCATCTCGCCTTCATTCTCACGTCCCTCCCTCCTTCCCCCTCCTGGCTGGCAGTTGACCTGGAGGCTGTCTTCATCCTGGTTTCTCAATGTGTCTTCATTCCTAGGCAGAATAATTATAGTATCACTATATGGTACGCAGCAAACAAGATTTGAGGTAATTCCAGCAGTGCATTGTGGGATAAGGGGCTAGGTCTCGAGCTACTGGAAAACTTTGAGCTTGCTAGTCGGCCGTGTTGGAGCCGAGGATCGGCTCCGAACCCATCAGTGAAGAATGAATGCGAGATGGAACAACTCGCATGGAACATTATGGTGGGTACATAACTTATTTTTTCTGTATGTTCAGTGGAGTTAACTAGGTGTGGTGGGGATTTGAATCTTGCCAGTGTATTACTTGGGAGTAAGTAGTTAGACTTAAAGAAATTTCTAAAGGCACCTAGGGCGATAGAGATCTCTGGTTTCAGTTTTATTTTGAAGGAGACTGCTTTATGGTCAGACCGAACAAGTGATGAAGATATGCCGGGGATGGTGCAAGAAAAACCCATATTAGTAAGGACATGATCCAAGATGTTATTCTCCCTGGTAGGGACTCTGACAAATTCTCCTCTGGCATTTGTATTGACAAAGTTCAGGAATGTCTGTGCTTGTGCACCAGTGGTTGTGTAGGTTTCCCAGTCTGTTGTTGGATAGTTTAGATAGCTGGGAAAATGTCTAATTTTGACTGCTAAACTGTCACTGATCAAGAATGTTGCACACTGTATCTGTATTTGTTGAAATTAGTGCAAAACTGGTATTGTTACAGCTTATGCTTGTGTGTGTGTGTTGCAGTGCAAGAGCAACAAGTTGGCTATGATTTATTTCACTTTCTAATACAAACATCAGCATTGCCATTACTCTTGTGTGTGGGGACGGAGGGCATGGTTGCAGTTTACTTAACAAGCTGGCCATATTTTCTTTCACTTACCATCATAAACATAGACCTTGCACGTGATAAGAGGCTGTCTTTGGTGGTGTGTCAGGAAGAGTATGCAGGTGAAAGCAACTGTTTTTTGTCACTGTGGTGCCATGAGTGGCATTGCCAATTGCCTTTTCACATTGCTTTGCTCTGGTGGAATTCTTGGCTTTGTTTTTTTCTATGTGGAAGCTGCATTCCTTTCCTGTCTGTATGTGCATCTAGCCATGTGCTCTGGTTAACCCCAGGACCTCAATAACATGCAGCAGGTGAAGTGGCAGATGAACACTCAATGTATGTGTGTGCAAAAAATAATCACTGATTTTTTTATCTGTACACACACAATGCCCAAGTACATAACTCTCTTCTAGTAGCAGTAAAACATGCAGTTGACTAGTAATTATATTTCAAAATAAACCATAAAATACATTGCAGATCATTCACAAGTTTACAGCTTCTAGGAAACTGGTGGCCCCCACACCGTAGACTGTATAAATGGATTCTGATATGGAATTAGTAGTGGCTTCTGCTCTCAGTTGCACCCTTTCTACAAATTAGCCTTGCTCAGAGGTGTTTATAGAAGGTTGCTTTAGGATATGGTGGAGGCTAGGGATGGTATGGTCATAACTTTAATTTTCATCACAATTACACCATAGGGAGTGGATAGGAAGTCATTATAGCTTGTGTTGGGGCAGGAGAGACTGTGTTTTTACTTGTTTTTTTTTTTTTTTTAAACTTTACCCACAGACCTCCGCTATAGCTTGGTTAGAGGCAGTGTACTGTTTAGGGGAAACAAAGCAAACTGCACCACTGTAATCCCTTTTTTCATTTTCCTCAAAATCATGTATCAGGCACACATACATGTGGCTTTATTTGGGAAATGCAGGTGAGGAGGCATGCTGTGTTCAAATGATTGTGGACATCTGAATTCTGTTTTCATCCCAATCTAACACCTGAATTGTATACAGGCAGTGACTATCTTTTTTTTGGGGGGGGGGGGGCAGGCAGTATTCCCAGACAGGGTCTGTGTAACCTCACAACAATTACCTTGTTAGTTTATTTTGAACTACTAGTTTGTCTGCTTTGAACATTAAGACTTGGAGACGACCTATGAGTTTCTTAAAATAATAAAAAGACTGAAATTCTTTTCTTCCTTGTGATTTTTGTTCAGATCACCACTGGATTAAAAAGCTGGGAAAATTCTCTCAAATGCATCCCTGAGCAACTATAACCCTGTGGCTTCTGGAGGCCCTGGCTAAATTTAGTTATTTTCTAAATGATTATTACTGTGCTGTCTTGTTCAGGAAAGGTGTGGTGAAAAGATGCAAGAAAAAGTAAAACTGAACAGCAGCACTGGATTTCTTTAATTATAATTTCTGTTCAAGCCATCAATGATAAAATGCACCACATATATAATAAAGTCATGACTTCTTGAACACGGTGAAGAGATAAGGCGAAAATCTGAGAAAAGGAAGAAAAAAGTAATGTACATGGTGTGGGGAGCTTGGGATGGCGGACAATATGTTTCCCATAAACATATATATATATATATATATATATATATATATATATATATATATATATATATAAAAACAACATAAATACATATTCAATAATAACATTTATATAGTTATACTATTTATGGCTTCATATGTGTCATGAAAATAAGGATGGGAATTTTTGCAAAGTTGATATTTTATTTTTATTTTAAAGTTTTATATACCTTTAAGCTCTTTATTAGTTAAGTGATGCATAGTATAAATATGGGTGTGTTGTCAGTTCTTGTATACACATGAAGAAGCCAGTTGGTGAAACACTTGTGTGTGTTTTAAGAATAAAGCTTTTTGGAAGAGACCTGCAGCCTGCCTCTGTTCATCTGCATCGTTGGTATTAACTAAAAGGCTGTTTAGGAGGGGTAGCAGTGACAGGGTAATAGACTGGAAGTGTCCAGGAAGGCTCCCAACATGACATTTGTTGGGGCCCCAAAATGCTAACAGCGGCCCTGTTCTGATCTGAGGCCAGCTATATACCATAGACTTTAGCCCATTGAGCTCCGCCTCCTCTACCCTTAATCTCTCGCTCCTTAGAACTACCTCAGATATTGTTTGCGTCATTCCTGGTTTAACTTGTTTTTTTTTTTTAGATCCTCTACCCTTTTATTGATTAGGTGTGTTGTTGCTAGTGAGTGTAGTGTATTGTAGTTTAGACTAGATTAGGATAGATTTTTAATGCACACCACCAGTGTGTATATTGTTAGGGGCAGCCCATCTGGATCCCCCTTGCTCCATGTGTGTGTGTGTTTCAGCACTTTTGCCATTATTGAGAGGTGGGCCAAGCTGTTCCATAAAGGACAACTTCCAATGGGTGTTTCACCTTTGGCTCCTCCAGCAAGGGGGAGAAGTCTGATTGGGATCATGAGCTCATTAGCTCTAAGAACCCTAAACAGCTAAGGAAGACAAAAACATTTGGCTCCCCCCTCCTTTATCTGGTCTTTTTTCTCCTTTACACTGGTCTCCTCTCTCTCTCTCTCTGGCTGGATGGCTCATAGGCCTTTCTGAGCCAGTTGCCTTTTCCCCCTTAATGGCTAGATCTGGCATCTTGGCCAGTTTGGGCTCTAACCCCCCATCTTAGTTTTTTTGACTCCACTCATGTTGGAGCTGAGTAGGTCCAGTATACGAAATATTAAGGCAGGAGTGTCTGTGTCATGTTCAGTCCCTGTTTCAGGGTCATCCCTTCCACTTGGGGCCTCTGATCTGAATAGCTGTAATCCTAAATTGGCATCGGGGCAGGCTGAAACGGCTGCTGGTAATGGTGCACATTGGGGGTCTTTGGATCCTAGGTCTGCCAGCTCCAGGAGGCCTGCTTCGGCTTCTGCCTTCAGTGTTTTGCTGTGGATGTTCTCCCACCAGGAGGAGGAGTGAATGAGGTACAGCTGTCACCCCCCCCCCCAATGTCCGCACTTCTGGACATGTTTCAGCATGTTCTCAGACAGCTCACCACAGGGGGTCTCCAGTCTTCCCTTCCTTTAGGCCTCCCCGAATTCTTCCATTTCACTCCAGACTCTCCAGAGTGGAAAATTTAAGGCAAGGCATAGTGCAAGAGGAAGGACCTGGACTGTCTTGAAGAGTCCTTCCAGATGATACTGACCTCAAGGAAGAAGAGGGGTCTCCAAAATCCACCTATGAGGACTTCTTTGGAGGTCATTTGCAGCTGCTTTTCCATTGTGGGGGCTGAACTGTCAAAGCCTTGTATCTGGAGGAGTCTGTATTTTGGGAGGCTTTTGGGGTCAGCCTGTCCACATCCTGAGTGGGTCCCCCTCTGGATGCCCTTATTTAGCAGGTGTCCTGAAGGGTGTGGAAAAAGCCTGATATGGTGGAATTGATCCCTAAGAACCCAGACAGGGTTGATGCCTTACCCAAGGACCGGCATCACTAGAGTAAGGGTTTGGCTGAGGATGTAGTTGTGGTGGTGGTGGCAGCCACTAAAAAGGATATTTCAGAAGAGAGTTCCTTGGTTCATCTCCCAAATAGGGCATCTCTGACATTGAACTGATTGGGGGAGTGATCCTACATTTTGGCCACCTTTGGACTGAGGCTGTTTAACTATCTCGTACACTTAACCAGACTTCAGCCTGATATTGGGTTGGAAGTGTCTATAGTAATTAAGGCTCATCATTCTCCAGAGTCTCAGAAGACTTTGTAGGCTCAGATGTCCACTTTTGCAGTCTACTGTCTAAGTTTGGTAATGGCACATCCTGAGACACTGGAGCAGGCATTACTATGCATTGCAATGCTTAGATGAGACTGTGTAATTTTGCAAACATCTTGAAGGCATACTTTATTAATGCCCCTGTGACAGATCTTTTCATTTTTGGGCCCAAGGTTAAGGTCGCTTGACTAGGAGTGAGCAGAATGGGAATATTCTGTCTGCCGTGGGAGTGAGTTTTGTTACCTCTTAGTAAACCTTCTTTCAGGACCAGAAGGAGAGAAAGCCTCTAATCTGATGTCTTTTTCATCTGTTGCTCAATTCATGCGTGTTGGATTTGATGGCTGATCCATTCTCTGCCACTTTGTTATACCTTAAGCTCTGTAGCTTGAGCTTCTCCCCTTACACATAATTCCCTTCTCAGTTACCTCAGATTTGTTTTGCCGCTTCAGTGTTTGGAAGTGGTCACTGTTAGGACAAGCAGGTTATACAGGATAAGTACTTTTTTGACTATATATTGTCACTGTTTTCTCTTTTTAATTCCTCCTCAGTTTAAAGGGGGGAAAAAGATTTATTCTTTCCTTTTCTAAGGATTTTTTAATCCTCCTCCTTTCTTGTTGGTGTAACTTTGGGCCTTGAGCCCTTCCTCCATTCTTTTTGCTACCTAATTGGTAGTACCTCTGTTACCATTGTTGGAATTCATTGATTAATGTCTCTGTTTTTAAATCTTTACCTTTGTAGGTACCAAATTTACCATTGCCTGATGTCCTTCAAGGATGCATCTGCAGTCATCACATATGGGTTGTCCTGCCTCAGGCAGCCCTTCGGTCAGCCGGATTCCAAAGTCTGGGTCCGGCGTCGGCTGATGTCACCCTTTCCCCGACGTCACAACGCCTGGGGTATAAAAGCGTCAGCTGACACCATCTTCCCCAGTCTTTCTTGCCGCGTGGTGCCCGAAGCAGAAGCAGTTCGCAAGTGCCGGTCGGCCAGCTCCTGTAATTTCGCTATCCGAAGACTTCAAAAGCTAAGTACCCCGCTGGGGACTCTTTCTTGCCTCAGCCGATGTCAGAAAAAGTTAATAATTGTTTAACTTGTGGGAAACAAATACCTCATAAGGATTCCCACTCTTATTGTCTCCCTTGCTTAGGCCCAGACCACGACGTCTCGGCCTGCTCTGCCTGCGCTTCCTTCAACCGACGCACTCTTAGACGTCGGTCGGAGTTCGCAGAAGAGTTTTTTGGGGATAGTTTTGCTCACAAAATGCCGTCGGAAACCCCGACTTCACATTTAATTAAGAAATGGAAAGACAAGGACCGACACACGCGGGCCGCGGTTTTGGCTGAAACCGCGGCTAGGCCTACCGCGAGTGTCTCGGTCTCTGCTGATACAGAGTCCTTGGTACTTCCGAACCCTGAAATAATACAACCGACAGCCTCGGTCCCAGAGGCTCCTACCGAGTCGGTTACTGAATTGCCTTCCGAAACTGGTGTATTGGAATCTACCGACACCATACCTTTAGATACAGCTACACCAGCACGTGGTGCAGCCAGGCCTCCTGCATCCATGTCTAATAAGGCCTTCACCAGGGCTAAAGCTGCAAAGCACACTAAAGCCATGCCTCCCAGAGTTATTCCTCAGGGACCTTCTTCTAGTTCACATATTTTAACTTTAGCAGAGGACCTAATCTCCTTAATTAGGGGCTCTCAGCCTCATCCGGACAGGGGCTCCCAACCCCCTCTAGACAAAAGGCCCAGGATGGATCCCCCTGATCCCCTTTCTTCAGAGGAGGCCTCTGTTGGCTCGGATCACTCAGATTACCAGGAGGAGGCTTATTCGGCCTACGAGGATTCGGATGCAGAGGAATCTATTCCCTCAACCTCCCCTCCTGAAGAGCTTTCCTTTGGGGAGACCCTTCACACTATGAGAGAGCATTTCAAATGGCAGGGCCAGGAATATTCTGATTCCAGGAAAAGACTAAGAACTTTTCTTCATTTACCTCAGCATAGACCTTTGGCTATTCCTCCTGTTTTAAATGTGATTGATGATGTATATTCTGACTCTAGTATGACCCCTGATACTCTGCCTCCGGCCCCTGTTAAGCCTGATAGGTATTACAAGGTCCCGGACACACACAATTTTCTTTATAAGGGCCACTCTGCTGACCCTGAAACTATTTCACAGGGCCCTAAAGGGGTTGCAGCTGTTACTACTAACAACCCACTCCCCTCTGCAAAGGAGTCCAGGGCATTAGAGAGATGGGGTAAAAAAGTGTGTACTTCTGCCACTCTTGTTATGAGGGCATTAAATTGTCAATTTCACATGATACAGTATCAAGAGTATTTGTTAGAAGAAATGCATAAGAAATTTTCTTCTGAACCCCTGGACCGTAAATCCCTTCAGGATCTGGTACATAATTCCCAGCAGGTTAGCAACCATTTCTTGCAGTGTGGTTATGATGCATTGGAAGCTTCATGTAGGTCAGCAATGACAGGTGTTGTCATATGCAGGCATGCTTGGCTAAAGGAACAATCTCTGCCAGAACATGTTAAAGCTAAGCTTTTGGATGCTCCACTGGAAAAGCAAAAGTTATTTGGTTCCACTGCTCAAGACATCCTAAAGAAATTTGAGGAAAAGGCAAAATCTGTACAAACGGTTAAGGATTTTCTTCAAGTCCAACCGCCTAGATTCAGTAGAAACTGGCCTTCCAAGAATTGGTCTTTTCCGGACACAGAAAGATTTCAGAGGGGCAGAAACAGGCGTGCCAGAGGTAGAGGCCAAGCTAGGGGCTCCTACAGAGGCCGTCAATGGCAACCTCCAATCCAGACAGGCAGTTCAGGATCTGCAACTGCTGCACAAGGACAAACTCAATGACTCTGCTTTGACTCCGCCAACCAGGGCTCAATTAGAAGCACCTTTGGGCGGAAAGCTTTCTTTATTCTCAAAAAATTGGCACAACATTACAAGAGACAAATGGACACTCCAAATAATAGACAACGGATACAGGTTCCATTTCCACACATTGCCAAAAAGAAAAGGCATACCAGGTCTGCCACCAAATCAAAGGACAGAGGCTTTGAAACAAATCTCAAACTTACTCCAAATGAAAGCCATAGAAAAAGTTCCTATTTCAGAACAAGGCTAAGGATTTTACTCCAGACTATTCCTTGTTCCAAGAAAAGAGCATCAATGGAGGCCTATTCTCGACTTGTCCGTACTGAATACTTATCTCATTGTGCCAAAATTCAAAATGCTGACTCTACAGCAACTCCTTCCCATGCTGGGCAAGGGGTCTTGGCTGGTTACTCTAGACCTCGGAGGCATACCTGCATGTCCCTATCAGACAAAGTTGCAGAAGATACCTCAGATTTCTTGCAGGGTCAGAGCATTATCAATTCTCAGCATTACCCTTTGGCTTATCTACTGCGCCCAGAGTATTCACGAAATGCCTGGCATCAGTAATAGCATACTGCAGACTCCAGGGGATTCAAATCTACCCACATCTGGACGACTGCCTTATACAAGCGGACAACCAACAAACACTGATAAAGGGCTTAAATTATACTATCAATCTTCTACAGGCCTTGGGATATACAGTCAACATGCACAAATCAAGACTTGTTCCATCCCAAAGAATAACCTTTCTGGGTGCGGATCTAGATACAACCACCCAAATGGCTCATCTCACAGAAGAAAAACAAAGGCAACTACCGGATTACTTCAAGAATCTGACAAGACAAACTCAGCTGACTGCAAGGAAAATCCTGCAGGCCCTGGGGTACATGGCATCCTGTATTCTTCTGATTCCACAAGCAAGGCTACATATGAGAAAGCTACAGTGGTACCTAAGGAGTTTATGGACCCAGCACAGTCACAGTTTGGAAACTTTAATCCCACTCATTCCATGCCTTCACAAGGAATTTCTGTAGTGGGCTCAGGCCAGCCAGTCCAACAGAGGGCTGCCTTTCACAAAGCCAAAAACCTCCCAAACTATTACAACAGACGCTTCAGACCTAGGTTGGGGAGCACACATGGAGGGCAGAGGTATCCAAGGACAGTGGTCACGAAAGGAGCTATGCATGCACATAAATCAAAAAGAAATGCTAGCAGTGATACACGCAATCGAGGCCTTCAAACGTTTTCTGCACCCATTCTTACCCTCTGTGCAGACTGGCTATGAATCTATGGGATCTTTCCTTGAAACTCAATATACAGCTACAAGCTCAGTTTGTGCCAGGGGAAGGACAATACACTGGCGGACAACTTAAGCAGAAATATCATAGATGCACACGAATGGATGCTGCACCCAGACATTTTCCAACAGATAATACAATCTTGGGGGAGTCCGGACATAGATCTATTTGCATCCCCCCACAATCATCAACTAAAGAAATTCTGCTCAAGGACATACCACCCACAAGTGTGGAAAGTGGACGCCCTCTCTTTCAGCTGGAGAAATCTGACAGTCTAAGCATTTCCTCCTATTCCATTAATGGCCAAGGTGTTGCTGAAGATCAGGGCGGAGCAGCCAAAAGTGATCCTGATAGCTCCGGACTGGCCAAGACAGCACTGGTACCCACTGCTAAGGAGCCTGTCACGTACGAAGCCATGGCCCCTATCTCTATGGCCACTTCTACTGACACAGCACAGATACAAAACTCTTCACTCCAACCTGAAAACATTGCAACTAACAGCTTGGAGAATACCTTGACTCCTCCTCAGGATAAGCTATCCCAGAGAGTAAGAGTAAAGAATATTATTTTGGAAGCTCGCCGCCCTTCCACAAGGAAGACATACTCAGCAAAATGGAAAATATTTCTCATCTGGAACACCACAAAGGGCCTAGATGCGACAATGATGAACATGGCACATATCCTGGAATATTTGGCAGAAATGTTCCACAATGGACTGTCTTACTCTTCTATTAAGATTCATGCCTCAGCAATTTCAGCTGAGTACAACACTGATCCCCCTGTCTTTTCTCATCCTCTCCTAAGACAGTTTCTAAGAGGAGCCACCAAAACCAGGAGCCCTCGCCCCTTTGTTTTTCTCCCTGCCATTGCCATTTACTTTCATTCGCCTGCTATTTCCACTTCCAATTTAACTGTAATTTTGAAAATACTAAAAATTGAACTTTTAAAAAAATTCAATAATTTCAAAGTGAGTGCAAGGTGCCATATCCAAGCATTTTTTTGTACAATGCATTAATATTGTCTTTTTACACATACATTTAAAATTCCGCTTCTTCCGCCTTTAAATTTTAGCATTGTACACACATGTGGCTAAATATACCACTTTAGTGGAGTTACAATTGCCCACGCTTAGCCTTACCAAACGTATAAATTGTTAGCCTGCCTAATGTTTTGGCCTTTTTAATGTGCCCTGCAGCGATTACAGAGGAACTACATTTAGTGGCCTGTGTGAAAGTGTAGTACTATTCTATGTACTATCATATTTTCTATAATTCTCTTTAAAAAATAGCCTGTGTTTTGTACACCTTTTTTGGCACGATCCAACTATGCCTTCATTACAATGTCCTGTTGTTTTCATTTAACCAACAAGGATACAAGTATTAATACCATATTTTTCCAACAGCCTACGCAAAAATATTCAGGACTCAGCTGGAGATAGGATTGGCTTATGCATATGATGGTCTGGTCTGGAACATATAACTACACATCCAAGGGAATTTTTAAAACAAATCAAAGGTGTGTGGCCATGTCTTTCATGTGTCTGATATATTCGCAACCTGGTTATGGTCGAGTGGGAGGAAGAGATCTATTTTGTGAAGAATCAGCCACAAGTTGGATGAATTTGCGGCTTTCAACACACTTCTCTACTTTTTTGAAATCACACCCACAGTATTAGTAGTAGCGATATCTTTTTTTGGACCATTGGATTGGATTGGGGTCCAGTGGGTTCACATCTACCATACCGTGAAACCCCACTTTTTCCAATGATTATTTATTTCTCTAGTGTCAATCCACCCCACATTTACATGCAATGCCTGCTGCCTGCTTATTCGCAAAAAAAAAATTTAAAATTTAAGAGCGTGTATGAACATTTTTATCAATTAGAAAAAAAGACAATAAATGGCAAATATTAGAAGCTACTTAGGCTCCTGGGGATTAAATGATTCAATTAGTATAAAACCTTTTTAGTGACCTTGTATTATTTCATATTTTTTATGATATTTAATGTTTAAATGATACATGTGACTTTCTTTTAAATGCATTTTTTAAGCAGTACACCTTTAAATGTTTGTTTTCTGTGAAAAGCGCTAAACCAAGTGTAATAAATAGTTTTTCCTGTGTACGAGGTTTGCTTAGTTGAAAGCTAAACCAAGTGTAATAAAATAGTTTTCTGTGTAACGAGGTTTGCTGATTTTCTTAGTTCTAGTTTCTAAGAGGGATCAAAAACATCAAACCTCCTAGGAAACCACCTCTACCTGCTTGGGACCTTAACTACGTGTTGGAAAAACTAACACTGCCTCCATTTGAACCAGCAGCATCTGTAGATCTACAGTACCTCTCATGGAAGACTGCTTTTCATCTGGCAATAACCTCAGCAAGAAGAGTTTCGGAATTGCAGGCCCTGATGGCAGTTCAGCCATTTATTATTTTCCATCAGGATAGAGTTTCATTAAGAACTAATCCTACTTTTATGTCTAAGGTGGTATCCAGGGTTTCATTGAATCAAGCCATTCACTTGCCTACCTTCTTCCCAAATCCACAAAACAAAGGGGAGAAACTGCTGCACACCCTGGACATTCACAGACAGTTGCGCTACTACTTGGACAGAACTAAAGGTTTCAGGAAAACTGACCAGCTGCTGGTAGCATATGCTGCTGGTACTCTAGGAAAAGCAATTTCCAAACAGACAGTTTCAAAATGGATAGGAAATTGCATCCGCTTTTGTTACTCATTTCATGGAAAGACTGTACCAGCTAACATTAGACCTCATTCTACGAGAGCCACAGCCACCTCCACAGCCTTCTTAAGAGGGTGGCTACAAAGACATTTTAGAAGCTGCCACATGGAGCTCCGTGCATACATTTGCCAAGCATTACAATTTACCTCTATATTCCAGATCCAGAGCAGGCTTTGCTACGGCTGTCCTGCAGGATATTTTAGCTACACCATCCTTTTCCTAGTACCTCCACCCCCAGATTGGCTATGGTATTCTACCCATATGTGATGACTGCAGATGCATCCTTGAAGGACATAGTACAGTTTTGTACCTACCATAAATGTAGATGTCCGATAGGTATGCATCTGCAGTCAGGTTTACTCCCTCCTTCCTCTGTGGTACTCCTAGAGTGCTTACCTCTCTATTAGCTAGCTGGGGGATCTATTATGGTGTATTTGTTTTATACATACATATATATATATATATATATATATATATATATATATATATATATATATATATATATTTTTTTTTTTTTTTTTTTTGCAAATGTTTGGATTTTTTATTACTTTTTTTCCAAATTTAGCCTTCCTAGAGGGCACCTGGCATCTGGGGCAAGAAAAACTGAGGAAGATGGCGTCGGCTGACGCTTTTATACCCCAGGCGTTGTGACGGGAAAAGGGCGACATCAGCCGACGCCGGTCCCAGACTTTGGAATCCGGCCGACCGAAGGGCTGCCTGAGGCAGGACAACCCATATGTGATGACTGCAGATGCATACCTTTCGGACATCTACATTTATGGTAGGTACAAAACTGTACTTTTTTTTTCCCTTAACCAATTGTTGTCTTCTTGTGGTTGCATGGTTCCCTATGTCAGAAAAAACAACTGGATTTAAGAAGTGCTCCTTGTGCAGACACAAAATTCCAAGCTTAGATGATCTCTGAGTGCATAAACTGCCCCGGGAGTAGGACATTTGAATACTAAGTATGATATTTGCGCTAGTGTTAACCAAAGGGCTCCTGCGGAAAGGAAGAATAAGTTGATTTTTAAATGGTTTACTTTATCTTCTGCCTCTGGAGCTCCATCCTCTTCAAAAAAATTTTCAGGAGAGAGAGGACAAAAGCAAAGAATCAAGGATGTGTTCCTCTGATTGCGATCCTTCATATTCTTTGAGCTTGGCCCTGCCTGTGAAAGTTTATAAAACCTCTGATCCGTCAGCTTCTTCGGGTTGAGCCCTGGCAAAATTAAAATCCTCTGATACGACTACACTCTTGGATCTGACCCAGGCAAAATCAGTCACCTCCACTTCCAAGTTTTCTTCAAAGCCAGTAACTTCAAGGCTGCATTCCCTTTTCGTACAGGATACTCGTCTAAGGGTATCCCGTCCACTTTCAAGCACCTGCTCCCTCAGATAATCTAGGGCCCTTACTGAAACAGATGCAGGCAAGATGATGAGCCAGGTTCTCCGAACTCAGGTTCAGTTGGGTTTTATTTTGGCTCCTTTTACCAACAGATCCATGAGCTTACCTCCTAAACCCCAACCTTTGATCTCTACTCTGATCTATCCTGTGGGTTCGGAGATTTTGGACCAGAGACTTCTGAGCTGGTCTGTCTGATACAAATGCCTGGCCCTTTACAACTCAGACACCTTTTCTGACCCAGACAGCATCAAGTCTGTTGGACCTGGAGGAATCTGGGAGCTCTAGCATGGCCACTGGATCCAGGGGGTTGGGTTCAGCTCTAATGTTCTCTGAATCATGGCACTAGACAGCTTGGTTCCAACCCCGGCATTGAGGCTGGAGCCTTGGGGGAATGGGTTCCATCTGACACAAGTGTTTATGGATTCTGTCCAGTCAAGACTTGGTTCTCCATGGCTTCAGCCTTTGATAAAGTGGAGAGAGCTTTTTCCATCTCAGTGAAAAAGACATCCTTGCCCCCTCAAGTCCACCTCACTCTATGGTAGATATGCTGGGTCTTTTCATCTTGTCCCAGCGGGACAGACGTTCTGGTCAAGCCTGGTGTCTGCCCTCATTCAGGACTCTGTTGGCACTTTTGAGTTCTCTCTAAAGCCTCCCACTGAACATCCCTGTTGGAAGCGTGTGTATTAGAGGAGATACTCAGACTCTCCGCAAGAGTCGTTAAATGAAGACACTGACTTTGAAGGGGAAGAGTCCCCTAGATCACCCCTTGAGGATGTTTCTTTTGGTGAAATACTTTAACTTTTGAGACATAAAGGTGGTTGGTCTTCTGATCCCTCTTCCCAAGAGGAGTCAGTGTTTCTCGAGTCTTTGAGCCATCTGTGCTATGGCTTTTGTAGCCCCCCCCGGTAGGTGTGATGATAGACCGTATCTTCCACCAGGCTTTGAAGGAAATGGATGTCATTGAGCCTATTTCAAAGCATCTAGACAAATACCTTTTTGCACTCTACTTGGTTTTCTGTTCTAATCCTTCTATCAAGGGGAGAATATTTTCCATTGTACAGATGTTTTCATGCAATGCAGCATGTTTATGTAAACAAAGCCATATGTAAGGATAATAGTTTTCCTTAGCTGAAACCAAGATTAGTAAAGGAATGCTTAAGTTTGCCCTTTTTGTCTGGTGGTTAAACTGTTAATTCAGAGTGAATATGGCAATCCCCTTTCATCTGCTTCTAAGGCCTATTCAACCAGAGAGGTAACCACCTCAGTGATGATCTTTAACAGCTGTTTAGACACTAACTCTGCAGCAAGTATTTGGTCTACTCTCCATGCCTTTGCAAGATATTGTAAGCTGAATGTTACTTTCGGGCCTAGGTATTTGTTTCAGGATACCATTATTTGTGGGATATCCCCAGGAGGATTGGCTTTGGATTTGTCATGCTGTTAGGGAGGACTAACCTTTTCTTTTGAAACGCACAGATTATATACTTAAACTGACAGTAGGTCTTTAACAAGGTTTATCCTCTATAACATTCTGTTCTCCCACCTTTCCTGTCTCTCTTCTGGAATTTCCTTTCTTCATTTGGTCATGCTTCAGTTCTCTTGACCTCTTAGGTTTTACGACAGAAGAAATGGAGAAGACCGGTGCCTACAGTGCACAATGGAAGAGGGGTAGGTTTCAAGCAACCATGGAAAGTTGTCTGCTGAATGATCCTGAAGCACTTGGCATCATTCAGACTGTTACTGAAGACAGACCTCTTCCTTGCAGATCTACTGTTATGGCATGTGTATAACTTTCATTTTTATTCTTTCAGACTTTGTAAACCAGATACTCATTTTGTGTTATTGTAGAATTAAGTATTCTTCTGTACTTCAGTTTCTAGGGTCAGATGAGGTTTCAAGCACTCAAGAAGAATGTAATCGACAAGAAGCTGCTGTGAAAACACTACAGGACAGATTTCCTAATTTGGCTGAGGAGGTGTGTTTCTTGTTTTATAGCATTCTGTTGTACATTTTGTGACCAATACCAGTTGTTATTGTCTGGGACTTTCAAGCATTATGGCACATGGCAGGTTCATAGTTGAGTAATCCTCTCAGTGATGTCTTGTTTTGCTGATGTTCTTCATGTTTTACTGTTGCAGTCATTACATTTGGGTAATCTGCTGGAAGGTTGCCCTCAGTCAGCCTGATTAACAAAGTCTTCGGTCTTGCGTCGGTTGCTGTCCCTTCTTCCATGATGTCAGGTCGTCCGGTATAAAACATGCAGGCAACGCCATTACATCCGTCTTTCTTACTGTGTGGTGCCCGAAGCAGAAGCAGTTCGCAAGTGCCGGTTGGCCGACTCCTGAAATTTTCGTTTTTGAGTTTCAGAACCGAAGTCTTCAACTAAAAGCCAAGTACCCTGTTGGGGAAACTTTTTCTTGCTCCTTACTGATGTCAGTAAAAGTTAATAATTGCATTGCTTGTGAGAAGCAAATACCTCATAAGGATTTTAATTTGTACTGTATTCCTTGCCTAGGCCCTGACCACGACGTGCCTTGCTGTCGGTTTTGTGCTAAATTTAATCAACGCACGATTAAACGTCGGTATATTTTTGCTTCTAAATATTGTGGCTCAAGATATAACTATCCAGAAAATTCATTGGTTAGCAATCCGACCACTGGAATACCTAAAAAAACGCAAAGAAAGAGACAGACCGTCGAGGTCCAAAACCGACGACGCTTCTTCTAAGCCAGTCGCCGGTTCGCCGGTACTCAGTGAGGTGCTATCGCAGCCCCTGATACCCGCTACTTCTGATTCGCAGGCCTCTACTGAGACCCATTTGAGAGTCCGGTATGCCACGAGATGCTTCAATTATGGAACCCGCGGATGTCTCTACCTTAGATGGGTCTGGAGCCACTTTGCAGGCACCGGCTTCTTGAGGGTGTTTTCAGGCCTACAGATTTGTATATTAGACCGATGCCATCTTAAAAACTAAGGCCATAATCTAAATCTATGTCTAAAAATCCGACGCCTGGGCCACATGTGCAGGCCTCTATGCTTAAAAAACAAATGATCAAAATGGCTGAAGATTTAATTACTCTGATCAGGGGTAGCCAATCCCCTCCTTCTAAGAGGCCTAGGCAAGACATTGATTATGAATCTTCTGAACAGGATTCTATTTCTTCTGACTCTTCTAATGAACAGGATTTGTCTATTCCTGCTTATGAGGACTCTGCAGAGGATTCCATTCCTTATGCCTCTCCCCCAGAGGATATTTCTTTTGGGGAAACTTTACATGCCTTAAGGGAACATTTCCACTGGGAAAGTCAGGATTTCTCTGATTCTAAGAAGAGACTTAGGGATTTTCTTCTACTTTCTCAGCATAGGCCTTTGGCAGTACCTCCTGTTCTAGACATTGTTGATGAGGATTTTTCAGAATATAGTATGACTCCTGATTCTCTGCCTCCGGCTCCTTGTAAGCCAGACAGATACTACAGGGTTCCTGACTCCCACAAATTCCTTTTCAAAAACCCTATTGCTGATCCTGAAACCATTTCTCAGGGTCCCAAGGGCATTAAGGCCTCTACTACCAAAAATCCTACCCCTTCTGATAGCGATTCCAGGGCGCTGGATAGATGGGGTAAGAAAGTTTACACATCTGCAACCTTGGCAATCAGGGCTTTAAACTGTCAATTTCATATGCTTAAATATTAACAGCATATAATGGGACTACTTAATCAGAAAATGATGTTAATCTCTGACTGTGTGGAAAATAAAGAATTGCAGGGTTTCTTGCATTCAACTGAACAAGTTGGAAAACATATTTTGCAATGTGGTTTTGATTCCTTGGAGGCCTCTTGCAGGGTTGCTGTAACTAGATCTGTGCTAAGAAGACATGCTTGGCTCAAAGAGCAAACTCTGCCTGACCATGTTAAAGCAAAATTGTTGGATGCTCCTTTACAACGGGACCGTCTTTTTGGTAATAAGGCTGAAGAAGTGTTAAAGATGGAAGGTAAAGCTAAATCTATGCAAACTGTAAAAGCGCAACCTCCAAGATTTAGTAGGCACTGGCCTACTAAGAACTGGTCCTTTCCAGTCCCCTCTAGATCCACTCAAGTCAAATCAAGACATTCCAAAGGCTCCAGGTTTCAGTCACAAGGAACTTTTAGAACAAAACAATGGAGTGCCTCCACCTCCAAATCTGGAAGCAACAAGGCACCTCCCTATGGTAAACAGTCTCAGTTACTTCCCTCTACAATCAGCAAGCCCTTAACTCTTAGCCGTCCCTTTGGGGGGAAAACTAGCACTTCATGCAAGAAACTGTCATCTTATTACCCAGGACAAATGAGTTTTAAATATAGTATCCCAGGGATACAGATTTCACTTCCACACATTGCCAATCCCAAATGGATGGCCAGATCTGCCACAAAATCAGTGGGCAGATGCCCAGAAACAAGTTCTGTCCCTCATGAACATGGGGGCTATTCAACCAGTACCAAAAGAGGAAAAGGGACAAGGTTTCTCTTCCAGATTTTTCCTGGTACCCAGAAAAGACAAATCATGGCGTCCAATTCTGGACTTATCCACTCTAAACACATTTCTGGACATTCCAAAATTCAAGATGCTGACTCTTCAACAGTTACTACCTATGATGCTTGGTTGGTAACTCTAGACTTAAGAGGCTTACCTGCATATCCTAATCAGGGAATCTTGCAGAAGATACCTCCTGCTTCAAAGCAGGCTATTTGCATTACCAGTTCTCTGCAATGACCTTTGGCTTATCTACTGCACCCAGGGTCTTCACAAAGTGCCTGGCACCAGTAATTGCATTTTGCAGGCAAAGAAAGATTCATATATATCCATACGTGGACGATTGCCTAATTCAAGCAGAAAACAAGGACATTCTTCTAAAGCATCCGGTACCCTCTCAAGAATTACATTCCTGGGTGCAAGCTTGAATACAACTGCTCAGATGACTTACCTTCTGCCAGAAAAGCAAAATCAATTGATGACTTACTTCAAACAGGTGGCCACAAAAACCCAGCTATCTGCAAGACAAATTCTGCAGGCCTTTGGGTTCATGGCCTCCTGCATTCTTCTAATTCGATATGCAAGACTGCATATGAGAAAACTTCAGTGGTACTTAAAAAGTTTATGGAGTCAACATTGTCACAGCTTGGAAACAATGATTCCTATTTTACCTTGCCTGCAACTAGAGTTCCTATGGTGGGCAGGGGCCTGCCACCAAACAAGGGACTGTCATTCACTCCACCTCCTGCCGCCCAAACCCTAACAGACACATCAGACTATGCTTGGGGGGGGGGGGGGCGGCTCATCTGGCAGGGAAGTTCATTCAGGGCAAATGGAGCCCAAACCAAATGCACCTCATATCAATCAGAAAGAGATGCTAGCTGTACAGAATGCTCTGACAGCTTTCAAGGACTACCTTCATCCAAGACAACTAACAGACAACACCACAGTTATGTGGTACATAAACAAGCAGGGGGATACACATTCCTACCCCTTTTGCAGACTAACCATGGCATTGTGGAACACGGCCTTGACCTATCCGTTACAAGTACAAGCTCAATTCCTGCCAGGAAAGCTAAATACTCTGGCAGACGAACTAAGCAGAAATCTTATGGACCCACACGAATGGAAATTGGAACCACAAGTTTTCAGCATGTTGACACGCAAATGGGGGAACCCAGACACAGATCTTTTTGCCTCACCCCAGAACTATCAGTTGGTCAAATTCTGCACAAGAATTCATCACAAAAAGCTTGGAAAATGGATGCTCTATCATTCAGCTGGAAAAACCTATCAGTCTATGGTTTTCCCTCTCTGCCTCTGCTCTCCCAAGTTCTACTAAAAGTCAAACAGGACAAACCAGAAATGATTCTGATTGCTCCAGACTGGCCTCGCCAACACTGGTACCCACTCCTGTGCAATGTGTCACACCTTCCTCCGTGGCACCTGCCTCCGACACCTTACCTACTCTCTCAGCAGAACTACCAAATTCTGCACACAGCTCCAAACTGTGAATCTTGCAGCATGGCTAATCAACTAATTTCACCCTTGGCATCTCTCAGCAAACCAGTGATGGATATCATTTTGGAGGCTAGAAGGCCTAGCACTAGAAAATCTTATGCTGACAAATGGAAAAGATTCTGTGCCTGGAACTGATCACAAGGAATAAGCACGGCAATGCCCAATATTCCTCAGATTCTGCAATACTTAACTGAGATGCTTCACAAGGGCCTATCTTTTTCTTCCATAAAAATTCATGCCTCTGCCATTTCAGCTCATTACAACACAGAACCTCCCCTCTTCTCTCATCCTCTGCTAAAGCAGTATCTCAGAGGGGCCAACAATTTAAGACTTCCCAGGAGAGCAGCAACTCCTGCATGGGACCTCAAAACTCACTCTCCCTCCTTTTGAGCCAGCTGCTACTACAGACCTAAATTTTCTCTCCTGGAAAACAGTTTTTCTTTTAGCAGTCACCAGCTAGAAGGATTTCAGAATTACAGGCTTTTATGGCAGTGGAGCCTTTCATTATTTTTCATCCGGACAGGGTGGCTGTCAGGACCAATCCATCTTTCATGCTTAAGGTGGTAGCCAGTGTGGCTCTTAATCAGACCATTCATCTGCCAACTTTCTTCCCCAATCCACAGAACAAGGGTGAGCAGATTGTGCATTCATTGGATGTACACAGACAACTTAGATTCTACTTTAACAAGATGAAATCTTTAAGAAAATCTGAACAACTATTGGTGGCATTTGCTGCAGGGGCAGAGGGAAAGGCTATTTCAAAGCAGACTATTTCCAAGTGGATAAGCCATTGCATTCATTTCTGCTATATGCACCATGGTAAACCTATCCCCAAGGGGATCAGGTCTCATTCCTCCAGGGCTGCATCTACTTCTGCAGCCTTTCTCAGAGGGGTTCCCACCAGAGACATCCTAGAAGCTGCTACCTGGAGCTCAGTTCATACGTTCAACAAACATTACCATTTACCTCTCTTTTCTAAATCCAGAGCTGGCTTTGCCACTGCTGTCCTCCATGGCCTTATAGCTGCTCCTAATGCTGTATAAATCCATCCTCCCAACCATAGCTTTGGGATTCTACCCAAATGTAATGACTGCAACACTGAAACACGAAGAACATAGTACAGTTGTGTACAGTTGCCATAAATGTAGATGTTCAAGTGTATTCACTGTTGCAGTCCTGGTTACCCACCCTCCAGCCCCCTGTTTTTCTCTTACTATACCTCTCCTTTCTTTTACTATGCTTAAAAGCCTTTTTGGGTGTATTTGCCTTTGTTTGGAGGTATATTTTTTGTTTTAAATTACATACATATATATTGCTCCCCATTTGGGGGACATCTGGGGCAAGAAAAACTGATGTAATGGAGTCGGCTGCATGATGATGATCAAATTTCACTGTTGCAGTCATTACAATTGGGTTATCCTGCTGGCAGGCTACCCGCAGTCGGCCTGAATTCCAAAGTCCTGGTTCGGCGTCAGTTGCTGTCACCTCGTTCCTGACGTCAGTGCGCCAGGAGTATAAAAGATGCAGCTCACGCCATTTTCTTCAGTCTTTCTTGCCGCGCGGTGCCCGAAGCAAAAGCAGTTTGCAAGTGCCGGTCGGCCGACTCCTGAGATTTTCAAGTTCGAATTTCAGATCCAAAGTCTTCATTAAAGCTAAGTACCCCGTTGGGGAAACTTTTTTTCTTGCTCCAGACCGATGTCAGAAAAAGTTAATAATTGTATTTCTTGTGGGAAGCAAATACCTCATAAGGATTTTCATTCTTACTGTGTTCCTTGCCTAGGCCCTGACCACAACGTTGCTAGTTGTCTGTTGTCAGTTTTGTGCTAGATTTAACCTACGCACTATTAAGCGTCGGTACGATTTTGCATTTCATTATTTTGGTAGATGATTTAATTGTATAATGCCGTCGGAACAGCTGACTACCGGAATTTATAATAAGCGCAAAGGTAAAGAAAAGGACAGGCATCCGAGGTCCAAAACCGATGACTAGGCTTCGGCTTGGCCAGTCGCCGGTTCTCAGTGAGGTGCTTTCGCAGCCCCTGACACCCGCTACCTCAGAGCCACAGACCGCTTCCGACTCCCACGTGGAGCCGACTAGGCCGCTGGAAACTCAAGGTATTGGACCCTCTGAAACTATTCCCTCAGATGGGTCTTGAGCTGCTGAGCAGGCATCGGCTTCTGAGGGGGTTTTCAGGCCTACACAGCTATATGTAAAATCAACTTCAGCTTCAAAGGCAAAGACTAAAGCACCTCTAAAGACAAAGAAACAAGTACAACATTCCCCTGGACAGGCCTCCATGCCTAAAAAACAGATGCTTAAAATGGCCGAAGACCTAATTACTTTGATCAGGGGTTCCCATCCCCCTCCAGATAAGAGACCTAGGCAAGAGACAATATGAATTTTCAGATCGGGTTTCCATTTCCTCCTATTCCTCTTCTGAACAGGGATACTCTCTTCCTCCTTATGAGGATTCGGATGCTGAAGAATCTATCCCTTCAGCCTCTCCTCCTGAAGATTATTCTTTTGGGGAGACCCTGCATACTATGAAGGAGCATTTTCATTGGGAGAGCCAAAATTACTCAGAATCTAAGAAAAGGCTCAGAGATTTTTCTTTTACTACCTCAGCACAGGCCCCTTGCTATTCCTCCTGTTTTAGACATTATCGATGATGTATTTATAGAGTCCAGTCTCACTCCTGACTCTTTACCTCCAGCTCCTGTTAAGCCAGACAGATACTACAGAGTTCCTGATTCACATACATTTCTTTATAAAAACCCTGCTGCTGACCCAGAAACTATATCTCAGGGTCCCAAAGGGGTCAAGGCATCTGCAAAAAACCCTATCCCCTCTGATAGGGATTCTAAGGCCCTGGACAGATGGGGGAAAAAGATTTACACTTCTGCTACTTGGGCTGTAAGGGCCTTAAATTGTCAGTTTCATATGCTTAAATATCAACAATAACTTATGTCACTACTAAAACAGAAAATGTTGACAAATTCTGAATATGCAGAAAACAAAGAAATGCAGGAATTATTGCATGCAGCTGAACAAGTGGGAAATCATACTTTGCAATGTGATTTTGATTCTCTGGAGGCCTCCTAAAGGGCCACTGTTGCGGGTTCTGTCATTAGGAGGCATGCTTGGTTAAAGGAACAGAATCTGCCTGATCATGTTAAAGCAAAATTATTAGATGCTCCATTACAGCATGATACCTTGTTTGGTGTTAAAGCAGAAGAGGTGTTGAAGAAAATGGAGGACAAAGCTAAGTCTATGCAAACCGTCAAGGATTTCTTAAAGGTACAACCTCCCAGATTTAGCAGGAACTGGCCTGCAAAAAATTGGTCCTTTCCAGTGTCAGACAGGCCACAAAGAGGCAGATACAGATGCCCCATTGGTAGATCCCAGCCCCTGGGCTCATACAGACCTAAACAATGGGGTGCTTCTACCTCCAAAAGTGGAGAAGATAAATCACAGCCATACAGGAAACAGTCTCAATGACTTTCCCCTGCCAGCACCAAGCACTTATCTTCTGGCAGCCCCTTTAGGGGGAAAACTAGCACTTTTTCCACAAAATTGGCACATGATCACCCAGGACAAATGGGTCCTGAATATAGTTTCTCAAGGCTACCGGTTCCATTTTCACACCCTGCCAAGGGCAAACGGAATGCCAGACCTGCCACACAATCAATGGGCAGAGGCTCAAAAACAAGTTTCAGCCCACATGGACATGAGGGCCATACAGCGAGTGCCACCGCAAGAGCAGGGACTAGGATTTTACTCAAGACTCTTCTTGGTGCCCAGAAAGGACAATGCATGGAGACCAATACTGGACCTGTCTATTCTAAACACATTTCTGGATATTCCTAAATTCAAAATGTTGACTCTGCAGCAGCTTCTGCTCATGCTGGGCAAGAAGGCATGGCTTGTGACTTTAGACTTAAAAGAGGCATACCTGCATGTCCCAATCTGACATTCATGCAGAAGATACCTCAGATTTATAGCTGGCTCAATGCACTTCCAATTCTCTGCACTGCCCTTTGGCTTATCTACTGCGCCCAGGGTCTTCAGAAAATGCCTGGCTCCAGTAATTGCATTTTTCAGACAGAGGAATACAAATTTATCCTTTCTTGGACGATTGCCTTATTCAAGCAGAGAACAAGGACATTTTACTACAGCATCTGGAGTTTGTAAAAAGATTACTAACATGCCTAGGGTACACAGTAAACGAAAAGAAATCAAAACTAGTACCCTCACAAGAGATAATACTCCTGGGTGCATGCTTAAATACAACTGCCCAGATGGCTTATGTCACGCCAGACAAAGACAACTGACTACTTATTTCAAAATGTTGGCAAGAAAGACCCAGTTATCCGCAAGAAAAATTTTGCAGGCTTTGGGCTTCATGGCATCCTGCATTCTGCTAATTCCATATGCAAGACTACATATGAGGAAACTACAATGGTATCTAAAAAGTGTTTGGGCTCAACATGGCCACAGCCTGGAAACAGTAATAACCCTCATTCTCTGCCTACAACAGGAGTTTTGATGGTGGGCAGAGGCCTGTCACCACAACAAGGGACAGCCTTTCATTTTACCCACAGCCAGGCAGACATTAACAACAGATGCATCAGATTATGCCTGGGGGGGCCCATATGGCAGGAAGATGTATTCAGGGCACATGGTCCGCAAGCCAAATGCATCTGCATATCAATCACAAAGATGCTAGCTGTTCAAAATGCCCTGACAGCCTTCAAGGATCTACTTCATCCAGGACAAGTATTGATAAAGACGGACAATACTACAGTCATGTGGTACATAAACAAGCTGGGTGGCACACATTCCTACCCCCCTGCTGACTAGCCATGACTTTGTGGGACACAGCATTGACTTACCAAGTACATCTGCAAGCACAATACCTGCCAGGAAGGATAAATTCTCTGGCAGACAAATTAAGCAGAAACCTAATGGATCCCCACGAGTGGAAATTGGATCCTCAAGTCTTCAGCATGATAGCAGGGAACTGGGGATGCCCGGACATAGACCTATTTGCCTCGCCTCACAACTGCCAACTACAGAAATTCTGCATAAGGATTTATCACAAGCTGGCATGGAAAGTGGATGCTCTATCTTTCAGCTGGAAAAACTCAACAGTATATGCCTTTCCCCTACTGCCTCTCCTCCCCAGGGTACTCCTAAAGGTCAGACAGGAGAAGCCAAAAATGATACTGATTGCCTCAGACTGGCCCCGCCAGCACTGGTACCCAATCCTAAAGAGCTTGTCTCAGTGCCCAGCCTGGACATTGCCTGAAATTCCTCACTTATTGACCCAGCAAAACAGTCAGATCCTGCACAGTCATCTCACGACTTTAAACCTGGCAGCATGGCGGATAATGTAACCATTCAAAACACGCCTCTGTGTAAAGCAGTGATGGATGTTATTTTGGAGGCCAGGAGGCCTAGCACCAGAAAATCTTATGCAGAAAAATGGAAGAGATTCTGTGCTTGGAACCAGGCACAAGGAATTGACACGATTGTACCAAATATTCCTCAGATTTTACGATACTTAACTGAGATGTTGGACAAAGGCCTATCCTTTTCCTCAATTAAGATTCATGCCTCTGCCATTTCAGCTCACTACAATACAGAACCACCTCTATTTTCTCTTCCATTACTAAGGCAATACCTCAGAGGTGCCAAAAACATAAGACCTCCAAGGAGAGCACCAATACCTGCATGGGACCTAAATTATGTCTTGGGAAAACTCACACTGCCTCCTTTTGAGCCAGCCTCTACAGCCGATATTAAATTCTTATCTTGGAAAACAGCTCTGCTCCTAGCAATAACCTCTGCAAGACGAGTCTCAGAGTTACAGGCAGTCATGGCTGTGGAACCCTTTATCATTTTCCATCAGGACAGGGTTTCTCTGATGACAAACCCGACATGTATGCCTAAGGTAGTGTCCAGTGTGGCCCTGAATCAAACAATTCATTTGCCTACCTTTTATCCAAACCCACAGAATAAGGGTGAGAGACTTCTGCATTCTTTGTACATTCACAGGTAGCTACGCTTCTACTTGGACAGAACCAAAGCTTTCAGAAAGACTGAGCAACTTCTAGTGGCATATGCTGCAGGATCACAAGGAAAGGCTATGTCAAAGCAGACTATTTCAAAATGGATAGGCCACTGCATTCATTTCTGTTCACAGCATGGCAAATCAGTGCCTAAGGGCATTAGACCACATTCAACCAGAGCAGGAGACACTTCAGCAGCCTTCCTCAGAGGAGTACCAGCCAAAGACATCTTAGAGGCTGCAACTTGGAGTTCAGTGTATACTTTTACAAAGCACCATCACTTACCTCTGTACTCTAAATCTAGAGCAGGCTTTGCCACTGCAGTTCTGCAGGGCCTCATAGCCTCTCCTAATCCTATTTAGCCCCAGCCGCCCAACCTTAGCTTTGGGATTCAACCCAATTGTACTGATTGCAACAGTGAAACATGATGAACATTGCACAGTTGTGTACCTACCATAAATGTAGATGTTCGAGTGTATTCACTGTTGCAGTCCAGGTTACCCACCCACCATCCCCCTTCCCTTTGCTGGGCCTTATCTGTACTTCTCTATTCTATACAACCGATGTGGTGTATTTGCTTATAGATGAAGATAAAATTTTGATTTACTGCATGCATGTTTATTGGCATAAATTAACGTACCCTTTTGGGGGCACCTGACATCTGGGGCAAGAAAAACTGAAGAAAATGGCGTCTGCTGCATCTTTTATACCCCTGGCGCACTAACGTCAGGGAGGAGGCGACAGCAACCGACGCCGGACCAGGACTTTGGAATTCAGGCCAACTGCGGGTAGCCTGCCAGCAGGATAACCCAGTTGTAATGACTGCAACAGTGAATACACTCGAACATCTACATTTATTGTAGGTACACAACTCTACATTTTATACCACTGACGACCTGACGTCATGGAAGAAGGGATAGCAACCGAAGCAGGACACAAGACTTTAATTAGGCTGACTGAGGGCAACCTGCCAGCAGATTACCTAAATGTAATGACTGCAGCAGTGAATACACTCGAACATCTACATTTATGGTAAGTGTACACAACTGTACTTTTGACTGGCAACCAACCGATTTTTTTATTTTTTTTATTTTTTTTATTTTGAGCATGGTGAGCAATTGATTAGTGGTCTGGGGCAGACCTATTGCTAGGTTACCCTAGTGTCTTATGCAGTTTTTCACACAGATGTCCCTCTCTCAACTTAAAGTTGAGGAGCAAAAGAAAAGGCCTTCTTAGAAAAAAAGCTTCTCTGCTGTAAAACTGTAGCAAGCTGCTTTTAAAAATGTAATGAACAACTTGCTACAGTTAACACACCACGCACTTCAGCCGTGACCACAGATAGCAATGCTGACAGTGCACTTCTGCACCATTTGTAGTCCGCACCTGTCGATGAAGCTTCCTACTAACTTGCATGCTTTGCACCACCCTGATTACAGCTGTGAACTGAGACTTGCTTAAAGTGATTTGTCACATTTCAGCAAGTTGCCTTTTGCACCACTGTGCGGGGTGTATAAACACCAGGTTTGCATCTTTGCCCTTTTAGCAAATGTTTTCAGTCTTTTCTTTTGTTAGCATTATCCCTCATAAGATGCATTTTCCCCATGCTGATACCACTGAAAATTAAAGGTTGATCTTTAATCTCAATAACATCAGCTTTGGGAAAGTGTGCAGTATGTTTATAGACATTAACTGAAATATGCTGTGCATGTGCAGAGATGCATCCATTAAATGCTATGGACCCCTGCCTAACATAACATCCCCTAGGGGGGCACTACATTTAATTGGGCTGTGGCTTCAATAAACAAAAGTTTACAAAACCTTTTTTTTTTTTTTTAAATAAAAAAAGCCCAAGTAAATAAGACTGATGTAGAAGAAATGCATTTAAGCACTTAAGTCACTTGATGCAGCAGTGCGCAATGAAATTGTGACAAATCACTTAACATGTGCTAGAAAAATTAATTCTTACTGTGAACTTGGTTATCAAAACAAATTCTCATAGAAATTTAGCTACTTTCTTTTAATTTCTCATTGCAAAACCTACCATGTTTATTTTTGTATGTACCCATGTGACATCTGTTTTCATTTATGAATTATTTTTGATTTAGTGGTGTCTTCCCAATGTGTACGAAGTGGAAGTCTAGTTTTGAGGGTACCCCAGTTCTTTTTTGGGAGTAGAAAGACTGATGATAGTGAAGATTTATTCCTGTATTGGTGAACCCTGTGGTTTGGAATTTACCAAGTTACTTATAACAATAATAAAATAAATAAATAAAATAAAAATAATAAAATAATAAATAATAAAATAAAATAAATAAAAGGCTGCGTGATGTCATGGTTTTGAGACCAATACTGCATTGTGGGATAGCAGGAGGCTTAGTAAAACTTAGAAACAATTTCAACATGCTAGCCCCCATGTGGCAAGAGTATAAAATTATGTATAAAAATTTCAAAAAAACTGTAAATGGTCCCAGAGTGCTGTTAAAATAAAGGAAATATCAAAACTTGATGAAATAGACATGTTTTTTCAGTCTGTGGGTGCGGTTCTCCTTTAAATAGGCCAGATCACAGCTGATTGATACTAAGATAGTCAGTAGTGATTTATTTTGTTTAATGTACACATCCCTGCTTCACATGACTATCACTTCTGCCTCTCAGGCTCCCAAGTGACCCATGTGTTCCTCTTAAACCAAAAAAGAATGGGAGGTCATTGGCCCCTTCATATTCCCCCTTTGAGGTGAAAGTTGAATACTGAGATCAGTGCCATCCTCCTTTGTGGAAGCAGGGCTTTGCTTATGCTCATACAGCTCATTACCTTCTCTCAGTTTCTGCATACAGTGGATATAAAAACTGTACACACCCCTGTTAAAATGCCAGGTTTTTGTAATATAAAAAAATGAGACCATACTACATAATTTCAAAACTTTTCCCACCTTTAATGTGACCTATAACCTGTGCAGTTCAATTGAAAAACAAATCTTTTAGGGGAAAAAATATATATAAAAAAATGTACGGTAAGCTGGTTGCATAAGTGTGCACACCCTTAAACTAATACTTTGTTGAAGCACCTTTTGATTTAATTACAGCATTCCATCTTCTAGGGTAGGAGTCTATCAGTATGGCACATCTTGACTTGGCAGTATTTGCCCACTCTTCCTTGCAGAAGCACTCCAAATCGGTTAGATTGCGAGGGCATCTGTTGTGCACAGCCCTCTTCAGGTCACCCCCACAGATTTTCTACTGGATTTAGGTCTGGGCTGTGGTTGGGCCATTCTAAAACTTTAATTTTCTTCTGGTGAAGCCATTCTTTTGTTGATTTGGCTGTATCCTTGGAGTCGTTCTCGAGTGTAAAGGTGAAATTCCTCCTCTTCTTTCTAGCAGACGCCTGAAGGTTTTTGGCGAAAAGTGACTAGTATTTTGAACTGTTCATAATTCCCTCCACCTTGACTAAAGCCCCAGTTCCAGTTGAAAAAAAGCAACCCCACCACATGATTTTGCCACCACCATGCTTCACTGTGGGGATGGTGTTGTTTTGGTGATGAAAAGTGTTGTTTTTGCGGCAAACGTACCTTTTGGAATTGTGGCCAAAAAGTTCAACCTTGGTCTCATTAGACCATAACACATTTTCCCACATGCTTTTGGGAGACTTGATGTATTGTTTTGCAAATTTTACCTGGGCCTGGATGTTTTTCTGTGTAAGAAAAGGCTTCCATCTTGCAACCCTACCCCATAGTCCAGACATATGGAGAATACGGGAGATTGTTGTCACTTTTGTTACACAAGTACCTGCCAGAAATTCCTGCAGCTCCTTCAGTGTTGCTGTAGGTCTCTTGGCAGCCTCCCTGACCAGTTTTCGTCTGGTCCTTTCATCAACTTTGGAGGGACAATCCAGTTCTTTGCAATGTCACTGTTGTCCCATATTTTCTCCACTTTTTGATGACTGTCTTCACTGTGTTCCATGGTATGTCCAATGCTGTGGAAATTTTGTACCCTTCTCCTGAGTGATACCTTTCAACAATTAAATCCCTTTGATTCTTTGTAAGCTCTCTGTGAACCATGGCATTTGCTGTAGCAGGCAACTGACTAAATGTCAGGAAATTCCTACTAGGACAGCTCAGCTTTATTTGGGGTTAATCAGAGTCTCTCTAATTGATGGCAGGTGTGTACCCAAGAAGACTGAATGCTGTAATTAAATTAAAAGATGCTTCAACAAAGTATTAGTTTAAGGGTGTGCACACTTCTGCAACCAGCGTATTGTATGTTTTTTATTTTTTATATTTTTTTCCCTGAACAGATTTGTTTTTCAATTGAATTGTATAGGTTATAGGTCGCATTAAAGGTGGGGAAAGTTTTGAAATGATTTATTTTGGTCTAATTTTTTTGCATCACAAAAACTTGGCATTTTAACAGGGGGTGTTGTACGCTTTTTATATCCACTGTATGTAACCTTCAGTTTGTGGTACTGGAGAGTGCAAGCCACTCACATAAAATCAAAAGTCCCAACTGCAGTCCCTCCCCTGAGGTGGGCAAGGTTATAGCTGCTGCTTGATTCTCATTTCCGCTGTATCCTTTCCTGTGAGTGTCTGGCCACTAGCCAATCTCTTATAATCTGGAGCAAGAAATTGGGTCTTTAACTCTCTCTCTCTGCCAGTGGGGCTTGCAAAAGCATTTATTTTTGAAGCTCCTGGTATTTCTTCAGTAGTTGAATTCAACTCTTCAGTTTGACCTTTGACAATGTGAACAGCACAGTCCAGGATTTATTTCAGTGTTGTGAATTAGTTGTTTAGAATAATGTTGTTGCTGTTCCATAATTTCAGATCTGATGATGTCCTTTTCATTCATTCCTCAACAGATGGGTTCGGCTGAGATACTCTGACCCAATTTGCAGGTTCTACCAGGTCATCGGATCCAAGAACTCTCGAGCTCCTCCCTTTACCCATAACCTAACATACCTCAGATCTTCTTTGCCGCCATTAGATTCAGATGTGAATCCCTTTACTCTCAAACGTTTCTTGGAGTTAGTCAAATTTTCTACTACCGTTTGGTTTGTGAGTTAATTTATCTTTGTATTTTGCTAGATGTTCTTCATCTCACATTGCTGCAGTCCTTACATATGGGTAGTCCGCTGTCCTCGGTCGGCCCGAATACCAAAGTATAAGGCTGACGTTGGTCAAGGCGCTTAAAACTGACATCAGGACGTCAGGGTACAAAAGCGCATGACCGACGTCATTTCCTCAGTCTTTTTTGCCGCATGTTCCGATGCAGAAGCAGCGTTGCAAGTGCCGTTCGGCGTTCTGAAATTTTTCGAATTCGGAGTTTCAGACCGAATCCAAGTTGGCTAAGTACCCCGTTGGGGATTATTTTGGTTTTTTCTTGCCTCAGTATTTTACCGGATGTCAGAAAAAGTGAATAACTGTATTTCTTGTGGGAAACAGATACCGCATAGGGATTATCATTCTTTGTGTATTCCTTGTTTGGGGCCTGAGCACGACGTTGTTGGGTGTCGCTTTTGTGCTAGGTTCAATAAACGCACTATTAAGCGAAGGTTAGATTGTGCTAGGCTGGTCTTTGGGAAGCGGTGCAATTATAATATGCCGCCGGATTCTCCGCCCGCTTCTGCAAAGAAGCGCAAAGACAAAGCAGTTAAACCCAGGCAAGATGAGTCGTCCGTTCGGACGCCGGTTCTTTAGAGGCTTCAGTGGAACCGGTGGTTCCGACGGAGACTTCTCTGGAGTCTCAGGGGGAGACTTTGATTTTGCAGGAAGTAGTCTCTCAGGAGGCAGGTCAGGCCGAAGGGGCTTCTCAAGTTACTGTACTCCCCTCCCTTCCTAGGGTGGTTAGGCCTTCTCCTTCGGTTTCCAAGGCTTCTCCCAGAGGCAGGCCAGTTTTAGCTCCTGTTGGGGTCTCTCCTAGTTCAGCAGGGTCTGTGCCTAAGAAGCACATGCTTAAAATGGCAGAAGATTTGATTACTCTGATTAGAGGTTCTATGCCCCCTCCTGATAAGAGGCCTAGGGTGGAGCCAGAGTTGGGAAGTTTTGAACAGGCTTCGTATGTTTCAGAGTCTTCAGCTGAAGACTTGCAGGAGTACTCTCCTTATTCTGATTCTGATGCAGATGATTCCACTCCTTCTGCTTCTCCTCCAGAGGATTTTTCTTTTACAGAGATTCTTCATTCTATGAGCGTACATTTTAAGTCGGAAGGTCAGGACTTCTCTGATCCTAGGAAAAGGCTTAGGGAGTTTTTGCTGTTACCCCAGCATAGGCCTTTGGCTATACCCCCTGTTCTGGATGTTGTGGAAGATGTGTTTGCAGAGGCTTCACTTAATCCTGATTCTCTGCCGCCTGCTCCTGTTAAGCCGGATAGGTATTACAGGGTGCCTGAGGCTCACAAATATCTTTATAAGTGTCCTAGGGCGGACCCAGAAACTATTAGTCAAGGACCTAAGGGTGTCAAGGCCTCTATTGTAAAAAAATCCGGTTCCTTTAGATAAAGAAGCCAGAGCTTTGGATAGATGGGGAAAAAAGGTCTATACATCTTCTACCTTAGCTATGAGGGCTTTGAATTGCCAGTTTCATATGTTGAAATATCAAAACTTTCTTCTTTCTCAGTTGAAGTCTAAGGTGGATGCTTTGGCGGAAGGCATTGAGTGTAAAGAATTGCAAGATTTGGTGCATGTCTCTGAACAGGTGGGTAAGCATTCTTTACAGTGTGGTTTTGATGCTGTGCAGGCCTCGTCTAGGGTGGCTGCCACTGGCTCAGTTCTTCGCAGGCATGCCTGGTTGAAGGATCAGAATTTATCTGACCATGTTAAGACAAGGATTTTGGATGCTCCTTTGCAGTCTGATGTGTTGTTTGGTTCACCTGTGGAGTCAGTCTTGAAGAAAATGGAAGACAAGGCTAAGTCTATGCAGACTGTTAAAGATTTTTTGCAAGTTCAGCCTCCAAGTTTAGTAGGAATTGGCCTGCTAAGGGGTGGACGATCCTTCTTATGATTCTCAGTCTAGGGGTAGATCTAGACGTGGTAGGGGCAGAGCTCAGAGTTCTTTCAGGCCTAGAACAGGAGTTCCCTGCACAATCTTCGGGTGAGGGCAGGGGCCAGTCCTTTCGTAAACAGGCCCAATGACCTACTTTTGCAGCTGCCAGATCCTTCTTGCCTGGCAGCACCTTTGGGAGGAAGGTTAGCACTCTTCAAGGAAAATTGGATGTTGGTTACCCAAGACAAATGGGTATTGGATATCATATACCAGGGTTACAAGTTTTATTTCCATACCTTGCCTCCTTTCAAAGGCATGCCGGACGTTCCTCCTCAGCAAAGACTAGAGGCTCGCAAACAAATTTCTCTACTACTTCAAATAGGGGCCATACAACCGGTTCCTCTGCCAGAAGTGGGCCTAGGATTTTATTCTCGCCTGTTTCTAGTACCAAAGAAAGGAAACACGTGGAGACCAATTTTGGATTTATCCATCCTCAACACATATCTGGACATTCCCAAGTTCAAAATGTTAACGTTACAACAGCTTTTACCTCTGCTGGGCAAAGATCACTGGATGGTGACCCTGGATCTCAAGGAGGCTTACCTTCATGTTCCTATCAGGCCCAGTTGCAGGAAGTATCTGCGTTTTCGGGCTGGGACTTCACATTATCAGTTCTCTGCATTGCCCTTTGGCTTATCTACTGCGCCCAGAGTGTTCACGAAGGTTCTGGCTCCAGTGGTAGCTTTTTTCAGGCTAAGAGGAATACAAATTTATCTTTATTTGGACGATTGCCTGATACTGGCCCAAGGAAAGGACAAACTTCTTCATCATTTACAGTATGTGATGGCAGTGTTAAGATGCCTGGGGTATTCTGTGAACGAAATAAAGTCCAGTCTAGTACCCACTCAGGACATGTGCTTTCTGGGTGTGAGACTGAATACAGCATCCCAGATGGCCTTTTTGACCCCGGACAAACAAAAGAATCTTTCTCTTTACTTCCATCAGTTGTCTCATCAGTCCAGGCTGACTGCAAGGACAGTCCTTCAAGCCTTGGGGTTCATGGCATCTTGTATTCTGGTACTTCCCAATGCCAAACTGCATATGAGGAAGCTACAATGGTATCTCAAGAATGTATGGACACAGCACTGCCAAGATTTGGACACTGTCATTCAAATAATACCTTGCATTCAAAAGGAATTTTTGTGGTGGGCTCAGGAATGTCACCTAAACAAGGGACTCTCTGTGACCCGCCAGAGGCGAGTCAGATTTTAACGACAGATGCCTCAGACAAAGCTTGGGGAGCTCATCTAAATGGAAAATGGATACAAGACACGTGGCCTGCCAGACTTCAACATCTACATATCAACTTGAAGGAGATGTTAGCAGTCCAATTTGCATTGATAGCTTTCAAGGATTTACTTCTTCCAGGGCAGGTGTTGATTCAAACAGACAACACAACTGTCATGTGGTACATCAACAAGCAAGGGGAACGATTCTTATCCTCTATGCAGACAAGCAATGATTTTGTGGGAGACTGCTCTCAGTTTACAGCTAAATCTTCAGGCAAGGTTTCTGCCAGGAGCACAGAACTCCTTAGCAGATGTGTTGAGCAGACAAATTATGGATCCCCACGAGTGGAAATTGGATCCTCATGTATTTCAGAGATTGACAGTGTTATGGGGAACTCCAGACATAGATCTGTTCGCTTCTCCACTGAATTACCAGCTGCCAAAGTTTTGCACAAAAAGGTTTCATCCCTCGGCATGGAAAGTGGATGCTCTCTCATTCAATTGGAGCAATCTTCACGTGTATGCCTTTCCACCTCTGCCTCTCCTCCCAAAGGTACTGCTGAAGGTCAGACAGGACAAGCCAAACATGATTTTAATAGCTCCAGATTGGCCTCGACAGCACTGGTACCCATTACTGAGAAGTCTGGTACAGGAGCCTCCATGGCCTTTGCCTTCAATTCCTCACCTGCTGTCTCAGGAGAACAGTCATTTACTCAATGTCAAACTTCATTCTCTACATCTGACAGCCTGGCATATTCTGTTTTAAACCCTGGAGGGTCTCAGCTTCCACAACAAGTTTTGAATGTTATTTTGGAGGCCAGAAGGCCTAGTACAAGGAAAGTTTACGCAGATAAATGGAGGAGATTTTTGTTTTGGAGTACTGCAAAGGATTTTGATGTTTCTAAACCTAATTTAAGTGTTACGCTTCAATACCTTACTGAGTTATTGGACAAGGGTTTGTCCTTCTCCTCTATAAAGGTTCATGCTGCAGCAATTTCTGCTCACTATGACTGTGACCCACCATTATTTTCTCAGCCTTTGTTTAAGCAATTCCTTAGAGGGGCAAAAAATATAAGACCCCCACGTAGAGCTCCTACTCCTGCTTGGGATCTCAATTTTGTGTTGGAGAAACTCACTCTACAACCTTTTGAGCCTGCAGCATCTGCAGAGTTGAAATATTTATCTTGGAAGACTGTTTTGTTGGCCACTACCTCTGCGAGAAGGGTTTCTGAATTACAGGCCATTATGGCAGTTGAGCCTTTCTTAAGGTTCCACAAGGACAGGGTGTCGTTGCGTAGTATCCCTTCTTTTATGCCTAAAGTGGTTTCTAGTGTGGCTTTAAACCAAACTATTCATTTGCCTACTTTTTATGCACACCCCAAAATAAAGGGGAAAGGATTTTGCACACTTTGGATATACACAGACAGTTGCGATATTATTTGAACAGAACTAAAGGGTTCAGGCAGTCTCAGCAGTTGTTTGTTTCTTTTGCTTTGGGTTCTCAGGGCAAACCTGTGTCAAAACAAACTATTTCTAAGTGGATTGGGTTTTGTATTGCCTTCTGTTATTCCCATCATGGTAAGGAGATTCCAGCTGGGATTAGGCCTCATTCCACTAGGGCTACTGCCACTTCTACAGCCTTTTAAGGGGTGGCTACTAAAGATATTTTGGAAGCAGCTACTTGGAGTTCAGTGCATACTTTCTCTAAGCATTACCACCTTCCACTTTACTCTAAATCTAGGGCTGGATTTGCAACTGCAATTTTGCAAGGCATGTTGGCAGCTCCTAATTCCTTATAGTTTTGCCATCCTCCCTTACCTCTGCTTTGGGATTCTACCCATATGTAAGGACTGCAGCAATGTGAGATGAAGAACATAGTACAGTTTTGTACCTACCATAAATGTAGATGTTCGAAGATCCACATTGCTGCAGTCCAATCCCTCTCCTTCCCCTCTGTTGTTGAAGGTGGTGGTGTGGTTTGTGTTGTACATAGTGTAAATATGGTTAGTGCACGGGTGGTTGTTTAGGTTTTGCTGGTTTTTGGCTTTGGCCTTTCTTGTTAGGGACTTCTGACATCTGGGGCAAGAAAAGACTGAGGAAATGACGTCGGTCATGCGCTTTTGTACCCTGACGTCCTGATGTCAGTTTTAAGCGCCTTGACTGACGTCAGCCTTATACTTTGGTATTCGGGCCGACCGAGGACAGCGGACTACCCATATGTAAGGACTGCAGCAATGTGGATCTTCGAACATCTCATTTATGGTAGGTACAAAACTGTACTTTTTCTTTCTCCCTCCCATGTTTTGTAAGCTAGTTTAACTATTTATTGAGTTTTTTGAGCTGGACTGTTTTCGATACCGTTTCTGATACCATTGTTGCTATCTCCTCTTATTGTAAGAAGTACTTTATCATTTGTTGATAGATTTTCTTTTCCTTTCTCTCTTTTTTTTCCTTGTTTATTTTTTATACCTGTTTATTAAACTTTTTTCTCTAGCCTAGAGTTTATAATTGCATTATTCCTGCTTGCTGTATTGTGTTATTTTCTGACAAACCTTCAGGATTCAAAAAAATGTGTTACCTGTGGGCACAAGCCTCCCAACTCAGATGCCCATAGGTAGTGTGTATACTGTCTAGGTCCTGCTCAATTCAGAGTGGACTGTGCGATCTGCTCCAGTTTCAGTTCCACAGCCTTAACAGATTGCAGAAATATGGTTTTATGAGGTCTTCTTCCTTCCACTTCCTCGGTTGCTGGGGATCAAACCCTTCCAATAAGCCTGACAAATACAAGCCTGGCTGTGTCAAACGAAAAGGAATTCCACAAAAGGTGTCCTGATCCATGATGATGTCCTTCAAGGATGCATCTGCAGTCATAACAAATGGGTTGTCCTGTCGTCAGGCAGCCCTTCGGTTGGCCGGATTCCAAAGTCTGGGTCTGGCCTCGGCTGGTGTCGCACTTCACCCGACGTCATCTCTGCTGGTCTTCGGGTATAAAGGCATCAGCCGACGCCATTTTCCTCAGTCTTTCTTGCTGCGTGGCGCCCGAAGCAGAAGCTGTTCGCAAGTGCCGGTCGGTCAGATCCAGAGATTACTACTACCGAATACTACTCAAGACTTCTAAAAGCTAAGTACCCCATTGGGGACTCTTTCTTGCCTCAGCCGATGTCAGAAAAAGTAAATAACTGTTTAACTTGTGGGAAACAAATACCTCATAAAGATTTCCACTCTTACTGCTTACCTTGTTTAGGCCCAGACCACGACGTAGCAGCCTGTTTAGCCTGTGCTTCCTTCAACCGACGAACGCTTAGGCGTCGGTCGGAGTTTGCTGAACAGTTTTTCGGCTCCGATTTTGCGTACATTATGCCATCGGATCCTCCGACTTCTCAAATTGTTAAAAAACGCAAAGAAAAAGACCAACACTCGCGGTCCGCGGTTTTGGCCGAAACCACGGTTAAGCAAACCGCGAGTGTCTCGGTTTCAGCCGAAACCGAGCAAACGGGTCAATCTTTAGCCGAATCCATGACTACTACCGAGGCTCCTGCTACCCTAGTTGAATCGGCCTCTGAAGTTTTGCCTACTAATGTGGTTCCTATAGAATTATCAGACACCATCCCTTTGGATGTCTCTACCCCAGCACGTGGTGCTGCTAGGCCTCCTGCAGCCATGTCTATTAAGGCCTTTGCCAGGGCTAAAGCAGCCAAAACTGCTAAATCGGTGCCTGTTAAGCCCCCCTCACACAGGCCCAGTTCCAGTTCTCAAATGCTTACTCTGGCAGAGGATCTCATCTCTTTAATAAGGGGATCCCAATCTCACCCAGACAGGGCCCCTCAGCCTCTAGAAAAGAGACCTAGAGCAGAGCCCCCAGAGCCAGTGTCCTCAGATGATTCTTCTGATGATTCAGATATTACGGACCATCCAGAGGCTCCTTTTTCTACTTATGAAGATTCCGATGCTGAAGAATCTATTCCATCTGCCTCTCCACCAGAGGAATTTTCCTTTGGGGAAACCTTACATGCCATGAGAGAGCAATTCCAATGGCAGGGACAAGATTTCTCAGATTCAAGAAAAAGGCTTAGGACCTTTCTACACTTACCGCAACATAGGCCCTTAGCTATACCTCCAGTTCTGCCTGTTGTGGATGATGCATTTAATGATGTTTGCACTGCTCCTGATACTTTACCTCCAGCCCCTGCCAAACCAGATAGGTTTTACAGGGTACCGGACACTCATCACCACCTATACAAGGCCCCACTTGCAGATCCTGAAACTATCTCCCAGGGGCCTAAGGCAGTAGCTTCGACCTCAGCAAAACCCTCTCCTTCTGAAAGGGAATCCAGGTCCTTAGAGAGATGGGGTAAAAAGTTTACACCTCTGCTACTCTCTCAGCTAGAGCTTTGAACTGTCAGTTTCATATGATCCAATACCAAGAGTTTATGCTTGATCAGTTAACTAAGAAACTGTCCTCTGATGACTCCTTAGATAAGAAATATGTTTTAGAAATGGTGAATAGCATTCAGCAGGTTAGTAACCATTCTTTAAAATGTGGCTATGATGCACTGGAGGCTTCATTTAGATCAGCCATGACTGGCACAGTTATAAGAAGGCATGCATGGTTGAAAGAACAGGTCTTGCCGGATCATGTTAAAGCAAAGCTGTTAGATGCTCCTATGGATAAGGCCAGTCTATTTGGTTCTCCTGCTCAGCAAGTGATGAAGAAAATGGAAGAGAAGGCAAAATCTGTACAAACAGTTAAAGATTTCTTACAGGTTCAGCCCCCAAGGTTTAGCAGGAATTAGCCTTCCAAAAATTGGTCCTTTCCAGACTCCTCTAAATCTCAGAGAGGCAGGAATAGACGTTCCAGAGGCAGAAATCAATCCAGAGGAGGTGCCTACAGAGGACGCCAGTGGCAAGGCAATAACCAGCGAGGCACAGACACAACCACTGCCACTGCAACAGGACAATCACAGTGACTTGGCTCTGACACCGCCTACCAGGGAACAAATAGCAGCACCCTTAGGCGGAAAGTTAGCCTTATTTTCAAAAAATTGGCACTATATCACAAAAGACAAGTGGATTCTGCAGACCATAGACCAAGGCTACAGGTTTCACTTCCACACTTTACCAGTAAAAAGAGGAATGCCAAACCTACCTCCAAATCAGAAAACAGAAGCTGTAAAACAGATAGCTCAATTAACAAAGATGAGAACTGTGGAAAGAGTACCACCAACAGAACAGGGCAAAGGATTCTACTCCAGACTCTTCCTAGTACCAAGAAAAGAGAAAAGTTGGAGACCTATTCTCGACCTGTCCGCCTTAAACACATTCATTATTGTCCCAAAATTCAAAATGCTGACCCTACAGCAACTTCTTCCCATGCTGGGCAAGGAGTGTTGGCTGGTAACTCTAGATCTCAAGGAGGCATACCTGCACGTCCCCATACGACCAAATTGCAGAAGATACCTCAGATTTCTTGCAGGATCAGAGCATTATCAATTCTCAGCATTGCCCTTTGGCTTATCTACTGCTTCAGAGTATTCACAAAATGCCTGGCATCAGTAATCGCTCATTGCAGGCTACAGGGAATCCAAATTTATCCATACCTGGACGACTGCCTGATACAAGCGGACAACAAAAGCAAACTGACAAAAGACTTACAAAGAGTCATTTGCTTACTACAAGCCCTGGGATACACAGTCAATTTAAAAAAGTCAAGACTAATACCATCCCAAACAAACATTCTTTGGTGCAGAATTGGACACAGTAAAACAAATGGCATTCCTAACTGCAGAAAAACAAGAACAACTCCCTCATTACTTCTTGGCATTAACAAAGCAGAACAAACTAACAGCAAGGAAAGTACTGCAGGCCTTGGGCTTCATGGCATCATGCATAATCCTGGTCCCCCATGCCAGATTGCAGATGAGAAAACTACAGTGGTACCTAAAGAATTTATGGTCTCAACACAGGCACAGCTTAGAAACCGAAATACCACTAATCCCATGCCTGAAACAAGAGTTCCTATGGTGGGCTCAAGCATGCCAGTCAAACCCAGGCTTGCCCTTCCACAACTTTCAAGCAAGCCAAACCATCACAACGGACGCCTCAGACCTAGGTTGGGGCCCACATGCTGGACAAATGCATACAAGGATTATGGACCCCAGATCAACTGCACCTGCACATAAATCAAAAAGAAATGCTGGCAGTAAAACTAGCAATCCAGAATTTCAGACCATTCCTCAAAGAAGGCCATTTGATGATAAGGACAGACAACACCACAGTCATGTGGTACATCAACAAACAGGGAGGCACTCATTCATACCCCGTATGCCGAATGACTCTGGACCTATGAAATATGGCTCTGAGCTACAACATTCAGTTACAGGCAATATTTGTACCGGGAAAAGAAAACATCCTAGCAGACATGTTAAGCAGAACTACCTCGGATGCTCACGAATGGATGCTACACCCGGATATCTTCAAGGCCATCACACAGAAATGGGGAATGCCACAAATAGACCTATTCGCATCCCCACTCAATCACCAGCTCAAGAAATTCTGCACAAGGACATACCACCCACTTGCATGGAAGGTGGACTCTATCCTTCAGTTGGAAAGGCCTGACAGCATATGCATTCCCACCTCTTCCTTTGATGCACAAGATACTACTGAAAATCAAAGAGGAGCGTCCAAGGATAATTCTGATAGCTCCCAATTGGCCAAGACAACACTGGTATCCATTGCTGAGGAGCATGTCACGGGGGAGAACGTGGACACTACCCCTGATGCCTTTGATGTTAACTCGGTACGACTACAACATCATGCATCCAAATCTAAAAACTCTACAACTAACTGCCTGGAACACTACAGAACAGCAACTAACTCAGATTTATCCCAAAGGGTTAAAGACATTATCCTGGAGGCCCGCAGACCTTCTACAAGAAGGGACTATGCAGGGAAATGGAAAAGGTTTGTCATTTGGAGCACTGAAAGAGGAAAAGATGTGTCAAAGATAGATATTGCCAACATCCTGGAGTATTTGGCAGAGCTTCTCCATACAGGCCTGTCCTATTCCTCCATCAAGATACATGCATCAGTTATTTCTGCAGAATACAGCTTCGATCCCCCTGTCTTCTCACATCCTCTACTCAGGCAGTTCCTCAGTGGAATCAAGAATGTAAAACCTCCTAGGAAACCACCATTACCAGCATGGGACTTGAACTTTGTGCTAGAAAAATTGACACTCCCTCCATTCGAACCAGCAGCAACAGCAGATCTTCAACACCTATCGTGGAAAACTGCTTTCCTACTGGCAATTACTTCAGCAAGAAAGGTTTTGGAACTACAGGCCTTAATGGCAGTACAACCCTTCCTAATCTTCCATCAAGACAGATATCCATGAGAACTAATCCAACATTTATGCCTAAGGTGGTATCCAGAGTGTCTCTAAACCAGGCAATCCACCTACCTACCTTCTTTCCCAATCCACAGAGCAGGGGGGAAAGACTGTTGCATACCTTGGATGTACATAGACAGTTGCGCTACTACCTGGACAGAACCAAGAGCAATAGAAAAACTGACCAGCTTCTAGTGGCCTATGCAACAGGAAGGGAAGGAAAAGCAATTTCCAAACAGACAATTTCCAAGTGGATAGGAAATTGCATCAGATTCTGTTACTCCTACCATGGAAAACCAATTCCACAGAACATAAGACCTCACTCTACAAGGGCTACAGCCACTACCACAGCTTTCTTACGAGGAGTGGCAACCAAGGACATTATTGAGGCGGCTACTTGGACCTCCGTGCATACATTTGCCAAGCATTATAACTTACCTCTATACTCTAGATCCCTAGCAGGGTTTGCCACTGCTGTATTGCAAGGGATCCTAACTACACCATAATTCTTCTTCCTCCTCCCCTAGTTTGGCTATGGTATTCTACCCATTTGTTATGACTGCAGATGCATCCTTGAAGGACATAGTACAGTTTGTACCTACCATAAATGTAGATGTCCGAACAGGATAGCATCTGCAGTCAGGATTACCCACCCTCCTTCCCCTCTGTGGTATTCCTAGGGTATTTACCCTCCTAATAGCTAGCTGGGGGGGATCTCTTATGGTGTATTTTTATTTTTTTATTTTTATTTTACATTTGTTAACCGGGCTAGTCTGGCTGGATACATGTCCATTTTCAGCAGAGGCCCGAGGAGAAAAGCTCCACTATCAGACTAAGACACTACGGATTAGGAAGTAATTAATTAAGACAAACAAATAGCATAATGTACTCAGGTAAAATACAATTACATATAAGGTTTTCATGGACTAGTCTAAGTAAATGACAAACAAAGTTCAGACAAGGGGCTGAGGAGAATAAGCTCCAGTCTTAGAAAATACAAAATAAAGTTAAAAAAGTATCAGTAGTAACTGGTCGTGACAACAAAAACAGGTATTGGCTAGACTAAATATTATACAGTGTTAAATATGCAGGTTGCTAGAGAAACAGGTAAGTAAATGTAGTTATTGTTAAGGAAAAGGGAGAAAATAAAGTAAATAGAAAGAGGAAAAAGTACAGTAATTGTTAGGTACAAGTATTACGGACTAAGTAGGTCAAGGGAATAGCCAGTTGGAGAAGGAGAGGAGGAGGTAAAGACATTGATGAAAATGTAAAGGTAGCAGTATTATAGGAGCTCAGCTAAAATAAGCAAGAGACAGAAAAAAAAAAAAACAGAAGGTCAGAGGGGGATGCATACAGAAATTTGAAAAAGAGTGATGGTAATGGAAAAGGGGCTGTGGACGTCAGTGAAAGTTAGTACAGGGGAGCAAGAGTACTCAGGAGCAGAGTAGAGTGAGTAATAAGGTTGTTGAGTTCAGTCGGGATTGGAGCATGGACATAGCCAATGAATTAGTAGGTGAGTTTTCATTTGTTTTTTGAAAAGATGACATGAGGCTAGGGAGGTCAGCTCTGCTGGGAGTTTATTCCAGTAAGAACCGATAGTGTTTGCAAATAGGGAATCCCTGATTTATTATGAGATTTCAATGTGGTAACTAGAAGCTTGTTGGCTGATCTAAGTGTAGTGAGATTTTTATAAGGAGTGATGATTTTGTTTAGTATGGGTGTGTTGGAGGGTAATGTAGAATTTTAAAAGTGATGATCAGTTGTTGTAGGAGTATTAGGTTTGGGAGTTCAAGCCAGTTTAGTTTCTTTAAGTTATGACAGTGATGAGTTTGGAATGGAGAGCCAGTGGCAAATCTGGCTATACTGTGGCAGGCATTATTTAGTTTCTTCAGATTAGCTTTAGATATGTTGATAAAGGAAGGAGAGGCATACAGTAATGTAGAAATAAGGTGAGTTTGGGCTAGAGCCACTCGGGAAGTAGCCAAGAAAGGGCTTAAGTCTGTACAAGGCACCAATCTTTTATTGACTGTCTTGATAGTTAAATCAATGTGATAGTCAAAATTTAGCTGATTATCTATGGTGACACCTAGCAGTTTGGTGCAATAGTCAGGTTTGATGATAGTGCCATTACAGGATGCAATGGAAAAGTAATTGGGGTGGATTTAAAGGTTGGGGTGAAGAGTAGTAGTTTTGTTTTTTTGGGATTTAGGAGGAGACAGATGTGTTGAAACCATTTTTCTGCTGCATTGAAGACCAATTGGGTAGCAGAGTGGAGTTCTGCTGGGGAAGAAGCAGAGCAGATGAGAGTGGAATCATCTGCATACTGTATACAAGTGGATGTAGGGAGGGAAGTGGGTAGGTTATTTATGAAAATTGAGAAAAGTAGGGGACCTAGGATGGATCCTTGTGGAACGCCAATAGTAACTGGGAGTTGAGACGATAGATGGCTGTCCCAGAGGACAGCTTGTTTTCTATATTTGTTTGTATATATGTACATACATGCTTATTTTTTGTGTTTGCCTACCTTTTTTTTGGAAACATTGGCATTTACCTAACATTTAGTTTTCCAAGAGGGCAACTGGCATCTGGGGCAAGAAACACTGAGGAAAATGGCGTCGGCTGATGCCTTTATACCCGAAGACCAACAGAGATGACGTCGGGTGAAGTGCGACACCAGCCGAGGCCAGACCCAAACTTTGGAATCCGGCCGACTGAAGGGCTGCCTGACGACAGGACAACCCATTTGTTATGACTGCAGATGCTATCCTGTTCGGACATCTACATTTATGGTAGGTACAAACTGTACTATCTTCGTGTTTCACTGTTTCAGTCATTACATTTGGGTAATCTGCTTGCAGGTTGCCTTCAGTCGGCCTGATTAACAAAGTCTTGGGTCCTGCGTCGATTGCTGTCCCTTCTTCCATGACGTCAGATCATCAGGGGTATAAAACATGCAGCTGATGCCCTTACATCAGTCTTTCTTACCATGCGGTGCCCGAAGCAGAAGCAGTTCGCAAGTGCCGGTTGGCAGACTTATGAAATTTTCGTTTTCGAGTTTCAGAACTGAAGTCTTCAACTTAGTACCCCGTTGGGGAAACTTTTTCTTTCCGATGTCAGTAAAAGTTAATAATTGCATTACTTGTGGAAAGCAAATACCTCGTAAAGATTTTCATTCGTACTGTATTCCTTGCCTAGGCCCTGACCACGAAGTACCTTGCTGTCGGTTTTGTGCTTTATTTAATCAGCGCACTATCCGTCATCTGTGTATTTTTGCCTCTAAATATTTTGGTTCTCAGTTTAATTATCCAGAAATGTCGCCGGTTAGCCATCCGACTACCGGGATTACGAAAAAACGCAAAGATAAAGACAGAGACAGGGCGCCGAGGTCGAAAACTGCCGATGACGCTTCTCCTAAGCCAGTCGCCAGTTTGCTGGTACTCAGTGAGGCGCTTTCTCAGCCCCTGATACCCGCTACTTCTGATTTGCAGGCCTCTACTGAGACCCATTCAGAGTCCGGTATGCCGCGAGATACTTCAACTATCAAACCCGCAGATGTCTCTACTTTGGATGGGTCTGGAGCCGCTGTGCAGGCACTGGCTTCTGAGGGTGTATTCTGGCCTACAGACTTGCATATTAAATCGGCACCTCCTTCATTACTAAGTCCTAAATCTCGATCCATGTCTAAAAAAATGATGCCCAGGCCGCATGCTCAGGCCCCTATGCCTAAAAAACAAATGATAAAAATGGCTGAAGATCTAATAACTCTAATCAGGGGTAGTGAACCCCCCCCCCCCCCAAGAGGCCTAAGACTGAGTTTGATTATGAATCTTCTGATCAGGATTCTGTTTTTTCTGACTCTTCTGATTACCTGGATATGTCCATACCTACTTCTGAGGATGCTGATGCAGAGGATTCTATTCCCTCTGCTTCCCCTCCTGAGAATTTTTCTTTTGGGGAAACTTTACATACTTTAAGGGAGCATTTCCACCTGGAAAGCCAGGAATTTTCTGATTCAAAAAAAGAGGCCTAGGGATTTCCTTCTACTACCTCAGCATAGGCCTTTGGCTATACCTCCTGTACTAGACATTGTTGATGATGTGTTCTCGGAATCCAGTTTGGCCCCTGATTCCTTCCCTCCTGCTCCTAGTAAACCTGACAGATACTACAGGGTTCCCGAGTCCCACAAGTTCCTTTTCAAAAATCCTGTTGCAGATCCAGAGACTATTTCTCAGGGGCCCAAGGGCATTAAGGCTTCTACTGCTAAAAATCCTATCCCTTCTGATAGAGACTCCAGGGTGCTGGATAGATTGGGTAAAAAGGTTTATACTTCTGCAACCTTGGCAATCGGAGCTATAAACTGTCAATTTCATATGCTAAAATATCAGCAAAATATTATTGGACTGCTTAAACAGAAAATGATGTTGATTCCTGACTGTGTGGAAAATAAAGATTTACAGGACTTAATGCATTCTGCTGAACAAGTTGGAAAACATACTTTGCAATGTGGTTTTGATTCTTTAGAGGCCTCTTGCAGGGCTGCTGTTACTGGGTCTGTGCTTAGAAGGCATGCTTGGCTTAAGGAGCAATCTTTGCCTGATCATGTTAAAGCTGAATTGTTGGATGCTCCTTTAAATCAGGACTGCCTGTTTGGCAACAAGCTGAAGAAGTTCTTAAAAAGATGGAAGATAAAGCTAAATCTATGCAGACTGTTAAAGTTTTTTACAAGTGCAACCTCCGAGATTTAGTAGGCACTGACCTACTAAGAATTGGTCCTTTCCAGTCCCTTCCAGGTCTTCTCAAGCCAAACCCAGGCACAGCAAAACCCCCAGGTTTCAGTCCCAGGGGACTCTCAGAACTAAGCAGTGGGGGGCCTCCACTTCCAAATCTGGAAATGACACCCCCTATGGTAAACTGTCTCAATGACCTCCTTTTAAAATTACCAAGCACTTATCTTTTTACCTCCCCTTTGGGAGAAAAGATTGCTCTTCATGCAAAGAACTAGGAACTCCTAACCCAGGACAATTGGGTTTTAAATATAGTGTCCCAGGGATACAGATTTCATTTCCACACGTTGCCAACACCAAATGGGTGGCCAGACCTGCCCTCAAATCAGTGGGCAGAGGCTCAAAAACAAGTACTTTCCCTCTTAAACATGGGGGCTATTCAACTGGTACCAGAAGAGGAAAAGGGACAAGGTTTCTACTCCAGACTTTTTCTGGTACCCAGAAAAGACAAATCATGGCGTCCAATCCTGGACCTGTCTACTCTAAACACCTTTCTGGAGATTCCAAAATTCAAGATGCTGACTCTTCACCAATTACTTCCTATGATAGGCAAAGACGCCTGGTTGGCAACACTAGATTTAAAAGAAGCATACCTGCACATCCCAATCAGGTAATCTTGCAGAAGATACCTACGCTTCAAAGCAGGCTACACACATTGAGTTCTCTGCACTGTTCTTTGGCTTGTCTACTGCACCCATGGGAATTCACAAAGTGCCTAGCTCCAGTTATTGCATTTTGCAGGCAAAGAAGTATTCAGATATACCCATACCAGGACGATTGTCTAATTCAGGCAGAAAACCAGGGCGTACTTTTGAATCCTCTGGCGTTTGTAAAAAGGGTTCTAACTTGTCTGAGGTACACCATAAATGAAAAGATATAACTGGGTACCCTGTCAACAAATTACATTCCTGGGTGCAAGCTTGAATACAAGTGCCCAGATGGCTTACCTCACACCAGAAAAGCAAATTCATTTGGTAACTTACTTCAAACAAGTGGCCACAAAAACCCTGCTATCTGCAAGACAAATACTGCAAACCTTGGGGTTCATGGCCTCCTGCGTTCTTCTAATTCTATAATTCCATATGCAAGACTGCATATGAGAAAACTACAGTGGTATCTAAAAAGTCTATGGGGGTCAAGATTCTCACAGCCTAGAAACAATGATTCCTATCATATCTTGCTTACGTCTGGAGTTCCTCTAGTGGGCAGAGGCCTGCCACCAAAACAAGGGACTACCATTCACACCACCCTCTGCCGCCCAAACCCTAACTACAGATGCATCAGACTATGCATGGGGGCTCACCTGGCAGGGAAGTGCATTCAGGGCAAATGGAACCCAAATCAAATGCGCACCTCCTTATCAATCAAAAAGAAATGTTAGCTGTACAGAATGCTCTGACAGCCTTCAAGGACTGCATTCTTCCATGACAACTAATGGTAAAGACGGACAACACCACGGTTATGTGGTACATAAGCAGGGGGGTAGACATTCCTACCCCGTCTGCAAACTAGCCATGGCATTGTGGAACACAGCCTTGAGCTACCAAGTGCACTTACAAACTCATTTCCTGCCAGGAAAATTGAATAGGCTAGCAGACGGACTAAGCAGAAACCTCATGGACCCACACGAGTGGAAACTGGAACCAAGGATTTTCAACATGTTGACAAGTGAATGGGGGATCCCAGACCTAGATCTATTTGCCTCCCCCCAGAACTACCAGTTGGAAAAGTTTTGCACAAGGACTCCACACAAACAATTCTGGAAAGTGGATGCTCTTTCCTTCAGCTGGAAAAACCTATCAGTCTATGCCTTCCCCCCGCTGCCTCTGCTCTCCAAAGTTCTACTAAAAGTCAAACAGGACAAACCAAGGATGATCTTGATTGCTCCAGACTGGCCGCGCCAACACTGGTACCCCCTCCTGTGCAGTGTGTCACAGTTATCTCCATGGCACCTGCCTCACACCCTTTACATGCTGTCCTAGCAGGAGAACCAAATTCTGCACCCTCAGCTTCCAACACTGAACCTTGCAGCCTGGCTCATCACTTAAATTCACCCTTATCATCCCTCAGCAAACCTGTGATGTGTGTTCTCTTAGAGGCAAGGAGACCTAGTGCTAGAAAATCTTATTCTGAAAAATGGAAAAGATTCTGTGCTTGGAACCAATCTCAAGGGATGACCACAGCAGCGCCCAATTTGCCTCAGATTTTGCAATACTTAACTGAGATGCTTCAAAAGAGCCTGTCCTTTTCTTCCATTAAAATTGACGCCTCAGCCATTTCAGCTCATTATAACACAGAACCTCCCCTCTTCTCTCATCCTCTGCTCAAGCAGTACATCAGAGGGGCCAAAAACCTGAGACCACCCAGGAGAGCTCCAACCCCTGACTGGAACCTTAACTTTGTATTGGAGAAACTCACTCTTCCTCCTTTCGAGCCAGCTGCTACTGCAGACTTAAAATTTCTTTCTTGAAAAACAGCTTTCCTTTTAGCAATCACTTCAGCTAGAAGGATATCTGAATTACAGGCTCTTATGGCAGTGGAGCCTTTCATTATCTTTCATGCGTACAGGGTGTCACTCAGGACCTATCCATCCTTCATGCCCAAGGTGGTATCCAATGTGGCTCTTAATCAGTCCATTCATTTGCCAACCTTCTTTCCAAATCCGCAGAACAAAGGGGAACGGATTTGGCATTCCTTGGATGTGCACAAGCAACTTAGATTTTACTTGGACTGGACTAAACCTCGAAGAAAATTGGAACAACTGCTGGTAGTATTTGCTGCAGGGGCAAAGGGGAAGGCTATTTCAAAACAAACCATTTCTAAATGGATAAGCCATTGCATTCATTTGTGCTATAAGCACCATGGAAAATCTATCCCCCAGGGGATCAGATCTCACTCCACCAGGGCTGCATCTACTTCTGCAGCCTTTCTCAGAGGTGTTCCTACCAGGGACATCCTAGAAGCTGCTACTTGGAGTTCTGTACATACTTTCACCAAGCATTATCATTTGCCAATTTTCTCTAAATCCAGAGATGGCTTTGCCACTGCTGTCTTGCAGGGCCTTATTGCTGGCCCTAATGCTATATAATCTCCTCCTCCCAACCATAGCTTTGGGAATCTACACAAATGTAATGACTGCAACATTGAAACACGAAGAACATAGTACAGTTGTGTACACTTACCATAAATGTAGATGTTCGAGTGTATTTACTGTTGCAGTCCTGGTTACCCTCCCTCCAGCCCCCTAACGTCTTTTGGCTATACCTCTACTTTCCTTTTCTATGCTTAAAAGCCTTTTTGGTGTATTTGCTTTTTTGTTGGAGGTATATCATTGTACTTTTATATTTAATTGCTTCCCATTAGGAGGGCACCTGACATCTGGGGCAAGAAATACTGATGTAATGGCATCGGCTGCATGTTTTATACCCCTGACGTCCTGATGTCCTGACGTCATGGAGGAAGGGACCGCAACCAATGCAGGACCCAAGACTTTGTTAATCAGGCAGACTGAGGACAACCTGCAAGCAGATTACCCAAATGTAATGGCTGCAACAGTGAATACATTCAAACATCTGCAGTTATGGTAAGTGTACACAACTGTACTTTCTTCGTGTTTCACTGTTGGAGTCATCACATTTGGGTTATCCCTGCCAAGGTAGCCCTCGGCCGGCCCGAATACCAGAGGCTTAGTATTTCTGCGTCGGTTGCTGTCGTTTGAGGACTGACATCATGTCGTCAGTAGTATAATGTAAGGCAGCCGACGCCATTACATCAGTCTTTCTTACCATGGAGCCCGAAGCAGAAGCAGTTCGCATGAGTGTTGGTAGGCCGCTACCCGAGTTTTCATCTCCGAATTGAAGTTGATGTCTTCTAAAGCTAAGTACCCCATTGGGGATCCTTTTTTTCTTGCACTAACCGATGTCAGAAAAAGTTAACAATTGTCACGCCTGTGGAAAGCAAATACCACACCGAGACTTCCAGTCTTACTGCTTCACTTGTTTAGGCCCAGACCACGATGTCCCCATTTGTCACTGCTATGCTATGTTCAATGCCAGAACTATCTGTCATCGGGCCCTTATTGTAGCCCGATATTTTTGTTTACAGTCTTCGAATTCCGATATGGCTTCCGTAAGCCATCCCGACAGCAGATCGTCTGAAAAAACTTAAAGATAAAGACAGACAATACTGCACAGGTCCAAACTTGCCAACAATGCTTCCGTTAAGCTAGTCGTCGGTCCTCCAGTACTCTGGTGCTTTTGCAGCCCCTGATGTCCACTTCTGTTGATTCGCAGGCTGCTACTGAGACCCTTTTGGATGCCACAGAACTTTTCTTCGACTAAGTATCCTGTGGTTGTCTCTACCTTGAATGGATCAGGAGCCGCTGAGCAGGCACCGACTTCCGAGGAAGTCCTTCGCAGTACCAAATCTCAACACAAACCGTCTTCTTTCACGACTACCATTCTTTCAAAAATGACCGAGTTTCTTAGGCCTAGGGTTTGAACCACACCCAAGAAACCAACCCACTCTCAGGCCTCGGTCTCAAATGCTTAAAATGGCGGAAGACCTTATCATGCTTATCAGGGGAAGCCAAGCAACCTCCTCAAAAAGGAAAAAAGAGATCTGTCCCCTGTAGTTTTGTCTGAACAAGAGTCAGATGAATCTGATGCATCTGATTATGAAGACATGCAACCCCTCTCCACTTATGAGGATTCTGATGCAGAGGACTCCATTCTCTCGGCCTCTCCCCAGCGGATTTTTCCTTTTGGGAAACCCTGCATACTTTAAGGGAGCGTTTCCAATGGGAGAGTCGGGACTACCCTCAGTCTAAAAAGAGACTCAGGGAATTCATAGATCTTCCACAACAGAGACCCTTGGCCATTCCCAGTCTTGGATGTTGTGGATGATGTTTTCCTTGAATCCATCTTGACTCCTGACACTCTACCTCCTGCTTCCAAAAAACCAGACCGGTACTATAGAGTCCCTGACTCTCACAAATATCTTTTTAAAAATCCAACAGCTGACTCTGAGGTCATTTCTCAAGGGCCAAAAGGGATTAAAGCAACCTCTGCTAAGAATCCCACACCCTCAGACAGGGATTCCCGAACATTGGACAGATGGGGTAAAAAAGTGTACACCTCAGCTACTCTTGCTATCAGGGCACTAAATTGTCACTTCCATATGCTGAAATTTCAGCAACATACTCTGGAACTCCTTAAACAAAAAATGTCTTCCCTTCCTACTCAGGCAGAATCTAAAGATTTGCAAGACTTGATGCATTCTGCAAGCTAAGTAAGTAAAAACACTTTGCACTGTGGTTTTGACACCCTGGAAGCTTCTTGCAGGGCAGCAGTCACTGGATCTATTATTAGAAGACATGCATGGCTTAAGTAACAACCCCTGCCAGACCATGTCAAATCTAAACTGTTGGATGCCCCCTTGCACAAAGATAACTTATTTTGCACTAAGGCAGATGAGGTCTTAAAAAGATGGAAGAAAAAGCAAAATCTATGCAAACAGTTAAGGATTTCTTACAAGTCCAGCCTCCTAGGTTCAGAAGGCATTGTCCCTCCAAGCACTGGTCGTTTCCTGCAACGAGTAAACCAGCCCAGCCTAGGCCCCGTGGAAACAGACCCCCCCCCCCCAGACCGCAACCCCAGGGAATGCAGAGATCTAAGCAGTGGACTACCTCCACTTCAAAACCACGGAGTTCTAAGCCACCCCCTTATGGTAAGAACTCACAATGACTCACCTCCTCCACCTCCCACCTCTGCCCACCTTCACTTACCCATAGTAGGAAAACTCTCATTTCAGTCAAGCACCTGGGCCACCATAACCAAGGACCAATGGGTTCTGAACATTGTGTCTCAGGGATACAAATTTTTCTTCCATACCCTTCCAACCCCAAAAGGGTTCCCAGATCTACCACCAAATCAGTGGGCAGATGCTCAAAAGCAAATCCTTTCCCTTCGCCCTATGAGAGCAGTAGAGCACATTCTTGCAGAACAGATAGGCCAAGGCTTCTACTGCAGACTTTTTCTGGTGCCCAGAAAAGAGGGCACCTGGCTCTCCCCATCCTCGATGATGTTCATTGTGTTTCACTGTTGCAGTCATGACTGTAGGGTTCTCCCCTGCCGGCAGGCAGCCCCAGGTCGGCAAGAATCCCAAAGTCTGGGTCCGGCGTCGGCTGTTCAGCCATGCTCCCTGACGTCAGAGCGCCAGGAGTACAAAGCTGACAGCCGACGCCATGTTCTCCAGTCTTTCTTGCTGTGCGGTGATAGCAGTTCGCAAGTGCTGGTCGGCTGACTCCTGACAATTTTTTATAAACGTACTTCAGTCCGAAGACTTTCTTCTCCTACTTAAAGCTAAGTACCCCGTTGGGGAAACTTTTTTCTTGCTCCAGTCCGATGTCAGAAAAAGTTAATAATTGTATTTCATGTGGGAAGCAAATACCTCATAAGGATTTTCATTCTTACTGTATTCCTTGCTTAGGCCCTGACCACGATGTAGCTAGTTGTCGGTTTTGTGCTAGATTCAATCAACGTACGATTAAACGAAGGTACGATTTTGCATTTCATTACTTCGGTAGGCGTTTTAATTATAAAATGTCGGATACGGTTCCGGCTTCCGGAGTTCACAAACGTCGCAAGGATAAAGACAGGCCTCTGAGGTCCAAATCAGACGATGTACAAGCAGAGCCAGCTTCAGGTTCGGCCGTCGTCAGTGAGGTGCTTTTGCAGCCCCTGTCGTCGGCCATTTCGGAACCGATGGCCGAAACGGACTCCCACGAGGAGCCAACTAGGCCTTTGAATATTTCCGTTGGAGGGCCTTCGGACAATGCTCCTTCGGATGGGTCCGGAGCTGCTGTGCATGTACCGACTTCCGAAGGGGTTTTCAGGCCTACTCAGCTTCTAATAAAGGCAAAGACTCCTTCCAAATCAAAGACTGCAGCCCAGGCCTCTTCTGATCCGGCACCCAAGTCTCAGAAACCGTTACTTAAGATGGCGGAGGACTTGCTTACTATGATTAGGGGTTCACATCCCCCTCCAGATAAAATGCCAAGGCAGGAAGTTTATTATGACTCCTCTGATCAGGCTTCTGTATCTTCAGTTTCTTCTTCTAACCAGGAATATTCTTTCCCTCCTTATGAGGATTCTGATGCTGAGGAATCCATTCATTCAGCTTCTCACCCTGAGGATTTCTCTTTTGGGGAAACTTTGCATGAAATGAGGGAACATTTTCACTGGGAAGGACAGGAGTACTCTGAATCTAAGAAAAGACTAAGGGATTTTCTTCTTCTTCCCCCCCAACATAGACCCCTGGCTATTCCTCCTATTTTGGATATTGTGGATGATGCTTTTTCGGAGGCTAACTTAACTCCTGACTCTTTTCCTCCAGCTCCTGTTAAGCCAGACAGATATTATAGGGTTCCTGATTCCCACCAGTTCTTATACAAGAGTCCTACTGCTGACCCTGAAGCCATTTCTCAGGGTCCTAAGGGGGTTAAGGCCGCTTCTGCTAAAACCCCATTCCCACTGAGAAGGATTCCAGATCTTTAGAAAGATGGGGCAAAAAAGTGTACACCTGCTACTTTATCTATTAGGGCTTTAAACTGTCAGTTTCATATGCTGAAATACCAGCAATTTCTTCTGTCTGTTTTAAAGCAGAAGCTAACTTCCATTTCCTCCTGTGCAGTTGATAAGGAATTGCAGGACTTAATGCATGCCACTGAACAAGTGGGGAAGCATGGTTTACACTGTGGATTTGATGCCTTAGAGGCTTCTTGTAGGGCTGCTGCCTCTGGCACAGTCATTAGAGGGCATGCATGGTTAAAGGAACAAAATTTGCCAGATCAAGTAAAAGCTAAATTATTGGATGCTCCTGATGTTCATCGTGCATACAGCTGCAGTCATAACAGATGGGTTTTCCTGCCGTCAGGCGGGTCCTCGGTCGGCCGAATTCCAAAGTCTAGGTCCGGCGTCGGATGTCGTTGCTTCTTCCCTGACGTCAGTGCGACAGGTGTATAAAAGAACCAGCCGACGCCATTTTCTTCAGTCTTTCTTGCTGCGCGGTGCCCGAAGCAGAAGCAGTTTGCAAGTGCCAGTCGGCCAGCTCCTGAGAATACGAATATTTTTCAACCGAAGTCTTCTTGAAAGCCAAGTACCCCGTTGGGGAAACTTTTCTTGCCTCAGACCGATGTCAGACAAAGTTAATAATTGCATTTCATGTGGGAAGCAAATACAGCATAAGGATTTTCATTCCCTCTGCATTCCTTGCTTAGGCCCAGACCACGACGTCTTGGCCTGTCGTTTTTGTGCTACATTCAACAGACACACTATTAAGCATCGGGCGGAGTTCACCCAACACTATTTTGGCAAAAAGTTTAATTACATTATGTCGTCGGATACTCCAACTCCTGTTTTGAGTAAAAGACGCAAAGATAAGGACCGACATACGAGGTCCGCGACTTCTACCGACACCACGCTAAAGCCGACTACAGGTGCTCCGGTTCTCAGCGAGGCACCTACGCAGCCCCTGACTACCGATGACACTTCATTGGTGGTGTCTTCTGTGCCCGATGTCGCAGGCTCTTCGGCCCACTCCCCGACTACAGATACCGAAGCCACTCTTGGCGGGGAAACTCAGAGTTCAGACAGGCCTGCCACCTCTCAAGGTGTCTTCAGGCCTTCTTCTTCATTTTCCATCACGGCTTTCACTAAGTCTAAAGCAGCCATGCATACTAAAAGACAAGTTCCACAGGGCCCCTCTCAAGGCCCCATGCCTAAAAAGCAGATGCTCAAAATGGCTGAGGATTTGATTACTCTTATCAGGGGTTCTCAACCCCCCTCGGACAAAAGGCCCAGAGTGGAGGAAGAATGCCCTTCCTCGGACCAGGCCTCCATTACTTCAGAAAATTCTGAAGACCAGGAACATTCATACTCCCCTTTTGAAGATTCTGATGCAGAGGAGTCCATTCCCTCTGTCTCCCCCCCTGAAGATTACTCTTTTGGGGAAACCTTACATACCTTGAGGGAACACTTCCATTGGGAAGGCCAAGAGTACTCAGACTCCAAGTAAAGGCTTAGGGATTTCCTCTTGCTCCCTCAGCACTGGCCTCTGGCTATACCTCCTGTCTTGGACATACTAGATGTGTATTCGGAGGCCAGCCTTAACCCAGATTCTTTACCTCCACCTCCAGCTCCAGTCAAGCCGGACAAGTATTACTGGGTTCCTGATTCACACCAATTCCTATACAAAAGCCATGCGGCTGACCCAGAAACTATTTCACAGGGTCCCAAGGGAATTAAGGCCACCACTGCTAAAAATCCATTACCTTCAGGGAGAGATTCCAGAGCTTTAGAAAGGTGGGGGAAAAAGGTATACAGCTCGGCCACCTTAACCATGAGGGCATTAAACTGTCAGTTCCATATGTTAAAGTACCAACAATTTCTGTTATCACAGTTGAAAAGCAAAATATCACAACCTGAACAACCAGACTTGAAGGAGTTGCAGGATTTGTTACATAGTGCAGAGCAAGTGGGTAAACATACCTTGCAATGTGGTTTTGATGCTTTAGAGGCCTAATGTAGAGCTGCTGTTACAGGGTCTGTCATACGTAGACATGCTTGGCTCAAAGAGCAAACCTTACCAGATCATGTCAAAGCTAAATTACTAGATGCACCTCTTCAAAAAGATGTATTGTTTGGTGTTAAAGCTGAGGAGGTACTAAAAAAAATGGAGGAAAAGGCAAAATCAATGCAAACAGTGAAAGATTTCCTACATGTACAACCTCCACGTTTCAGTAGAAATTGGCCTTCAAAAAATTGGTCCTTTCCAGCCACGGACAGACCCCAAAGAGGGTAGATACAGGCGCCCTAGGGGTAGAGGGCAATCTCAAGGATCATTTAGAGGCAGACAATGGCAAGCGCCTACACAAAGAGGTGTGGTGAGGATAGTTCACAGCCATTCAGAAAGCAGAACCAATGACTTTCCCCTTTGCATGCCAAGCAAGGCTCAAATGGCAGCACCTTTAGGTGGAAAACTGGCATTATTTTTGAAAAATTGGCATATTGTCACAAAAGACAAATGGGTCTTGGACATTATAGACAGAGGCTACAGATTCCACTTTCACACCCTTCCAAAAATGAGAGGCATGCCAAACCTGCCACACAATCAAAGGGCAGAGGCACAAAAACAAATTTCAGATCTCATGGACATGAAAGCTATTCAAGAGGTACCTGCACAAGAAATGGGTCAAAGTTTTTATTCCAGACTATTCCTGGTACCAAGAAAGGGCAAAGATTGGAGACCTATTTTGGACCTATCCATCCTAAACACATTTTTACTCGTGCCAAAATTCAAGATGCTCACATTACAGCAGCTTCTTCCCATGCTGGGCAAAGAGTCTTGGCTGGTAACATTGGACCTCAAGGAGGCATACCTGCATGTCCCAATCAGACAAGATTGCAGAAGATACCTCAGATTTCTTGCAGGTTCAACCCATTATCAATTCTCTGCATTGCCCTTTGGCTTATCTACTGTGCCCAGTGTGTTCACGAAATGCCTGGCATCAGTAATTGCCTACTGCAGACTTCAAGGGATACAAATATACCCATATTTGGACGACTGCCTGATCCAAGCGGACAGCAAGCCCATACTTCTGAAACATCTGGCGTTTGTAATAATAATGTTGAATTCTCTGGGATACACAGTCAACAAAAAGAAATCAAGGCTAATACCCTCTCAGAAAATAATTTTCCTGGGTGCCAACTTGGACACAAACACCCAGATGCCCTACCTCACGCCAGAGAAGCAGGGGCAACTAGCTCAATACTTCAGAACACTAGCAAATTGCACCAGGCTGACTGCAAGGAAAATCCTGCAGGCTCTGGGATTCATGGCATCTTGCATCTTACTAATCCAATGTGCAAAGCTGCATATGAGGAAACTTCAGTGGTACCTAAAAAACCTATGGTCTCAACACAGCCACAGTTTGGAAACAATTATACCACTGATTCCATGTCTTCAAAAGGAATTTCTGTGGTGGGCTCAAGCATGCCAAAGAAACACAGGTCTCCCATTCTACAAGCCTCAAGCAAATCAAGTCATCACAACAGACGCCTCGGACTACACCTGGGGGGCGTGCATGACAGATCGGTGCATTCAGGGCAAATGGTCCCAAAAAGAAAAGCATCTACACATCAATCAAAAGGAAATGCTAGCAGTAATAAATGCTATTATGGCTTTCAAAGACCTACTGCATCCAGGCCAGCTATTGATAAGGACAGACAACACCACAGTGATGTGGTAAATAAACAAACAGGGAGGAACCCATTCATATCCCCTATGCAGGCTAGCCATGTCTCTTTGGAACATGGCTCTGGAATTATAAATCGAACTTCAAGCACAGTACCTCTCAGGCAAGGAAAACACGCTGGCAGACAACCTAAGCAGAAATATGACAGATCCACACGAATGGAAGTTGCATCCTCAAGTTTTTACAAAGATAATTCAAGCATGGGGAAGGCCAGACATAGATCTCTTTGCCACCCACAGAAATCACCAATTTTCAAAATTCTGCTCAAGGACCTTTCATCCACAGGCCTGGAAAGTGGACGCACTCTCTTTCAGTTGGACTACAATGACAGTTTATGCCTTTCCAGCTCTTCCTCTGCTGCCCAAAGTTCTATTAAAAACCAGAGCAGACAGACCAAAGATGATTCTCATTGCTCCAGACTGGCCAAGACAACACTGGTACCCAGTCCTGAGGAGCCTGACGCATTCCCCACCATGGATCCTGCCTCTAATGCCTCTTCTACTGACTCAGCACAACTTCAAAACTCTTCACAGTCAGCTGAAAACGCTCAATCTAGCCGCATGGAAGATTCCTTAAATTCACAATAGACCCTACTCTCAAAGGAGGTGCAGGATGTCATTTTGAAGGCCAGAAGGCCTTCTACTAGAAAAGCCTACTCCGCAAAATGGAAACGGTTTTGTGCCTGGAATCAGAAAAAGGGTCAGAATCCTGGAATACTGAATTTACCTCAAATATTACAGTATCTAGCTGAGATGCTAAGCAGTGGACTTTCTTTCTCCTCCATCAAAATCCATGCCTCAGCCATTTCTGCAGAATACAACACTGATCCTCCTTTATTCTCTCACCCCGTCTTAAGACAGTTCCTCAGAGGGGCTAAGAATATAAAACCCCCAAGGAAAGAACCAGTACCTGCTTGGGACCTCAATTTCATTCTAGAAAAACTGACCTTGCCTCCTTTTGAGCCAGCTGCTTCAACAGAACTGCAATATTTGTCCTGGAAAACAGCCTTTTATTTTTATTTATTTTTTTTATTTATTTTACATTTGTTGACCGGGCTAGTCTAGCTGGACATATTTCCATTTTCAGTAGAGGCCCGAGGAGAAAAGCTCCACAGAAGTAAAAAATGTATACATACATAAAAATCAACATAGATGATGAGCCATTTAGGAAAAGGTTAGTAAAAACAGCAACAATTCCAAAAATCTTCAAACAAGTTAGTCTAAAATTAAATACTTAGTACCACACACAGAGACAGCCTTCCTTCTGGCTATCACCTCAGCTCGCAGGGTTTCGGAACTACAAGCCCTCATGGCTGTGCAACCTTTCATAATTTTCCATCAGGACAGAGTTTCCTTACGAACCAATCCTTCCTTTATGCCAAAGGTAGTATCCAGGGTAGCCTTGTATCAGGCTATCCACTTACCTACCTTTTACCCTAATCCTCAAAACAAAGGGGAGAGACTACTACATTCCTTGGACATTCACAGACAGTTACGTTATTATTTGGACAGAACAAAGCCTTTCAGAAAATCAGAGCAACTCTGTGTCCTATGCTACAGGAGCTCAAGGGAAGCCTATTTCCAAACAGACAGTCTCAAAATGGATAGCCAACTGCATACGCTTTTGTTACTCTTTTCATGGTAAAACTGTACCTGCAGGCAGCAGATCTCACTCCACAAGGGCCACAGCTACCTCTGCAGCTTTCCTCAGGGGGGTTCCTACCAAAGATATTTTGGAAGCAGCCACTTGGAGTTCTGTACATACTTTCTCCAAGTACTATCACCTACCGTTATACTCCAAATCTAGAGCAGGCCACTGCAGTCTTGCAGGGCATCCTGGCTCCTAGTTCCACCTAGTGCCTACCACCCCCTTTTTAGCTTTGGGATTCTACCCATCTGTTATGACTGCAGCTGTATGCACAATGAACATAGTACAGTTTTGTACCTACCATAAATGTAGATGTTTGAGTGCTAATACAGCTGCAGTCCAGGTTTCCCTCCCTCCTTCCCCTCTTGGGACAGGCCTAATGGCTAACACCTCCTCATACAACCTGATTGGGGTATTCTTTTATGGTGTATTTGCTTGCAACTACTGTTTTTTTGATCATATTGCATTGCATTATTACATAAATTTATGTATTGCCTTCCTTCTGGGGGCACCTGATATCTGGGGCAAGAAAAACTGAAGAAAATGGTGCCGGCTGGTTCTTTTATACCCCTGTCGCACTGACGTCAGGGAAGAAGCGACGACATCCGACGCCGGACCTAGACTTTGGAATTCGGATGACCGAGGACCCGCCTGACGGCAGGAAAACCCATCTGTTATGACTGCAGCTGTATTAGCACTCGAACATCTACATTTATGGTAGGTACAAAACTGTGCTTTCAGCATAATGAATTGTTTGGATCTAAAGCTGAAGAGGTGATAAAGAAGATGGAGGACAAGGCAAAATCCATGCAAACAGTTAAAGATTTCTTACAAGTACAACCACCCAGATTTAGTAGGAATTGGCCTACAAAAAATTGGTCCTTTCCCAATTCAGACAGGCCTCAGAGGGGTAGATACAGACGCTCCCGAGGAAGACCTCAAACGCAAGCCTCTTATAGATCAAGACAGTGGACTGCTTCCACCCCTAGGGGAGGAGAGGACAGGTCGCAAGCTCATAGAAAACAAACTCAATGACTCCCTCTGTTGGGCTGCAGGAACTTCTTGCCTGGAAGCCCCTTTCGGAGGAAAACTTTCTCTTTTTCACCTAAATTGGACTCATATAACCAAAGACAAGTGGGTTCTGGATGTGGTTTCAAGAGGTTACAAATTCCATTTTCACACTCTACCAAGACCAAGCGGATGGCCAGATCTTCCAAAACATCAATGGTTAGAGGCCTTAAACCAGGTGGAAGCTCTCTTGGCTATGAAAGCCATAGAACTAGTTCCACTTTCAGAGAGGGGACAAGGTTTTTACTCAAGGCTCTTTCTAGTCCCCAGGAAGCAAAATTCATGGAGACCCATTCTGGATCTGTCAGTCTTGAACACTTTCCTAGAGATACCAAAATTCAAGATGCTTACTCTACAGCAGCTACTTCCAATGCTGACCAAAAATGCATGGATGGTAACTTTGGATTTAAAGGAGGTATACTTACACATTCCCATCAGACAGGAATGCAGAAAATACCTCAGATTCAAGGCCGGATCGAGGCACTATCAGTTCTCTGCGTTGCCCTTTGGATTGTCTACTGCGCCCAGGGTCTTCACCAAATGCCTGGCTCCAGTAGTAGCTTATTGCAGACTCAAGGGAATTCAAATTTACCCTTATCTAGTTGACTGTCTTATTCAGGCCGACAGCAAGGATGGTTTTACTCCAGCATCTAGAGTTTTTTCAGAATCTTCTCAAGTTCTGGGATTCACTGTAAACATAAAAAAGTCAAATTTGACACCCTCACAACAGATAATTTTTCTGGGCGCTTCTCTAAACACAACAACCCAGATGGCATTTCTGGCATACGAAAAACAATTACAGGTGGCTTCAACTTTCAAAATCTTGGCAACATTAACTCTGCTATCTGCAAGGAGATTCCTGCAGGCTTTGGGTTACATGGCCTCCTGCATCCTTCTCGTACCATATGCAAGACTACATATGAGGAAAATACAGTGGTACCTAAAAAGTGTATGGTCTCAGCATTGCCACAGTTTAGACATACAGATCTCCGTCCTGCCTTGTCTTCAAAAGGAATTCCTTTGGTGGTCCAAGGCATGTATTCTAAATAAAGGAAAACCCTTCTGTCTGCCTCCTGCCAATCAAATACTAACCACAGACGCCTCAGATTATGCATGGGGAGCCCATTTTCAGGGCAACTGTCTGCAGGGCCTTTGGACAAACGATCAGAAGCTCCTGCATATCAATTTAAAGGAAATGTTAGCCATTCAGAAAGCTCCATTGGCCTTCAGGAATCTTCTACAACCAGGACAACTACTGATACGGACAGACACCACCACAGTTATGTGGTACATAAACAAGCAAGGGGGATCTCATTCCTATCCCCTTTGCAGACTAGCCATGAATCTATGGAACACAGCTCTAGCTTGAAAACTGGACCTTCAAGCTCAGTTTCTACCAGGGAAGCAAAACTTCCTGGCAGACAGTCTGAGCAGAAACCTATCGGACCCACACGAATGGATGCTGGACACCGAAATATTCAAGATGATTACAGCAGTCTGGGGATGTCGTCACATAGACCTCTTTGCATCCCACTCCAATCATGAACTACAGATTTTTTGCACCAGGACATTCCACAAACTAGCTTGGAAAGTGGATGCACTATCATTCAGTTGGAGAAACCTCTCAGGGTATGCCTTTCCGCCTCTTCCTCTTCTTCCACGGGTATTATTAAAGATCAAACAGGACAAGCCCAAGATGATAATCTTGCTGGCCTCAAATTGGCCTCGACAGTTTTGGTACCCAACACTGAAAAACCTTTGTCTGGAGCCCCCTTGGGTTTTACCACAAACTCCGAACCTTCTGTCCCAACACCAGGGTCAGGTTCTGCACTCCCATCTCAAAACTCTCATCCTGATGGCCTGGTTAATCCAGGGTCTTTGATTCATTTTCTCCTACCCAAGCAGGTTATAGATGTCATTTTAGAAGCCAGACGTTCCAGCACTAGAAAATTGTATGCAGGAAAATGGAAAAGATTTTGTTCCTGGATGCAGGCTCAGGATTCTGATCCTCTTGTTTCTAACATTACTCTGATTTTACTTTACCTGACAGACCTCTTACATAAGGGTGTCTCTTTCTCTTCAATAAATATACATGCCTCTGCTATTTCTGCTCATTATAATACAGACCCTCCAATCTTTTCCCACCAGCTCATGAGACAGTTTCTCAGAGGAACTAAGAACTTAAGGCCCCCTAGATCTCCTCCCATTCCTGCTTGGGATCTCAACTATGTTTTGGAAAAACTCACCTTACCTCCTTTTGAGCCTGCTGCCACAGCTGACATCAAGTTTTTATCTTGGAAGACAGCTATCCTGTTAGCTCTGACCTCTGCCAGGAGAGTCTCATGAGTTGCAAGCTCTCATGACTGTGGAACCTTATATTATTTTTCATCAAGGCAGGGTGCCTTTAAGGACTAATCCTACTTTTATGCCTAAGGTGATTTCCAAAGTGGCTTTAAATCAAACTATTCACTTGCCAACTTTTTTCCCCACTCTTCAAAATAAGGGGGAAAGGATCTTGCATTCCTTGGATGTACACAGACAACTACGTTTTTACCTGGACAGAACCAAGGACATCAGGAAATCAGAGCAATTGTTTTTCTCATGCTTCTAGTTCCCATGGTAAAGCTATTTCAACACAGACCATTTCCAAATGGATTGCTCATGGAATCAGATTTTGCTATTCACACCATGGAAAGCAAATCCCAGGGAGTATAAGGACTCACTCTACCAGAGCTGCTGCCACTTCAGCTGCCTTCCTCAGGGGAGTTCCTACCAAAGGCATTTTGGAAGCTGCAACTTGGAGTTCAGTGCATACTTTTTCCAAGCACTACAATCTACCTCTTTACTCTAAGTCTAGGGCAGGCTTTGCTTCTGCTGTCTTGCAGGGCCTTTTAGCCGCCCCCTCTTCTTTATGACCACCTCCCTTTTATTCTGCTTTGGGATTCAACCCTACAGTCATGATTGCAACAGTGAAACACGATGAACATAGTACAGTTGTGTACACTTACCATAAATGTAGATGTTCGAGTGTCTTCACTGTTGCAGTCTGGGTTTCCCTCCCTCCTGTCCCCTCTTATTTTTTCTTTTGTGTGATTCCCTTCTCCACCCTTCTTTTGAGGTGTATTTGCAAAGGGTATGGGATCTTATTCATTTTGGAGCACCTGACATCTGGGGCAAGAAAAACTGGAGAACATGGCGTCGGCTGTCAGCTTTGTACTCCTGGCGCTCTGACGTCAGGGAGCATGGCTGAACAGCTGACGCCGGACCCAGACTTTGGGATTCTGGCCGACCGAGGACTGCCTGCTGGCAGGGGGGAGAACCCTACAGTGATGACTGCAACAGTGAAGACATCTCTAACATCTACATTTACGGTAAGTGTACACAACTGTACTATCTGTGTATTCTAAACACCTTCCTGGTGATCCCAAAATTCATAATGCTCACCCTCCAGCAGCTGCTACCCATGCTCTCCAAGGACGCCTGGCTAGCCACTGTAGATCTAAAAGATGCCTACCTCCACATTCCTGTCAGGGAATTATGCAGGAAATGTCTCCGCTTCAGGGCAGGATCTCAACACTTTCAGTTCTTTGCGCTTCCCTTTGGCTCATCTACAGCTCCCAGAGTTTTTGCAAAATGTCTGGCTGCGGCCATTGCCTTTTGCAGAGAAAGAAATATTCAGATTTACCCTATACTTAGACGACTGCCTTATCCAGGCAGACAGCCAGGAAAAGATGCTCAAGCACTTGGGCTTTGTAAAGACGCTACTAACCTCCCTAGTATACACAATCAGGAAAATAAATCCAAACCGCTTCCCACCCAAAGGATAAGCTTCCTGGGAGCAAGTCTGGACACAACATCCCAGATGGCATTCCTTGCACCAGAGAAACACATTTTCCTGACAGCCTACTTCTCTCAACTAGCCAACAGGCCACAGCTATTTGCAAGGAAGATCCTGCAAGCTGTGGGGTTCATGGCATCTTGCATACTTCTCATTCCATGTGCCAGACTTCACATGAGGAAACTTCAGTGGTACCTAAAGAGTCTTTAGTGTCAACACTCTCAAGACCTGGAAACGATTCTACCTATAATTTTGCCTCAGAAAGGAATTTCTTTGGTGGGCAACAACATGCTTCCACAACAAGGGACTGCCCTTCAGCCCTCCCCCTTCCAACCAGACCCTCACCACAGACTTATCAGACTACGCTTGTTGTGCACACGACAGGAGGTGCATACAGAGCCAATGGAGCCCTCAGGAAATCCCTCTGTTTATCAGTCGACAGAGATGATAGCTGTGCCCGCATGCCTTGATAGCTTTCAAACCTCTTCTCTGTCCAGGAGTTCTCCTGATCATAACAGACAACACCACTTTGATGTGGTACATCAGCAAGCAGGGAGGGACTTGCTCCTACCCTCTATGCTGGCTGGCCATGACCCTTTGGCTCACAGCCTCTTCCATGCAACTACTCCTGTTAGCAAAATTCCTACCAGTCTCTCTCAACTCTCTGGCAGACCAGTTAAGCAGAAACCTTCTGGACCCACACGAGTGGCAACACAACAAAAGTACTTTCACCCTAATAACTCAGAAATGGGGAACCCCAAAGGTCGACCTCTTTGCCTCCCACACCAACCATCAGCTCAGAAAATTCTGCACCAGGGGAGCATCACTGCATGGCTTGGAAAGTGGATACCCTGTCCTTCCCCTGGGTCAATCTGTTGGTCTATGCCTTTCCTCCCTTGCCTGTTATCCCCAGGATGTACTGCTCAAAATAAGGGAGGAAAATCCAAGGCCCATTCTTATATCACCAGACTGGCGCTGACAGCACTGATGCCCCTTGTGGCGCAGCCTGTCCCCACTGCCTCCATGGCATCTTCTTCAGATACTAAACCTCCTGACCCAGAGTGAAGGGAATTCATGCATCCCCAACTGAAGACACTCAGTTTGGCAGCTTGGATTTTTCCGTAAGCCCAATCAATCTGCCATTCTAAGTAAATGGGCTTAGGATGTTATCTGTAAGGCCAGACTTCCTAGCACCAGAAAGTCTTATGCAGATAAATGAAAAAGGTTCTGCACCTGGATCCAGGCTAAAGGGAGCTAATACGACACAGCCCTCCATCCCTCTCATCCTGGATTACTTAGCTGCCCTACTACACAGTGGTCTCTCTTTCTGCTTTATAAAAATTCATGCCTCTGCTATTTTTGCTCATTTTCCCACTAAGCAGCCCGATGTTCATCGTGTTTCACTATTGCAGTCATTACTCTTTGGTTATCCTGCTGGCAGGCTACCCGCAGTCGGCCAGAATTCCAAAGTCTAGGTCCGGCGTCGGTTGCTGTCGCCTCTTCCCTGACGACAGTGTGCCAGGGGTATAAAAGATGCAGCCGACGCCATTTTCTTCAGTCTTTCTTGCCGCGCGGTGCCCGAAGCAAAAGCAGTTCGCAAGTGTCGGTCGGCCGACTCCTGAGCTTTTCAAATCCGAATTTCAGAACCAAAGTCTTCATTAAAGCTAAGTACCCTGTTGGGGAAACATTTTTCTTGCTCCAGACTGATGTCAGAAAAAGTTAACAATTGTATTTCTTGTGGGAAGCAAATACCTCATAAGGATTTTCACTCTTACTGTATTCCTTGCCTAGGCCCTGATCACAACGTTGCTAGCTGTCGGTTTTGTGCTAGATTTAACCAACGCACTATTAAGCGTCTGTTCGATTTTGCATTTCATTACTTTGGCTGAAGATTTAATTATATAATGCCGTAGGAACAGCCAACCGGAGTTTACAAAAAACGCAAGGACAAGAAAAAGGATAGGCATCCGAGGTCCAAAACCGATGACGAGGCCTCCGTTCAGCCAGTCGCCGGTTCTCAGTGAGGAGCTTTCGCAGCCCCTGGCACCCACTACCTCAGAGCCACAGGCCGCTTCAGACTCCCACGTGGAGCCAACTGGGCCTCTTTGATACTCAAGGTATTGGACACTCTGAAATCATTCCCTCAGATGGGTCCAGAGCCTCTGAGCAGGCATCGGCTTCTGAGGGTGTCTTCAGACCTACACAGCTATATGTTAAGCCATCTTCAGCTTCAAAGACTAAAGCAGCTCTAAAGACAAAGAAACAAGTACAACATTCTCCTACTTAGACTCCATGCCTAAAATACAGATGCTTAAAATTGCCGAAGACCTAATTACTTTGATCAGGGGTTCCCATCCCCCTCCTGATAAGAGGCCTAGGCAAGAGACAGAATATGATGCTTCTGATCAGGTTTCTATTCCCTCTTATTCCTCTTCTGAACAGGATTATTCCATGCTTCCCTATGAGGACTCTGATGCTGAAAAATCCATTCCTTCAGCCTCTCCTCCTGAGGATTATTTTTTTGGGGAAACCCTGCATACCATGAGGGAACATTTCCACTGGGAGAGCCAAGATTATTCTGAATCTAAGAAAAGGCTCAGGGACTTTCTGCTACTTCCTTTTCACAGACCCCTTGCTATTCCACCTGTTCTAGACATTGTAGATGATGTATTTTCAGAGTCCGGCCTGTCCCCTGACTCTTTACCCCCTGCACCTGCTAAGCCAGACAGATACTACAGGGTCCTGGATTCTCATAAATTCCTATATACAAACCCTGCTGCTGACCCAGAAACTATATCTCAGGGTCCCAAAGGGGGTCAAGGCTTCCGCCGCAAAAAACCCTGTCCCCTCTGATAGGGATTCTAGGGCTCTGGATAGATGGGGGAAAAAGTTTACACTTCTGCTACCTTGGCTGTAAGGGCTTTAAATTGTCAGCTTCATATGCTTAAATATCAGCAATATTTAATGTCACTGCTTAAACAAAAATTGTTGACAAATACTGAATGTTCATAGAACAAGGAAATGCAGGATTTATTGCATGCAACTGAACAAGTGGGAAAGCATACTTTGCAATGTGGTTATGATTCACTGGAGGCCTCTTGCAGGGCCGCTGTTACAGGTTCTGTTATTAGAAGACATGCTTGGTTAAAGGAACAGAATCTGCCAGATCATATTAAAGCAAAATTATGAGATGCCCCATTACAGCATGATACTTTGGTACTAAAGCAGAAGTATTGAAAAAAATGGAGGATAAAGGAAAAAATCCATGCAGACAGTTAAGGATTTCTTACAGGTACAGCCGCCCAGATTTAGCAGGAACTGGCCTTCTAAAAATTGGTCCTATCCAGTGTCAGTCAGACCTCAAAGAGGCAGATACAGGCATCCCAGAGGCAGATCTCAACCCCAAGGCTCATACAGGCCTAAACAATTGGGTGCTCCTACCTCCAAAAGCGGAGAAGACAAATCACGATCTTACAGGAAACAGTCCCAATGACTTTCCTCTGCCAGATCCAAGCACTTTTCTTTTGGCAGCCCCCTTAGGGGGAAAACTAGCACTCTTTTCATCAAATTGGCAAATGTTTACCCAAGACAAATGGGTCTTGAACATAGTGTCCCAAGGCTACAGGTTCCATTTTCACACCCTACCAAGATCAAAAGGTATACCAGACCTGCCACACAATCAGTGGGCAGAGGTACAAAAGCAAATTACAGCCATTCAGCAAGTACCACAACAAGAGCAGGGGCAAGGATTTTACTCCAGACTTTTCTTAGTGCCCAGAAAGGACAAAACCTGGAGACCAATACTGGACCTGACTATACTAAATACGTTTCTGGAAGTTCCAAAATTCAAGATGTTGACTCTACAGCAACTACTGCCCATTCTGGGCTAGAAGGCTTGGCCTGTAACTTTGGACCTAAAAGAGGCATACCTACATGTCCCAATCAGACAGTCTTGCAGAAGATACCTCAGATTCATAGCTGGCTCAATGCACTACCAATTCTTTGCACCGCCCTTTGGCTTATCTACTGCACCCAAGGTCTTCACAAAATGCCTGGCACCAGTAATTGCATTTTGCAGACGGAGGAATTCAAATATATCCCTACCTGGACGACTGCCTTATTCAAGCAGAGAACAAAGACATTCTTCTAAAGCATCTTGCATTTGTAAAAAGATGACTAATTGGCCTAGGGTACACAGTAAACGAAAAGAAATCAAAACTAGTGCCCTCAAGAGATAATATTCCTGGGTGCAAGCTTAAATACAACTGCCCAGATGGCTTATCTCACGCCAGACAAACAAAAACAACTGACTTCTTACTTCAAAAAATTGGCAACAAAGACCCAGTTATCTGCAAGGAAAATCCTGCAGGCCTTGGGTTTCATGGCATCCTGCATTCTACTAATTCCATATGCCAGACTGCATATGAGGAAACTACAATGGTATTTAAAAAGTGTTTGGACTCAGCATTGCCACAGCCTGGAGACAGTAATTACACTCATTCCCTGCCTGCAACAGGTGTTTCGATGATAGGCAGAGGCCTGTCACCACAACAAGGGTCTGCCATTCAGTTTACCCACAGCCAGATGGACACTGACAACGGATGCATCAGATTATGCCTGGGGGGCCCATATGGCAGGAAAATGTATTCAGGGCGCATGGCCTGCAAGCCAGATGCATCTTCACATCAATCAAAAAGAGATGCTAGCTGTTCAGAATGCCCTGACAGCTTTCAATGATCTACTCCATCCAGGACAGCTACTGATAAAGACAGATAATACTACGGTCATGTGGTGCATAAACAAGCAGGGAGGTACACATTCCTACCCCCTCTGCAGACGAGCAATGACCTTATGGAACACAGCATTGACTTATCAAGTTCACCTGCAAGCACAATTCCTGCCAGGAAAAGCAAATACTCTGGCAGACGAACTAAGCAGAAACCTCGTGGATCCCCATAAGTGGAAACTGGATCCACAAGTCTTCAGCATGATAACAAGGAAATGAGGATGCCCAGACATAGATCTATTTGCCTCCCCTCACAACTGCCAATTGCAGAGATTTTGCACAAGGATTTATCACAAACAAGCATGGAGAGTGGACACCCTACCCTTCAGCTGGAAAAATCTAACAGTATATGCCTTTCCTCCACTGCCTCGCCTTGCTAGGGTACTCCTAAAAGTCAGACAAGAGAAGCTAAAAATGATACTGATTGCACCAGACTAGCCACGCCAGCACTGGTACCCAATCCTAAGAGCTTTTCTCAAGGTCCAGCATAGATATTGCCTCAGACTTCTCACTTGCTGAACCAACAAAACAATCGGATCCTGCACAGCCAACTCAGGACCTTAAATCCGGCAGCATATCGGATAATGTAGTCATTCAGAACACTCCTTTTTCAGAAGCTGTTATGGATGTTATCTTGGAGGCCAGGAGGCCCAGTACCAGAAAATCTTATGCAGATAAATGGAAGAGATTCTGTGCTTGGAACCAGGAACAAGGCATTGACACGTATGTACCAAATATCCCTCAGATTTTACAATACCTAACTGAGATGCTGAAAAAAGGCCTTTCTTTCTCATCAATTAAGATTCATGCCTCTGCCATTTCAGCCCATTACAATACAGAACCACTTATCTTTTCTCATCCTTTAATAAGGCAGTACCTCAGAGGGGCCAAAAACATCAGGACTCCAAGGAGAGCACCAATTCCGGCATGGGACCTCAATTATGTCTTGGAAAAACTCACACTGCCTCCTTTTGAGCCAGCCTCAACAGCGGATATAAAATTCTTATCCTGGAAAACAGCTCTACTCCTAGCAATAATCTCTGCAAGACGAGTCTCGGAGTTACAAGCACTCGTGGCTGTGGAACCTTTTATCATTATTCATCCAGACAGGGTTTCTCTGAGGACAAACCCAACATTTATGCCTAAGGTGGTGTCCAGTGTGGCCCTCAACCAAACCATTCACTTGCCTACCTTTTATCCAAACCCACAGAACAAGGGTGAGAAAATTCTGCATTCTTTGGACATACACAGGCAGTTATGCTTCTACTTGGACAGAACTAAAGCTTTCAGAAAGACTGAGCAGCTTTTAGTGTCATATGCTGCAGGATCGCAAGGAAAGGCTGTCTCAAAAACAGAGTATTTCTAAATGGATAGGCCATTGCATCCAATGTTCATCGTGTTACACTGCTGCAGTCATCACACTTGGGTTATCCTGCCATCAGGCGGTCCCGCATCAGCCAGAGTTCCAAAGTCTTGGTCCGGCGTCGGTTGCTGTCGCTTCTTCCCTGACATCAGTGCGCCAGGGGTATGTAAGAGGCATCTGACGCCATTTTCTTCAGTCTTTCTTGCCGTGTGGTGCCCGAAGCACAAGTTGTTCGCAAGTGCCGGTCGGCCGACTCCTGAGATTTTCAAATCGAATTTCAGACCGAAGTATTCAATAAAGCTAAGTACCCCATTAGGGAACCTTTTCTTGCCTCAGTCCAATGTCAGAAAAAGTTAACAATTGCATTTCTTGTGGGAAGCAAATACCTCATAAGGACTTTCATTCTTATTGTATTCCTTGCCTAGGCCCAGACCACGACATCACAGGTCATCAGTTTTGTGCTAGGTTTAACAAACTAACTATAAAACGTCGGTTTGATTTCGCCCGACATTATTTTGGTAGGAAATTTAATTATACCATGCCGTCGGAGCAACCGATGACCGGAATGCTTAAAAAATGCAAAGATAAGAACAGACAGCCGAGACCCAATCCAGACTCCGAGACCTCTGCTAGGCCAGTCGCCAGTTCTCTGGTTTTCAGTGAGGCGCCTACGCAGCCCCTGATGACCACTGATTCAGAGCCCCAAGCGGCATCCAATTCCCAAGAGGAGATTGCTAGGCCTCCACAACCTTTATCTTTAGGCCCTCCCGACTCCATGGCTGAAGGAGATTCCAATGCAGTTGAAACGCCTTCAGTTGCAGAAGGTGTCTTCAGACCAACTATACTCACAATTAAATCCTGTGCAAAGCTGAAAACTCCTTTAAAAGCAAAGAAGACTGTACAGCAGTCTCCAGTACAAGGACCCATGCCTAAGAAACCGATGCTTAAGATGGCTGAAGACTTAATTACCCTAATCAAGGGTTCCCATTCCCCTTCTGATAAAAGGCCTAGACACGAGGAGGACTAGGCTTCCTCTGACCAGGTTTCAGTTTCCTCAGATTCTTCTGAGGAACAGGAATATTCTTTTCCCCCTTATGAAGACTCTGATGCTGAAGAGTCTATTCCTTCAGCATCTCCCTCAGAAGACTACTCTTTTGGGGAAACTGTACATACCATGAGGGAACATTTCCACTGGGAAGGCCAGGATTACTCTGATTTTAAGAAAAGGCTCCGAGAGTTCCTTTTACTACCCCAGCACAGACCACTTGCTATTCCACCAGTGTTACACATTGTGGATTATGATTATTCAGAATCTAGCCTTAACCCAGATTCACTACCTCCTGCACCAGCCAAACCAGACAGATACTTCAGAGTCCTTGACTCACACAAATTCCTATATAAAAGCCCTGTTGCTGACCCAGAAACCATTTCCCAGGGTCCCAAAGGGGTTAAGGCCTCTATTGCTAAAAATCCTGTACCCTCTGAAAGGTATTCTAGAGCACTAGACAGATGGGGAAAGAAAATATATACCTCAGCTACTTTAGCTACGAAGGCCTTAAATTGTCAGTTTCACATGCTGAAATATCAACAATATTTGATATCTCATTTAAAACAAAAAATGATCACACATACAGAGCAGCCTGATTACAAGGAAATGCAAGATTTGTTGCATGAAGCTGAACAAGTGGGAAAACATACTTTGCAATGTGGATTTGATTCATTGAAAGCTTCTTGTAGAGCAGCAGTGACAGGCTCTGTCATACGGAGGCATGCTTGGTTAAAATAATAAACTTTACCTGATAATGTAAAAAGCAAAGTTATTAGATGCACCCTTACAGCAGGATGTTTTATTTGGTGTAAAAGCAGAAGAGGTTTTAAAGAAAATGGAGGATAAGGCAAAATCTATGCAGACGCTCAAGGATTTTTTACAGGTTCAACCCCCTCGTTTCAGCAGAAATTTGCCACCCAAAAACTGGTCCTTTCCAGCTTCTGACAGACCACAGAGGAGCAAATACAGACACCCAAGGGGGCAGAGGTCAGTCACAAGGCTCTTACAAGCCACGACAATGGGGTGCCACAACCCAGAAAGGAGGAGAAGACAGATCTCAAACTACCAGAAGACAAACACAACGACTTATCCCTCAGACTGCCAAGCAAATCCCTCTTGGCAGCTCCCTTGGGAGGAAAGCTTACACTTTTTGCAGAGAACTGGCACATCATCACAAAAGACAAATGGGTCCTAAATATTGTATCTCAAGGATACAGATTCCACTTTCACACTTTACCAAGGATAAAAGGAATGCCAAACCTGCCACCAAATCAATGGGCAGAGGCTCAAAAACAAATTACAGCTCTCATGGACATGAGAGCCATTCAACAGGTTCCTACACAGGAGCAGGGACAAGGTTTTACTCAAGACTCTTTCTAGTTCCCCCAAAGCTTGGGAGACCCATTCTGGACCTCTCAGTTCTTAACACATATCTCGAAGTACCCAAATTCAAGATGCTAACACTACAGCAACTTCTTCCCATGCTGGACAAGAAGGCTTGGCTAGTAACATAGGACCTCAAGGAGGCATACCTGCATGTCCCTATCAGACAAAATTGCAGAAGATACCTCCGATTTATAGCAGGTTCAACCCATTACTAATTCTCTGCACTGCCCTTTGGCTTATCTACTGCACCCAGGGTCTTCACAAAATGCCTGGCACCAGTAATTGCATACTGCAGACAAAGAGAAATTCAAATATATCCATACCTGGACAACTGCCTTATTCAAGCAGAAAGCAAGGACATTCTTTTAAAGCATCTGGCGTTTGTCAAAAACCTATTAAGTTGCCTAGGGTACACAGTAAACGAAAAGAAGACAAAGCTAGTGCCCTCACAAGACATAATATTCCTGGATGCCAGCTTAAATACAATGGCCCAGATGGCTTGTCTCATGTCAGACAAGCAAGGACAACTGACTCAGTACTTCAAAATGATGTCAACAGAGACCCAACTCCCTGCAAGAAAAATTCTGCAGGCCTTGGGATTCATGGCATCTTGCATACTACTAATACCATATGCAAAACTGTGTATGAGGAAATTGCAATTGTACCTGAAAAGCGTATGGACTCAACACAGCCACAGCTTGGAAACAATAATACCATTCATTCCCTGCCTTCAACAGGAGTTTCTATAGTGGGCTCAGGCATGTCACCTCAACAAGGGTCAGCCTTTTACCTTACCCACAGCCAGGCAAACTATAACAACGGATGCATCGGATTATGCCTGGGGAGCACACATGGCAGGACAGTGTATTCAGGGCAAATGGTCTGCAGATCAAAGGCATTTACATATCAATCAAAAAGAGATGCTTGCTGTACAAAATGCCTTAACAGCTGTCAAGGACCTCCTACATCCAGGACAACTACTTATAAAGATGGACAACACCACAGTGATGTGGTACATAAACAAGCAAGGGGGCACACATTCCTACCCCCTGTGCAGGCAAGCAATGTCCTTGTGGAACACAGCACTGACCTACCAAGTTCAACTACAAGCACAATTCCTGCCAGGAAAGAAAAACACATTGGCTGACGACCTAAGCAGAAACATCATAGATCCTCACGAGTGGAAACTAGATCCACAAGTATTCGCAATGATAACTCAGAAATGGGGGAGCCCAGACATAGATCTGTTTGCCTCCCCCCAAAACTACAACTACGGAAATTTTGCACAAGGACATACCACACACTAGCTTGGAAAGTGGATGCCCTCTCATTCAGTTGGAAAACATTAACAGTGTATGCCTTTCCTTTACTGCCTCTTCTGGCAAAGGTACTGCTGAAAGCCAGATTAGAGAGGCCACAAATGATACTTATTGCTCCGGACTGGCCACGCCAACATTGGTATCCAATACTAAGGAACATGGCTCAAGGCCCACCATGGATTTTACCTCAAATTACTCGCCTGCTCACTCAGCAAAACAATCAGATTCTACACAGCCAGCTCAAGACTTTAAATCTGGCTGCATGGCAAATTACCTAACCAACCAGTCAACACTTCTCTCTAAAGCTGTTATGGATGTCATTCTGGGGGCCAGAAGGCCCAGCACCAGGAAAGCCTATTTAGACAAATGGAAAAGATTCTGCGCCTGGAACCAGGCTAAAGGCCAGAATCCCCTTGTCCCAAATATTCCACAGATTCTACAATATTTAACTGAGATGTTGCACAAAGGACTTTCCTTTTCATCTATTAAGATCCACGCCTCAGCTATTTCAGCTCAGTACAACACGGACCCTCCTATATTTTCACATCCATTACTAAGACAGTACCTCAGAGGGACTAAGAACATAAGACCGCCCCGGAGAGCACCAACACCAACTTGGGATCTCAACTTTGTTTTGGAAAAACTTACACTACCGCCCTTTGAACTAGCTTTTACAGCTGATTTACAGTTTGTATCATGGAAAACTGCCCTGCTGCTAGCAATAACTTCAGCACGAAGAGTCTCAGAGCTACAGGCCCTAATGGCAGTGGAGCCTTTCATCATTTTTCATCAAGACAGAGTCGCTTTACGAACGAACCCTTCCTTTATGCCAAAGGCGGTATCTAGTGTGGCCCAAAACCAAACCATTCATTTGCCCACCTTTTATCCAAACCCCCAGAACAAAGGGGAAAGGCTCCTACAGTCTTTGGACATTCACAGGCAATTACATTATTACTTGGATAAAACTAAGGCTTTCAGAAAATCTGACCAGCTCTTTGCATCCTATACTGCAGGATCACAAGGAAAGACCGTCTCAAAACAGACCATTTCAAAATGGATAGGACATTGTATCCGTTTCTGCTACACGCACCATGGGAAAACCTGTACCTGGTAACATTAGGCCCCATTCCACCAGGGCTACAGCAACATCAACAGTCTTTCTCAGGGGGGTACCAACCAAGGATATTTTGGAGGCTGCAACTTGCAGTTCAGTGCACACCTTCACCAAGCACCATCACTTACCTCTATACTCTAAAACCACAGATGGCTTTGCCACTGCAGTTTTGCAGGGGCCTTTTAGCTTCTCCAAACTCTTAGTTCCACCGCCCATCCTTAGCTTTGGGATTCAACCCAAGTGTGATGACTGCAGCAGTGCAACACGATGAACATAGTACAGTTTTGTGTTCACACTGCTGCAGTCCAGGTTACCCTCCCTCCATCCATCCCCTCTGACCTAGCTGAACTTTTCTATACCTTTCTATCCTGTACAACTTTTGTGGTATATTTGCTTGTAACTGAAGGTATTCCTTTTGTATATTTTATTAGCAATATGTATTGCCTACCTACTTGGGGGCACCTGACATCTGGGGCAAGAAAAACTGAAGAAAATGGCGTTGGATGCCTCTTACATACCGTTGGCGCACTGACGTCAGGGAAGAAGCGACAGCAACCGACGCCGGACCAAGACTTTGGAACTCTGGCTGACTGCGGGACCGCCTGAAGGCAGAATAACTCAAGTGTGATGACTGTGGCAGTGTGAACACTCAAACATCTACATTTATGGTAGGTACAAAACTGTACTTTTCTGCTGTTCTCAACATAGCAAATCAGTGCCCAAGGGCATTAGGCCTCATTCTACCATAGCAGCAGCCACTTCAGCAGCTTTCCTCAGAGGAGTACCAACCAAAGACATCTTAGAGGCTGCAACCTGGAGTTCAGTGCACACTTTTACAAAACACTACCACTTACCGCTTTACTCTAAATCCAGAGCAGGCTTTGCCACTGCAGTTCTGCAGGGCCTCGTAGCCTCTCCTAATCCTGTTTAGCCCAGCCACCCTTTCTCAGCTTTGGGATTCAACCCAAGAGTAATGACTGCAACAGTGAAACATGATGAACATAGTACAGTTGTGTACCTACCATAAATGTAGATGTTCGAGTGTATTCACTGTTGCAGTCCAGGTTACCCACCCACCATCCCCCTTTTCTTTGCTGGAACTTATCTGTACGTCTCTATCCTATACAACCTATGTGGTGTATTTGCTTGTAGATGAAGGAAATGTTATTTTTGTGCATGCATACTTATTGGCATATTTTTCAGCCTACCAGTTTGGGGGCACCTGACATCTGGGGCAAGATAAACTGAAAAAATGGCGTTGGCTGCATCTTTTATACCCCAGGCGCACTGACGTCAGGGAAGAGGTGACAGCAACTGAAGCCGGACCTAGAATTTGGAATTCTGGCCGACTGCGGGTAGCCTGCCAGCAGGATAACCCAAGAATAATGACTGCAACAGTGAATACACTCGAACATCTACATTTATGGTAGGTACACAACTGTACTTTTTTTCACACCCTTTGATCTAACAGGTCCTCAGATGGCCTAGCAACTTGAGCCCCCCCCCCCAGAAGGGCGCCAATTCCAGCTTGTGACCTTAACTTTGTCTTGGAAAAGCTCACCTTGCCTCCTTTTGAACCAGCTGCTTCTGCAGAGCTAAAATTTCTCTCCTGGAAGACGGCTTTCCTTCTGGCCATCACTTCAGCCAGAAGAGTCTCTGAGCTGCAAACACTCATGGCTGTGGAACTCTTCATCATCTTCCATGCAGGCAGGGTATCCCTCAGAACTAACCCATCCTTCATGCCCAAAGTGGGGTCCAGTGTGGCTCTCAACCAATCCATTCATCTGCCCACCTTCTTTCCTAATCCCCAGAACAAGGGGAAAAGGATTCTTCACTTTCTAGATGCGCACAGACAGCTCAGATTCTATCTGGACAGGACTAAATCCTTCAGAAAGTCTGATCCATTGCTGTTTAGCTTTGCTACAGGGGCAGAATGCAAAGCCATCTCTAATCAAACCATTTCCAAATAGATAGCACACTGCATCCATTTCTGCTACAAACAGCATGGAAAGCCTCCCCCTAAGTGGGTCAGGACACACTCCACCAGAGCAGCCACCACCACATGCAGCTTTCCTAAGAGGAGTCCCCACCTGGGACATCAGTGAGGCTGCCAGTTGGACACTTTTACCAAGCATTACCATCTGTCTCTCTTCTCCAAATCCAGGGCAGGGTTTGCCTCTGCAGTCTTGCAGGACTTCCTAGCCAACCCCCAGTTTCCTGACTGCCTTCACCCATTTTCTCAGCTTTGGGAATCTACCCAAGTGTGATGACTGCAACAGTGAAACACGAAGAACATAGTACAGTTGCGTACACTTACCATAAATGTAGATGTTCAAGTGTATTCACTGTTGCAGTCCTGGTTTTCCTTCTTCTATCCCCCTTTATTCTCTTTCTTTCCTTACAAGGGACATATTAGTATTTATTTTCCACCAGTGGGGTTCTTCCACCAGAACCTGGCCTCCTACTTTGGGGGCTCCTGACAGCATAGGGCAAGAAAAACTAATGTAATGTTGTCGTCTGTCTTGCTTCATACTACTGATGACCTGATGTCAGTCCTGAAGCAACAGCAACCGACGCATAAATACTAAGCCTCTGGTATTCGGGCCGGCCGAGGGCTACCCTGGCAGGGATAACCCAAATGTGATGACTGCAGCAGTGAATACACACTCTAACATCTACATATATGGTAAGTGTACACAACTGTACTTTCTTTGCCTTCAGCTTTGGCTGGTTCAACAGATCCTTTTGCATAAGTACTTTAAGAATTTGGATCTGTTTGTCTTGGATCCAAGCATTCTGAAACCCAGGTCCCCTTGGATGCGATCCCCACCATTTCTCCTGGATCCATTTTCATCTAGGCTCCCCTCTCCTTACCAGGAAGGGGTCCCGATAAGACACTCCAGGCCTCCATCCACCAAATTCTCTCTTAGATCTTTCAGAAGCCTCTCAGAAACCAATGTGGATAGAACAGTGAAGTTCCTCGTAGCAAAGATTCAGATGGGGGTTCTTCTGGCTCTGACTCTAACTGGACCCATAAGCCTTCATTTGTCCATCTCTTCATTGGTATCTCCTTCTCCGATCCTGTTTCTGAGCCTTTGTATCTCAGATCCCAGAGTGTGTCTACATTGGATCATCAGAAGATTGTTTCTTCAACTCAGATGTTTCCTCTGAGCCAGCTGGCATAAAGACTCTTGGAGCTGAAGCTTCGGTGCTGGATTCAGGGGATTGGAGTAGAGACTAAAGCTTTCGGAACCATCTCATCCTTTCAGAGCCTTAGACCTGGATAGCTCGGGTCTGACGCTATCCCCTGTTGGAGTGCTGCTGGATTGAGGGAGATAATGGTCCGAGATATTCTTACTTTGTTGCAGTCTACTTCTGTGTCCCCTAGGCATTCTCCCTTTGAGGTTGTGGAGAGTGTTTTCTGCTTAGCTAGAGAAGAGACATCACTGCCCCCCCTCCCCAGCTCAGAAAACCCTGTCTCATACTTTTCTTTGCTCTGAGCCTCGACCATCCCTTCCACTGGGACAGCCAGCACAAACAAGTCTCCATATGGTCCATCAGGACATCGTTACATCTTCTAAAACTTTTCCAGAACATTCCACTGTGGAATTCCCTTGTGAGAGAGCATGTAAGAGGAGGCACCTAGATTCCCCCCAGGAATCTCTCTGAGGACACTGATTTTGATGAGGAGGCGGGGTCCCCCAGATCACCGCCTGAAGACATTCGCTTTTGGTGACATCCTGGAGCTCTTGAAACAAAGGTGGTTTGTCCTCTGAAACTCCTCTCCCAGGAGGAATCTGTGTTCCTAGAGACTTTCGAGTCTGGCCCACCTACGTCTTGGGTGATTCCCCTGGCCAGTGAGCTCATTGGCCTTGTCTCTCGGCAGGCATGGTGGTAGGAAGCTGGATGCTGTTGAGATGGAACCAAAAAGACTGGACAAACTTTTATTCCCCTCCAATACTGCACACACTGGAGCAAAGGAGTACCATTTCATGCCCTGGTTGTAGCTGCAGCCACAAAGAAAGAATTAGCAGAGCAGAGTTCTTATGTCCACCTCTCTAATAGAGAGTCTGGCTTTGGATTGATTTGGGAAGCCTGTGTATGCTTCAGTGAGCTTTGCCCTCAGTTCACTGAATTACTTGGCACATTTTACGAGACTGCAAAGAGTTCTGATCAAGGAACTTGCTAAATCTCTTTCTGGGTCCATGTGTTTTGAGGATGGAAACAGAATCTCCTTGCAATTGGCCACCCTCAAATGCATCTCAAATGCATCCGTGAGGTTAATATCTCATGCTGCAGAAGGTACCTCATGGGTTGTGGGTTCAGGCATAGCTATCAGGAGACATGCTTGGATGTGTTTGTGATTTTTGTCGAGCCTTTTCAGTCTTTGTTCTTCACTTCTCCAATTGATGGAATTTCTCTGTGTTGCACCAAGGTTAAGGACACACACTCCAGGTGTGAATGAGGAAAGACCCTGTCTTCTGCGGGTGTACATTTTTCAGCCTCTCAAAGACCTTTACTTAGGAACCAATGAAGAGGTAGAAAATTGTGGTTTAAGAAATCCGCGAGTCCTTTCCAGGATTCATGTGGAGTTAGTTCCCCCAGGGGCAAGAGGGAAACTCAGATGGAAGACGCCACCCGTGCGGCAGAGATGGCCCACAGAATTATGGCTTTAAAAATTCTTTCTCAGATAAACCTCATCATTGCTCCTAAAAGTAGGCCCAACTGTCCCCCTTTGGAGGCAGTCAGGGGTCATTTATCTCTGCACCACAGAGCCGGACTATTAAAGGTTTGTGAGTGCAGAGAATCCTATCCATAAGTTATATCATACCATTTTCCCTAGCCCCTCCACTATTTTGAGGAAAATCCCCAATGTGCCACCAAGTCAGAGGGAAGCAGCGTATCTAAAAAAAATAAAGCTGCTAGAAAAAAGTCATCCTACACGTTCCCTTAAATCAGGGAAGGTCTGGAACTTAGGATTCTTAGTACCAAAAAAGAAGCAAGTTAAATCAGTTTGTACAATGCACAAAATGTTGGATGGTTATGTTCAGTTCATTTTGCCTCTGCTGTGAAAAGATGATTGGATGTGCTTGATAGATCTTCAGGATGCATACTATGACATCAAAATGAACAGGCACGCCAGAAGATATTTATACTTCCGCCTGTCAGCCAGTCATTAGTAGTTCCGAACACTGCCGTTTGGCCTCACCACAGCCCCCAGGGTGTTCACCAAATGTATGGCGGTGATAGCAGCTCACTTGAGACTGCTGGTATTCCAGGTGTTTCCATATCTAGGCGACTGACTCCTAACTTCCCTTACCAGGCATTGACTTCTACAGGCAAGGGGCTACTTGCTCCAGATGTGTTTTCATCTGGGAATTCCAGTCAGTTAGAACAAGTCTCACCTCACTCCTACACAAAAGTCTGGAGTTCATAGGTACTCGTGTGGACACAAGTCAGTCAGATAGCCTTTCTTCTCTCTACTTGAATAAATACACTGCGGTCCCAGATCAAGAAAGCGATTTGAAAATCTTCTCTTCCAACACGATTGATATTACAGGCTCTGGGCTTCATGGCAGCAACTATTACTCTTGTTCCTCTGGCCAGGTTCCATATTACATTTTTCAATGGACTTTCTCGACTCAGTGGTCCATTCTTCAACTTCTCTTTGCTTCAGTCAAGGTCACACAAGCTTGCAAAATACATAATCTTTGGATTCATTTGAACCAGCTCCATGATGGTCGTCCATTTGTTCTTCCCCAGGTCATGGGTGACCATGGACGCCTCCAAGTTGAGGTGGGGGGGCAGTACTTGGGAAAAACGGAACATAGTATGTGGTGTCCCAAAAAAGATACATATCATTGTCGTGGAGTTGAGAGCAGTCCTCTTAGTTTTGCAGGCTTTTCAAGACATTCTCCCATCAGAGACAATTGCAAAACAGATATGGACAATATGTCAGTAGTCGGGTACATCAACAAACACGGTATCCAGATCTTACCCTGTTTGTCAAGAAGCTGTGAGACTATGGCAGTGGGTGATCTCTTTCATTTGCTTTCTAATAATTTACATTCTGGGGAAATCTGGCATAATTGCAGCCAAACTAAGCAGGTCCATTTTGATGCCTCACGAGTGGTCTCTCAATGTGAAAGTGGCACAGAGAATTTTCTGTCGATGGGGCCATCCATCCCGCAATCTGTTTGCATCTCCCCTCAAGAACACGTGCAGTAGGTTCTTTGCCCTAATCCCTCCAACGGGGAGTCAACAAGAGATGCCCTAGTCATTGGCCCTCCAGTCTCCTTTATAATTACCCACCTTTACCTCTAATTCACAAATTTCTTCAGAAAGCAGTTTGGTTGAAGAGTGCAGTTATCCTCATTGCACTCTTCTGGCCTAGTCAGATTTAATTTCCCTTATGCCTCATTTTCAGCATCCAGTCTAGATTCTGGATGCAGCCCAAGACCTCCTGTCTCACCCGACAGGTATAACTCACCCTGATTTAAAGGCCTCAAATTTAACCAATTCCATTGATTGCTAGAAAGCCCAGGCTCTCCGACCCAGTCTGTCATATCTTATCTTCTCACAAAGCTTCTGCTAGAAAGATTTTCAAAAATAAATGGAAAATATTTGTTTTTTCTGCCTTTAGTAAAGATCTGGACCCTTTTCCAGCACATGGGTCTTTTGTCCTTGAATTTTTAGCCTCAGTTTTCAGTGAAGGGGCTAGCTAGTTTCCACCTGGGCAGAAATAACTTTACCTTAGCTTCTTCTAAGCTTACAGTTTTGGAGTGATTGACTGCCCCCAAAAGGTGTTGGATTGGTTGGACAGGAAAACAAGAAGGATACTTCATGCTTATCAAATGATTTATAAAGAAAAAAGACCTATATATTCCCCATTCTGAAAGTGGTATGAGCCACCTCAAAATTGATTACATGTATAGATTTGCAGTCTTAGGACTGTATACATATCTGCTGACCTCACAAGACCCAAACTTAGTGAAAGTTTTAAAACATGAGAATAGTCTTAAGATCACTTCTCTGCGTAGTTAGCAGAAGCATACCAGTGTCAAGCAGGAATGAAATCGAGCCAAAAGTAGAAAAAAATGAGGCAGCAAATGAATGTGCAAAAAAGCAAAAGAAAGAATATAAGGTAAAGGATCAGATGAGAAGGGAAGAAATATGGAAAAGGCATAAATATAGTTGTAAGTATAAAAAACTCTTGGAACAACCTCATGTTGATAGGTTCAAATGCAGGAATGGTTAGGGAGAGTTGAATGTAAACCAAAAGATGAAAGGTTCATATTGGCAGCCCAAGATAGTTGACTACTTGGGAGTTTTTCTTAACTTTGTTTCAATCTCTTTGGCCATTACTTCATGCCATTTCATGGTTTGCACATTTGAACAACTTATTCTTTCTTTTACTTCTCTCCATTTAACATATTTGTTATTTTCCACAGGATCTTCAGAGATATTTCTCCAAAATGTATCTTTATTTTATTTATTTCTTTTTTTTTCATGTTTCAATTCCTTTTGCCTTGTTACTCCAATTCTCTATGAATTTTTTTTAGGTCATCAGTAAATTGCTTTTTTGTACTTTTCCTGTTTATTTGTATGCATGTCTTTAAGTTTTTCTGCCTGTGCTGATATTTTTAGTTTATTATTTGCGATCGTGTACAATAGATTTTGATACCAAGCGTTGCTTTTATCACATTTATCTTTGAGTATTTTTATTGATCTGTTCCCTCTTCTATACTCTTCTAACACTAACACTGACACTTCTTGTCTTAATTGCTTTATAGTTTTCTCTGATGCATCCTGGATGGCATTTGATTCTTCCCTTCCTTTCTCTTACTGCTGTGTTTTTGTGGTAGGACTTCATCTGTTACTAATTTATTTGCACAGTAATGTATCCTATTTACTTGTATATTGCATGAATTGCTATGAACAGTCCGAAATTACTGTAATTTATTTTAACAAACTTCTAACTTTTTGGGTTTTATTGACTTTCTGTACTCTGTTTCTTTCATTGGTTTTAGTATGTCTGTCCAGCTCTATTAAATCAAGCAACTCTTCTCTTATATTATTTTCTTCTAAACTGAGGGTACATTCTTTGTCTTTCATTTTTTTCGGGCATTCTACAGAAAGTACCCAGTGCCACATTCTCTTCAGTTTCATCCTGTGCCATCCGCCGTTCTTTCAAATGAAAATTCGCTGGCCTATCACTCCACAACTTTGCTTCAGAGTTACCAGAGTTTCCTGTTTTTTCCCTTGCTGTACAACTCCAGTTGAACTTTGGAGCCTTCCGTAGGAGACCAGTAAAAAGTATCTTAATGTGGCAACTGATCAGAGATTTCCCACTCCACTGGTTTCTCCTTAATTTGGGGATTATTTCCTTTGTCCTCTTGTGATGTTATCAGAGTTAGATTTTCTACACTAAATCCTTCACTTTGCAGGTATTCCATAACCTCAGTTTCTGTTTATTTAACTTCTCTATTACTAATCTTCTTTTCTGCTTTTCCTCTTTGTTTTCTTATTTTTTGTATTGTAAAATTTTGCATAGCTGGATGCCGTCCATCAGGGCTTCCCAGCGTTACAGTAGCTGAGGACTCTACCCCATCAGTTGAGGAATGAATGAAAAGCACAACATTCCGTCTGTGTTGTCCATTTTCATTCTACCGCAACTTCCTGCCCCAATCCTTTACTTCTGGAAAGATCTAAGAGTTATACAGGAACCTCTGTTCCTTGTTGGAGCTCCAGCTTCCACTTTTCTCCTGTCTACCTTTGTTAATGTCTGTAATTGATTGTCCTTTTATATCTAGGAGCAGCAAACTCGATCGGAGGTATATTAGGTTGGTGGGGCATTATGGATAAAGGGAAGAACTCGAGAGCTCTAGGATCTGGTAGAAGTGGCAGAGTCAGATCAGAGTGTCTGATGTAAACCCATCAGTTGACGAAGAATGAAAATGGACAACACAGATAGGATGTTATGGTAAGTACATAACTTTTTTTTTTGCTTGAAAATTTTTTTCAGTAGTGGAAACCAACAGTTGAGTTAGTAATTTCTTTTGAGTCTGTAGACTGGTTTCAGCCTAACAGTAAAAGGAGCAACTAAGATCCTAAAGTTCTTTAGAGTAAACATAGGTTAAGTGCAGGTGTACGTGAATGAGTTTACAGTTGTGTGGATATGGTTTGTTCGTTGTGTAACATGTCATGTTTGACATGCTAAATTTTATATGATATCTAACAGAATTCTTATCCTCTGATTTTCGTCATGCTGTACCATGGATTTTAGCTCACTGGTAATCCAGCTTGTATTTTAAAGAAACATGGTCTTCCTTAGAGGGTTTTGTTGAGTTTGCTGCCTTGGGACAGATTCAAGTGTGTGTAGATGTTGGTATTTTATTGACATTTGGTTTTGTTTTCTTATTTATTCAGTATTCCTTTGTGAAACTGTTCATGTATTTTCTTAATTCTTTCAGTCTTGGAGGAGTGAAAATTGTTCAGCACCATTGTTGAAGACTGCTTCCTGTCATAAAATAAACACCACCTGTTGAAGACTGCTTCCTTTCACACATTTTGAATATCTCTGAATGTGGATTGGGAAATGTCAGATTTCATGTGTCTTCCTCTGTAGTAATGTAAAAGATGGTAAAAACAGTCTTTACCTAATGAGCAGTTTTTGCAGATCTTGGGACCTTGAGCTTGTTGATGAGTTAGCCCTGCTACTCCCACTTTCCAGCATGCCTCGATTTGCAAGGTTTGATAAAAGTTGTTATATTGTGCCATTATTAGAGTCCTGCTTGGATGGTCAGTGTAACAGTAAGTCTTAATATGTGAATTTATGAAGCTTATAGTTTTTCTCCTGGCCGAAGCTGAAAATTCAGTAGTGGCTGCCTTATTAGGAGCCGACATACGTCTTGTGCTGGCTACAATACTAACTTAGGTGTGATGTTTCCTTATATACCTAGCATTGTTTTGTGTTGGTTCAGTTCTTAATGTTTCAAATATCACTTATCTCACATCATGCCAGAAGAAATTTTTACTACTTAATAGTCGATATCGTAGAAAGTGGTCCTTTTTCAGTAATCTTTAGTGTGTGTGCCACAGGCGTTAAGATCACTTGGAGAATAAGAGTTCCCCACAGTGTTACCCACTTTTTATCTTCCCATTGTGTGTTGTCCATCAGGCTCCAGCTTTTCTTTGCCACATTTTGTCATTGTTTGGAAGAAATTGTCCCTGGTTGCCTTTTTGGATAACTCTGATATGTTGTGGTGTTTTTTATGGATTATTTCTGCAGGAAGTATGAGAATTCCTATTCTTCCATTTTGTTATTTCTCTTGAGTTCATCAATAAACAATTTTCTGTGAAAGCTCTCTCTTCCTATTATACAGAGATAGGTCTATACCTTCTCTACCCTTTCCACGAAATCTGCTCATCTTTTCTCTAAATATGCTTTCTGTTGAGCATTTCCACTCTGTAAATGCCTGTAGTATCTGGGGAATGGTTTGGCATTGCTCATTTAATTTTCCTTGAATCTGGTAAAATTTTTAGTGGAAGGCATAGAAAAGCTCTTCAGACCTTTTTACTTGCTCAGTTTCTTTCCAACCCTGAATCAGTGCTTCAGTCTATTCACCATTTTCCATGATTTCAGGCTGTCACTTGGTGGTAACACAAGAAATCTCTTCCCTGTTAAAGCCACAGAAGTTTGTCCTGTTCCCCTTGTCTAGCTGTGACAGCAGCTAATTCCACCTCAAGGTGTGTGGTTTCTGGTTTAAATCTCTTAGGAAATGTTGTACCCAGCAAGACACATTTTGCCAAGTGGTATAGATTTTCTTTGGGAGTAGAATAGTATTCTCTGATGCCCCTCTTAGGCAGCAACAGATGCTTCTGAGTTATTTTAGGAGCTTGTATGATTTGAGTCTTAGTTATTCCATTCTCAAAATGTATGTTAGCTGTTGGTCCATAGTGACATCGTAGAGTGTAGGACAGTGGTTCAGGACTGGCTGGTCAAAAGTGTTTTCCTTAAAGAGGTTCTGTATGTTATTTGCCAAAACCCTCACCTGTTTTGAAACAAGACAAGCTTTGCTTGTCCATCTTTTGAGTTTTGAAGTTAGCTATGTTGTGCTAACTTGTACTGAAAGGATACTGAATCTGTAGCGAGTCATATTTGGCCATTCAAAGGATGGTGCCTGTCATAACAGCAGCTTTGTAAGTGGTTGTATCCAGGCATACCCACCATAAAAATGGTCTCTTATGCCAAGTGGACTGGCCCAGTTAGTAAATAAAAACTGATTAAATTGTAACTGTTATTCTAAGCCTGTTGGTGTAAGCACTTGGGCTTCAGACCATTTGTTTTACATTAAGAAGGTTTGTGGTCTGCAGTGTTGTGGCAGGATTAGTAGCTTACATCATTTTAAGTTGGGAATTGCTCTCAGTATATGTTATTCTAAAAGTGCATTAGTTCTGGTGTAAGCACTTGGTCTTCAGGCCAGTTATTCCACATTAAGAAGGTTTGTGGTCTGCACTTTTGTGGGGAGGAGAGGCTAGATTCTGCCCTTCTGAGCTGGGGATTTCTGGTTAAAGGCTTATTGTGCCTGCTTATTTTAACTTTCTTTCTGAAATTGGTGCACCTTGTTTGCTGTAGCATAGACTATATTCAGGCCTGCTAAACCTGCTTGAATCTAGCTTTGTTTGTATAACTTGAGCACTAATCCAGGCCATCTTTTTTGGAGAAGGTTCCCCTGCACTCTAGTGGCAGGAGTGTGCCGTTAGAACTTGTCTGATTGAAGAATCCAGGAACAGGGCTCAGTTTTGAGCTTTTTTACTGGTTAATTGGGTAATTTAAGTCAGTTTGCTCATTTTCTATTGTTATAAAAAAATGCACTTTTTTCATCTGCTTTTACTTTGTATTTCTTCCTATTTTGTTACTTTATTTTGCTTTTGCTGCCTGTTCTTAAAAGTACTTAATTGCATTTATCCTGCTGCATTTATTACTGCTGTTTAGTAGCCTGATTAAATTGTAATTGTTGTTCTAAGCCTTTGGTTTAAACACTTGGTCTTCAGACCAGTTGTTTTATATTAAGAAGGTTTGTGGTCTTCACTGTTGTGGCAGAACAGGTAGCTTACATCCTTCTAAGTTGGGAATTGCTGATTGAAGGCTTAGTGTCTGTTATTCTAAAAGTGTATTAGTTCTGGTGTAAGCACTTGGGATTAGGGCCAGTTATTTTACATTAAGAAGGTGTGGTCTGCACTCTTGTGGGAGGAGAGGGTAAATTCTGCACTTCTGAGCTGGGAGTTTCTGGTTAAAGGCTTATTGTGCCTGCTTATTTTAATTGTTTCTTTCTGAAATTGGTACACTTTGTTTGCTGTGGCACAAGACTAGATTTAGACCTGCTGAATCTAGCTTTGTTTCTATAACTTGAGCACAAATTCAGGCCATCTTTTTCTGGAGAAGGTTCCAATGCACCCTAGTGGCAAGAGTGTGCAGTTAGAACTTGTCTGATCATAGACTGCTAGAACGGGCCTCAGTTTTTAGCTTTTTATTGGTTTAAATCAGTTTGCTCATTTGCTACTGTTATATTAAAAAAAAAAAAAAAAAAAAAGACACTTTATACATCACCGCTTAGTTAGGGTTAAAATATTCCGGTGCCATAAAGTCTGCTCTTCAAATTTTCCCTTAGAACTATCCAGTTTTTTAGTTTTAGCACTCAAGTCTGTTTCTTTGAGCTCAGCACTTGTTCAGAACTCATTGTAAGCACTAAATAAGCTACAAATTACTCCAGCACTCCACTTTCCTCACTTGTCTAGAGGAAAACAGTTTTTAGTACTTAATAAATAAGCACCTATCGAGGCACGTCTATGGGTCAGCTCCCAGTGTTTTATCCTGTCTGCCTGATGAATCTGGTTGTCTTGGGGCAATGCAGCAATTGCCTCATGCACACAGACAACCCTCTCCTCCTACCACACAACACTAAAACCTGTGAGAGATGCACTTGTATAGCCAAACTGGAAGCAAAGCTCTCTTCACCCAAGACTGGACTAGACAGTCAAGAGGAGAGGGTAAACACTTGCACCACACTCATCACATAGTTCCGCAAAACCTACACCACCAAAACACACACACAGAAACACAAAACACACACCTACAATCTTGGAGGCTCTCAATAAAAATCTGCCCAAGCAACAGAGACCTCCAAAGCAGAAACGCAAACACCCTCCACCCCCCCCAACACAACCCAAATGACAAGTAGCCCACAAACTGTGTGCTGCCCAACCACAGCCCATAAGGCATAACAATGTACCCAACTCTCTAGTCATAGGTGACTCTATAGTCAGGCACACTGATGTTCCACTCACCAGGCTAAGCAAGGAGAAAGTTACTGTCAGCTGCCTGTCGGGTGCCAGGATCCGCCACATAACGCACGCACTCAGGTCACTCCACAACAAGTACAAATATGACTCAGGTCATTCACACCAACATGGACAATGACAGAGACGTACCTCCCTGGACTACATGAAAAGAGACATGAAAAGAGCATGCCGATCTTGTAACCCAGGCAGGTATGACCCTAGCCCTGAGAAGCATCCTGCCATCACCCAGAATGATACCACAGTACAAGGAAAAAATGATTGTCTTCAACAATTGGCTAAGCTTCAGGTGTCATTCTAAGGGGATCCAGTATCTGCCTGCCTGGGATGACATGATTGACAGACCAAGATGGCTTTGCCAGAGATGGTCTGCACCTGCCGCCCTTGGGATTCTGGGTACTGGCTAAGGCAATTTCCACCCAAATAGTGCCTTTTTTAGGCAAGATTCAAATGACAAATTTACCACCGTAACAGGTACAAGCAAGCAAAATATAAGGATAATACTACTCAGTGCTAGAAGTCTAAATGTCAAAATGCACTCACTTGAGGCACTCCTTAAAATGGAGAACATCGACATCTGTGCAGTGACAAGAGACCTGGTTCAAGGCTCCAGAGAGCAAATATTTGAATTCTTGTAAGGAAAAAGGTTAAGGAGAACCCTTAAACAAAATATCAGTATTAATGGTGTAAATGCTTTTAAGGAAAGTTTTTTTCTCAGTGTGGCAAAGTAGGCAATCATTGTCAGGGCATTATAAGGACAGTATCTCTCAAAATGGCAAAGTAGGCAATCATTGTCAGGGCATTATAAGGAAAGTATCTATCAAAATGTGATCTGTGATGTTTCAACTTTATAATGTACATGGAGAGTTAACTATTGACATTGTGATTCAGTCCATTCAATTACATTAACCTATTTTAAGCACATTGTTATAAAATAGATTGAAGATGCACAATGTATATGGGAATGGCTGAAAATACTGCTGTATTGAGTTTTTCAGAAAATGGTTGTTATGGTAGCTGTGTATTCTTGCAAGATATTAAAGTAGCGATTTCATCAGAAAAAAAGCACCAGGACCTGAGTGCAGCCTTTTATAACATTTTCTTATGCAATTGTTGCTTCTGTCACCCAAATGGCTTAAAATGTAGCTATGCTCAGTTGGAAAATTTCATAATGGAGTGCAGTACTAATAGTTTTATTTCACAAGGATAACAAAATTAGTACTAAACTAGAATATTATATACCTATATTCATTTTAAATCTGGATATTAAGATCTTGGCTAAAGCTATGAATAAAAAAAAAAAATTCTAGATTGCTTACATCAAATGTTGATTCTGTCCAGATTGTTTGATTTTAATACATACATATAAGCTTTTTTATTATTTAGACATTGTATTACTAAACATTATTCTATTAATTTAATTATATTTGATGCTTCTAAAGCATTTGACTATATTAATGAAGATTTGTTTTGTCAAAGATTAAATTAGTAATGTTAAGTTGTTCATCTCGCCTTCATTTCTTGCTTGTTGGAATTGGAGCTGACCTTCGGCTCCGACTCGGCCATCTTCTATAGCTCGAGAGCTGTTTACTGGCTCGAGGCTACCCCGTATCCCATGATGCCTAGCGTTAGCTACCCAGATCTCGTTTGCCGCTTCAGCTGCGAGGTTCGTTGTTACTGGCTCAGGCTCTTGTAAGTTTATTATAATACTTTTCTAGCAATTAGGGGTTCTTTTTTGATAGTTAGACCTTTCGATATTGTCGTTAACTAGTTTATTGTAGTTTTAGTATTATTGTATTTTTCCCTTAGAACTCGTTTAATTTAGAGAGTTCTTCCCCTCCCCCCTTCCCTTTTTCCTATCTCTACTTATAGTAGCGTTTAGTTTTAGTCTTTCTCCTTTACTTCATAGGTAGCCGTTTAAGTTAGAGGCTTCCTATTTAAAAAAAAAAAAAAAAAAAAAAAAAAAATAAAACTTCTTGACTGCAGTTAGTGTTTTTTGGTTAGGTTTTTGTTGTTGGGCCTTTGGCCAAACTACTTTTAGTGTAAGCTAGTTATGTCTAAAGAATCCAAAGTGTCTGGATTCAAGAAGTGTGACTCATGCTCTCAGAAAATGTCTCTGACAGATGTGCACACTTCTTGCGTCTATTGCTTAGGTGCAGTGCACCTGCAGGACTCTTGTTCTGTATGCCACGCATTCAGCCCAAGGGTTCTGCAGGAGTGCAAAAATAATCTTATTTTAAGGGGTGGTCTTAAGCCCCAGGATTCACCGGCCAAGGCTCAGCCGGTGAAATCTCCTAAACCAACCAAATCATCTGCTCCCAGCTCGGAGCCGCCATTGGCCCAAACATTACCGACTACTTCGGTTCCAGCCGGAAACGAGGAGGCTTGCCTCACAGTCGGCTCCACCAGCATCTTCAGGGCCGTCTTGGACCCACAAGAGACCGAGGTCCCCGTCTCTACAGCCGATACATTCGGCCCCTCGGTCTCCCCTGTTGCAGATTGATCGCAGTCACAGATCCTCCCACTCCTCTCGTTCCTCTAGAGACTCAGACCACGACGTGGAGAGAGTGGTCAGTAGGTTGTTGAAGTCGCAGGCACTGGCCAAAATGTTATCCAGCCCTCCTCAACAGGTGTCTGCTCCACCCGCTTCCATCGATGTTCTTCTTCCGACTCCTCTGAGCTGGACTTTGTTGAGGGTTCAAATCGTGGAACCGTCGGCACCGATAATGATTTCCCCTTCGGTTCTGTCATCAGCTCCGATCCCCTCGATGGTGCCTTCTGTCGAGGGATCTGGGCACCGAGACTCCCTCGTCGGCTCCGAAGGGGCAAGTGGCATCGGACCCTTGTCCGATCCTGATGTTCATCGTGTTACCCTGCTGCAGTCATCACACTTGGGCTATCCTGTTGTCAGGCGGTCCCGCAGTCGGACGGAATTCCAAAGTCGTGGTCCGGTGTCTGTTGCTGTCACTTCTTCCCTGACGTCAGTGTGCCAGGGGTATATCTAATGCATCCGACGCCATCTTCTTCAGTCTTTCTTGCTGCGCGGTGCCCGAAGCAGTTCGCAAGTGCTGGTTGGCTGACTCCTGAGATTTTCGAACTCGAATTTCAGACCGAAGTCTTCAATAAAGCTAAGTACCCCATTGGGGAAACTTTTCTTGCCTCAGACCGATGTCAGAAAAAGTTAACAATTGTATTTCTTGTGGGAAGCAAATACCTCATAAGGATTTTCATTCTTAGCATACCTTGCCTAGGCCCAGACCACAAAGTCACTAGTTGTCGTTTTTGTGCTAGGTTTAATGAGTACTATAAAAAGACGCTTTGATTTCGCATGACACTACGGTAGAAAATTTAACTACACTATGCCGTGGGAGCAACCGACTACAGGCTTGCACAAAAAACGCAAGGATAAGGACAGGCAGCCTAGACCCAAGCCAGACTCAGAGGCCTCGGCTGGTCCAGTCTCCGGTTCACCGGTCTTCAGTGAGGCTCCGACGCAGCCCCTGACTACTGCAGATCTGGAACTCGAGACCGCTTTGGAACTTTTGGCAGAAAGTACCAGGCCGATGCAGCCATTTTGTTCAGTCCCTACCGACGACACTGCTGAAAAAGATGTTGGTGCTGCAGAAACACCTTTGGTTTCTGAAGGCGTCTTCAGACCGATGACGCTCACCATTAAAACGTATCCTAAGACGAAGACTCCTATTAAACCTAAAAAGACTGCACTTCAGTCCCCTGTTCAAGGCCCCATGCCTAAGAAACAGATGCTCAAAATGGCTGAAGATTTGATCTCTTTAATCAGGGGTTCCCAACCCCCTCCTGACAAAAGACCTAGACAAGAGGAAGATTATGCATCCTCTGAACAAGTGTCTTATTTCCTCAGACTCTTCAGAGGACCAAGATTACTCCTTCTCCCCTTATGAAGATTCTGATGCTGAGCATTCCATTCCCTCAGCTTCTCCCCCTGAAGACTACTCCTTTGGGGAAACTTTACACACTATGAGGGAACATTTTCACTGGGAAGGTCAGGACTACTCTGACTCAAAGAAAAGGCACAGAGAGATGTCCTTCAAGGATGCATCTGCAGTCATAACATATGGGTTGTCCTGCCTCAGGCAGCCCTTCGGTCGGCGGATTCCAAAGTCTGGGTCTGGCCTCGGCTGATGTCGCACTTTCCCCGACGTCAGAGCATCTGGGGTATAAAAGCATCAGCCGACGCCATTTTCCTCAGTCTTTCTTGCCGCGCGGTGCCCGAAGCAGAAGCTGTTCGCAAGTGCCGGTCGGTCAAATCCAAAGATTTCAGCTACCGAAGACTTCGAAAAAAGCTAAGTACCCCGTTGGGGACTCTTTCTTGCCTCAGCCGATGTCAGACAAAGTAAATAATTGTTTAACTTGTGGGAAGCAAATACCTCATAAGGATTTCCATTCTTACTGCCTTCCTTGGTTAGGCCCAGACCACGACGTATCGGCCTGTTTAGCCTGTGCCTCCTTCAACCGACGAACTCTTAGACGTCGGTCGGAGTTTGCAGAGGAATTTTTTTGGAGCCGCATTTGCTTATAAAATGCCGTCGGAGACTCCGATTTCGCATATGGTCAAAAAACGCAAGGAAAAGGACCGACACTCGCGGCCCGCGGTTTCGGCTGAAACCACACCTAGGCCTACTGCGAGTGTCTCTGTTTCGGCCGAAACCGAATCCTCGGAGATTCCTTCTTCCGAAACCATACTTCCGACTGCCGAGGCCCGAGAGGCCCCGGCTGAGTCGGCTTCTGAACTACCTACCGAAGCCAGTGGTCAGGATTTGTCCGACACCATACCTTTGGACATTTCTACCCCTGCACGTGGGGCTGCTAGGCCCCCAGCTTCTATGTCCATTAAGGCCTTTTCTAGGGCTAAAGCTGCCAAACTTTCAAAAGCTTTGCCTGCCAAATCTACACCCCAGAGGCCTTCCTCTAGTTCACAGATCCTCAGCCTTGCTGAGGACCTTATCTCCTTAATTAGGGGTTCACAACCACACCCAGACAGGGCCTCTCAACCTCCTCCAGACAAAAGGCCCAGGACTGACCCCTCTGAACCCCTCTCCTCAGATGATTCCACGGATGGATCTGAGTTGTCAGACCACCAGGAAGGGCCTTACTCGCCTTATGAGGATTCAGATGCAGAGGAATCTATCCCTTCAGCCTCCCCTCCTGAGGAGTTTTCCTTTGGGGAGACTTTACACTCCATGAGAGAGCACTTTCAATGGCAGGGTCAGGATTTCTCTGATTCTAGAAAAAGATTAAGGACCTTTTTGCATTTGCCTCAGCATAGGCCCTTAGCTATACCTCCTGTTCTAAATGTAATTGATGATGTGTACAATGATGTCAGTACAGCCCCTGATACTCTTCCTCCGGCCCCTGCCAAACCTGACAGATATTACAGGGTCCCGGATTCTCATTTCCATCTGTATAAAGCCCATTCTGCAGACCCAGAAACTATTTCTCAGGGCCCTAAAGGGGTTGCAGCCGCTACTGCCAAAAATCCCCTACCCTCTGATAGAGAGTCTAGAGCTTTAGAGAGATGGGGTAAGAAGGTGTATACATCTGCAACTCTTTCTGTCAGGGCATTAAACTGTTAATCCAATATGATACAGTACCAAGAGTATTTGTTAGATGAACTGAATAAGAAACTTTCTTCTCCTGAACCCCTAGACCGTAAATCCCTTCAGGATTTGGTACATAACTCTCAACAGGTTAGTAATCATTTCTTAAAATGTGGCTATGATGCACTGGAGGCTTCATTTAGATCAGCTATGACTGGGGCGGTTATTCGTAGGCATGCCTGGCTGAAGGAACAATCTTTGCCAGACCATGTCAAAGCTAAACTCCTCAATGCTCCAATGGAGAAACAAAATTTATTTGGCTCCCCTGCTCAGGAGATTCTAAAAAAGGTTGAAGAAAAAGCAAAATCTGTGCAAACAGTTAAAGATTTCCTGCAAGTTCAACCACCGAGATTCAGCAGAAACTGGCCTACAAAGAATTGGTCCTTTCCAGACTTGGATAGAGCCCAGAGAGGCAGGAACAGGCGCCCGAGGGGCAGAGGTCAATTGAAGGGCTCCTACAGAGGCCATCAGTGGCAGCCTGCCAACCAGAGGAGTAGTCCAACAACTACAACAACCACCACTACTACAGGACAGACTCAATGACTTGACTCTGATTCCGCCTACCAGGGATCAACTGGAAGCACCCTTGGGCGGAAAGCTGGCTTTATTCTCAAAAAACTGGCATTATATTACAAAGGATACATGGGCATTGCAAATAATAGACAAAAGATACAGGTTTCACTTCCACACTTTGCCAAAAAGAAGCGGAATGCCAAACCTTCCACCAAATCAGAAGGCAGAGGCTTTAAAACAAATCAGCAATTTACTTCAGATGAAAGCTATAGAAAAGGTACCATGCTCAGAACAAGGCCAAGGATTTTACTCCAGATTATTCCTTGTACCAAGAAAAGAAAATCAATGGAGGCCTATTCTCGACCTGTCTGCTCTCAACACTTATCTCATTGTGCCAAAATTCAAAATGCTGACCCTACAGCAACTTCTTCCCATGTTGGGCAAGGAGTCTTGGCTGGTGACTCTAGATCTCAAGGAGGCATACCTGCACGTCCCTATCTGACCAAGTTGCAGAAGACACCTCAGATTTCTTGCAGGATCAGAGCATTATCAATTCTCAGCATTGCCCTTTTGCTTATCTACTGCGCCCAGAGTATTCACGAAATGCCTGGCATCAGTAGTTGCACATTGCAGACTACAGGGAATTCAAATTTATCCATACCTGGACGACTGCCTGATACAAGCGGACAAGAAGAAGAAATTGTTAAAGGACTTGGCCTATGCCATACACCTGTTCCAGGCCTTGGGATACACAGTCAACATCCAAAAGTCAAGACTAGTACCATCCCAAAGGATCACCTTTTTGGGTGCAGATCTGGACACAAACACCCAAATGGCCTTTCTCACAGAAGAAAAGCGAAAACAACTTCCAGATTACTTCATGATTTTGACAAGACAAACTCAGCTTACTGCAAGGAAAATCCTGCAGGCCCTGGGTTACATGGCATCCTGCATAATTCTAATCCCACATGCCAGGCTACATATGAGGAAATTGCAATGGTACCTAAGGAGTGTATGGTCTCAACACAGTCACAGTTTAGAAAGCATGATACCAATCATTCCATGCCTTCAAAAGGAATTCCTGTGGTGGGCTCAGGCCTGCCAGTCCAACAGAGGGTTGCCTTTCAACAAAACAAAAACAAGGCAAACCATCACCACAGATGCCTCGGACCGAGGATGGGGAGCACACATGGAAGACAAATGCATCCAAGGCTTATGGCCTCAAGGACAGCTAAGCATGCACATAAACCAAAAGGAAATGCTGGCAGTGAGGCATGCAATCGAGGCATTCAAACCCTTCCTCCAACAAGGACATCTGTTAATAAGGACAGACAACACCACGGTCATGTGGTACATAAACAAACAGGGGGGCACACATTCTTACCCGCTATGCCGGATGGCTATGAATCTGTGGGATCTATGCCTGAATCTCAATATCCAACTACAGGCCCAATTCGTGCCAGGGAAAGAAAATGCACTGGCGGACAGCCTAAGCAGAACTACTACGGATGCACACGAATGGATGCTGCACCCAGACATCTTCAAGCTCATAACAAAGACATGGGGAATGCCGGAGATAGATCTGTTTGCCTCCCCACTCAACCATCAACTGAAGACATTCTGCTCAAGGACATACCACCCACAAGCTTGGAGGGTGGACTCTCTCTCTCAGCTGGAAAGCCCTAACAGTATATGCCTTCCCACCTCTCCCATTGATGCACAAGGTTCTACTGAAAATCAGGGAGGAACAGCCAAAAGTGATACTGATAGCTCCGGACTGGCCAAGGCAACACTGGTATCCACTATTGAGAAGCATGTCTCAGGCAGAATCATGGCCTCTCCCCCTATGGCCTCTTCTTCTAATGCAGAACAATTTCAAGACCCTGCATCCCAACTTGAAAACATTGCAGCTAACTGCCTGGTAAATTCCTTAAATCCCAATCAAACAGTTTTATCTCAGAGGGTGAAGGACATTATCCTGGAGGCTCGCAGGCCTTCCACAAGGAAGACATACTCAACTAAATGGAAGAGATTTCTCATTTGGAGCACATCAAAGGGCACAGATGTCACAGTGGCAAACCTAGCACATATCCTAGAATATTTAGCAGAATTGTTCCACAAAGGCCTGTCCTATTCTTCCATTAAATTCATGCTTCAGCAATTTCAGCAGAATACAATGTGGATCCACCTATCTTCTCACACCCTCTCCTCAGACAATTTCTAAGAGGGATCAAAAATGTTAAACCTCCAATAAGACCCCCTCTACCTGTCTGGGATCTCAACTTTGTGCTGGAAAAACTGACACTACCTCCTTTTGAACCAGCAGCATCAGCGGATCTACAGTTTCTATCTTGGAAAACTGCATTCCTTCTGGCAATCACTTCAGCAAGAAGAGTATCTGAGTTACAAGCATTAATGGCAGTGCAGCCTTTTCTTATTTTCCACCAGGACAGAGTGTCACTAAGAACCAATCCTACTTTTATGCCAAAGGTGGTATCTAGGGTATCCTTGAACCAAGCTATTCACTTGCCTACGTTCTTCCCAAATCCACAGAATAAAGGGGAAAAACTTTTGCACACCCTGGATATACACAGACAACTACGCTACTACTTGGACAGAACAAAAACTAGCAGAAAATCTGACCAACTGTTTGTAGCATATACAACTGGGGTGCAAGGAAGAGCAATTTCCAAACAGACAATATCAAAATGGATAGGAAATGGCATTCGCTTTTGCTACTCCTTTCATGGAAAGACAGTTCCTGAAAATATCAGGCCTCACTCCACAAGGGCCACGGCCACCACTACAGCCTTCCTACGGGGGGTGGCTACCAAGGACATTTTAGAAGCTGCTACTTGGACCTCCGTGCATACATTTGCCAAGCATTACAATCTACCTTTATACTCTAGATCCAGAGCAGGGTTCGCAACTGCAGTCCTGCAGGGGATCTTAACTACATCCTTTTCTTAGTACCTCCACCCCCAGATTGGCTATGGTATTCTACCCATATGTTATGACTGCAGATGCATCCTTGAAGGGACATAGTACAGTTTTGTACCTACCATAAATGTAGATGTCCGATAGGTATGCATCTGCAGTCAGGATTACCCTCCCTCCTTCCCCTCTGTGGTATTCCTAGGGTGCTTACCCCTCTTTTAGCTAGCTGGGGGAATCTATTATGGTGTATTTGTTTGTTTATTCATGTATATAATTTGCAAATGTTTGGAACTTTTCAGCATTTATCCAAATTTAGCCTTCCTAGAGGGCACCTGACATCTGGGGCAAGAAAAACTGAGGAAAATGGTGTCTGCTGATGCTTTTATACCCCAGACGCTCTGACGTCGGGGAAAGTGCGACATCAGCCGAGGCCAGACCCAGACTTTGGAATCCGGCTGACCGAAGGGCTGCCTGAGGCAGGACAACCCATATGTTATGACTGCAGATGCATACCTATCGGACATCTACAGTTATGGTAGATACAAAATTGTACTTTTCTTTTACTCCCCCAGCACAGACCATTTGCCATCCCCCCAGTTTTAGACATTGTGGATGATATTTACTTAGAATCCAGTTTGAACCCAGACTCTCTGCCTCCTGCTCCGGCCAAACCTGGCAGATACTATAGAGTGCCTGATTCCCACAAATTTCTTTACAAAAGTCATGTTGCTGATCCAGAGACTATCTCCCAGGGTCCCAAAGGGGCTAAGGCTTCTATGGCTAAAAATCCTGTACCCTCTGAAAGGGACTCCAGAGCATTAGACAGGTGGGGGAAAAAGGTTTACACCTCAGCCACTCTAGCTATGAGGGCACTAAATTGCCAGTTTCACTTGCTAAAATATCAGCAATTTCTAATGTCTCAGTTAAAACAAAAAATGAGCACACTCCCTCAACAGTCTGAATTGAAAGAAATGCAGGATCTGTTGCATGCAACTGAACAGGTGGGCAAACATACTTTACAATGTGGGTTTGATTCTTTGGAGGCTTCCTGCAGAGCAGCTGTCACTGGGTCTGTTATACGCAGGCATGCTTGGTTAAAGGAACAAACTCTGCCTGATCATGTTAAAGCAAAGCTTCTAGATGCTCCCGTACAGCAGGATGTTCTTTTTGGAGTTAAAGCAGAAGAAGTCTTAAAGAAAATGGAGGATAAGGCAAAATCTATGCAGACAGTCAAAGATTTCCTACAGGTACAGCCCCCTCGCTTCAGCAGAAATTGGCCAACAAAAAATTGGTCCTTTCCAGCTACTGACAGGCCACAGAGGGGTAAATATAGACGTCCAAGAGGCAGAGGACAGCCACAAGCCCGGTACAAACCTCGACAATGGGGCACTGCAGCACAGAAGAGAGGAGAAGACAGGTCCCAAACTACCAGAAGGCAAACTCAATGACTGGCACCTCATCTGGCCAAGCAACACTCTCTTGGCAGCCCCCTTGTGAGGAAAACTCACACTTTTTTCAGACAGCTGGCACATTGTCATAAAGGACAAGTGGGTCCTAGACATAATTTTATGAGGATACTGATTCCATTTTCACACCTTGCCAATGAAAAGAGGAATGCCAAACTTGCCACAAAATCAATGGGCAGAGGCACAAAGACAAATTACAGCTCTCATGGACATGAGAGCCAATCAACTGGTACCTACTCGAGAGCAAGGCCAAGGATTTTACTCAAGACTCTTTCTAGTTCCCAGAAAGGACAATGCCTGGAGACCAATTCTAGACCTTTCAATTCTAAACACCTTCTTACAAGTACCCAAATTCAAGATGCTAACACTACAGCAGCTTTCTCCCATGTTGGGCAAGAAAGCATGGCTAGTAACGTTGGACCTCAAGGAGGCATACCTGCATGTCTCTATCAGACAAAGTTGCAGAAGATACCTCTGTTTCATTGCAGGTTCAACCCATTACCAATTCTCTGCACTGCCCTTTGGCTTATCTACTGCCCCCAGGGTCTTCACAAAATGCCTGGCACCAGTAATTGCGTACTGCAGACAGAGGAATTCAAATATACCCATACCTGGACGACTACCTCATCCAAGCAGAAAGCAAGGACATCCTCTTACAACATCTGGCTTTTGTAGAACATCTTCTAAGTTGCCTGGGGCACACAGTAAACGAAAAGAAATCAAAACTAGTACCCTCACAAAATATGGCATTCCTGGGTGCCAGCTTGAATACAATGGCCCAGAAGGCTTATCTGACGCCAGACAAACAACTACAACTGACTCAATATTTCAAAACAATGGCAACAAAGACCCAACTACCTGCAAGAAAAATTCTGCAGGCCTTGGGCTTCATGGCATCTTGCATACTCCTAATACCATTTGCAAAGCTGCATATGAGGAAATTACAGAGGTACCTAAAAAGCGTGTGGTCTCAACACAGCCACAGCTTGGACACAATGATATCTCTCATTCCCTGCCTACAACAGGAGTTTCTATGGTGGTCACTGACATGTCACCGCAACAAGTGTCAGCCTTTCACCTTTCCCCCAGCCAGGCAAACTATGACAACAGATGCATCGGACTACGCCTGGGGGGCACACATGGCTGGACAGTGCATTCAAGGCGTATGGTCTGCAGATCAAAGGAATCTGCACATCAATCAAAAAGAGATACTAGCTGTACAGAATGCTCTGACAGCCTTCAAGAATCTATTACATCCAGGACAACTTACAATAAGGACAGACAATACCACAGTAATGTGGTACATAAACAAGGGGGTACACACTCCTACTCTCTATGCAGGCAAGCAATGACCTTGTGGAACACAGCTCTGGCTTACCAAGTTCACTTACAAGCTCAATTCCTGCCAGGACAAAAGAACACATTAGCAGACGACCTCAGCAGAAACATCATGGATCCCCACGAGTGGAAACTGGATCCACAAGTATTTGCAATGATAACTCAAAAATGGGGCCTTCCAGACAGACCTGTTTGCCAGTCCTCAAAACTATCAACTAACAAAATGTTGTACAAGGACACTTCACCATCAAGCTTGGAAACTGGACGCACTCTCATTCAGCTGGAAAAACCTGACCGTATATACCTTCCCTCCATTGCCTCTCCTCACAAAGGTGCTTCTGAAAGTCAGGAAGGAGAGACCACGACTGATACTAATAGCTCCAGACTGGCCACGCCAGCACTGGTACCCACTGTTGAGGAATGTGGCCCAGGGCCCACCTTGGATTTTACCACAAACTGCCCATTTGCTCACACAGCAAAACAATCAGATTCTTCACAGCCAGCTAAAGACCTTAAATCTGGCTGCATGGAAAATCACCTAAACATCCAGCCAGCTCCTCTTTCCCAAGCAGTTATGGATGTTATTCTGGAAGCTAGGAGGCCCAGCACCAGGAAGGCCTATGCGGACAAATGGAAAAGGTTTTGTGCTTGGAACCAAAGTAAAGGCCAAAACACACTTCAGCCTCACCTGCCTCAGATTCTACAGTATTTAACTGAGATGTTGCACAAAGGACTTGCTTTTTCTTCCATTAAAATCCATGCATCAGCTATTTCAGCCCACTACAACACAGAACCACCCTTATTTTTGCATCCACTTCTAAGGCAGTTCCTTAGAGGGGCAAAAAACATTAGGCCCCCCAGGAGAGCACCTACACCAACATGGGACCTCAATTTTGTTCTGGAAAAACTTACGCTACCTCCCTTTGAACCAGCTTTCTCTGCAGATCTACAGTTCCTGTCATGGAAGACTGCCCTGCTGCTAGCAATAACTTCAGCTAGAAGAGTCTCAGAGCTGCAGGCACTAATGGCAGTGGAACCTTTCCTCATTTTCCATCAAGACAGAGTTTCTCTACGAACTAATCCTTCCTTCATGCTTAAGGTTTGTTATTTTTGCTTATTTTGTATCTCTTTTGTCTATATGTGGAGCTTTTCTCCCCGGTCCTCTGCTGAAAATGGAAATATATCCAGTTAGACTAGTCCGGTTAACAAATGTAAAATAAAATAAAATAAATAAATAAATAAGGTGGTTTCCAGTGTGTCTTTAAATCAAACCATTAATTTACTCACCTTCTTCCCAAAACCACAGAACAAAGGAGAAAGACTCCTGCATTTCTTGGACATTCACAGGCAACTTCGCTACTACTTGGATAAAACTAAGGCTTTCAGAAAATCTGACCAGCTCTTTGTATCCTATGCTACAGCTTCTCAAGGGAAGGCTATATCAAAACAAACCATTTCCAAATGGATAGGACATTGCATTCGTTTTTGCTATACCCATTATGGAAAACCAGTTCCTGCTACCATTAGGCCCCACTCTACCAGGGCAACAGCTACATCTACAGCCTTCCTCAGGGGGTTCCAAGCAAGGAGATTTTGGAAGCTGCAACTTGGAGTTCAGTACACACTTTTATCAAACACTATCACTTACCACTTTACTCTAAGACTAGGGCTGGTTTCGCCACTGCAGTTCTGCAAGGCCTTCTAGCCTCCTCTAATCCTCTATAACTCCTCCACCCATCCATAGCTTTGGGATTCTACCCAAGTGTGATGACTGCAGCAGGGTAACACGATGAACATAGTACAGTTTTGTACCTACCATAAATCCAGATGTTAGAGTGTACACCCTGCTACAGTCCAGGTTACTCTCCCTCCATCCCCTCTGATCTAACTGGCTAAATCTATACAATACCTTCCTGATGTATTTGCTTATAGCTGGAGGGATTTTGTGTTTGTGCAAAAAAATTACTTTATTTGGTACTAATTACTGACCACCTTTTTGGGGGCACCTGACATCTGGGGCAAGAAAAACTGAAGAAGATGGCGTTGGATGCATTAGATATACCCCTGGCGCACTGACGTCAGGGAAGAAGAGACAGCAACCGACGCCGGACCAAGACTTTTGAATTCCGGCCGACTGCGGGGACCGCCTGACGACAGGATAACCCAAGTGTGATGACTGCAGCAGGGTGTACACTCGAACATCTACATTTATGGTAGGTACAAAACTGTACTTTCTCCCTCTCGGAGCTTCGGCGCAGGTGAGCTCGGCTCCTACATGGGCCTCTGAGCCGTCCCCCTCGGTGAGGAGGATGATTCCGGTTTCCTCGGAGCCTTCTTTGCATCGTGGCAGGGATGCCTTCGATGTCATGAGAAGTGTACTGGTCCCTGAGTCAGCACCACGTTCGACCCCACTGACTCAGTTCCCTGTAGTGCCTGAATCAACCTCTGTCCCTCCTCCAGACCCCAAGCGTGGGGAACCGACGCTCCAGAGCACCCCACTGGGTGTTTCCTCTTCTTCCGAGGCCTCCCCTGATCATTCAGAGGAGGCCCTTCGGAAGAGGAAGTGCAAGAGGAAGCATATTGACTCCCCTGAGTCTGTCACTTCGGATACGGATTTGAATGAATCGCAAGGGTCCCCAAGATCCCCCTCTGAAGAGATGTTTCCTTTTCGGACATTCTAGAAATGCTTAGGCAGAGGGGTAACTGGACTGCCCTAGCCCCTACTGAGGATGAATCCGTATTCCTGGATGTGTTTGGTTCCCAACCTTTCCACCTCCTGGGTGTCTCCGCCCTTCGATCCACTAATGTCTGTGGTGGCTCGAAGGGCTTGGTCAGCCCCGGATACAGTGGAACCAACCCCGAGGAGGCCCGGCAAGATTATCACTGCACCCCCTGACAAACAATTCCTTACCAAGGGTGTTCCCATGGATGCCATGGTAGTAGCAGCGGCCACTAACAAGGAATTGGCGGAAACTTCTTCCTCTGTCCATCCTCCTAACAAGGAGTCTAGGACTATGGACAGATATGGGAAGCGAATGTTTGCTTCAGCGACCTTCTCCATGAGGTCACTGAATTACTTATGCCATTTTACCAGGCTTCAGAGGGGATCTCCTGAAAGAGCTTGGAGATACCCTCCAGGACCCATCAGCTGAAGGGGTTCAAGCTAAAGTAGCTTCTCAACTGGCGACCCTTAATTCGGTAGTTAACTCCTCCATGAGGCTCATTTCCTATGTAGCCGATGGTGCGAGTAGAGCCGCAGGTACAGGCGTGGCCCTTAGGAGACACGCATGGATGCGGCTGTGTTATTTTGCAGAGCCCTTTAGAACGTTATTCACCAACACCCCCTTTGATGGTTCATTTCTCTTTGGACCACAGGTGAAGGACACTCTCACTAGGTGTGAACAGGAAGGCAAGAATCTCTCTGCCGTGGGAGTCCGTTTTTCCACTCCTTCCAGACCATATCCCAAGGTCAGAAGAGTGGAAAAATGTGGTTTAGGAAATCCTAGGGAGCCTCTCCTAATGCACGTAGTCATTTTTCCTCCAGGGGCAGAGGAGGAAATAACAGATGCCGCCCTCGATGCAGAGGGGGTCCGCAGAACCAGGGCAGCAGAGAATCTTTCTCTGACAAGCCCTTCCAGCATCCCTGAAGGATTGCCCGGCTGCCCGCCTCTGGAGGCAGTCTGGGGAAGACTTTCACTGTACCCAGAAGCCTGGCAAGACATTACGCGAGACAAATGGGTACACTCAGTCATATCCGGAGGCTATGTAATTCCCTTCTTCCAGTCTCCCCTATCGTCAAGAAGTCCCCCCCCCAGATGTTCCACCCAATCTGAGGGCCCAAGCAGTCACAGAAATTTCAAGACTGTTAGAAAAAAGAGTCATCCAGGAAGTCCCGGCAGACCAACTCGGATCCGGAACTTACTCAAGGTTCTTTTTGGTACCAAAAAGACAGGGGACTGGAGACCAATTTTGGATCTCAGCAGACTAAACAAGTCTGTTCAAAGAACAAGGTTTTGGATGGTCACACTTCAGTCCATTCTACCTTTTTTGTGTCAGGACAATTGGATGTGCTCTATAGATCTCCAGGATGCGTACTATCACATCAAGATGGACAGACACTCCAGGAGATTCCTTCGCTTCCGGCTGGGAGCCAGTCATTATCAGTTCAGAGCTCTGCCCTTTGGTCTCACCACAGCCCCCAGGGTGTTCACCAAATGTATGGCAGTGGTCACGGCTCACCTGAGGCGTCAAGGATTCCAGGTGTTTCCTTATCTAGACGACTGGCTCCTTACTGCTACTACCAGGCATCAACTCCTTCAAGCCAAGGACTATACAATCGCAATTTGTGCCCAGTTAGGCATTACTATAAATTTTGAAAAATCTACCTTGTTGCCCTGTCAAGTCTATTACCTATATAGGAGCAGATCTAGATACAAAAAGTATGTCTGCAAGGCTACCACCGGACAGGGTGGCCACGGTTCGGCAGCAAGTTCATATCCTCATGCAATGCAAAAAGGTACAAGTCCGGTTGGTCCTTCAAACTCTGGGTTCTATGGCAGCGGCAATTCTTCTGAAACCTCGAGCCCGTTTTCACATGAGAATCCTTCAGTGGCTTCTCTTCACACAGTTGTCCTTTCAACAGCTTCCCATGTCTCACATGATCATGATTACAGAAACTTGCAAAAGACACCTTTCCTGGTGGATGGTCTCTCCACTAGTGTCTCCGGGTAGACCATTCATCCAACCCCCTCCGGTTGCCACAGTGCCCATGGATGCCACACTGATAGAGTGGGGGGGCATTATCAGGGCAGGACAGTTCAAGGCACTTGACAGCCTCACGAGTACCAACTGCACATAAATGTCTTGGAGATGAGAGCCGTGATACTAGCGTTGCAAGCACTTCAGGACTCCCCTCCCCTCCTGGGACCATTGCAGTTCAAATAGACAACATGTCAGTAGTGTGGTACATCAACAAGCAGGGCGGAACTAGGTCCTACCCCCTATGTCGAGAAGCACTCAGACTCTGGCAGTGGGCGATTTCCTCCCAACGATTTCTGATTGCGACGCACATCCCTGGGAAGTCCAACGTCATAGCGGACAGGCTCAGCAGAGCTATTCTCATGCCTCACGAGTGGTCTCTGAATCAGGTAGTTTCGGATCTCATTTTCCGCAAATGGGGACAGCCTTGCTGCGATCTGATGTTCAACGTGCATACAGCTGCAGTCATAACAGATGGGTTGTCCTGCCATCAGGCGGGTCCTCAGTCGGCCGAATTCCAAAGTCTAGGTCCAGCATCGGTTGTCATCGCTTCTTCCCTGACGTCAGTGCGGCAGGGGTATAAAAGAACCAGCCGACGCCATTTTCTCCAGTCTTTCTTGCCGCGCGGTGCCCGAAGCAGAAGCAGTTCTCAAGTGCCGGTTGGCCAGCTCCTGAGATTTACGAAAAATATTTCAGCCAAAGTCTTCTTGAAAGCTAAGTACCCCGTTGGGGAAACCTTTCTTGCCTCAGACCGATGTCAGACAAAGTTAATAATTGCATTTCATGTGGGAAGCAAATACCGCATAAGGATTTCCATTCCTTCTGCATTCCTTGCTTAGGCCCAGACCACAACGTCTCTGCCTGTCGTTTTTGTGCTAGATTCAACAAACGCACTATTAAGCGTCGGGCGGAGTTCGCCCAACACTATTTTGGTAAAAAAGTTTAATTACATTATGTCGTCGGATACTCCGACTCCAGTTTTGAGTAAAAGACGCAAAGATAAGGACCGACATACGAGGTCCGCGACATCTACCGACACCACGCTAAAGCCGGCTACAGCTGCTCCAGTTCTCAGCGAGGCGCCTACGCAGCCCCTGAGTACCGATGACTCTTCTTTAGCGGTGTCTCCTGTGCCCGAGGTCGCAGGCTCCTCGGCCCCCACTCCTACTACAGATACCGACGCCACTCTTGGTGGGGAAACTCAGAGTTTAGACAGGCCTGCCACCTCTCAAGGTGTCTTCAGGCTTTCCTCTTTTTCCATTAAGGCTTTCACAAAATCTAAAGCAGCCATGAAGACTAAAAGACAAGCTCCACAGAGCCCCTCTCAAGGCCCCAGGCCTAAAAAAGAGAAGCTCAAAATGGCTGAGGATTTGATTACTCTTATCAGGGGTATTCAACCCCCCCTCGGACAAAAGGCCCAGATTGGAGGAAGACTAACCTTCCTCAGACCAAGCCTCTATTACCTCTGAACATTCTGAGGAACAGGAATATTCATATTCCCCTTTTGAAGATTCTGATGCTGAGGAGTCCATCCCCCCCCCCCCCCCGAGGACTATTCTTTTGGGGAAACCTTACATACTTTGAGGGAACACTTTCACTGGGAAGGTCAAGATTACTCAGATTCCAAGAAAAGGCTCAGGGATTTTCTCTTGCTTCCTCGGCACAGGGATCTGGCTATCCCTCCTGTCTTGGATATATTAGATGATGTGTATACAGAAGCCAGCCTCAACCCAGATTCTTTACCTCCAGCTCCTGTTAAACCTGACCGGTATTACCGGGTTCCTGATTCACACCAATTCCTATACAAAAGCCATGCTGCTGACCCAGAAACTGTTTCACAGGGTCCCAAGGGAATTAAGGCATCTACTGCCAAAAATCCATTACCTTCAGAAAGAGATTCCAGAGCTTTAGAAAGGTGAGGGAAAAAGGTATACACCTCGGCCACTTTAACCATGAGGGCATTAAACTGTCAGTTCCATATGTTAAAGTATCACCAGTTTTTGTTATCTCAGTTGAAAAGCAAAATGACACAACCTGAGCAACCAGATGTAAAGGAGTTGCAGGATTTGTTGCATAGTGCAGAGCAAGTGGGTAAACATACCTTGCAATGTGGTTTTGATGCTTTAGGGGCCTCATGTAGAGCTGCTGTTACAGGGTTTGTCATATGTAGACATGCTTGGCTCAAAGAGCAAACCTTACCAGATCATGTCAAAGCTAAATTACTAGATGCACCTCTTCAAAAAGATGTATTGTTTGGTGTTAAAGCTGAGGAGGTACTAAAGAAAATGGAGGAAAAGGCAAGATCAATTCCAACAGTGAAAGATTTTCTATAGGTACAACCTCCACGTTTCAGCAGAAACTGGCCTTCAAAAAATTGGTCCTTTCCAGCCAGAGACAGACCTCAGAGAGGTAGATACAGGTGCCCGAGGGGGTAGAGGGCAATCTCAAGGATCATTTAGAGCCAGACAATGGCAAGCACCTACACCAAGAGGTGGAGAAGATAGATCACAGTCATTCAGAAAGCAGACACAATGACTTTCCCCTCTGCATGCCAAGCAAAGCTTTAATGACAGCACCTTTAGGTGGAAAACTGGCTTTATTTTCAAAAAATTGGCATATTGTGACAAAAGACAAATGGATTTTGGACATTATAGACAGAGGCTACAGATTCCACTTTCACACCCTTCCAAAAATGAGAGGCATGCCAAAACCTGCCACAAAATCAAAAGGCAGAGGCACAAAAACAAATTTCAGCTCTCATGGACATGAAAGCTATTCAAGAGGTACCTGCAAAAGAACAGGGTCAAGGTTTTTATTCCAGACTATTCCTGGTACCAAGGAAGGACAAAGATTGGAGACCTATTCTGGACCTATCCATCCTAAACACATATTTACTCATACCAAAATTCAAGATGCTCACATTACAGCAGCTTCTTCCCATGCCTGGGCAAAGAGTCTTGGCTGGTAACATTGGACCTCAAGGAGGCATACCTGCATGTCCCTATCAGACAAGATTGCAGAAGATACCTCAGATTTCTTGCAGGTTCAACCCATTATCAATTCTCTGCATTGCCCTTTGGCGTATCTACTGCGCCCAGAGTGTTCACGAAATGTCTGGCATCAGTAATTGCCTTCTGCAGACTTCGAGGGATACAAATATACCCATATCTGGACAACTGCCTGATCCAAGCGGACAGCAAGCGCATACTTCTGAAACACCTGGCGTTTGTAATAAAGTTGTTGAACTTTCTGGGATACACAGTCAGCAAAGAGAAATCAAAACTAATACCCTCTCAAACAATAATTTTCCTGGGTGCCAGCTTGAATACAAACACCCAGATGGCCTACCTCATGCCAGAGAAGCAAGGGCAACTATCTCAATACTTCAGAAAAATGGCAACCTTCACCAGGCTGACTGGAAGGAAAATCCTGCAGGCTCTGGGATTCATGGCATCTTGCATACTGCTGATCCCATGTGCAAAGCTGCATATGAGGAAACTTCAATAGTACCTAAAAAACTTATGGTCTCAACACAGCCACAGTTTGGAAACAATTATACCACTCATTCCATGTCTTAAAAAAGAATTTCTGTGGTGGGCCCAAGCATGCCAAAGGAACACAGGTCTCCCCTTCTGCATGCCTCCAGCAAATCAAATCATCACAACAGACTCCTCGAACTACGCCTGGGGGGAGCAAATGTCAGATCAGTGCATTCAGGGCAAATGGTCCCAAAAGGAAAAGCACCTACACATCAATCAAAAGGAAATGCTAGCAGTACAAAATGCTATTATGGCCTTCAAAGACCTATTGCATCCAGGCCAGCTATTGATAAGGATAGACAACACCACAGTGATGTGGTACATAAACAAACAGGGAGGAACTCATTCATACCCCATGTGCAGACTAGCCATGTCCCTTTGGAACACGGCTCTGGAATTGCAAATCCAACTTCAAGCACAATTCCTGCCAGGGAAGGAAAACACGCCGGCAGACAACCTAAGCAGAAATATGACAGATCCTCACAAATGGAGGTTGCATCCTCAAGTTTTCGCAAAGATAATTCAGGCACGGGGACGGCCAGACATAGATCTCTTTGCTACCCACAAAAATTACCAACTGAAAAAATTTTGCTCAAGGACCTATTATCCACAGGCCTGGAAAGTGGACGCACTTTCCTTCAATTGGACAACATTAACAGTCTATGCCTTTCCACCTCTTCCTCTGCTGCCCAACATTCTATTAAAAGCCAGAGCAGAGAGGCCAAAGATGATTCCTCATTGCTCCAGACTGGCCAAGACAACACTGGTATCCACTCCTGAAGAGCCTGACGCATTCCCCACCATGGATGGACCCTGCCTCTATTGCCTCTTCTGTTGACCCAGCACAGTTTCAAAACTCTTCACAGTCAACTGAAAACCCTCAATCTAGCCGCATGGAGGATTCCTTGATTTCCCAACAGACTCTCCTCTCCCAGGAGGTGCAGGATATCATCTTGGAGGCCAGAAGACCTTCTACTAGAAAAGCCTACTCCGCCAAATGGAAACGGTTTTGTGCCTGGAATCAGAAAAAGGGCCAGAATCCTTGGGTACTAAATTTACCTCAAATATTACAGTACCTAGCTGAGATGTTAAACAGTGGACTTTCCTTTTCCTCCATCAAGATCCATGCTTCAGCCATTTCTGCACAATACAACACTGATCCTCCTTTATTCTCTCATCCTCTCTTAAGACAGTTCCTCAGAGGGGCTAAGAATATAAAACCCCCAAGGAAACCACCAGTACCTGCTTGGGACCTCAACTTCATTTTAGAAAAACTGACCCTGCCTCCATTTGAGCCTGCTGCTTCAACAGACCTGCAATATTTGTCATGGAAAACTGCCTTCCTTCTGGCTATCACCTCAGCTTGCAGGGTTTCAGAACTACAATCCCTCATGGCTGTGCAACCTTTCATCATTTTCCATCAGGACAGAGTTTCCTTACGAACCAACCCTTCCTTTATGCCAAAGGTAGTATCCAGTGTAGCCTTGAATCAGATTCTCCACTTACCTACCTTTTATCCTAACCCACAAAACAAAGGGGAAAGACTACTACATTCCTTGGACATTCACAGACAACTTTGTTATTATTTGGACAGAACAAAGACATTCAGGAAATCAGAGCAACTTTTTGTGTCCTATGCTACAGGTGCTCAAGGAAAGGCTATTTCCAAACAGACAATCTCAAAATGGATAGCCCACTGCATACGCTTTTGTTACTCATTTCATGGAAAAACTGTACCTACAAGCATCAGATCTCACTCCACAAGGGCCACAGCTACCTCTGCAGCTTTCCTCAGGGGGGTTCCTACCAAGGATGTTTTGGAAGCAGCTACTTGGAGATGTTCATCGTGCATACAGCTGCAGTAATCACAGATGGGTTTTCTGCCGTCAGGCGGGTCTTCGGTCAGCCGAATTCCAAAGTCTAGGTCCGGCGTCGGTTGTTGTCGCTTTCTTTCCTTATGTCAGTGCGACACAGCTGACGCCATTTTCTTCAGTCTTTTTTGCCGCGCGGTGCCCGAAGCAGAAGCAGTTCGCAAGTGCCGGTCGGCCAGCTCCTGAAATTACGAAAAATTGGAAACCGAAGTCTTCTTTAAAGCTAAGTACCCCGTTGGGGAAACTTTTCTTGCCTCAGACCGATGTCAGACAAAGTTAACAATTGTATTTCTTGTGGGAAGCAAATACCGCATAAGGATTTCCATTCACTCTGCATACCTTGTTTAGGCCCAGACCACGACGTCTCGGGCTGTCGCTTTTGCGCTACTTTCAATAAATGCACTATTAAGCGTCGGGCGGAGTTCGCCCAACACTTTTTTGGTAAAGCCTTTGATTATAAAATGTCGTTGGAGTCTCCGACTACCGTTTTGTCCAAAAAACGCAAGGACAAAGACCGACACGCGAGGTCCGCGGTCTCCACCGACACCACACCAAAACCGGCTACACGTGGTCCGGTTCTCAGCGGGACGCCTACGCAGCCTCTGACTGCCGACGACACTTCTTTGGCGGTGTCTTGTGTAACCGAGACCGCAGGTACCTCGGCCCAGACTACAACCACCGAAGCCACTGTGAGTGTTGAGCCTCCTAATGTGGACAGGTCCACTTCCACCCATGGTGTCTTTAGACCCTCATCTTCCTTTTCCATAAAGGCCTTTACTAAGTCCAAATCAGCCATGCATCCCAAGAGGCCTGTTGCACAGGGCCCATCTCCAGGCCCCATGCCTAAAAAGCAGATGCTAAAAATGGCTGAGGATTTAATTACTCTTATCAGGGGTTCCCAACCCCCTCCAGACAAGAGACCCAGAGTGGAGGAAGATTCTCCCTCTTCTTACCAGGGCTCCATTTTTTCAGAACATTCTGATGAAGAGGAACACTCGTACTCCCCTTTTGAAGATTCTGATGCAGAGCAGTCCATTCCTTCTGCATCTCCCCCAGAGGATTTTTCTTTTGGGGAAACCTTGCACACCTTGAGGGAACATTTCCATTGGGAAGGCCAAGACTTTTCTGATTCCAAGAAAAGACTTAGGGAATTTCTTTTGTTACCTCAGCACAGACCTCTGGCGATACCTCCTGTCTTGGACATACTTGATGATGTTTACTTGGAGGCTTGCCTTAATCCGGATTCCCTGCCTCCTGCCCCAGTCAAGCCTGATAGGTACTACAGAGTTCCTAACTCTCACCAATTTCTTTACAAAAGCCATAATGCTGACCCTGAAACCATTTCTCAAGGCTCCAAGGGAATGAAGGCCTCTACTGCTAAGAATCCACTACCTTCCGAAAGAGAGTCTAGATCCTTAGAAAGGTGGGGAAAAAAGGTATATACCTCGGTCACCCTAGCCATGAGGGCCTTAAATTGTCAGTTCCATATGCTTAAATATCAACAGTTTCTGTTATCACAATTAAGAAATAAAATGTCTCAACCTGAACAACCAGATTTGAAGGAGTTGCAGGATATGATGCATAGTGCAGAACAAGTGGGTAAACACACCTTACAATGTGGCTATGATGCCCTAGAGGCCTCAAGTAGAGCTGCTGTGACAGGATCAGTCATTCGTAGACATGCCTGGCTTAGGGAACAAACCTTGTCTGATCATGTTAAAGCTAAACTACTAGATGCTCCTTTACAAAAGGATGTACTATTTGGTACTAATGCTGAGGAGATACTACAGAAAATGGAAGAAAAAGCTAAATCTATGCAAACTGTCAAAGCTTTTCTACAGGTTCAACCACCACGTTTTAGCAGAAATTGGCCTTCAAAAAAACTGGTCCTTTCCAGCCACGGACAAGCCCCAGAGAGGTAGATACAGGCGCACAAGGGGCAGAGGACAATCTCAAGGATCATATAGAGGCAGACAATGGCAAACTCCAGCACCAAGAGGTGGCGAAGACAGTGCACAACAATACAGGAAACAAACCCAATGACTTCCCCCTTTTCATGCCAAGCAAGTCTCAGCTGGCAGCACCCTTGGGAGGAAAGCTGGCATTGTTTACAAGAAATTGGCATATTATCACAACAGACAAATGGATCCTGGACATTATAAACAGAAGCTACAGATTTCATTTTCACACTCTTCCAAAAATGAGAGGCATGCCAAACCTGCCACACAATCAAAGGGCAGAGGCTCAAATACAAATTTCAAAGTTCATGGACATGAAAGCTATTCAAGAGGTACCTACTCACGAACAAGGTCAAGGTTTTTATTCCAGACTATTTCTGGTACCAAGGAAAGGAACCGACTGGAGACCCATTTTGGACTTATCCATCCTAAACACATTTCTACTCGTACCAAAATTCAAGATGCTCACATTACAGCAGCTTCTTCCCATGCTGGGCAAGGAGTTTTGGCTGGTAACATTGCACCTCAAGGAGGCATACCTGTATGTCCCAATCAGACAAAGCTGCAGAAGATACCTCAGATTTCTTGCAGATTCCATCCACTGTCAATTCTCTGCATTGCCCTTTGGCTTATCTACTGCGCCCAGAGTATTCACAAAATGCCTGGCATCAGTAATTGCCTACTCCAAGGGATACAAATTTACCCTTATTTCGATGACTGCCTGATCCAAGCGGACAGCAAGCACATACTTCTGGAACATCTGGCTTATGTAACACGGTTATTGAATTCTCTGGGATACACAGTCAACAAAGAGAAATCCAGGCTAACACCAACTCAGAAAATAACTTTCCTGGGTGCCAACTTGGACACAAACACCCAGATGGCCTATCTTACGTCAGAAAAACAGGGGCAACTAACTCAGTACTTCAAAATACTAGCAAATTGTACCAGGCTCACTGCAAGGAAAATCCTGCAGGCTCTGGGCTTCATGGCATCTTGCATTTTTTTAATCCCATGTGCAAAGTTGCATATGAGGAAACTTCAATGGTACCTAAAAAACCTATGGTCTCAACACAGCCACAGTTTGGAAACAATAATACCAATAATCCCATGTTTGCAAAAGGAATTTCTATGGTGGGCCCAAGCATGCCAAACAAACACAGGTCTTCCATTCTGCAAGCCCCAAGCAAATCAGGTCATCACAACAGACGCCTCAGACTATGCCTGGGGGGGCGCACATGACAGACAGGTGCATTCAGGGCAAATGGTCCCAAAAGGAAAAGCACCTTCACATCAGTCAAAAAGAAATGCTAGCAGTGACAAATGCAATTACAGCTTTCAAGGTCCTCCTGCATCCAGGGCAATTATTGATAAGAACAGACAACACCACAGTAATGTAGTACATAAACAGACAAGGAGGAACACATTCATACCCCCTGTGCAGGCTAGCCATGTCACTTTGGAACTTGGCTCTGGAATGGCAAATCGAACTTCAAGCACAGTACTTGCCAGGATTGGAAAACATGCTGGCAGACCATCTAAGCAGAAATATGACAGACCCACACGAATGGAAGTTGCATCCTCAAGTGTTTACAAAGATAATCCAAGCGTGGGGAAGGCCAGACATAGATCTCTTCACCTCCCACAGGAATCATCAATTGAAAAAGTTCTGTTTAAGGACCTTTCATCCAAAGGCCTGGAGAGTGGACGCCCTTTCTTTCAGTTGGGCAGCATGGACAGTTTACGCTTTCCCACCTTTGCCTCTTCTGCCGAAGGTGCTCTTGAAAGGAAGAGCAGACAGACCGAAGATGATACTGATTGCTCCAGACTGGCCAAGACAACACTGGTACCCACTCCTGAGGAGCCTAACACATACTCCTTCCTGGACCTTACCTCTAATGCCTCTTCTACTGACTCAGCACAGCTACAAAACTCTTCACAGTCAGCTGAAAACACTCAGTCTGGCTGCATAGAAAATTCCTTAACACCACAACAGACCCTACTCTCCAAAGAGGTGCAGGATGTCATTTTGGAGGCCAGAAGACCATCTACTAGAAAGGCTTACTCCACAAAATGGAAACTGTTTTGCGCTTGGAATAAAAAAAAAGAAAAAAGGCCAGGATCCTAGAAAACTGAATTTGCCTCGGATATTACAGTATCTAGCTGAGCTGTTGAACAGTGGGCTTTCATTTTCCTCCATCAAAATTCATGCCTCAGCCATTTCTGCAGAGTACAACACTGATCCACCCTTATTCTCTCACCCACTTTTAAGACAGTTCCTCAGAGGGGCTAAGAATCTAAAACCCCCAAGGAAACGACCAATACCTGCTTGGGATCTCAATTTCATTCTAGAAAAGCTGACCTTGCCTCCTTTTGAGCCAGCTGCCTCATCAGATTTGCAATATTTGTCCTGGAAAACAGCTTTCCTTCTGGCTATAACCTCAGCTTGTAGGGTATCGGAACTCCAAGCTCTCATGGCTGTGCAGCCTTTTATCATCTTCCATCAGGACAGAGTTTCCTTATGAACCAACCCATCCTTTATGCCAAAAGTGGTATCCAGGGTAGCTTTGAATCAGGCTATACACTTACCTACCTTTTATCCTAATCCTCAAAACAAAGGGGAGAGATTACTACATTCCTTGGACATCCACAGACAACTGCGTTATTATTTGGACAGAACAAAGCCTTTCAGAAAATCAGGACAGCTCTTTGTGCCCTATGCTATAAGAACTCAAGGAAAGCCAATTTCCAAACATACACTCTCAAAGTGGATAGCCCACTGCATATGTTTTTGCTATTCTTTTCATGGCAAAACTGTACCTACAGGCATCAGATCTCACTCCACAAGGGCCACGGCTACCTCTGCAGCTTTTCTCAGAGGAGTTCCTACCAAAGATATTTTGGAAGCAGCCACTTGGAGTTCTGTGCATATCTTCTCCAAGCACTACCACCTTCCATTATACTCCAAATCTAGAGCGGGCTTTGCCACTGCAGTCTTGCAGGGCATTCTGGCTCCTCCTAGTTCCACCTAGTGCCTACCACCCCTTTCTTAGCTTTGGGATTCTACCCATCTGTTATGACTGCAGCTGTATGCACGATGAACATAGTACAGTTTTGTACCTACCATAAATGTAGATGTTCGAGTGCTAATACAGCTGCAGTCCAGGTTTCCCTCCCTCCTTCCACTCTTGGGACAGGCCTATTGGCTAACACCTCCTCATGCAACCTGATTGCGGTATTTATTCCTGATGTATTTGCTTGCACTACTGTATTTTGATTATATGGCATATGTCTGGGGTTAGCTATTACAAACGAGATCTGGGTAGCTAGCGCTAGCATCATGGGATAAGGGGTAGCCTCAAGCCAGTAAACAGCTCTCGAGCTATAGAAGATGGCTGAGTCGGAGCTGAGGGTCAGCTCTGATCCCAACAAGCAAGAAAGAAGGCGAGATGAAGACAACTAGCATGGAACGTTATGGTTGGTACATAACTTCTTTTTCTCTCTTGTCCCCCTCATTTATGTGTGTAGCATTTATTTCACATTTGTTAACAGACCCAGATAATAATCATTCTGAATATATTTAATCATTTAATTTTTTTAGGAGTGGTTTATGCTACTCAGGACAAGTCCACAATTTTTTAAATAAGATTGAGGAGAAGCTTTCAAAATGAAATCATAGATTTTTTGTTCTCTAGTAGGAAGTGTCTCCATTGTAAAGTTGCTGATACATAGCCGTCTAGTTTATTTCCTGTTAAAGGACAACAAAGTGATTCTCTTAAGTGCTCTACTCTGTCATTTCCTAACAGAGAGAAATAAATTATAACAAGAGCCTTTTATAAATTGTTATAAATAGTGCCATTTACAGGACCTGACAAAGTGTAATGCGCTTCCAGCTGCAGAGCTTCTTGGACTTTTAGAGGTCCTTTGCTTTTAAGCTTTGGAAACACCATAGTGCTTTAGTAGATCAGATTTTACCTAAGTTGTGTCCGTTATTGCTATATTGTGAACAAACTATATCCACAACTTTAACATCCAAAGTTATGTTGCACAACAGTAAGAAGTTATGACATTAAGTTATTCAAACACAAATAGCTGAAAATCAGTATGTAATTTTCAGCCATCCTCTGTAGATGTTTTTCGTGTTTCATTGTTGCAGTCATCACATTTGGGTTATCCCTACCAAGGTAGCCTTTGGCCGACCCGAATACCAGAGGCTTAGTATTTTTGCGTCGGTTGCTGTTGCTTCAGGACTGACATCAGGTCGTCAGTAGTATAAAGTAAGGCAGCCGACGCCATTACATTAGTCTTTCTTGCCGTGGAAACCGAAGCAGTTCGCTCGAGTGCCGGTCAGCCGCTACCTGAGTTTCGTCTACAGAATTGAAGCTTAAGTCTTCTAAAGTGCAGTACCCCATTGGGGATCCTTTTTTCTTGCACAAACTGATGTCAGAACAAGTTAATTGTCTCGCCTGTAGAAAGCAAATACACCGAGACTTTCATTCTTACTGCGTCACTTGCTTAGGCCCAGACCACAATGTCCCCTGCTGTCGCTTCTGTGCTTTGTTCAGTGCCAGAACTATCCATCGTCAGGCCCTTGTTGTAACTAGATATTTTCGCTTACAGTCCTCAAACTCCGATATGGCTTCGGTAAGCCATACGACAGCAGATCTTCCGAAAAAATGTAAAGATAAAGACAGAGACAAACCGCACAGGTCCAAACCTAACGACGACGCTCCAGTTAAGCTAGTCATTAGTTATCTGGTCCTCAGTGAGGTGCTTTCGCAGCCGCTGATGCCCACTTCTGTGGATTCGCAGGCCACTGCCAAAACCCTTTTGGAGTCCAGTATGCTGCAAAACTCTTCGACTAAGGATCCTGCGGTCGTCTCTACCTTGGATGGGTCCATAGTCGCTGTGCAGGCACCGGCTTCAGAGGAAGTTCTTCGCACTATTGATTCTTGACACAATCCAACGTCCTCTTTTGTGATTACCATTCTTTAGAAAATGACTTGAGTTTCTTAGGCCCAGGGTACGAACCAAACCCAAGAAACCGACGACCCAATCTCAGGCACCTGCTTCCTTGCCTCAGTCTCAAATGCTTAAAATGGTGGAAGACCCCTTATCATGCTGATCAGGGGAAACCAAGCTACCCCCTCCAAAAGGAAAAGAGATCTGTCCCTTGTACTTTTGTCTCAACAGGAGTCCGGTGACTCTGATGCATCTGAATATGAAGACATGCAACCCCTCTCTACATATGAGGATTCTGATGCAGAGGATTCCATTCCTTCAGCCTCTTCCCCAGGGGACTTTTCCTTTGGGGAAACCCTTCATACCTTAATTGAGCATCTCTAATGGGAGATTAAAGACTACTCTCAGTCAAAAAAGAGACAGGGAATTCAGGGAATTCTTAGATCTTCCACAGCAAAGACCCTTGGTCACCCCCCCCCCAGTCCTGGAGAATGTTTTCCTGGAATCCAGTTTGACTCTTAACCCCCTCCCTCCTGTACCCAGAAAGCCAGGCGGGTACTTCAGAGTCCCTGACTCACACAAATTTCTTTTTAAAAATTCTACTGCAGATCTTGAGGTAAGTTCTCAAGGGCTTAAAGGAATTAAAGCAACCTTTGCTAAGAATCTCACCCCCTCAGATAGGGATTCTCGAACACTAGACAGATGGGGTAAAAAAGTATACACCTCAGCTACTCTTGCTGTCAGAGCACAAAATTGTCAGTTCCATATTCTGAAATTTCAGCAACATACCCTGGAACTCCTCAAACAAAAAATGTCTTCCTTTCCTGCTTGTGCAGAATCTATAAGAGTTACAAGAGTTAATGCTTTCTGCAAGTCAAGTAACTAAACACACCTTGCACTGTGGTTCTGACGCCTTAGAAGCTTCTTGCAAGGCGACAGTCACCGGGTCTGTCCTTAGAAGGCATGCATGGCTTAAGGAACAGCCCTTGCCAGACCATGTTAAATCTAAATTGTTGGATGCCCCCTTGCACAAAGACAACTTATTTGGCACTAAGGCAGAAGAGGTCTTAAAAAAGATGGAAGAAAAAGCAAAATCTATGCAGACAGTTAAGGGTTTCTTACAGGTCCAGCCACCCAGGTTCAGCAGGTATTGTCCCACCAAACACTTGTCCTTTCCTGCTCCCACCAGGCCAGTTCAGCCCAGACCCCGGGGAACCAGACAGCAGCCCCAGGAAATGCAGAGATCTAAGCAGTGGACTACATCCACTTCAAAATGAGGGAGTTCTAAAAAAACCTCCTTATGGTAAGAACTTACAATGAGTCACCTCCCCCACCCCCTCCTTCTGCCCACCCTCACTTCCCCCTAGGCAGAATATTCTCTTTTCTTGCAAGCACCTGGGCCACTATTATCAATGCCCGCTGGGTTCTCAACATAGTGTCTCAGGGATACAGATTTTCTTTCCACACCCTTCCAGCTACAATAAGGTTCCCAGATCTACCTCCCAATCAGTGGGCAGAGGCGCAAAAGCAAGTCCTTTCCCTATGAGGGCAGTAGAGCAGCTTCCTGCAGAACAGAAAGGCCAAGGTTTCTACTCCAGACTTTTTCTGCTACCCAGAAAAGAGGGCACCTGGCGGCCCCATTCTCTCTCTATCCATTCTAAACACCTTCTTGGTGATCCCAAAATTCAAAATGCTCACCCTCCAGCAGCTGCTACCCATGCTCTCCAAGGATGCTTGGCTAGCTACCCTAGACGTAAAGGAGGCTTACCTCCGCATTCCTATCAATGAATCATGCAGGAAATATCTCCGTTTCAGGGCAGGATCTCAGCACTTTCTGTTTTCCGTGCTTCCCTTTGGCTTATCTACTGCTCCCAGAGTTTTCACAAAATATCTGACTCCGGCCATTGCCTTTTGCAGACAAAGGAATATCCAGATTTAACCCATACTTAGATGACTGTTTAATTCAGGCAAACAGCCAGGAAAAGCTGCTCAAGCTCCTGGCCTTTGTAAAATCCCTACTATCCTCCCTAGTGTACACAGTCAACGAAAAGAAATCCAAACAAGTACCCACCCAAAGGATTATATTCCTGGGAGCAAGCCTGGACACAGCATCCCAGATGGCATTCCTTACACTAGCAAAGCAAACTTTCCTGACAACCTACTTCTCTCAACTAGCCACCAGACCCCAGCTATCTGCAAGGAAAATCCTGCAAGCTCTGGGGTTCATGGCATTTTGCATTCTACTCATTCCATATGCCAGACTGCATATGAGGAAACTTCAGTGGTATCTAAAAAGCCATTGGTGCCAACACTCTCAGGACCTGGAGACTCTTACACCTATAATACCTTGCCTCAAAAAAGATTTTCTTTGGTGGGCAACAGCATGCTCCCTCAACAAAGAACTGCCTTTCTCATCCCCCCCCCCATACCCTCACCACAAATGCATCAGACAATGCCTGGGGTGTACACCTGGACAGCTAGTGCATACAGGGCCAATGAAGCCCACAGCAATTCCATCTGCACATCAATCAAAAATAGATGATGGCTGTCCAGCACACCTCAATAGCTTTCAAGCCCCTTCTCTCCCCAAGAGCTCTCCTGATCAAAACAGATAGCACCACTGTGATGTGGTATATCAACAAGCAGGGAAGGACTCACTCCTACCCTCTATGCAGGCTGGCCATGACCCTTTAGCATACAGCCTCTGCCTTGCAACTCCACCTGTTAGCACAGTTCCTACCAGGCTCTCTCAACTCTCTGGCAGACCACTTAAGAAGACATCTTCTGTACCCACATGAGTGGCAGCTCAACAGAATAACCTTCAGCCTAATAACTCAGAAATGGGGCACCCTGAAGGTCGACCTCTTTGCCTCCCACACCAACCATGAGTTCAGCAAGTTCTGCACCAGGGAGCATCACTGCATGGCTTGGAAAGTGGATGCCTTGTACTTCCCCTGGGTCAATCTATCGGTCTGTGCCTTTCCTCCACTACCTTTCATTCCCAGGGTACTGCTCAAAATAAAGGAAGAAAAACCAAGGACAATTCTTATAGCTCCACACTGGCCTCTCCAGCAGTTGTACCCCTTGCTGTGCAGCCTGTCCCCACTGCCACCATGGCATCTTCCTCAGATTCCAAACCTCCTGACCCAGAGGGAAGGGGAATTCATGCATCCCCAACTGTAGACACTCAGTTTGGCAGGTTGCCTTATTCCCTAACCCCGCTCAATCTGCCAACCTCAGTAAACAGGTTCTAGATGTTATACGCCTGGCCAGACGCCCTAGCACTAGAAAGTTATATGCTGACAAATGGAAAAGGTTCTGCACATGGATTCAGGCTAAGGGAGCTGATGTGGCACAGCCCTTCCTCCCTCTCATCCTGCATTACTTAGCTGACCTGCTACACAGTGGCCTCTCCTTTTCCTCTGTTAAAATACATGCCTCTGCTATCTCTGCTCATTTTCCCACTGAGCAGCCCCTTTTTCTCACACCCTTTGATCAAGCAGATGTCCTTCAAGGATGCATCTGCAGTCATAACATATGGGTTGTCCTGCCTCAGGCAGCCCTTCGGTCGGCCGGATTCCAAAGTCTGGGTCTGGCCTTGGCTGATGTCGCACTTTCCCCGTCAGAGCGCCTGGGGTATAAAAGCATCAGCCGACGCCATTTTCCTCAGTCTTTCTTGCCGCGTGGTGCCCTAAGCAGAAGCAGTTCGCAAGTGCCGGTCGGCCAGCTCCTGTGATTCAGCTACCGAAGACTTCGAAAAAGCTAAGTACCCCGTTGGGGACTCTTTCTTGCCTCAGCCGATGTCAGATAAAGTAAATAATTGTTTAACTTGTGGGAAACAAATACCTCATAAGGATTTCCACTCTTACTGCCTCCCTTGCTTAGGCCCAGACCACGACATCTCGGCCTGCTCAGCCTGTGCTTCCTTCAACCGACGAACTCTTAGACGTCGGTCGGAGTTTGCAGAGGAATTTTTTGGGGCTAATTTTGCGTACAAGATGCCGTCGGAGACTCCGACTTCGCATGTGGTTAAAAAACGGAAGGACAAGGACCGACCCTCGCTGCCCGCGGTTTCGGCTGAAACCACGGTCAGGCCTACCGCGAGTGTCTCGGTTTCGGCTGAAACCGAGTCCTTGGTGCTTCCTATTACCGAATCCACTCAACCGACTACCTCGGCCACGGAGGCCCCGGCCGAGTCGGTTATTGAATTACCTACTGAAACCGGTGTCCAGGACATGTCCGACACCATTCCTTTAGACAAGTCTACTCCTGCACGTGGTGCAGCCAGACCCCCTGCATCCATGTCCATTAAGGCCTTTTCTAGGGCTAAAGCTGCTAAACTTGCTAAAGCTTTGCCTCCCAAGACTACCTCTCAGAGGCCTTCTACTGGCTCTCAGATTCTCAGCCTAGCAGAGGATCTTATCTCTTTAATTAGAGGTTCTCAACCTCACCCAGACAGGGGCTCTCTACCACCACCAGACAAAAGGCACAGGGTTGAGCCCTCTGACCCCCACTCTTCAGATGAGTCTACAGATGGATCTGTGTTGTCAGACAACCAGGAGGAGGCTTACTCGGCCTACGAGGATTCTGATGCTGAAGAATCTATTCCTTCGGCCTCCCCTCCTGAAGAATTTTCTTTTGGTGAGACACTGCACTCTATGAGAGAACATTTTCAATGGCAGGGCCAGGAATTTTCTGATTCTAGAAAGAGATTAAGGACCTTTTTACATTTACCTCAGCATAGGCCTTTAGCTATACCTCCTGTTTTGAATGTTATTGATGATGTGTACTCTGATGCTAGTACAGCCCCTGGTTCTCTCCCTCCGGCTCCTGCCAAACCTGATAGGTACTACAGGGTCCCGGATTCTCATCTACACCTGTACAAGGCCCACACTGCAGACCCAGAAACTATTTCTCAGGGCCCAAAAGGGGTTGCAGCTGCCACTGCTAAAAATCCTCTACCTTCTGAAAGGGAGTCTAGAGCTTTAGAGATGGGGAAAGAAAGTATATACTTCTGCAACTCTTTCCATGAGGGCATTAAATTGTCAATTTCATATGATTCAGTACCAAGAGTATTTGTTAGATGAATTGTATAAGAAGCTTTCCTCCTCTGAACCCCTTGACCGTAAATCACTTCAGGATCTGGTACATAACTCACAGCAGGTTAGCAACCATTTTTTGCAGTGTGGTTATGATGCACTGAAAGCTTCATGTAGGTCAGCTATGACAGGGGCAGTTATACGTAGGCATGCCTGGTTGAAGGAACAATCTCTACCGGACCATGTTAAAGCTAAGCTCCTGGATGCTCCAATGGAAAAACAAAAACTATTTGGTTCCACAGCTCAGGAGGTCTTGAAGTTTGAAGAAAAGGCAAAATCTGTGCAAACAGTCAAGGACTTTATGCAGGTACAACCACCGAGATTCAGCAGAAATTGGCCTACTAAGAATTGGTCCTTTCCGGACTCAGACAGATCCCAGAGAGGCAGGAACAGGCGTGCCAGAGGTAGAGGGCAAGCTAGAGGCTCCTACAGAGGCCGTCAGTGGCAGCCTCCCAACCAGAGAGGTAGTGCAGGAACAACAACAACAACTGCTACACCAGGACAGACTCAATGACTTTATTTTGACTCCGCCGACCAGGGCTCAATTAGAAGCACCATTGGGCGGAAAGCTTTCTTTATTTTCAAAAAATTGGCATTGCATTACATGGGACACATGGACACTGCAAATAATAGACAAAGGATACAGGTTCCATTTCCACACACTGCCAAAAAGAAAAGGAATGCCAGACCTGCCACCAAATCAAAGGGCAGAGGCTTTGAAGCAAATCACCAAATCAATACAAATGAAAGCCATAGAAAAGGTACCTCTTTCAGAACAAGGCCAAGGATTTTATTCCAGATTATTCCTTGTTCCAAGAAAAGAAAATCAATGGAGGCCTATTCTCGACCTGTCCACACTGAATACTTACCTCATTGTGCCAAAATTCAAGATGCTGACCCTACAGCAGCTTCTTCCCATGCTGGGCAAGGAGTCTTGGCTGGTGACTCTAGAGCTCAAGGAGGCATAACCTGCATGTCCCTATTCGACAAAGTTGCACAAGACACCTCAGATTTCTTGCAGGATCAGAGCATTATCAATTCTCAGCATTGCCCTTTGGCTTATCTACTGCGCCCAGAGTATTCACGAAATGCCTGGCATCAGTAATTGCACACTGCAGACTTCAGGGGATTCAAATCTACCCATATCTGGACGACTGCCTTATACAAGCGGACAACAAGGAAAATTTGTTAAAGGACTTGGACTATGCCATCCACCTATTACAGGCCTTGGGATACACAGTCAACATCCAAAAATCAAGACTTGTTCCATCCCAAAGAATAACCTTTTTGGTGCAGATCTAGACACAACCACCCAAATGGCCTTTCTCACAGAAGAAAAACAAAAACAACTTCCGGATTACTTCAAGAATCTGACAAGACAAACTCAGCTGACTGCAAGGAAAATCCTGCAGGCCCTGGGTTACATGGCATCCTGCATAATTCTGATTCCACAAGCCAGGCTGCATATGAGAAAATTGCAATGGTACCTAAGGAGTGTATGGACTCAGCACAGTCACAGCTTAGAAACTTTGATCCCACTCATTCCTTGCCTTCAAAAGGAATTCTGTGGTGGGCTCAGGCCTGCCAGTCCAACAGAGGGTTGCCTTTCAACAAACCAAAAGCAAACCAAGCCATCACCACGGACGCTTCAGACAAAGGTTGGGGAGCACACATGGAGGACAAATGTATCCAAGGGCTATGGTCTCAAGGACAGCTGCGCATGCACATAAACCAAAAGGAAATGCTGGCAGTGATGCACGCAATCGAGGCTTTCAAACCTTTCCTTCATCAGGGCCACCTGCTAATAAGGACAGACAACACCACAGTTATGTGGTACATAAACAAGCAAGGAGGCACACATTCCTACCCTCTATGCAGACTGGCCATGAATCTATGGGAACTTTGCTTGAAACTAAATATACAACTACAGTCCCAGTTCGTGCCAGGGAAAGACAGTACACTGGCAGACAGCTTAAGCAGAACTACCCTGGATGCACACGAATGGATGCTGCACCCAGACATCTTCTTACTCAACACAATCATGGGAAAGGCCGGAGATCTGTTCGCCTCACCCCACAATCATCAACTGAAGACATTTTGCTCAAGGACATACCACCCACAAGCATGGAAGGTGGACTCTCTCTTTCAGCTGGAAAGCTCGAAATGTCTATGCTTTTCCACCACTCCCATTAATGTCCAAGGTTTTACTGAAGATCAGGGCAGAACAGCCAAGATTGATTCTGATAGCTCCAGACTGGCCAAGGCAGCACTGGTACCCACTGTTGAAGAGCATGTCACAGACGAAACCGTGGCCTCTCCCTCTATGGCCACTTCTTCTGACGCAGAACAATTTCAAGATCCTGCATCCCAACCTGAAAACCTTGCAGCTAACCGCCTGGAGAATGCCATGACTCCTCCTCAGAATAACTTATCCCAGAGAGTAAAGGACATTATTATGGAAGCTCGCCGGCCCTCCACAAGGAAGGCATACTCAGCAAAATGGAAAAGATTTCTCATTTGGAACACAACAAAAGGCCTAGATGTGACGGTGATGAGCATGGCTCATATACTGGAATACTTGGCAGAATTGTTCCACAATGGCCTGTCTTACTCTTCCATTAAGATACATGCCTCAGTAATTTCAGCAGAATACAATGTAAATCCACCTGTCTTCTCGCATCCTCTCTTAAGGCAATTTCTGAGAGGAATCAAAAACATCAATCCTCCAAGGAAACCACCTTTACCTACTTGAGACCTTAACTTTGTGCTGGAGAAACTAACACTTCCTCCCTTTGAACCAGCAGCATCGGCGGATCTACAGTTTCTGTCTTGGAAAACTGCATTCCTTCTGGCCATAACTTCAGCAAGAAGAGTATCTGAGTTACAAGCTTTAATGGCAGTGCATCCGTTTCTTATTTTTCATCAAGACAGAGTTTCATTGAGAACCAATCCTACTTTTATGCCAAAGGTGGTATCTAGGGTATCCTTGAACCAGGCTATTCACTTGCCTACATTCTTCCCAAATCCACAAAATAAAGGTGAGAAACTTCTACACACTCTGGATATACACAGACAATTACGCTACTATTTGGACAGAACTAAAAGTTACAGAAAGACTGACCAACTGTTTGTAACGTATGCTGCTGGGGCACAAGGAAAAGCAATTTCCAAACAGACAATTTCAAAATGGATAGGAAATTGCATTCGTTTTTGTTACTCCTTTCATGGAAAGACTGTTCCTGTAAACATTAGGCCTCATTCCACAAGAGCCACAGCCACCACTACAGCCTTCCTAAGAGGGGTGGCTACCAAGGACATTTTAGAAGCTGCTACATGGAGCTCCATGCATACATTTGCCAAGCATTACAATTTACCTTTATACTCCAGATCCAGAGCAGGTTTTGCTACAGCAGTCCTGCAGGGTATCTTAACTACACCATCATTTTCTTAGTACCTCCACCCCCAGATTGGCTATGGTATTCTACCCATATGTTTTGACTGCAGATGCATCCTTGAAGGACATAGTACAGTTTTGTACCTACCATAAATGTAGATGTCCGATAGGTATGCATCTGCAGTCAGGTTTACCCTCCCTCCTTCCCCTCTGTGGTATTCCTAGGGTGCTTACCCCTCCATTAACTAGCTGGGGGAATCTGTTATGGTGTATTTGTTTGTATGTATGTATATATATATATATATATATGTATATATTTTTACAATATGTTTGGAATTTATTGGCATTTATCCAAATTTAGCCTTCATAGAGGGCACCTAGCATCTGGGGCAAGAAAAACTGAGGAAAGTGGCGTCGGCTGATGCTTTTATACCCCAGGCGCTCTGACGTCGGGGAAAGTGCGACATCAGCCGAGGCCAGACCCAGACTTTGGAATCCGGCCGACCGAAGGGCTGCCTGAGGCAGGACAACCCATATGTTATGACTGCAGATGCATTCCTATCGGACATCTACATTTATGGTAGGTACAAAACTGTACTTTCCTAAGAGGGGCTAGCAACTTGAGGGTACCCAGAAGAGCATCAACCCCAGCTTGGGACCTTAACTTTGTGTTGGAAAAGCTCACCCTGCCCCCCCCCCCTTCTAACCACCCTCTTCAGCAGAGCTAACTTTTCTCTCCTGGAAGACAGCTTTCCATCTTGCCATCACTTCAGCCAGAAGGGTCTCCGAGCTGCAAGCACTCATAGCTGTGGAACCCTTCATCATCTTCCATGCTGACAGGGTATCCCTCAGGATTAATCCATCCTTCATGCCCAAGGTGGTGTCCAGTGTGGCTCTCAACCAATCCATTCATTTGCCCACGTTTTTTCCTAACCCACAGAACAAGGGAGAAAGGAAACTGCACTCTCTTGATGTGCACAGACAGCTCAAATTTTATCTAGACAGGACTAAATCCGAAAGTCTGATCAATTGCTGGTTAGCTTTTCTGCAGGGGCAGAGGGTAAAGTCATCTTCAAACAAACAATTTCCAAATGGATAAGCACACTGCATCCATTTCTGCTACAAACAACACAGCCTCCCGCCAAGGGGGTCAGGACTCACTCCACCAGAGCAGCCTCCACCTCTGCAGCTTTCCTCAGAGAATTGATTGATTAATATACTCTTGTGTAACTGATATTAGTACTTTTTCTGACTGTGGGAGTTAGCCCGCAGAGTACAATAGCCATGGTATTCAATTTTGATGATTGCGTTCAAACTTGGAGGTACTCTACCCAGCTTGCTATTGTGGTATCATACAATCAAAGACCTTATTTTGTCTATACAGAGCTGTAAATTCAGCACCAGCCTTACAGCTACTAATAGTGTTACTTTTTTTAAGCATTGTTAGAGGCTGTATCTTTGTAGGTTTTGGTAAGGTTTCCAGCTTGTAACAGCAGGAAAGTGTTAGTAGCACAGTTGCAGGTTCACTTAACTTCTCTGGTTTGAAATTGTATTATGCACATTTAATTTTTAACAAGTTGCTACAGATAGGATACAGCTTAGCTTGAAGTGGTGCTTAAGGCTACTTTCATAAGATAATGCAACAGTGTGCTTTCTAGATAACAGGAAACTTAAGTAAAACATCTGGTAGTAATCAATTAAATGCAGTTATATCACAGATCAATCAAATAAATGCAGTCATATCGTAGAGCAGTTGTGCCATCCATTGTGATCAGAGGTGACTTAAAAAGAAACAATATTGTTATGCCAAAAGAGATTTTTCTCAGTATGTGCTTACTTGCCAGATTCTTGCTTCCCTCCAAGGAGTTGAAAGATTGAGGAAGACTGAGAAAGGGAATGATTGGTGTTACTTATTGTAAGATATTATAGCAAGGAGAGAGGATAAAAAGAGGTGGGGTGTGTAGTCAATGAGAAAGGATAGGTTAAAATCAGGAGGCAAAAAATGAGAGAGGGGGGAGGGCAGATATAGCGCAGTATCCCATGAAGATGCAGTAATATGGGGATTCTGAGAAAAGGGTTACATACAGAGAGGCAGAAGTGGGCGAGACTGGTAGGGAATGGAGGGTTGCAAAAACATTAGATGATTTAACTGAGTCCATCGTCTCTTAGCCAGCCCAGCCCTAGGTTGTTTGTTAACACTCCCTGTTGTAATGGTTATCAAATCTGCTGCTTATGATTGTCTTTGGATTCATGCGCCCCCCCCCCTTTCTGTTCAACCTGCTAGACCTACCACATTTCAGCAGTTGCAGCATATATTCTTTGTTATGTTTACTACTCTAGTAGCCTAAGGATATAACAGCCAGACAGTTTTCAAAACTTAACTATGTGCCCAATCTGTGGCTCACTTCTAGCTGAGCCGAAAAGAGAGGAGTTTGTGTGTCAGGCCTTTCAGAGCTTTCCTGCTGTCTTAGTATGCTCCTGTTGCGGGCTTTTGAGGATCAACGATCAGTTAACACTTTGTATTTCTGGAATGACAAGTTACCTTTGTGGGAAAACCTTCCACTTTACTTTTCATGATAGAAACTAAACTTTTTTTCTGTGAAAAACATAAATCTTAAGCTAGGAAAAAGTGTTTTTATTGACTGTTATGTGGCTTTTAGTACTGTTTAAACAGAAGTGTTGCTTTTTATTCTTATGTGAAAACATTTCTTAAAACTACTTTTTCTGAGGTAAAAGTTGAGTAATTTTACTATTGAGGGCTTGGGGTAAGCATTTAAAGTGTATGTGCTACTTTGTTTGCTGTTTTTAAATGGGAAAAAAACAACCTTTTTTTACTGCTTTCTTGCTTTATTGACTACTGCTGCCAGTTTTCCCAGGGAATCCAGCACATTTTTTGGCTTTACCATGGAACAACTGACCTATTCCTAGTTTCTTCCTTCTACCATCCATTAAAGAAAATTCATGAACCTCCTTTGCCACAACAGGCTTTTGAAGTGCCTCAGCCACAGATAGGCGACTGCTGTGGCTATTTCTAGTTCCTCAGATCATTAACATTTTTCCTCATCTCCTTCTAGTGTAGTCTGTACAGCCGCCATGGACCCAGGGATTAGCCACATGCTTTGCAGCTGTTGGCGGGCAAAGGCGAACCACTCTTGTTGGCCGTCTGAGAAGGAGCAGGGCATTCCTCTCTGCCAAGCCAAAATGGATTGGGAAAGTTTTGTCTGGCAAAAGTGTCTGCTTCTTTAGAAATTCCTGTCAAAAAAAAAAAAAAAGAAAACTTAAGCGTATGTCTTCTCCAGTTTCAATTACTTGGACAGGAGTGATTTTTTTTTTTTGGTGTAGCTCAGTGCTTAATTTAGACTTTGACCCATCCAATTCAGCTGTTTTTGGTAAGATAGAAAGGGATTCTTCATTTTCTGAAGAAGTTCAAGATTCCTATGTGGCCAGTGAGGTCTTTGATTTCAGTGGAGGAGGTCTTTGAGTCTACCTGCTCCTCAAACTCCTCTGATTGCTGCTGTCTTGTGGAGTCATTGCATGTCTTGACATTTTTCCTTTTTATGAATTCCGCCTGTGGTAAGTAACAGTTGGACAGCTTTGTTATCCCTTCGTAGAAGGCATTCTTTAAGGATGTTAAATGGGAAGACTGAAGCTCTCTTACTGTCTGAGCATCCCAAGGTTGCGTACTTTGTAGTCTTGTTGGAGTGCTGTGGGCCTAGAGGTTGACAGTCTGTCTAACTCCAGTCTTAGTGTGTGCAGTTGTTTGAACAGGGGTGGTAAGAAGGTATGTTTCTGTGCCATCTTGGGGCTTAGTGCTCCAAGCTGTGCATTTCATCCGTGCAAATTCACATCCTTTTAAAGGTATCTGTATCACAGTTCTGTGCTTAAAGAGGACCCATTCCAGAGCCTTTATATTGCATTGAAGTGAGCTGTTGAGTAGACCTCAATTTTTAGATTTTTAGGATTTTATAGATGGCTATTGCTAGGGCTATATTTTTAACTGTGTGCTAAGATTGAATTGCACAGTTGAGGTCATACTTCAAGAATCTTCTTTGCTTCTGTGTTCTGGATGCTGACTTTAAGCATGGTGTACTCTTTGTCTAAGCCTTACAGCATCTTGGTCATCTCATTGAGAGGAGATATAAACCCCTGTTCAGGGGACCATTTTGTTTTCTTCTGGTGCTGTTTTCTTCCAGAAATGTTGGCTCAGTTATTTTTATAGGTGCAATGGAAAGTATGCTTTGATAGCAACTTCTGTGCCAAATGTTTTTTTGTAACTGAACAAAAGTACACCTTATGGCAATTACACTGATATAACCAGCTACATTTGCCTCAATCTGGTACTCTGATTACATGTAGCTATTATTGTACACAGTTGCAGTCTTTCCCTTGTACTATCAGCTTCTGCTTATTGTAGCAATTACACTATTAAAACCTCGTGTGTAACTGTACTAAAAGTAGTGTCTTCTACCGTACACTTGTAGCATTTCTCATCTGGCTATAGAATACCATTTGAACTTGACCATCACCCTGTCTGCTAAAACCTTGCATAGTTAACCTCATCAGTTCATAATAAAACCCTTTTGCTGTTGCTGTTTAACATTTCCAAAGTAATTAATCCTAGACTAAGTATATGTATTCTATTAACATAACTTTCATTTTTATACAAAATAAACTGACACTAGTCCTAGCCCCATAGGCGGTGCAGCAGGTAGCACACACTTTTTCTTCTGGAAGACCAAAAGGCTTTGAGTTCTGTTCCCACTCCAGGTGATTTGATTGCTGCATTCATGAGTGTGTTATTTGGATGAGACTTTAAATTAAGCTACCTTCTGTTTGAATTGGTGGTAGCTCAGGTGGGTATAAAAGATCCCATGGCACTTACCGAATAGAGTAGGGAAAGTTCTATAATGCGCTGACCAATTTTGCTCATGTAGTAGAAATGCCACCTTGGGTCTCCCCTGAAGAGAGGCCACTAGCGTAATGGGACTAACCCAGTCAACAAAGGATAAAAGATAAATTAGTAATGTCTGAAATTCCTTAAACTTGGCTTCTAACAGTCCCTCATATGCATTGCTTTTAGCAGTCTGTATTTGTACTGAGCACACACTCCCTTTCAAATTACAGGCCAGCAGTAGGTAGCTGTTCTCTGTTAGTGTTGTTGTACTTGCCTCATTGGCTTCAGTCCATGGCTATACCCCTCTCAGCTCACTTGCACCCTAATAAAAAGGTGTTCACCATGAGTATAAACTTGGTCAAAGAAAATAACCATCTCCTTTACTACATGTAGACATACACTTTTTGTCATAAAATGCATGGTAACAAGTGCTGTCAGCTAAAGCCAAGTCCTATGAAACCAACCATGCAGAAGTGAAGTACAGTAAGGAGCTAACTATTGCCTACATGAAGTTGTGCAGCATTAAGAATAATTGGGCTCAAACTGAAGCTTGGCGTACTCAGCCCAACACAAACATGCTAATTGTAACTGAATGTTTAAGACATCTTGTTGTCCCTTTACATTACCCAGTCATGCTATATGCATCTATGGACTAGTAGCAGAAAACATTTGTGTCTTTGTTATTGCTCTAGATTGTCAGCAGTCTACCATATTCCTTGTTATTTTAACTAACAATAGTACCAAGAGCTTTTAGTTTAATGTTATTTTAAATCTCAGTAGTTCCAGTATATGTAGGTTTAATGTTGCCAACCACATTCTAGAGTGCTCTTTTAACCCCTAGTATGTATTTTGTACCCTTTGTCTCCTATTTTTAAATTTATATCTACAACATTTCCATCTCTGGCTTGCTCTCTTCAGCTCTGGTTTTCACAGTTGCTTCCTTTCTGATTGTTATTTTCAGTGCTGTTTCACACTGCTGACCTGGCCTTGCATGCTCTGTTCGCCCTCACTCTACTCAGACTCACTCTGCTCCCCTACCCTATCCCCATTCCCACCAACCCCCATTTTCCTTTATACCATCCACTCCCTCCCCTTCCTTCCCCAACATCCACTGACAAACTACTTCCTGTCAGACTCCAAATACATCACTTCCTTCCCCTACTATTACACCCTGTCTATACCCCTACACCTTCCATCAAAAATGAAACACCTTATCATTACCACCTCACTCCTACTTCTTCTGCTCTAACCTCTTATCACTCACACCTTCCTTATTCTCTTATGCTCTCCTACCTCCTTATACCTTTTGATACTCATTCTACACCTTCCTACTTTCATATCTCCCCAGCCCTTTTCAACCTCTCCACCTCTTCTCTTCACAAACTGTCTAGATTGCAAATCCACCCTCCTACCTACAAATCTAAATCCAAGTTACACAAACTACATCTATGTACTACTATATTCCCCTGTTCCCACTAATAACTTACTCATATCTGGGGATGTTCACCCCAACCCTGGCCCCTCCCCTCAATCAAACACCCCCCTTATCTTCTACCTCCCTCCCTTCCCCAAACACCTCTCACCATACCCAGCCTCTTAGACTAAACTCGTCCATATCCAAGCACCTGACAATATACTGTCTAAATACTCAAAGCCTAACCAACAAAATCGCCAATTTCCATGGCTGGATAACACATACAAACCCTCACATCCTTTTCTTATCTGAAAACTGGCTTAAGCCACATATCACTAACAATGAAATTCTCCCACCAGGCTGTAATATCTATCGCACTGATAGATTCTCAAAAATAGCGGGTGGTGTAGGCATCCTCCACTCCAATAGCCTCAGTCTCTCACCTTTTCCGACACTCATCTCTGACTTTCACCCAGCTGAACTCATCCTTAATTGTCACCTTAACCCTCTCATAAAAATAGCTGTTACCGCCATATATTCCTGGAAACAGTTCATCCACTTTAGAGAATATCTTATCTTGGTTTTCCCACAATATTCCCTATGAAACCCTCATCTTAGGCGATGTTAACCTAGATTGGTCTAAACTTAAAACTGACTCTCCACAACTCATCATCAACCTGCATGGTTTTCATCAACTGATATCTTCGCCCACCCGCCTCCATAAAAACTCATCTTCCAGCTCCATAATTGACTGGATACTCATCAACTCCCTTCATCACTACCACAACCCCACTACCCTACCAGACCAACTTAGCGACCACCTCCCCACCTCTGTCTTTAGATACACCATCCAACCTCCCAAATCCCACCTTTATAGAGATAGCCGAAAACTCTCTAATTTTAATGTAGTCCAATTCAGCACTATTCTATCCACCATTGACTGGTCTATCCTTAAACAAATCCTTGTCAGTGACGCAGTTACTAGGTTCAGTAGCATCTTCCCAAATACCCTAAACTCCCTTGCTTCTCTAGGAAGGTTAGAATAAAACCCAATTATGCTCCATGGCTCTCAAAAGAAACTAAGTCCCTTATGCTAAAAAGATTTAGAGCTTGGAAAGCCTGGTAAACACAAAGAAAATTACCCAGGGCCATAGCAACAAAGAACGTTGTCCCCTCCGAACATACCTCCAGGGCCCTTTACACTATTCCTCTGAAATTAACATTTTATTGTCCACACACACCAACAAATGCCGTAAGACCAAGCTAAAAATAATCCTGATCTTACTGTGGTATAACTATAATAATAAATCCAGTTCTTTAGTTGCGTAAATATGCACGTCAAAAGACTGCTTTCACCCAATGAACTCATGTATGCTGTATTCATCATTAATGAAATACATGAAATGTAATTCTAAAAGTTGTATTGCAGTGCAGTTGGTCCATGACTGTTCAGTTAGCATGTTGCACACAAAATTGCAGACAAATCATTAACAAAACATGTCTGGAACAGAACAGGGTGACATATGTCTTCTTAGCATGCTAACGTATATACAGAGTTCATATTATGTATACATAGGCTTACAGTATACATGTATTCTGTACACTGTTAACATATTTACACAAAGCGCTTCTTTTGAGCCTTGTTTTCTGCAAATTGGTTAATCAGTGCATCATAGTCCAGAGATTTGGCAATCTTGTTTTCGATTGAGAACTGTAAGCGCAGAAACCCTGCCATCTGTCATGATTGAGCTCAAGATATTCTTGATCAATTTCATCCTGCTGAAGCTCCTTTCAGCACCGGCAGCAGTAACTGGTGTGGCCAGAAGAATTCTGATGTAAATGCAAAGATTCAGCTATATTTCCTGAAGGGTGTTCTTGTATATGTACGTTAAAAAATTGTTTGCCGTAACAAGTACTCTCTCTCTCTCGATGACAAATAAAACGATTCGTTGGCATCAATGTCTCCTATTTTTCTTTCAAAAGTTTTGCAGTGATTCTCCAGTCCATTTTTTCTGTGATGCTGCTTCATGCTGTTAGCGTTGTACACAAATCCAAACAACATATACCACTCCACGAGTTGGTCAAATCACGACGAAGCAGAAGATATGGCATGATCAGTGAGAACAAGAAAGAACTGCGATTTGAATTTTACTTCGGCAGAAAGACTACTCGAATTAGCACATTCGTAATCTAACATTCTCTTCTTACTTGGCACTGTGGTTTCTGGAAACACCTTCTCAATACCCATATACTCTGCTATTTTATGTGCATTCGTGACTAGAGTTATATCCTGTATTTCGATAGTATTTCAAAAACTTCATTGTAGCAGACTTCTGCCTGCAAGACGTCAATTGAGTCATCTGGTGACTGAATTAATTTGCTGGTTTTATTGACCTGAAACAGTATATCGTACCACGTGCACACAGGACAAAAGGCCACATAGTAGCACGGTCTAAAAGTGCACCGGCTTCTGTTGCTGTATTGCCATCTTTCTTTTCGATCACATGTTCTCGCAGAGATGACAAAGCATTGCACAGTTCTTCAAGGTGATAACGCAGTGGCTTCACAGCATCAATTCTTGCCTCCCAACAAGTGTCCAATAACCCTTTAACAGATATTGGCATATGTTCTTGAAGTATATCTCAATGTGAAGGTGACGAAAAGACAACGTATATTCTGTTAGACCGAAAAAGTCAACGACATATTTCGATGACTTTGCCGCATCTAAGATTCCAAGTGTGAGCTCCACATGGTACATACAGTTGCGCGGTCATTCATTTCTAGCATGCTGGCTTGAACTCCTTTATTCTTTCATAGGTAGGTACTAGGCTATCTGCCCAAAGACATTTATAAGCCTAGCCGGAATGCGTTGGCTTTCTCCACCCTCTTAGATTAAGTTCCCTGTGCCTCTGTCCAGCAGAGCCACTGAAGTGATCCCTGGGGTAAACTTCCTTTTTTCCATCCACTGGTCAAGGTTTCTCTTGAATGTTAGTGAGGAGCTCTGCCTAATGTAGATTGGAATCTTTTTCCAGAGCATGGGAAGTCTCTGGGACAGGAATCTATCCCTCCAGCACGTCCTATTTATTGTTGTGGTGAGGTTTAGATCCCTAGAGCGTGTGGCTCGAGGGGATTTGGTTTCCTTTAGGTGGAGCATGTCCATCAATTCTGGGTTGGACATGGCCTTGTATGGCAGGCAGAGATCACTTCTGAGTAGGCGGTATGCAACAGAGTACAGCTGGAGTTTCTTCAGTCGAGCTGCATAGGGCATTTGTTTGAGGCCAGTGATCCTCTTGGTGTTGCAGGTGTCTTGTAAGGTACATCCCAAATTGGGGGGGGGGGGTTGTACTCTATGATGGGTCTGATGAGTGATGCTATGAGTGGCACAATGACCTCTTTTGATCTGGATGCAAACCGTTTTATGATTAGGTGGGCCACATAGAAGGATTTTGTAGCCACTTTGGCAATGTGATTATCAAAGGAGAGGTTATGTACTTGAGTCCCCAGATCCCTTCTGTATTTAGGGGGCTAGGGTACTTTGTTTTTTTCCAAAGGGGGTGACTATGCACTTTTTGGCATTTAGCTTGAGGCCATGGTTTTTGACACCAGGTATCTGTCTCAGTGAGACCCTTTTAGAGGATGTCTGTGTCAGCCGAAAAGTCAGTTATAGCCCCTAGTTTGCAGTCGTCTACGAACTTGGTCAGCCATAGTCCTCATGTGCTTGCCTGTACCTCTGAGAAGTATATGCCGAACAGGAGGGGTCCTAGGACTGAGCCCTGGGGAATGCCAGTTGTAACTGGTTTAGAGTCAGACCTAGCTCCCGCAACTCTTACCCATGTGGGTTCTGTCCATGAGCCAGTTGGCAACCCATCTCGTGATGTAGCGGTTTATGTTCAGGCTGGTGAGCTTATCTATAATACGAGAATGGAATACGATGTCAAAGGCCTTTGCGAGGTCTAGGTAGGCTGTGTGGACCATCTTTCCCTTGTCTATAGCCTTGGTAACTGACTCAAAGAAGTCCACCAGGTTTAGAAGGCATGATCTGTACTTAACAAAACCGAACTGGGTAGGGTCCAGTGTTTGGAGGTTCCCAATGTCTCTGTTAATGAGATCCATGATGATGCACTCCATAGCCTTGCAGAACAAGCTAGTCAGTTCCCGGGGTCTGTTGTGGCTCCACCATTGTGGAGTGGAATAACCTTTGCTTGCACCACTCAATGGGCACGTAGCCTGTGGAGAGGCTGAGTTTGAACAGTGTGTTTAGGTGAGGGGTTAATTCATCTTTGAGCTCGTGTAGGATGCAGCCTGGGACACCGTCCGGTCCCATTGATGCTGTGATGTTCTTCGTGTTTCACAGTTGCAGTCATCACAGTTGCAGTCATCACATTTGGGTTATCTGCTTGCAGTAGCCCTCATTCGGCCAGATTAATAGTCTTGGGTTCTGCGTCGGTTGCTGTCCCTTCTTCCGTGATGTCAAGTCAGGGGTATAAAACATGCAGCCGACACCATTACACCAGCCTTTCTTGCCATGCGGTGCCCGAAGCAGAAGCAGTTTGCAAGTGCTGGTCGGCCGCCTCCTGAAATTTTCATTTTCGAGTTTCAGAACCGAAGTCTTCAACTAAAAGCTAAGTACCCCGTTGGGGAAACTTTTTCTTGCTCTAAACAGATGTCAGTAAAAGTAAATAATTGCATTACTTGTGGAAAGCAAATACCTCATAAAGATTTTCATTCGTACTGTATTCCTTGCGTAGGCCTTGACCACGGCGTACCTCGCTGTCTGTTTTGTGCTGTATTTAAACCACAAACTATCCGTCATTGGTATGTTTTCGCTTCTAAATATTTTGGTGCTCGGTTCAATTATCCTGATAAGTCTTCGGTAAGCCATCCGACTACCGACATTCCGAAAAATGCAAAGATAAAGACAGGTCGCCTAGCGCTGGTACTCAGTGAGGTGCTTTCGCAGCCCCTGATACCTGCTACTTCAGATTCGCAGGCCTCTACTGAGACCCATTCGGAGTCTGGTATACCATGAGAGGCTTCAATTGTGGAACCTGCGGATGTCTCTACCTTGGATGGGTCCGGTGCCTCTGTGCAGGCACCGGCTTCTGAGGGTGTATTTAGGTCTACTGACTTGCGTATTAAACCGTTGCCATTTTCTTCTTCAAGGCCTAAAACTCGTACCATGCCTAGAAAACTGATGCCCAGACCGTGGCCTCTATGTCTAAAAAACAAATGATAAGAATGGCTGAAGATCTTATTACTTTAATCAGGGGAAGCCAGCCTTCCCCCTCTAAGAGACCTAGGACTGAGTTTGCTTATGATACTTCTGACCATGATTCTGAATTTTCTGTTTCCTCTGATGACCAGGATTTACCCTTATCTACCTATCAGGATTCTGATGCTGGGGACTCTATTCCCTCTGCTTCTCCCCCAGAGGATTTCTCTTTTGGTGAAAACTTGCATACTCTCAGGGAGCATTGGGAAGGTCAGGATTTCTCTGATTCTAAAAAGAGGCTTGGGGTTTTCTTACTACTGCCCCAGCACAGGCCTTTAGCCATACCTCTTGTACTAGACATTGCTGATGATACCTTTTCGGAATCTAGCTTGGCCCCTGACTCTTAACCTCCTGCTCACAGAAAACCTGACAGATATTGCAGGGTCCCTGACTTGCCCAAGTTCCTTTTTAAAAATCCTACTGCGGACCCTGAGACCATTTCACACGGACCCAAGGTTATTAAAGCTATTACTGCCAAAAATCCTACCCCCTCTGATAGAGACTCCAGGGTGCTGAATAGATGGGGTAAGAAGGTATACACTTCTGCAACTTTGGCCATTAGGGCTTTAAACTGCCAGTTACATATGTTAAAGTATCAGCCGCATATTATTGGACTGCTTAAACAGAAAATCATGTTGATTCCTAATTGTGCTGAAAATAAGGATTTACAGGATTTACTGCACTCAGTTGAAGAAGTTGGAAAACATACTTTGCAGTGTGGTTTTGATTCACTAGAGGCATCTTGCAGGGCTGCTGTAACTGGGACTGTACTTAGAAGGCATACTTGGCTTAAGGAGCAATCCTTGCCAGATCATGTTAAAGCGAAATTACTGGATTCCCTTAAACCAGGACCGCTTGTTTGGCACCAAGGCAGAAGAAGTTCTTAGAAAGATGGAGGAAAAAGCAAAATCTATGCAAACTGTTAAAGATTTTTACAAGTACAAACTCCAAGGTTTAGTAGGCATTGGCCTTCAAAGAATTGGTCCTTTCCTTCATCTTCCAGACCTTCTCAGTCCAAACCCAGATCCAGCAGAGCTACCAGGCTTCAGTCCCAGGGTACACGCAGGACTAAGCAGTGGGGGCCTCCACTTCCAAATCTGGGAGTAATAAAATTCCTCCCTATGGTAAACTGTCTCAATGACTTATTTTTGAAACTTTCAAGCACTTCTCAACTAACTGCCCCTTTCGGGGGGGGGGGGGTAAGATTGCTCTTCATGCAAAGAACCATTATCCAGGACAAATGGGTTCTAAATATAGTGTCCCAGGGATACAGATTTCACTTCCACATGTTACCAACACCAAGCGGATGGCCAGATCTGCCCCCAAATCTGTGGGCAGAGGCCCAAAAGTAAGTACTTTGTCTTTTAAGCTTGGGGGCTATTCAGTTGGTACCAGAAGAGGAAAAGGGAAAATGTTTCTACTCCAGACTTTTCCTGATACCCAAAAAAGACACTTCATGGCATCTTATCCTCGCCCTTTCCACTTTAAATACCTTTTTGGTGATTCTAAAATTCAAGATGCTGACTCTTCACCAGTTGCTCCCTATGCTAGGCAAAGACGCCTGGTTGGCAACACTAAATTTAAAGGAAGTATACCTGCACATCCCAATCAGGGAATCTTGCAGAAGATACCTACGCTTCAAAGCAGGCTACACGCACTATCAGTTCTCTTCACTGCCCATTGGCTTATCTACTGCTCCCAGGGTATTCACAAAGTGCCTAGCTCCAGTCATTGCATTTTACAGGCAAAGAGATATTCAGATATACCCATACCTGGGCGATTGTTTAATTCAGGCAGAAAGCCAGGACATACTTTTGAATCATCTGGCATGTGTACAACGGGTGCTGACTTGTCTGGGGTACACCATAAACAAAAAGAAATCACACCTGGTACCCTGTCAACAAATTATATTCCTGGGAGCAAGCTTGTATACAACTTCCCAGATGGCTTTCCTCATGCCAGAGAAACAAATTCATTTGACAACCTACTTCAAACAAGTGGCCACAAAAACCCTGCTATCTGCAAGGCATATACTACAAGCCTTGGAGTTCTTGCCCTCCTGCATTCTTCCAATTCCAAATGCAAGACTGCATACGAGACAACTACAATGGTGTCTAAAAAGCCTATGGTGTCAACATTCTCTGGATCTAGCAGCAATGATTCTTATCATACCTTGCCTACGCCTAGAGTTCTTTGGTGGGAAGAGGCCTGCCACCAAAACAAGGGACTACCATTCGCACTACCCCCTGCTGCCCAAACCCTAACAACAGACGCATCAGACTATGCATGGGGGGCTCACCTGGCAGGGAAGTGCATTCAGGGCAAATAGAACCCAAATCAAATGAACCTGCATATCAGTCAAAAAGAAATGTTAGCTGTACAGAATGCTCTGACAGCCTTCAAGGACCACATTCTTCCAGGACAATTAATGGTAAAGATGGACAACACCACTGTTATGTAGACGAGCTAAGCAGAAACCTCATGGACCCACACGAGTGGAAACTGGATCTAAGGATTTTCAACATGTTGACAAGCAAATGGGGGAGCCCAGATATAGACCTGTTTGCTTTTCCCCAGAACTATCAATTGGACAAATTTTGCACGACGACTCCCCACAAACAGGCTTGGAAAGTGGATGCTGTGTCCTTCAGCTGGAAAAAATGATCAGTTTATGCCTTTCCTCCTCTGCCTCTACTTTCCAAAATACTACTCAAGATCAAACAAGACAAACCAAGGACAATTTTGATTGCACCAGACTGGCCATGCCAATACTGGTACCCCCTCTTGCGCAGTATGTCACTGTTGGCCCCATGGTGCCTGCCCCAGACTCCTACCCTATTGTCTCAGCAGAAGAACCAGATCCTGCACCCTCAGCTTCAAACACTGAACCTAGCAGCCTGGCAAATTACCTAATCTCTCATTTACCTTCCCTCAGTAAACCAGTGATGGATCTCATTTTAGAGGCAAGGAGGCCTAGTACTAGAAAATCTTATGCTGAAAAATGGAAAAGATTCTGTGCCTGGAACCAATCTCAAGGGATGAGCACAACAGTGCCCAATTTACCTTAGATTTTACAATACTTAACTGAGATGCTTCACAAGGGCCTGTCTTTCTCCTCCATCAAAATTCACGCCTCAGCAATTTCAGCTCATTATAGCACAGAACCTCCCCTCTTCTCTCATCCACTGCTCAAGCAGTTCCTCAGAGGGGCAAAAAATTTACGACCACCCAGGAGAGCTCCAAACTCCAGCATGGGACCTTAACTTTGTATTGGAAACACTCACTTTTCCTCCTTTTAAGCCAGCTGCTACTGCAGACTTAAAATTCCTTTCTTGGAAAACAGCTTTCATTTTAGCAATCACTTCATCAAGAAGGGTATCTGAATTACAGCCCCTCATGGCAATGGAGCCTTTCATTATCTTTCATGCGGACAGGGTGTCTCTCAGGACCAATCCCTCCTTCATGCCCAAGGTGGTATCCAGTGTGGCCCTCAATCAGTCCATTCATTTACCAACTTTCTTTCCTAACCCACAGAACAAAGGGGAAGGGATACTGCACTTCTTAGATTTGCACCAACAACTTAGATTCTACTTGGACAGGACTAAACCTCAAAGGAAATCTGAACAACTGCTGGTGGGAATTGCTGCAGGGGCAGAGGGGAAGGCTATTTCAAAGCAGGCCATTTCCAAATGGATAGGCCATTGTATTCATTTCTGCTACAAGCACCATGGAAAAGCTATCCCAAAAGGGGATTAGACCCCTCTCAACCTGGGCTGCATCTACCTCCACAGCCTTTCTCAGAGGCGTCCCTACCAGGCACATCCTAGAAGCTGCTACCTGGAGTTCTGTACATACTTACACCAAGCATTACCAACTGCCAATTTTCTCTAAATTCAGAGCTGGCTTTGCCACTGCAGTCTTGCAGGGCATTATAGCTGGGTCCTAATGCTATCTAAATTCCCCCTCCCATCCTTAGCTTTGGGAATCTACCAAAATGTGATGACTGCAAAAGTGAAACACGAAGAACATAGTACAATTGTGTACACTTACCATAAATGTAGATGTTCGAGTGTATTCACTGTTGCAGTCCTAGTTACCCTCCATCCAGCCCCCTTACTTCTTTTGGCTATACCTCTACTCTTCTTTATTATGCTCAAAAGCTTTTTTGGTGTATTTGCTTTTTTGTTGGAGGTATAACCGTGTATATTTATAGATTTAATTGCTTCCCATTGGAGGGGCACCTGACATCTGGGGCAAGAAAAACTGATGTAATGGCGTCGGCTTCATGTTTTATACCCCTAACGACCTGATCACGGAAGAAGGGACAGCAACTGACGCAGGACCCAAGACTTATCAGGCCAACTGACGGCTACTGCAAGCAGATAACCCAAATGTGATGACTGCAACAGTGAATAGACTGGAATATCTACATTTTTGTTAAGTGTACACAACTGTACTTTTCATGGTTTGTGTTGGGGGTTGCTTGGATTTCTGCTTTTGAGATCTCTGGAACCATTATCATAAGCTTGGCCTCTTAAGTCAGCAATGTGTATTCCTAAGTTGTCTCCCATGTCAAGAAACGCTTCCAATAAGCCCTAGCCAGTTGTATCATGAACATTTATCAAACTAACAAATGCTTCATGAATATTGACACCATCATCACTGTTGCATTCAACAAAGCGTAACACCTCTGACATCTCTTCTTCATGTGACACATCAGGAGTACAGTCCAAAATAACGAAGTAATATTTTGCTTTTTTAAGCTGCGCTATTTTGGCATCTTGAATGTTACTGGCAACAAGTTGAATCGGCTCGTTTTGGAACTGTGGACTGAGGTACTGAACATGTGTGTCTGCCTTCTTAATCCTCTGTAAAATTTCGCTGAGGGCAATATCATACTTTGCAAGCAATTCATACAGTCCGAAAAAGTTGCCATTCGAATGATCGCCAAGCTTTTCATTACTTCCTCGAAATGCCAAGTTTCTTTCAGATGAGAAAATAACATAATCAATCCTGCGTTTGATAACATCTCTCCAAAAATCTCTTTCTTTCATAAAAGCCTCCAATTCAACTTGGTCAATAGAGGTACAGTTTACTATGCCTGACCGAAGGTCAAACCATTTCACTATACAGTCTTGATGATCTTTGCCTGTTTCATGCTGTTGAGATCTTTTTGACAGTGCTTTCCAAGTAGATGTTCCACTACGTAGTGGTATGCCACCAGTGCCAAATAATTTACAACAAAAGCAAATAATGGCATCTTTCTGGACTGAGTACATTAACGTCTTATTGTCTCACCATTTGCCATGGTTCGATAAAATGAGTAGTTGTGAACCTCCGTCTTACCTCATTAATTGGAAATCTGCAACTTTCATTTTGCTGCGGTGGGCCACGTTCAACAATGTCACACACTTGTGTCTCTGAAGGCCAGTCTCCGGGATCATCAGTCAGTGGTTCAAATTCAGATACTACTTTCCCAGCAGCAGCTGGAATATCTGTCACTTTGGTACTAGAACAACTGGCTTCACCGTCGACCTCACTTGAAGCACTAATGGATAATTCTGCTTCTGGATATGATTCGTCGTTGCTAGCGCTGTTCGTTTCATGTACCTGTACGTTGGATTGTAGCGTAAAATACGTTGACAACTTTGGAATTTTCACAAGTTGCTTCTCGGCATCTTTTGCTGCCTTTCGTTCACTAGCTGAGTTTGACTGCATGCCCTTCAGAAAAATTCACGGTAAATTCTATCACCTTACTAAGTCTGTAAGTGCAATGTTAAACATTTGTCCGTATTAATGGATGTTTAGCCCACTTTTATGAATGGCATTGTCCAGATTTCTTGCTGTAAGAAGTTGAGAGGTATTGTTCGATCTCAGTCTTACTCTCGTACACAGTCACACACAAGCTTTTGTTCTTTTCTGCTATGATGCGGCGGACCCATCTTGCCCGCCTATTAAACACCCTTCTAGACAAGGTTCCTTCTTTTCCAATCAAGGTGCCAACGTACTGCTGCCTACTCCCTAAATACAATAACACCTATTAGCGTTACACTCCATTAAATCCACAGTTGAATTATCAGCAGAAGGCACTGTCCTCTTGACGCAGGTCCTACAAGAGCGCGAGGCCTCCTCCGAAATCCTGTGAAATATTAAGGCTGCCACGAAGCTAAGCTCAAGTTGTCGCCTGGTAAGTAAATTGGAATGTTAATTCAGTAACAAGGACAGATGGCTGTGTATGCACGGGCTGATAAGAGACGATAGAAACTATCAGCTGACTAAGAAAAGAAACTGGCAATGGGGTTATATAATGGTGTTAAGTTACTAAGGTTTAGCACATCTCTAGTTATGGAATAGGACAGCTTTTACCTGGGATTTGTGTCTCGAGAAACCGTGAAATGTGACAGCTGTCTGGAGATTTGTTGGAGAAAATATACATTTCCGGTTAGTTTCATGATGACACAATTGTTTGGAGCTGAAACAAATTCTGCCTATGCTTGGCTGAAGTCCCAACTAAAATTCGAAACTGACCGGCAGACAACTGATGGCTGCCAATAGCACTATGATGGTATCACCTTACATTTTCTTGTCACTTTTAGGGGCCCCCTTCCTTGCAGGGCCTTCTGTGGTCGAAGGGTAAAGCAAAAAAAAAAACAAAATAATGACAAAAAGTCCTTTTATAACTCTGCCCAATTCAATAACATATCCAACCCTCGCAAGTTTTGGTTTACAAATAACAAAATTCTCTCTCCAGGCTGCCCCTCAACTCCCTGACCCTACCCAAATACATCTCCTCTGGAAACTGCTACTCTTCTCAATAAGCACTGTATTGAAACCATTCAAACACTCATACCTTCCAGCTGTAACACAATTTCTCTGCCTACCCCTCCCAGTCCTTCTAACAAACAACTATTCCTTTTACATCCATTTCCTACACCAGATCTCTTCTTCGCAAACTCAAACCCTGCTCTCCCTCCACTGACAATCTACCCCTTCCTTCCTCAAACTTGCTGCTGACTCCATTGCCTTTAAAGTATCTATGCTAATCAATAGATCTATTCAGGAATCCACTGTCCCTTCTTATTCTTCTTTCGACTTTTCCCAATTAGGGGTCGCCACAGTGGATCACCTGTCCGCTCATGATTGGCAGTGGAGTTTTTTTTTACAGTGTCGAGTTGCCAGCCCGCACCCAACCTTCTACAGAAGGCACACACACTCACACTCACTCACTCACACCTAGAGCCAATTTAGTGTGTCCAATCCACCTACAAGCATGTCTTTGGGATGTGGGAGGAAGCCGGAGCACCCGGTCCTACCCTATGGAAATCCTTTTTCACTATTCCCCTGCATAAAGGTGGAAACTCTACAGACCCATCTAACTATCGACCTATAGCTATTCTATCTCCCCTCTCTAAGATTCTCGAATATGTATCCACTCACAACTACCTTCTCCAGCATAACCTCCTTACTCCCACTCAGCACGGTTTCCGTCGCAACCACAGCACAACTACTGCCCTCTTATCCTTTACACATACCATTGCTAAGGCCCTAGACAATAAACTCATATCTTTTCTCTTCCTTGACCTTTCCAAAGACTTTGATACAGTCTCCCATCCCCTGCTTCTATCTAAACTTGCAGATCTCAGTCTTCATCCTGCCTTGCTTGGTTCTCCAGTTACTTATCCTGCAGGCAGTAGTCCGTTAAATGGCTCTCTTTCACTTCTCCATTCATACCTGTCCCAGCCGAGGTACCACAAGGTTCCATCCTGGGTCCCCTCCTATTTAATATCTTTACCAGTGATCTCTATACAACTTGTAAACATTCCTCCCTCATCCAATATGCAGACGACTCAACTCTCCTCTCCATCTCGGACAATATCTCCAATCTCCACACTTACTCAACAGGCCTCCCTATCCACAGAACAGTGGTTGTCCAGGAATCTACTCATTCTCAACCCTAAAAAGACCAAACTCTTATTATTTTTCCACTAATGTCTCTCTCACCTCAAATCCATCTTTACTATTACTTTCTCTACTAGCACTGTTATCCAACCTGAAGCTCACACTAAACTCCTTGGGGTCATCATAGATGATGAACTCATTCAATTTGCACATCCTCCAAAACATAAAAAAGACTCACCAGAAACTTGGTTTATTGTATCACAAAAAAATTTTCTAACTACAAATGCCAGACTCTCCCTTGCACAAGTTCTTCTCCTCCCCTCCCTGCTATATGCTGCCCCAGTACTCACCAACATCCAAACTACTACTTTAAACAAACTCCAACAAACTTACCACACGATAGCTAGATTTATCACAAACTCTCCTTACAATACACATCACTGCCTTGCCCTAAATAGTCTCCACTAGTTAGAATTCTCCCATCTTCTGCTGCTGTCACAACTTCAAATGTTGCACTTCATTCTTTACAAAACTTCATCCTGCCCTGCTCTCTCTTCTTTCATCTCTATCTACACTCCTCCATGGACTCTCCGTACCTCTAATCAGCAACTACTGCAAATCTACTACCCCAAAAAATAGCTGGAAAACTCATACATAAACACTCCATTGCCCAAGCCTGGAAAAACCTCACAAGAGACATTTGTTCCATCATTCACCCATCCTACTTTAAAGAAAAACTTAAACTTCATCTACTCAACTCCAAAATATGTCCTTGTCAAGCCCCTACTTAAGTTCCCCACAACTCTACTGTATACATTTTCAGTCCCTCCACATACAGCTAAGTACTCTGCTATTGTGGATACTTATTAAACTGCACAATCAATTCTGTTGGACTTAAACTATTTTTGTAAATATATTATGTGAAGTTGTTCAATCTCGCCGTTCATTCTTACCCATGAGTTCAAAGCAGGTCCCTCGGCTCCGAGTCAGCCGCTTTCACAAGTTCGAGGTTTTAGAGTAGCTGGAGGCCAAATCCCTATCACATGATGCTCTCTGTCTCACCCCAGATCTAGTTTGCTGCTGCAACAGATCGGAGGTCGAGAGAGAGCTCGGGCCACTATTTCTAATTTCTAATTGTTATTGGATAGTTAACTTTAGAGTCTTTAATATAGAAAGTGTTTTTCTTGGCTAGTTAGCCGTAACTTTTTGTTTAGGCTTTGTCCGTACTGTTTTTTGATGAATTTTCGTCTTTATAGAGCGGCTGCTCTTAGGCCTTTCTTTGGCCGCATTTTCGTTTTTTTCCCCTATCCTATTTAAAAAAGTTTAGAAAAGTTTAAAGCTTTATAGTTAGCTACTATTATCTAGTCAAACTCCTGTTATAGTTTTTGCAGCTTTAGTGTTTTTCCATGTGTGTGCGTTAGTTATTCAACTTTTAGACTGGTCACATTTATCTACAGTTGTTTGTGTTGGACTGAGATGTATACTGTTTGTCTTTCTAATATGGCTGATCATTTCACACTGAGCTGATCGAAGGAAGGACACTGAGGAAACTCGGAGCTATAATATATAACATTAAGTATCCTGTTTTTTGTTTATTTTGTTCTTTATTTCTTTGTTATTTATAGCACTTTGTGTACTGCGTATTTTTCTAGTTAGTTTCACTGTGTGTGAGGTATTGTTTGTTCTAAGTAGTGGGGATATTTGTAGCATTTCCATATTCAGGCTTGTATTTGGGCCTAGTGTTTGTGGAGGCTGTGTGTCTGGGCACATATTCAAGGACATCTTGGTTTAGCCAAAGCCATCAGGCATTTCAGTGAGAGGTCATTGGCTAACTGAGGTCACCTGGACTACAGCTTAGACTAAGCACCTCATTGGTTCTTTTGAGATTTCTTTCTTAAAAGCTGTCTCAGGTTTCAACTTTCTGTTACCTAAGAAGTTCAGTTGTGAGTGTTCTGCCATTTCACACTGAGCTGATCGAAGGAAGGACAGCGAGGAAACTCGGAGCTATAATATATAACATTAAGTATCCTATTTATTGTTTATTTTGTTCTTTATTTTTTTATTTATAGCACTTTGTGTACTGTGTATTTTTCTAGCTAGTTTCACTGTGTGTGAGGTATTAACTGGAAATTGGCCACTTTTATTAAGCATCTGTTGGGTTGTTTGTTTCTGATAACTTGTTGCAGTTAAACTCTTTTTTTTCTAGAGGCTCCTGTCATTTAAAGGCTCACTGCTGCTTTTCAGCTGTGAGAAACATTTCTGCAGTTTGTTTCCCAACCCCCCCCCTGTTGGTATAGTGTTTTTATAGTTGGTGGCTTTGCAGTTGCCCGTCCCTAGTGCAAATTTGATCTGGGACCCTCCTCCCAGGCTAGTGTCATTACCTCATTCTACCCAGTACAGGGAGAACATTTGAGAAGGCCAATCAGCTTAGTTTCTGTTACTCATTTCTCTTTCCTTTCTCTCTCTCCACTAAAAAAAAAAAAATCTGCTTGTACTGTGTTTGTGTTTCTTCCTACTTTATTTTGCTTTTACGTCATCTTAAAAGTACTCAGTTGTATTTATTACTGCTTGGTGTAACTCATTCTAAGCCTTTTAGTTTAAACACTTGGGTTTCAGACCAGTTGTTTTACATTAAGAAGGTTTGTGGTCTGCACTGTAGTGGCAGAACAGGTAGCTTACATCCTTGTAAGTTGGGAAGGGCTGATTGAGGGCTCAGTGTCTGTTCTAAAAGTGTATTAATTCTGGTTTAAGCACTTGGGCTTCAGGCCAGTTATTTTACATTAAGAGGGCTCGTGGTCTGCACTCTTGTGGGAGGAGAGGCTGGACTCTGCCCTTCTGAGCTGAGAATTTCTGGTTAAAGGCTTATAGTGCCTGCATATTTGAACTGCTTCTTACTGAAATTGGTACACCTTGTTTGCTGTAGCACAGACTAGATCCAGGCCTGATGAATCTAGCTTTGTTTGTATAACTTGAACACTAATCCAGGCATTCTTTAAAGTATTCAATTGTATTTATTACTGCTTGGTAGTAACTTGAATAAAGTGTAGCTATCATTCTAAGTCTTTTGGATTAAGCACTTGGGCTTCAGACCAGCTGTTTTACATTAGGAAGGTTTGTGGCCTGCACTGTGGTGGCAGGACAGGTAGCTTACATCCTTCTAAGTTGGGAACTGCTGGTTGAGGGCTCGGTGTCTGTTATTCTAAAAGTGTATTAGTTCTGGTTTAAGCACTTGGGCTTCAGGCCAGTTATTTTACATTAAGAAGGTTCGTGGTCTGCACTCTTGTGGGAGGAGAGGCTGGACTCTGCCCTTCTGAGCTGGGAATTTCTGGTTAAAGGCTTATAGTGCCTGCATATTTGAACTGCTTCTTACCGAAATTGGTACACCTTGTTTGCTGTAGCATAGACTAGATCCAGGCCTGCTGAATCTAGCTTTGTTTGTATGCTTGTTGTTTGCTTGTTATTTCCCTGAAACGCTAATTCCATCTAAAACGCGGCTTTTCAGCGCTTCTATGGATCCCTAGTGATATCTGCATTGCTTACTGTACTTATTTCCTTGTTTCACTTGAAAGAAAGTTACTGTTTGTCGTTTTTGCATTTGTTACCTGTAACACATTGCATTTAAGTTACCTGGCACTTGCTCACTAAGTCAGCACTAAAAAATTAAAAGCAGTACACCCTCACAAACTCCCCTTGAGTACCTTGTTCCCCATTGGCCCTTTTTTCAATTTTAAAGGAATTCCCAATACTATTCTAGCATGTACAAAGGTCAGTTGTCAATCTCCTCTCCGGTCCAGCTGGTGAATCTGGGAATCTTGAGGCAATGTTTCAACTGCCTCATGTACACAGACAACCCTCTCCTCCTCCCAACAAATTCCAACACATGTGAGAGATGCAACCATATAGCCAAACTGGAGGCTAAGCTCTCTCAACTCAGTACTGCTGTAACCAGTCAGGAGGAGAAGGAAACCACACTCACTACAATTCCAGTCTCACATAGATCTACCACGACAGCAAACCCAGCACATAAACACACAAAAACATACTCTGAGGTTCTAAATAAAAATCTGCCTAAGCAGCAGAGACCTCCAAAGCAGACAACCAAACAACCGCTACCCCAAAACAAAGCACATGCAACACATAGCTCACAAAGCCAGTGTGCCGAACAGTCACAGCCCTTAAGGCTAAAGAACACACCTGATACACTTGTAATAGGTGACTCTATAGTCAGGCACACTGATGTCCCGCTCACCAGGCTGAACAAGGAGAAGGTCACAGTGAGCTGCCTGTCGGGCACTAGGATCCGCCACATAGCACAAGCACTCAGGTCACTCCAAGGCAAGTACAAATATGACTCAGTCATTGTCCATGCTGGTGTGAATGACCTGAGACGTACCTCCCTGGACTACATGAAAAGAGACATAGAGGAGCTCTCTGAGCATGTAGCCCAGGCCGGTATGACCCTGACCATGAGTAGCATCTTACCGTCACCAAGAATGATGCCACAATATGAAGACAAGATGATCAATTTCAACAATTGGCTTAAGTATTGGTGTCATTCAAAGGGGATCCAATGCCTGTCAGCCTGGGATGACATGCTCGACAAGCCACGATGCTTCGCTAGGGACGGCTTGCACCTGTCAGCCCTGGGCTTTCGGATATTGGCAAAGGCTCTTGCTACCCCCATAGCTCCTTTTTTAGGCAAGGCTCAAAAGACAAACCCCCCTCCATAGGTATCACAAGGGATAAAAAACTGAGTAGTGCTACTCAACGCCAGAAGTCTAAACCTCAAGATGCACGCACTCGAAACTCTCTTCATGGAGAACATCGATATCTGTGCAGTAACAGAAACCTGGTTCAAGGCTCCCGAGAGCACCCCAGCACTACCAGGTTATACCTCATACCATGCTTTTCGGCCCCAAAACTTGGACCGAACCACAAAAAGAAGGGGAGTATCAATATTCGTCAAAGATACTCACACCTCCAGGTTGGTGGCACAGCACGAAGCATCAGAGACTATCCATGTGCAACTAACAGTGGGTAAAACTGCCTTCCAGTTTATAGCCTGCTACAGACCACCCTCCCAAACCCAGGAACCCCACTCGGCCTTCCTGAGAACACTGGAAAATGTGAAGGTCTCTCCAAACACCATTATATTGGGCGACTTCAACTACCCAAACATAGACTGGGAGCATTACTCCAACACCCTAGCCCATAGGTTCCTAGAATTTATAAACTCAAATGCTATGGAACAACTTGTTACCACTCCCACAAGAGGGGAAAACCTACTGGACCTGATCATCACCAACATGGGGACTCTATGCTCCAGACCAGAAGTGTATCCCTCACTGGTAAGATCAGACCATAAACTAATCTCACTGGATATTCACATCCCGACCCCACCCCCTGCCCAGAAAACCACAGTGAAAAACTTCTCTAAAGCAAATTTCACACTCCTCAAAACCGAGGTGGAATCCTTCAAAGCCCCCAGGCCTGTGGAAAATATGGCCCAGACCGCAGAATCCTTTATAAACGCGTTCTGTGAACACCTTCAGGAATGCATGGATCATGCAGTCTCAAATAAAACCAAGACCTAATCCTCCAAAGGCAGACATCCTGTCTGGTGGACCCCAGCCATAAACAAACTATACAATAGAAGGAGGAAGCTACTACATGATAGAGCAAAATCCCAAAAAGGGAAGGCATCTCTGATCAGTGTTAGCAAAAAACTACGGGCGCTCATAAAATCGTCTAAGGCCAGCTTCAAGAGAAAAACTGCACAGGACACTAAGGATAATCACAAGGCTTTCTTTAGTTATGTTAGGAACCTGGGTGGGAATTCCCAGATATGCTCAGAATTAGTCCAAAAGGACAAAAAATACACCGAACCCACAGACATTGCCAACATCTTAGCTGACAGGTTCAGTGCAAACTCCCCCCACCACCACCAAAAGGGCAAATATCTATCCCAGCAGAGTGCTGCCCCGCTGACATCTCAGATGCTCAGGTAAGAGCCGCCCTCTCCAAAGTAAAAAAACACATCATCAATGGGACCAGATGGTGTCCCGGGCTGCGTCCTACATGAACTCCAAGAAGAGCTAAACCCAAACATAAAACTACTGTTCAATCTCAGCCTTACTACAGGATATGTACGCAAAGAGTGGGGTACAGCAACAGTGGTCCCTCTCCACAAAGGTGGTGCCTCAACGGATCTTGGAAACTATCGCCCCATAAGTCTGACGAGCTTGGTCTGCAAAGCTATGGAAAGGATAATCATGGACCTCATAAATAAAGCTATTGGGAACCTACAGACACTGGATCCTACCCAGTTCAGCTTTCTTAAGGGCAGATCCTGCCTCTTAAACCTGGTCGATTTCTTTGAAACGGTCACCAAGGCCATTGACGAGGGGAAGGTGGTCCACACAGCCTACCTGGACCTCGCCAAAGCTTTCGATAAAATACCCCACTTTGGCATTATAGATAAGCTCAGCAGCTTAAATATAAACCCCTATGTCACTAGATGGGTTGCAAACTGGCTCAAGGACAGAACCCACATGGTTAGAATTGCTGGAGCCATGTCAGACTCCAAAGCAGTTACAAGTGGCATCCTACAAGGCTCAGTCCTGGGACCTCTCTTGTTCGGTATATATTTCTCGGAGGTACAGGCCAACATGGAAGGATTGTGGCTGACCAAGTTCGCAGATGACTGCAAACTGGGCGCAATAATCGACTCTCCAGCTGTCACAGACAACTGGTGCCAGAGTCATGGCCTCGAGCTAAATGCCAAAAAGTGTATAGTCATCCCCTTTGGCAAAAACAAAGTGCCCACAAATTACCACATAGGTAGTAATCCATTAAGTACAGAAGAAGTAATTAGGGACCTGGGGACCCAAGTTGATAGCAATCTCTCATTTGACAACTATGTGGCCAAAGTGGTTAGAAAAACATTTTATATAGCCCACATAATCATGAAGGGATTCACATCTAGATGAGGGGAGGTCATCGTGCCTCTTTACTCATCCCTCATCAGGTCCATAATCGAGTACAATGCCCCTTTTGGGATGTACCTTACCAGACACCTGCAGCAACTGGAAAGACCCCAAAAGTACCTCACCAAGAGGATCAAAGGGCTCAAACAGATGCCATATGCTGCCCGGTTAAAGAAACTCCAGCTCTACTCAGTGGCATACCGCCTGCTCAGAGGCGATCTGTGACTGACGTATAAAGCCATGTCCAACCCGGAATTAATGGACATACTGCACCTCAGAAAAATCAAATCCCATCGAGCAATGCGCTCGAGATACTCGAACCTCAGCACTGAAATAAATAGGACATGCTGGAGGGACAGATTCATAACCCAGAGGCTCCCTTCACTCTGGAATAAAATCCCAGTCCAGGTTAGGCAGAGTCTCTCATTGACTCTCTTCAAGAGGAATCTTGAGGAGTGGATGGGAGATAGAAGTGTTACCCGGGGTAAACCTGCTGTGTCACTGTTAGACAGAGGCACAGTATACTAACCTCGAAAAAGGGCATAGCAAAATTAATTTAAAATGGGTGGCGAAAGCCAAGCACACTCTGGCTAGGCTTATAAATGCCCTAGGGCAGATAGCCTAGTATGAACCTATGAACCTATAAAGAGAAAAACAAAAGTCTGGATTTAAGAAATGTCCTAAGTGTAGGCAGAAAATGTCTATAACTGATTTGCATGTCAGTTGTGTGTACTGTTTGGGGGCAGTACATCTTCAGGAGGACTGCTCCATTTGTCACTCCTTTTGCAGCAGGAGAAAACTGGTAGACAGGGGTTTGTTAAAACCAGATTTCCAGGAATCGTTGGACAAGGCCGACCAGACTTGAGAATCGTCAAAGGGTTTGAAATCTTCAAAAGCTTTTTCATAGCCGAAGTCTTCATCTCCGAGACTTGCTGAGAAGGTGCAGTCACCGGTTCCGCAGTCCTCGGAACCGAACACCGTTTTTTTGTTTTTTTTTTTTTTGGAGCCGCTCCCTGAAACTTTGAAATCACCCATTTTTCAGTCGGTGGCTTCATCGATTCCTTTGACTCGTTCTTCGAGGAGCCTCTCTGATGTAGATGTGGACTGAGTGGAGCAGAGGCTTCTCGAGAATCTGGCACTAGCCAAATTATCAGCTTCGGCCCAACCGGTTTCAGAGCCGAAGATTATTTTACCTCCTGTCTCTACTCCTCAGACGAGCCAGGCCTTTGGAGCCGTGGGAGGTGGAACTGATGATTGATGAACCTTCAGAGCCGAGGCCTGTTCCAGCGCCATCGGCTCTGTCAACTCAGACTACTTACATACCATTCGAGGAGTCTGGGAGCCGACGCATTCTGGTCGACTTTGGGGGGGGGGGGAGTCGAACCGATGGATCTGTTCTGACCCTTTCGCTCGAGGCTTCGGCACGGATGAGCTCTGCTCCTTCCTCTGGGTTAGAGCCTACTGCGTCGGCGACGGGGAGGATGCCATCTTCTTTGGAACCGGCTACTTCCTCGCATCGGAGCAGTGGAGCCTTCGATGCAATGAGGAGAGTTATGTCTTCTAAGACTCCTACGTCAACAGGGCCTTCCTCCTCCTCCCCTAAAGTGCTGCTTTCTACCTCTGCATCACAGGTCCCTGTAAAGCGTCAAGACCCAGAGCCTCAGGTAGCCCCATTGTGTGCCCCTTGTTCTACTGAGACCTCACCAGAAGCTCCCAGTGATGAGGTTCCCAGGAAGAAGCTTTGCAAGAGGAGGTATTTAGACTCCCCACAGGAGTCTGTCTCATCAGACACCTACTTAGAGGAGTCGGAAGGGTCCCCACAGTCCCCCCTCAGAGGATAATCTCCTCTGCTGATATCTTTGAAGTCCTTAAACAGAGGGGTGACTGGCAGTCCATTAGCCCTGCTGATGATGAGTTGGTGCTTCTGAAGGCTTTTGCGTCTTAACTCTCCACCTCCTGGGTGACTCCACCCTTAGATGAACTAATGGAGTTGGATGCTGGAAATGCATGGGAGTCTCCTGATACTGTGGAACCTGTCCCTCGGAGGCCCAACAAATTTATTACCTCACCATAAGAAAAAGTGTTCCTCACCAAGGGAGTGCCAGTTGACGCCATGGTAGTGGCGGCCACCAAGAAAGAGATGTCTGAAACCTCTTCTACTGTCCATCCTCTTAATAGAGATTCCAGGATTATGGACAGGTATGGGAAATGCATTTTTAGTTCAGTGACTTCTGCTATGCGATCGCTCAACTATTTGACACATTTTACCCCTCTTCAAAGAGATCTCCTAAAAGAACTTTGAGATACTTTACAGGTATTACAGCTAAAGGCATTCCTGATAAGTTGACATCCCAGCTCAATACCCTTCATTCCATTGTTAAGTCGTCCATGTGGCTCATTTCTTATGCAGCCGATGGTTCGAGTCAGGCAGCGGGTTCAGCAATAGCTCTTAGGAGATATTCCTGGATGCGCTTATGCTCCTTTGCGGAAGCCTTCAAGTCTTCCTTCGTTAATACCCCATTTGATGGCTTGTCCCTTTTGGACCTAAAGTCAAGGAGACCATCTTTAGGTGTGAACAAGGTGGAAAGACTCTATCTGCCATAGGAGTCCATTTTTCCACCCCTACTAGACCTTATCCCAAAGGGCAAAAGGGAGGTAAAATGTGGTTCCGGAAGTCCCAAGGAGCTTTTCAGAACACAAGTAGTGAACCCCCCTCTAGGGGCAGAGGAGGGGGTAATAATGGAAGACAATGCCCAGGCGGCAGAGGGGGTCCACAAAACCAGGGCGACAGGGATCAGTTCTCTGGCAAGCCCTACCAGCGCTCCCGAAAGTAGGCCCAACTGTCCTAATCTGGAGGCAGTCGGGGGTCGTTTGTCTTTGTATCCAAACGCCTGGCTAGAAATTACAAAAGATTCTTGGGTACAAAGAATTGTTACCAGAGGTTATGTCATTCCGTTCTCAGAACCCCCCCCCCCCCCCGTACCAAGGAAAATCCCAGGCGTTCCACCCAGTCTCGGGGATCAAGCAGCCATAGAAATTCAAAGGCTGCAGGAAGAGAGAGTTATGCAGCCAGTCCTAGCAAACCAAATAGGATCCGGAACCTACTCTAGATTCTTTTTAGTTCCAAAGAAAATGGGGGATGGGAGGCCCATCTTGGACTTCAGCAGACTCAACACCTTTGTAAAGAAGGAGAAGTTCTGGATGGTCACGCTTCAATCGATTCTTCCATTTCTAGTGACTGGCGATTGGATGTGCTCTATAGATCTCAAGGATGCGTACTACCACATCAAAATGGCCAGACGATCCAGAGATCACTTGCGTTTCCGGCTGGGAGCCAGTCACCATCAGTTCCGAGCACTGCCCTTTGATCTCACAACAGCTCCTAGAGTGTTTACCAAATGCATTGCAGTGGTTACGGCTCACCTGGTGCATCTAGGATTCTGAGTGTTTCCGTATCTGGACGACTGGCTCCTCACCGCCACCTCCAGGCATCAACTACTTTAATCCAGGCATCACACTATCAATCTTTGCTCTCAGTTAGGAATAACTATACATTTCGACAAGTCTGCATTGTCACCATCACAGCGCATCTCCTTTATCGGAGCAGACTTGGACACCACCATGGTAAAATTGCCACTGGACAGAATAGTCACTCTTCGACAACACGTATCGGACATTCTGACGAGCAAAGAAGTACCAGCCTCTCAAGTTTTGAAACTACTAGGTACTATTGCAGCAACCCTCATAGCAGTTCCTCTGGGGTGTATGCACATGAGAATACTACAATGGTTACTCTTCACTCAGTGGTCTTACCAACAACTTCCGATGTCATTCTTGATAACGATTACAGATTCATGCAGAAAGGATCTTCACTGGTGGCTGACCAGCCATCATGTAACAGTAGGTCGCCCATTTGTCCCCCCCCCCCAATCATCCATGGTGACCTTGGACACTTCGCTTATAAGGTGGGGTGGGCTTTTTCAGGGAAGAACTGCCCAAGGCACCTGGTTAGAGACAGAGTCACAGTTGCACATCAGTGTTCTGGAGATGAAAGCAGTACTTATGGCATTGCACTATTTCCGTGACACTCTACCTCTGGGAACTATTGCGGTCCAGACCCGACAGCATGTCAGTGGTCTGGTATATCAATAAGCAAGGAGGAACCAAGTCTTACAACTTATGTCGAGAGGCCCTGAGAGTTTGGCAGTGGGCTGTATCCTCTGGGAATCTTTCTTATAGCGACGCACATCCCAGGGAAATCCATCGTGATCGCGGACAAATTGAACAGAGCCATTCTGATGCTGAACGAATGGTCCCTCAAAGACGAAGTTGCGTAAATGATGTTCCACAGATGCGGCTAGCCTTGCTGCGACCTGTTTGCATCCCCTATGAATGCTAAATGCATAAGCTAGTTTGCCCTGAATTCCCCACCAGGGGAGAACCCAAGGGATTTGCTCGTACACAATTGTCCCCTGGGACTCTTATATGCTTTTCCACCAATTCCCCTGATTCCAAAGTTCTTGCAAAAAGCCAAAACCCTGGGGAGGATTGTAATTCTAATAGCCCCAATGCTCGTGCTTCACTGTTGCAGTCATCACATTTGGGTTATCTGCTCGCAGTAGCCTCAGTCGGCCTGATTATCAAAGTCTTGGGTCCTGCGTCGGTTGCTCGCTCTTCTTCCATGACGTCAGGTAGTCAGGGGTATAAAGCATGGAGCCAACGCCATTACATCAGTCTTTATTGCCATGCGGTGCCCGAAGCAGTAGTAGTTCGCAAGTGCCAGTCGGCTGACTCCTGAAGTTTTCGTTTTCGAGTTTCAGATCCGAAGTCTTCAACTAAACTAAGTACCCCGTTGGGTATCCTTTTTCTTGCTCTAAACCGATGTCAATAAAAGTTAGCAGTTGTATTTCTTGTAGGAAGCAAATACCTCATAAAGATTTTCATTTTTACTGCATTCCTTGCTTAGGCCCAGACTACGACATACCTCGCTGTTGGTTTTGTGCCTTATTCAAACCTCATACTATTCGTCGTCTGTTCATTTACACATCTAAATATTTTGGTACTCTGTTCAGTTATCCAAAAATGGCTTTGGTAAGCCACCCGATTACCGACATTACAAAAAAAATGCAAAGATAGAGACAGAGGCAGACTGCATAGGTCTAAAGCTGCCAACGATGCTTCTCCTAAGCTAGTCACCAGTTCGCCGGTACTCAGTGAGGTGCTTTCGGAGCCCCTGATACCTGCTACTTGAGATTTGCAGGCCTCTACCGAGACCTATTCATAGTCCGGTATGCCGCGAGATGCTTCTTCGACTGTGGAACCGGCGGATGTCTCTACCTTGGATGGGTCCGGAGCCGCTGTGCAGGCACCGGCTTCTGAGGGTGTATTCATGACTACTGATTTACATATTAAAAAGATGCCATCTTCTTCAAGGCCTAAAACTCGATCCATGCCTAGAAAACAGACGCCCAGACCGCATGGTCAGGCCCCTATGCATAAAAAACAAATAAGAATGGCTGAAGACCCTATTACTCTAATCAGGGGAAGCCACCCTTCCCCCTCTAAGAGACCTATGACTGATTTTCCTTCTGATTCTTCTGATCAGGATTCTGAAATTTCTGTTTTTTCTGATGACCAAGATTTGCCCTTATACACCTATGAGGACTCTGATGCAGAGGACTCCATTCCCTCTTCTTCTTGCATGTTCTTAGGAGCATTTCTGCTGGGAAAGCCAGGATTACTCTATTCTTCCTGTACTGGACATTGTAGATGATGCCTTCTCAGAATGTAGCCTGGCTCCTGACTCTTTACCTCCTGCTCCCAAAAAACCTGATAGGTATTACAGGGTACGTGACTCTCACAAGTTCCTCTTTAAAAATCCTATTGCGGATCCTAAGACTATTTCACAGGGACCCAAGGGCATTAAGCCTACTACTGCCAAAAATCCTACCCCCTCTGATAGAGATTCCAGGGCGCTGGATAGATTGGGTAAGAAGGTATACACTTCTGCAACCTGGGCCATTAGGGCCTTAAACTGCCAGTTTCATATGTTAAAGTATCAGCAGCATATTATTGGATTGCTTAAACAGAAAATTATGTTGATTCCTGACTGTGCTGAAAATGAAGATTTACAGGATTTAATGCATTCTGCTGAACAAGTTGAAAATGTACTTTGCAATGTGGTTTTGATTCATTAGAGGCATCTTGCAGGGCTGCTGTCACTGGATCTGTACTTAGAAGGCATGCTTGGTTTAAGGAGCAATCTTTGCCAGATCATGTTAAAGCTAAATTACTGGATGCTCCCTTAACCCAAGACCACCTTTTTGGCAACAAAGCAGAAGTACTTAAAAAGATGGAGGAAAAAGCTAAGTGTATATGGAAACTGTTAAAGATTTCCTGCAAGTATAGCCTCCCAGATTTAGTAGGCATTTGTCCTCTCAGAATTGGTCCTTCCCTGCCTCTTCCAGGCCTTCAGTCCAAGTCCAGAATCAGCAGAACAACCCAGGCTTCAGTCCCAAGGCTCTCACGGGCCTAAGCAGTGGGGGGCTCCCACTTCCAAAGCAGGGAGTAGTAAGACTCCCCCCTATGGTAAACTGTCTCAGTGACCTAACTTTAAATCTTCCAAGCCCTGCTCAACTGACTGTTCCTTTAGGAGGAAAGATTGCCCTGCATGAAAAACAATGGGAACTCGTTACCCAGGACAAATGGGTTTTAAATATAGTTTCCCCAAGGATACAGATTCAACTTCCACTCCTTAGCAACCCCAAACGGTTGGCCAGACCTACCCCCAAATCAGGGCTATTCAGCCTGTCCCAGAAGAAGAAAGGGGGCAAGGTCAAGACTTTTCCTGGTACCCAGAAAAGACAATTCCTGTTGTCCTATCCTGGACCTGTCTATCATAAACACATTTTTGGTAATCCCAAAATTCAAGATGCTAACTCTTCATCAGCTGCTTCCCATGCTAGGCAAAGATGCCTGGTTGGCAACACTGGATTTTAAGGAAGCCTACCTGCAAATCCCAATAAGGGAATCTTGCAGAAGATACCTACGCTTCAGAGCAGGCTACATGCACTATCAGTTCTCTGCACTGCCCTTTGGCTTATCTACTGCACCCAGGGTATTCACAGTGCCTAGCTCCAGTCATTGCATTTTGCAGGCAAAGAAATTCTCAAATATACCCATAGCTGAACGATTGTCTAATTCAGGCAGCAAGCCAAGGACATACTGTTAAATCATCTGGCATTTGTAAAGAAATTGCTCACATCTGTGGGGTACACCATAAACAAAAAGAAATCACATCTTGTACCCTGCCAACAAATTGTATTCCTGGGAGCAGGCTTGAATACAACTTCCCAGATGGCCTACCTCATGCTAGAGAAGCAAGTTTATGCGACAGCCTACTTCAAACTACTGGCCACAAAGACCCAGCTATCTGCAAGGAAAATACTGCAAGCCCTGGGGTTCATGGCCTCTTGCATTCTATTAATTCCATATGCAAGACTGCATATGAGGAAACTACAATGTTATCTAAAAAGCCTATGTCAACATTCTCAGGATCTAGAATCAATGATTCCTATCATACCTTGTCTGCAGATAGAGTTCCTTTGGTGGGCAGAGGCCTGCCACCAAAACAAGGGACTACCATTCACTCTACCCCCCTGCCGTCCAAACCCTAGCAACAGACGCATCAGATTGTGAATGGGGGGGGGCTCACTTGGCAGGGCAGTGCATTCAGGGCAAATGGAACCCAAATCAAATGCACCTGCATATCAATCAAAAAGAAATGTTAGCTGTACAGAATGCTCTGACAGCCTTCAGGGACCACATACTTCCAGGACAATTACTGGTAAAGACAGACAGCACCACTGTTATGTGGTACATAAACAAGTAGGGGGGAACCCACTCCTACCCTCTCTGCAGACTAGCCATGGCTCTGTGGAACACAGCCTTGAGCTACCAAGTGCACCTACAGGCTCAATTCCTGCCAGGAAAGCTAAATACACTGGCAGACGACCTAAGCAGCAATCTCATAGACCCACACGAGTGGAAACTGGAACCGAATATATTCAACATGTTGAGAAACAAATGGGGGATCCCAGAGATAGACCTGTTTGCCTCCCCCCAGAACTACCAGTTGGACAAATTCTGCACAAGGACTCCCCACAAACAAGCCTGGAAAGTAGATGCCCTGTCCTTCACCTGGAAAAAAACTATCAGTTTATGCCTTTCCCCCTCTGCTTCTCCTCTCCAAGGTACTACTAAAGATCAAACAGGACAAACCCAGTTCAATACTGATTGCACCAGACTGGCCATGCCAACACTGGTACCCCTTCTTTTGCAGTGTGTCACTGCTGAAACCATGGCACCTGCCTCAGACCCCTGCCCTGCTGTCCCAGCAGGAGGGCCAGATTCTGCACCCACAGTTTCAAACCCTGAACCTGGCAGCCTGGCTGATTACCTGATCTCTCTGTTATCCATCACTTGCTTACTGAGGGATGGTGTCATTCTGGAGGCAAGGAGGCCTAGTACTAGAAAATCTTATGCTGAAAAATGGAAAAGATTCTGTTCCGGGAGCCAAACTCAGAGGATGGGCACAGCAGCGCCCAATTTACCCCATATTCTTCAATATTTAACTGAGATGCTTCACAAGGCCCTTTCCTTTTCCCACATCAAAATTCATGCCTCAGCCATTTCAACTCATTAAAATACAGAACCACCCCTCTTCTCTCATCCACTGCTGAAGCAATCCCTCAGAGGAGCCAAAAACTTCACCCAGGAGAGCCCCTACTCCAGCCCGGGACCTTAATTTTCTATTGGAAAAGCTCACTCTACCTTTGAGCCAGCTGCAAATGCAGAGTTGAAATTCCTTTCTTGGAAAACAGCCTTCCTTCTAGCCATCATTTCAGCAAGAATGTCTGAATTACAGGCCCTCATGGCAGTGGAGCTTTTCATCATCTTTCATGCTGACAGGGTGTCCCTCAGGACCAAATCCCTCCTTCATGCCCAAGGTGGTATCCAGTGTGGCCCTTAATCAGTCCATTCATTTGCCAACCTTTTTTTCTTATCCACAGAACAAAGGAGAACGAGTACTGCACTCCTTGGATGTGTACATACAACTTGGATTTTACCTGGACAGGACTAAGCCTCTCAGGAAATCTGAACAGCTGTTGGTTGCATTTGCTGCAGGGCCAGTGGGGAAGGCCATTTCAAAGCAAACCATTTCTAAGTGGATAGGCCATTGCATTCATTTCTGCTTTAAGCACCATGGTAAACCTACCCCACAGGGGATAAGACTACATTCAACTAGGGCTGCATCTACCTCTACAACCTTTCTCAGAGTTGTCCCTACCAGGGACATCCTAGAAGCTGCTACCTGGAGATGTTCTTTGTGTTTCACTGTTGCAGTCATTACATTTGCGTAATCTGCTGGCAGGTTGCCCTCAGTCGGCTTAAATAACAAAGTCTTGGGTCCTGCGTCAATTGCCGTCTCTTCTTCCATGACGTCAGCGTCAGGGGTATAAAACATGCAACCAACGCCATTTTAATCAGTCTTTCTTGCCACGCAGTGCCCGAAGCAGAAGCAGTTCGCTGGTGCAGGTCGGCTGACTCCTGAAGTTTTCGAGTTTCAGAACCGAAGTCTTTAACCTAAAGCTAAGTACCCCGTTGGGGAAACTTTTTCTTGCTCCTTACCGATGTCAGTAAAAGTTAATAATTGTCTTACGTGTGGGAAGCAAATACCTCATAAGGATTTTCATTTGTACTGTATTCCTTGCCTAGGCCCTGACCATAATGTGCCTTGCTGTCGGTTTTGTGCTAAATGTAACCAATGCACTATTAAGCGTCTGTATATTTTTGCTTCTAAGTATTTTGGCTCAAGATTTAACTATCCAGAAATGTTGTCGGTTCATAACCGACGAAGAAGCTTTTCCGAAGCCAGTCGCCGGTACTCAGGTGCTTTCTCAGCCCCTGATGCCCGCTACTTTTGATTTGCAGGCCTCTACTGAGACCCATTCCGAATTCGGTATGCCACGAGACATTTCAAGTATTGAACCGACGGATGTCTTTCCCTTAGATGGGTCTGGAGCCGCTGAGCAGGCACTGGCTTCTGAGAATGTTTTCAGGCCTAAATATTTGTATATTAAACCAACGCCATCATCAAAAACAAGGCCAAAACCAGCTTCTGTGTCTAAAAAACTGACGCATGGGCTACGTGATCAGGCCCTTATGCCTAAAAATCAAATGATCAAAATGGCTGAGGATTTAATTACCTTGATCAGGGGTTCCCAGCCCCATCCTGCTAAGAGGCTTAAGCAAGACACTGATTATGAATCCTTCAGATCAGGTTTCCATTTCTTCTAATTCCACTTCTGATCAGGAATTTTATATTCCCCCTTATGAGAACTCTGATGCAGAAAAATCCATCCTTTCTGTTTCTCCTCCTGAGGATTTTTCTTTTGGAGAAACTTTGCATACCTTAAGGGAACATTTTCATTGGGAGAGACAGGATTTTTCAGAATTCAAAAAGAGGCTTTGGGATTTCCTTTTTCTTCCTCAGCATAGGCCTTTGGCTATACTTCCTGTTTTTGACGTTGTTGTTGATGTTTTCTCAGAATCCAGCATGGCTCCTGATTCCCTACCTCCGGCTCCTAGTAAGCCAGACATATTACAGGGTTCCTGACTCCCAAAAGTTTCTTTTTAAAAGCCCTACTGCTGATCCTGAAACAATTTCTTAGGGTCCCAAGGGTGTTAAGGCCTCAACTGCTAAAAATCCTACCCCTTCTGATAGAGACTCCAGGGCGCTGGATAGATGAGGTAAGAAGGTTTACACGTCTGCAACCCTGGCTATCAGGGCTTTAAACTGTCAATTTCATATGCTTAAATAGCAGCAGCATCTCATGGGCTTACTGAAACAGAAAATTATGTTGATTTCTGACTGTGTGGAAAATAGAGTTACAGGATTTATTGCATTCAGCTGAACAAGTTGGAAAGCATTCTTTGCAATGTGGTTTTGATTCCTAGGAGGCCTCTTGCAGGGCTGCTGATGTCCTTCAAGGATGCATCTGCAGTCCTTACAAATGGGTTGTCCTGTCGTCAGGCAGCCCTTCGGTCGGCCGGATTCCAAAGTCTGGGTCTGGCCTCGGCTGGTGTCGCACTTCACCCGACGTCATAGCTGCAGTTCTTCGGGTATAAAGGCATCAGCCGACGCCATTTTCCTCAGTCTTTCTTGCCGTGGCGCAAGCAGAAGCTGTTCGCAAGTGCCGGTCGGTCAGATCCAGAGATTACTACTACCGAATACTACTCAAGACTTCTAAAAGCTAAGTACGCCGTTGGGGACTCTTTCTTGCCTCAGCCGATGTCAGAAAAAGTGAATAACTGTTTAACTTGTGGGAAACAAATACGTCATAAAGATTTCCACTCTTACTGCTTACCTTGTTTAGGCCCAGACCACGACGTAGCAGCTTGTTTAGCCTGTGCTTCTTTCAACCGACGGACGCTTAGACGTCGGTCGGAGTTTGCTGAACAGTTTTTCGGCTCAGATTTTGCGTACATAATGCCGTCGGATCCTCCGACTTCACAAGTTGTTAAGAAACGCAAAGAAAAGGACCGACACTCGCGGTCCGCGGTTTCGGCCGAAACTGCGGTTAAGCAAACCGCGAGTGTCTCTGTTTTGGCCGAAACCGAGCAAACGGTTCTATCTTCAGCCGAATCCATGACTACTACCGAGGCCCTTTCTAACCTGGTTGAATCGGCCTCTGAAGTTCAACCTGCTACTGTGGTTTCACAAGAATTATCGGACACCATCCCTTTGGATGTTTCTACCCCTGCACATGGTGCTGCTAGGCCGCCTGCAGCCATGTCCATAAAGGCCTTTGCCAGGGCTAAAGCAGCCAAAACTTCTAAGTCTGTGCCTGTTAAGCCCCCCTCTCACAGGCCCAGTTCCAGTTCCCAAATGCTTACTCTGGCAGAGGATCTCATTTCTTTAATAAGGGGATCCCAATCTCACCCAGACAGGGCCTCTCAACCTCCAGAAAAGAGACCTAGAGCAGAGCCCCCTGAGCCAGTGTCCTCAGATGATTCTTCTGATGATACAGACAATACAGACCATCCAGAGGCTCCTTTTTCTACTTATGAAGACTCCGATGCTGAGGAATCGATTCCTTCTGCCTCTCCACCAGAGGAATTTTCCTTTGTGGAAACTTTACATGCCATGAGAGAGCAATTCCAATGGCAGGGACAAGATTTCTCAGATTCAAGGAAAAGGCTTAGGACCTTTTTGCATTTACCACAACATAGGCCTTTAGCTATACCTCCAGTCCTTCCTGTTGTAGCTGATGCATTTAATGATGCTTGCACTGCTCCTGATACTTTACCTCCAGCCCCTGCTAAGCCCGATAGGTTCTACAGGGTCCCGGACACTCATCACCATTTATACAAGGCCCCTTTTGCAGATCCCGAGACTATCTCCCAGGGGCCTAAGGCAGTAGCTTCGACCTCAGTTAAAAACCCTCTCCCTTCTGAAAGGGAATCTAGGTCCTTAGAGAGATGGGGTAAAAAAGTATACACCTCTGCTACTCTCTCAGCTAGGGCATTGAACTGTCAGTTTCATATGATCCAATACCAGGAGTTTATGCTTGATCAGTTAACTAAGAAACTGTCCTCTGATGATTCTTTAGATAAGAAATATGTTCTAGAAATGGTGCATAACATTCAGCAGGTTAGTAACCATTCTTTAAAATGTGGCTATGATGCACTGGAGGCTTCCTTTAGATCAGCCATGACTGGCACAGTTATAAGAAGGCATGCATGGTTGAAAGAACAGGTCTTGCCGGATCATGTTAAAGCAAAACTATTAGATGCTCCTATGGATAAGGTCAGTTTATTTGGTTCTCCTGCTCAACAGGTACTGAAGAAAATGGAAGAGAAGGCAAAATCTGTACAAACAGTGAAAGATTTCTTACAGGTTCAGCCTCCAAGGTTTAGCAGGAACTGGCCTTCCAAAAATTGGTCCTTTCCAGACTCCTCTAAAACTCAGAGAGGCAGGAATAGGCATTCAAGATGCAGAAATCAATCCAGAGGAGGTGCCTACAGGGGACGCCAGTGGCAAGGTAGCAACCAACGAGGCACAGACACAACTACTACCACTGCAACAGGACATTCACAGTGACTTGGCTCTGGCACCGCCTACCAGGGAACAAATAGCAGCACCCTTAGGCGGAAAGTTAGCCTTATTGCACTATATCACAAGAGACAAGTGGATTTTGCAAACTATAGACCAAGGCTACAGGTTTCATTTCCATACTTTACCAGGAAAAAGAGGAATGCCAAACCTACCACCAAATCAAAAGACAGAAGCTCTAAAACAAATAGCTCAATTAGCAAAGATGAGAGCTGTGGAAAGGGTACCATCTATGGAACAAGGAAATGGATTTTACTCCAGACTCTTCCTGGTACCAAGAAAAGAGAAAAATTGGAGGCCTATTCTCGACCTGTCCGCTTTAAACACATTCATCATTGTTCCAAAATTCAAAATGCTGACCCTACAGCAACTTCTTCCCATGCTGGGCAAGGAGTATTGGCTGGTGACTCTAGATCTCAAGGAGGCATACCTGCACGTCCCCATACGACCAAATTGCAGAAGATACCTCAGATTTCTTGCAGGATCAGAGCATTATCAATTCTCAGCATTGCCTTTTGGCTTATCTACTGCGCCCAGAGTGTTCACGAAATGCCTGGCATCAGTAATCGCCACTGCAGGCTTCAGGAATCCAAATATATCCATACCTGGACGACTGCCTGATACAAGCGGACAACAAAACAAGCTAACAGAAGACTTACAAAGAGTCATTTGCTTACTGCAAGCCCTGGGATATACAGTCAATATAAAAAGTCAAGACTGATACCATCCCAAAGAATAACCTTCTTAGGTGCAGAATTGGACACAGTAAAACAGATGGCATTCCTAACTGCAGAAAAACAAGAACAACTTCCTCTCTACTTCTTGGCATTAACAAAGCAGAACAAACTAACAGCAAGGAAAGTACTGCAGGCCTTGGGCTTCATGGCATCCTGCATAATCCTGGTCCCTCATGCCAGACTGCATATGAGAAAGCTACAGTGGTACCTGAAGAATTTATGGTCTCAACACAGGCACAGCTTAGAAACGAAATACCACTAATTCCATGCCTGAAACAAGAGTTCCTATGGTGGGCTCAGGCATGCCAGTCAAACCCAGGTTTGCCCTTCCACAGCATTCAACCAAGCCAAACCATCACAACGGACGCCTCAGACCTCGGTTGGGAGGCCCACATGCTGGAAAAGTGCATACAAGGCTTATGGACTCCAGATCAGCTGCACCTGCACATAAATCAAAAGGAAATGCTGGCAGTAAAACTAGCAATCCAGAATTTCAGACCATTCCTCCAAGAAGGGCAGTTGATGATAAGGACAGACAACACCACAGTCATGTGGTACATCAACAAACAGGGAGGCACTCATTCATACCCTCTATGCCGGATGGCACTGGACCTATGGAATATGGCTCTGAGCTACAACATTCAGTTACAAGCAATTTTTGTACCGGAAAAGAAAACATCCTAGCAGACATATTAAGCAGAACTACCTCGGATGCTCACGAATGGATGCTACACCGACATCTTCAAGGTCATCACAAAGAAATGGGGACTGCCACAAATAGACCTATTCGCATCCCCACTCAATCACCAGCTCAAGAAATTCTGCACAAGGCGTACCACCCACTTGCTTGGAAGGTGGACTCTCTATCCTTCAGTTGGAAAGGCCTGACAGCATATGCATTCCCACCTCTTCCTTTGATGCACAAGGTGCTATTGAAAATCAAAGAGGAACGTCCAAGGATCATTCTGATAGCTCCAGACTGGCCAAGACAACATTGGTACCCATTACTGAGGAGCATGTCTCGGGGAAAATGTGGACACTACCCCTGATTCCTTTGCTGTTAACTCAGAGTGGCTACAACACCCTGCATCCAAACCTGAAAACTCTGCAGCTGACTGCCTGGAACATTACATAAGAGCAACTAACCCAGGTTTATCCCAAAGGGTTAAAGACATTATCCTTGAGGCCCGCAGACCCTCAACAAGAAGGAACTATGCAGGAAAATGGAAAAGGTTTCTCATTTGGAGTACTGAAAGGGGAAAAGATGTGTCAAAGGTAGACATTGCCAACATCCTGGAGTATTTGGCAGAGCTTTTCCATACAGGCCTGTCCTATTCCTCCATCAAGATACATGCATCAGCTATTTCTGCAGAATACAGCTTTGATCCCCCTGTCTTCTCGCATCCTCTACTCAGGCAGTTTCTGAGAGGAATTAAAAATGCAAAACCTCCTAGGAAACCACCATTACCAGCATGGGACTTGAACTTTGTGCTAGAAAAATTGACACTCCCCCCTTTTGAACCAGCAGCAACAGCAGATCTTCAACACCTATCCTGGAAAACTGCTTTTCTGCTGGCAATTACCTCAGCAAGAAGGGTTTCTGAGCTACAGGCTTTAATGGCAGTACAACCCTTCCTAATCTTCCATCAAGATAGTGTCCATGAGAACAAATCCTACATTTATGCCTAAGGTGGTATCCAGAGTGTCTTTAAACCAGGCAATCCACCTACCTACCTTCTTCCCCAATCCACAGAACAGGGGGGAAAGACTGCTGCATACTTTGGATGTACATAGACAGTTACGCTACTACCTGGACAGAACCAAGGGCAATAGAAAACTGACCAGCTTCTGGTAGCATATGCAACAGGAAGGGAAGGAAAAGCAATTTCAAAACAGACAATCTCCAAGTGGATAGGAAATTGCATTAGATTCTGTTACTCCTACCATGGAAAGCAAACTCCACAGAACATAAGGCCTCATTCTACAAGGGCTACAGCCACTACCACAGCTTTCTTACGAGTGGCTACCAAGGACATTATAGAGGCTGCTACTTGGACCTCCGTGCATACATTTGCCAAGCATTATAACTTACCTTTATACTCTAGATCCCGAGCAGGGTTTGCCACTGCTGTTTTGCAAGGGATCCTAACTACACCATAATTTCCTCTTCCTCCTCCCTAGTTTGGCTATGGTATTCTACCCATTTGTAAGGACTGCAGATGCATCCTTGAAGGACATAGTACAGTTTTGTACCTACCATAAATGTAGATGTCCTTACAGGAATGCATCTGCAGTCAGGATTACCCACCCTCCTTCCCCTCTGTGGTATTCCAAGGGTATTTGCCCATCTAATAGCTAGCTGGGGGGGGATCTCTTATGGTGTATTTGTTTGTATATATGTACATACATGCTTATTTTTTGTGTTTGCCTTCTACTATTTGGAAACATTGGCATTTATCCAAAATTTAGCTATCCAAGAGGGCAACTGGCATCTGGGGCAAGAAACACTGAGGAAAATGGCGTCGGCTGATGCCTTTATACCCGAAGAACTGCAGCTATGACGTCTGGTGAAGTGCGACACCAGCCGAGGCCAGACCCAGACTTTGGAATCCGGCCGACCGAAGGGCTGCCTGACGACAGGACAACCCATTTGTAAGGACTGCAGATGCATTCCTGTTCGGACATCTACATTTATGGTAGGTACAAAACTGTACTTTACTGGATCTGTGATAAGAAGGCATGCTTGGCTCAAGGAGCAAAATCTGCCTTATGTTAAAGTAAAATTGTTGGATGCTCCTTTACAACAGGACAGTCTATTTGGTAATAAGGCAGAAGTAGTTTTGAAAAAGATGGAAGACAAAGCTAAATCTGTGCAAACTGTAAAGGATTTCTTACAAGTGCAGCCACCCAGGTTCAGTAGGCACTGGCCTACTAAGAATTGGTCCATTCCAATACCCAACAGAGCCGCTCAGGTCAATCCCAGACACTCCAAAGGCTCCAGGTTTCAGTCACAAGGAACTTACAGAACGAAGCAATGGGGTGCCTCCACCTCCAAATCTGGAAGTAGCAAGCCCCCCCACGGTAAACAGTCTCAATTACTTTCCTCTGCCATTTCCAAGCATTTATCTTTTGGCAGCCCCTTTGGGGGGAAATTAGCACTTCATGTACAAAATTGGCATCTAATTACTCAGGACAAGTGGGTCTTAAATATAGTATCCTAGAGATACAGATTTCATTTCCACACATTGCCAATTCCAAACGGATGGCCAGATCTGCTTCCAAATCAGTGGGCAGAGGCCCAGAAACAAGTTCTGTCCCTCATGGGTATGGGGGCTATTCAACCAGTACCAGAAAAGGAAAAAGGACAAAGTTTTTATTCAAGACTTTTCCTGGTACCCCGAAAAGACAACTCATGGCATCCAATTCTGGACTTATCCATTCTAAATACTTTCTTGGACATTCCAGAATTCAAGATGCTGACTCTACAACAGTTACTGCCTATACTGGGCAAGGATGCCTGGTTGGTAACTCTAGACTTAAAAGAGGCTTAGCTGCATATCCCAATCAGGGAATCTTGCAGAAGATACCGCTGCTTCAAAGCAGGCTTTTTGCATTACCAGTTCTCTGCACTGCCCTTTGGCTTATCTACTGCGCCCAGGGTCTTCACAAAGTGCCTGGCACCAGTAATTGCATTTTGCAGACAAAGAAACATTCAAATTTATCCTTATCTGGACGATTGTCTAATTCAGGCAGAAAACAAGGACACTCTTCTACAACATCTGGCGTTTGTGAAAAGACTTCTAACATGCCTAGGGTACACCATAAACGAAAATAAATCACAACTGGTACCCTCTCAAATAATTACATTCCTGGGTGCAAACTTGAATACAACTACCCAGATGGCTTACCTCATGCCAGACAAATTCAATTGATGACCTACTTCACACAAGTGGCCATAAAAACCCAGCTGTCTGCAAGACAAATTCTGCAGGCCTTGGGGTTCATGGCTTCCTGCATTCTACTAATTCCATATGCAAGACTGCATATGAGGAAACTTCAATCGTACCTAAAAAGCTTATGGATTCAACATTGTCACAGCTTGGAAACAATGATTCCTATCATTCCTTTCCTGCAACAGGAGTTCCTATGGTGGGCAGAGGCCTGCAACAAAACAAGGGACTGTCATTCATTCCACCCCCTGCCACCCAAACCCTGACTACAGACGCATCAGATTATGCTTGGGGGGGGGGGGGGGTTCCATCTGGCAGGAAGATGTATTCAGGGCGAATGGAGCCCAAATCAAATGCACCTACATATCAACCAGAAAGAAATGCTAGCTGTACAGAATGCTCTGACAGCCTTCAAGGGCTTTCTTCATCCAGGGCAACTACTGATAAAGACGGACAAACACCACAGTTATGTGGTACATAAGCAGGGGGGTGCCCACTCTCCTACCCCCATTGCAGACTAGCCATGGCTTTGTGGAACACAGCCTTGACTTAGCAAATACGTCTATAAACTCAATTCCTGCCAGGAAAGCAAAATTCTTTGGTAGACGAGCTAAGCAGAAATCTTATGGACCCACACAAATGGAAACTGGATCCACAAATTGTCAGCATGTTGACATGAAGATGGGGGAGCCCAGACATAGATCTTTTTGCCTCTCCCCAAAACTATCAGTTGGACAAATTGTGCACAAGAACTCATCTCAAAAAAAGCTTGGAAAGTGGATGCTCTATCCTTCAGCTGGAAAAACCTGTCAGTCTATGCCTTTTCCCTCTGCTCTCCAAGGTTTTACTAAAAGTCAAACGGGAAAAACTGAAAATTATTCTGATTGTACAGACTGGCCTCGCCAACACTGGTACCCACTTCTATGCAATATGTCACACCTTTCTCCGTGGTGCCTGCCTCAGTCACCTTACCTACTGTCCCAACAGAACTATCAAATTCTGCAGACTCTGCTCCAAACTCTGAATCTTTCAGCATGGCTAATCAACTAATTTCACCAGTCACATCTCTCAGTATACCTGTGATGGATGTCATTTTGGAAGCTAGAAGGCCTAGTACAAGAAAATCCTATGCTGATAAATGGAAACGATTCTGTGCCTGGAACCAAGCACAAGGAATAAACACAGCAATGCCCAGTATTCCTCAGATTCTGCAATATTTAACTGAGATGCTTCACAAGGGCCTATCTTTTTCTTCTATAAAAATCCATGCCTCTGCCATTTTGGCTCATTACAACACAGAGCCTTCTCTCTTTTCTCACCCCCTGCTAAAGCAGTACCTCAGAGGAGTCAAAAATTTGAGACCTCCCAGGAGAGCACCAACTCCTGCATGGGACCTCAATTTTGTGCTGGAAAAACTCACCCCTACCTTCTTTTGAACCAGCTGCTACTGCAGACATAAAATTACTCTCTTGGAAGGCAGCTTTTCTTTTAGCAGTCACTTCAGCTAGAAGGATTTCAGAACTACAGGCCCTCATGGCAGTGGAGCCTTTCATTATCTTTTATCCGGACAGGGTGGCCCTCAGGACCAGTCCATCCTTTATGCCTAAGGTGGTATCCAGTGTGGCTCTTAATCAGACCATTCGTCTGCCAACTTTTTTCCCAAATCCACAGAACAAGGGGGAGTGGATTCTGCATTCATTGGATGTAGACACGCAACTAAGATTCTATTTAAACAGGACAAAATCTCTAAGAAAATCTGAGCGACTACTGGTGGCATTTGCTGCAGGGGCAGAGGGAAAGGCTATTTCAAAGCAGACTATTTCAAAATGGATAAGCCATTGTATTCGTTTCTGCTGCATGAATCATGGTAAACCTGTCCCCAAGGGGTCAGATCCCATTCCACCAGGGCTTCATCTACTTCTGCAGCTTTTCTCAGAGGGGTTCCTACCAGATACATTCTAGAAGCTGCTACTTGGAGCTCAGTTCATACGTTCACCAAACATTACCATTTACCTTTCTTTTCTAAATCCAGAGCAGGCTTTGTCACTGTTGTCCTGCAGGGCCTTATAACTGCTCCTAATGCTGTAGAATTCCATCCTCCCAACCATAGCTTTGGGATTCTACCCAAATGTAATGACTGCAACAGTGAAACACGAAGAACATAGTACAGTTGTGTACACTTACCATAAATGTAGATGTTCGAGTGTATTCACTGTTGCAGTCCTGGTCACCCACCCGCCGGCAGCCCCCTATTTCTCTTATTATAACTCTTCTTTCCTTTCCTATGCTCGAAAACCTTTTTGGTGTATTTACTTTTAGTTGGAGGTATATTTTTTGTGTTCCAAATTACATGCATATGTATGCATATGTGTATATATATATATATATATATATATATATATATATATGTATGTTTTGCTCCCCATTTTGGGGGGCACCTGACATCTGGGGCAAGAAAACTGAGTTAAAATGGTGTTGGCTGCATGTTTTGTACCCCTGATAACCTGACGTCATGGAAGAAGAGATAGCAACCGACGCAGGACCCAAGACTTTGTTATTCAGGCCGACTGGGGGCAACCTGTCAGCAGATTACCCATCTATGGTAAGTGTACACAACTGTACTTTCTGTACATACCTTCACCAAGCATTACCACTTGTCAATTTTTTCTAAATGCAGAGCTGACTTTGCCACTGCAGTCTTGCAGTGCCTTGTAGCTGGTCCTAATGCTGTCTAATTACCTCTTCCCATCCTTAGCTTTGGGAATCTACCCAAATGTGATGACTGCAACAGTGATACACGAAGAACATAGTACAGCTGTGTTCACTTACCATAAATGTAGATGTTCCAGTGTAGTCACTTTTGCAGTCCTGGTTACCCTTCCTCCAGCCTCTGACTTCTATTGAGTATACCTCTTTTCTTGTTTACTGTGCCTAAAGCTTTTTGGTGTATTTGCTTTTTTGTTGGGGGTGTAACCTTGTATATAATTGCTTCCTGTTATGGGGGCACCTGACATTTGGGGCAAGAAAAACTGATGTAAAAGCGTCGGCTGTATGCTTTATACCTCTGACTACCTGACGTCATGGAAGATGAGAGAGCAACCGATGCAGGACCCAAGACTTTGATAATCAGGCCGACTGAGGGCTACTGCAAGCAGATAACCCAAATGTGATGACTGAAACAGTGAATACACTCAAACATCTACATTTATGGTAAGTGTACACAACTGTACTTTTTGCCAACACTCCTAATAGTGCAGTGTGTGTAAATCTGTAGAAGTGTTACTTTTCATAGAAATATTTTTCTTTCAAAATGGAAATGCTATTTGCATTCTGTTGTTTTGAATTTCAGGGTCCATAGCCTCAGTATGGCCTCCTCTTTTCATAGAAATGTATTGCTTTCAAACTGGAAATGTTGTTTGCATACTGTAGTTTTGAGTTTAAGGGTCTGTATCCTCAGAATGGCCTGTACCACCCTCTTCATCAGCCATTGTTTATCTGTTTAAAATGTTTTGGATATCCTTTGCATAATGAAAATGATTACTTTCTATACTTGTGATTCTGTATTTAATATGTTCTGCATTTTGTGCTTTTTCTTTGTTTCTTCAGTTGTGGTTCAAGAAATGTATTTGAAGTAAATTGTCAAGTTAGTTTTTAAAAATCAGTATGCATGCACTGCATTATGCTTTTTACTGTAATATTCTGCAGTCTTGTAATACACCGAATCATATTTTTTAAGCTTAGCTTTATGAGCTGTGAGCAGTTTAGCAGTACAAAATGATTACAAATGAGGCTTCCCTTAGGAGATGTACTTTTTATATAAGTGATGCTACTGTAAGATAAAATGTTTGTGATCTTCAAAATGAAATTGCTTGGCTGTATAAAACTCTGCTCACCATTGTCATTGCTATTATTTGTAGAAAATATTAATGGTTTACCTTTTCATTTTGTGTCATTTAGGAGCTAATACAAGTTCTGCAGAAACACGACTGGTCTGCTGATGAAGCACTACAAACCTTAATTGCTTTTGCTCAACCAGGTAAAAATGGTTTTAAAGACGTCTAAATCAGGCTTTCATTTAAATAATAGCATAGTAAATAAAGCCAATAGGGGAAAAATGCAGCTGGTCTGTGCGGGTGAAATGGGTTGGACTGGGAGGTCCTGTTGGATAAGTGTTGCTCTTCCCTACTGTTTTTGCAGAATTGAGCCTACAGGCATCTAAGGAGCTGTTTTTGTTGCTGATAATTGATAATGTGACCTTAACAAACTAAACTCAGTTTTGCTCAATCATTATGGTTAAATAAACTTGAAACGTCGTGGTTTTACTGAGAAAACGTATGTTTGAGCTTGTCACCAGTTGACTAAGTGGAAATGCTGGGACATGTTAAGAGTTTAGTTGGCATTGGGAGACGGATAGATTCCACATTCTAGTGGTTTTCTTTGCAGGCATTACATACTTATCAAAAGAAAGGTATCAAAACTCTGATTTGTTTTTACTGCACTGGTAGACTTGTCATACACAACTGCTGTTTCTGAGGCTTTTAACATTAGTTTTTATTGCTGAACTATGGCATTTCTTCAAGATCTTATTAAAATGAATAAAAGAAGGGGGGCTGTCATTTTGCTGCTTAGGTAGCAGATTACTTAAAAGAAAAAAAAAAAAAAGAAAACAGGTGTGCCCTTTTTGCAGTACAGCAACATATTGCCAATGTATTTAGTCTCAGAGAACTGTGTCATTCTACATTATTTTTCTTCTGTTTCATTCACTCGTGAGTGGTGTGAGTTCTGGCTTTGTGCTCTCTTCGTAGCTCCTTGGCTAGCACAACTTTAATACAGTGGTTTCTCATTCTCTTTTTCATTAGTCTGTTTGCTGAATTCCTGCCTTCCTTTAACCATGGAAATTGATTTATCCTCCCATATGATACCTGCTGACCAGAGTTTCACTTTTTTGGTATTTTTTTTTTTTTTTTTAATCTGGAGACCTTGATTTTTTTTTTTAATGAGGTCCATTTTTTCTATAGGCCAGGCAGAGCTGCAGGATGTGTGACAGCTCTAGATCACCAAGATATTTGAAGAAGGCTTGCAGTCTTTTAGTCTAAGTGTGCTAGTTATTGTTGAGGATACGTCTCGAGTATGTTCTATCATTGTAATTTTTTTCTTCCATATCACAATTTGGTATCTTTTTTTTTTTTCCCTGAAGATGTTCTTCATGTTTCACTTTTGCAGTCCTTAAATTTGGGTTATCTGCATGCAGTAGCCCTCAGTCGGCCTGATTAACAAAGTCTTGGGTCGTAAGTCGGTTGCTCTCTCTTCTGTGACGTCAGATCATCAGGGGTATAAAACATGCAGCCGATGTCATTACATCAGTCTTTCTTGCCTTTCTGCCGTGCGGAGCCCGAAGCAGAAGCAGTTGGCAAGTGCCGGTCGGCCGAATCCTGAAATTTTCATTTTCGAGTTTCAGAACCAAAGTCTTCAACTGAAAGCTAAGTACCCCGTTGGGGAAACTTTTTCTTGCTCTTATCCGATGTCAGTAAAAGTAAATAATTGCATTTCTTGTGGAAAGCAAATACCTCATTTTCATTCGCACTGTATTCCTTGCCTAGGCCCTGACCACGACATACCTCGCTGTCGGTTTTGTGCCTTATTTAAACCATGAATTATCCATTGTCGGTATATTTGCGCTTTTAAAAGTTTTGGTGCTCTGTTCAAGTATCCTAATTTGCTTTTGGTAAGCCATTTGACTACCGACATTCCGAAAAAAACACCAAGATGAAGACAGAGACAGGCCACCCAGATCACCTGTACTCAGTGAGGCGCTTTTGCAGCCCCTGATACCTGCTACTTCATATTCGCAGGCCTTTACTGAGACCCATTCGGAGTCCTGTATGCAGCGAGATACTTCAACTGTGGAACCTGCGGATGTCTCTACCTTGGATGGGTCCGGAGCCGCTGTGCAGGCACCGGCTTCTGAGGATGTATTCAGGCCTACTGACTTGCATATTAAACCGATGCCATCTTTTTCTTCAAGGCATAAAACTCGAACCATGCCTAGAAAACTGACGCCTAGACCGCATGGTCAGGCCTCTATGCCTAAAAAACGAATTATAAGAATGACTGAAGATCTTATTACTTTAATCAGGGGAAGCCAGCCTTCCCTCTCTCAGAGACCTAGGACTGAGTTTGCTTATGACTCTTCTGACCAGGATTCTGAAATTTCTGTTTCCTCTGATGACCAGGATTTACCCTTATCTACCTATGAGAATTCTATTCCCTCTGCCCCCCCCCGAGGATTTCTCTTTTGGTGAAACCTTGCATACTCTCAGGGAGCATTTTCATTGGGAAAGTCAAGATTTCTCTGATTCTGAAAAGAGGCTTAGGGATTTCTTACTCCTTCCCCAGCACAGTCCTTTAGCTATACCTCCTGTACTGGACATTGTTGATGATGCCTTTTCGGAATCTAGCATGGCCCCTGACTCTTTACTTCTTGCTTCCAGAAAACCTGATGGATATTACAGGGTTCCTGACTCTCACAAGTTCCTTTTCAAAAATCCTACTGCGGATCTTGAAACTGTTTCGCAGGGACCCAAGGGCATTAAAGCTACTACTGCCAAAAATCCTACCCCCTCTGATAGAGACTCCAGGGTGCTGGATAGATGGGGTAAGAAGGTATACAGTTGCTTCAACTTTGGCCATTAGGGCCTTGAATTGCCAGTTTCATAAAATTATGTTTCCTGATTGTGCTGAAAATAAGGATTTACAGGATTTAATGCATTATGCTGAACAAGTTGGTAAACATACATTGCAGTGTGGTTTTGATTCACTAGAGGCATCTTGCAGGGCTGCGATAACTGTGTCTGTACTTAGAAGGCATGCTTTGCTTAAGGAGCAATCCTTGCCAGATCATGTTAAATTGAAATTACTGGATACTCCCTTAAATCAGGACCGCATGTTTGGCAACAGGGCAGAAGAAGTTCTTAAAATGATGGAGGAAAAAGCTAAATCTATGCAAATTGTTAAAGATTTTTTACAAGTACAACCTCCAAGATTTAGTAGGCATTGGCCTTCTAAGAATTGGTCCTTTCCTGCCTCTTCCAGACCTTCTCAGTGCAAAGCCAGATCCAGCAGAGCAACCCAGGCTTCATTCCCAGGGGACGCACAGGACTAAGCAGTGGGGTATCTCCACTTCCAAATTTGTGAGTAATAAAACTCCCCCTTATGGTAAACTGTCTCTGACTGCTTTTTAAAACTTCCAAACACTTCTCAACTGACTGCCCCTTTGTGGGGGAAAGATTGAACTTCATGCAAAGAACTGGGGACTCATTACCCAGGACAAATGGGTTTTAAATGTAGTGTCTCAAGGATACAGATTTCACTTCCACATGTTACCAACGTCAAGCGGTTGGACAGATCTACCTCCAAATCAGTGGGCAGAGGCCCAGAAGCAAGTACTCTCTCTCTTAATCATAGCGGCTATTCAGTTCGTACCAGAAGAAGAAAAGGGACAAGGTTTCTTGTCGAGATTTTTCTGGTACCCAGAAAAGACAATTCATGATGTCCTATCCTGGACCTTAGTCTACTCTAAACACCTTTTTGGTGATTCCAAAATTCAAGATGCTGACTCTTCACCAGTTGCTTCCTATGCTAAGCAAAGATGCCTGGTTGGCAACACTAGATTTAAAAGAAGCATACCAATCAGGGAATCTTGCAGAAGATACCTACGCTTCAAAGCAGGCTACCCCCCACTATCAGTTCTCTGCACTGCCCTTTGGCTTATCTACTGCACCCAGGGTATTCACAAAGTGCCTAGCTCCAGTCATTGTATTTTGCAGGCAAAGAAATATTCAAATATACCAATACCCGGACGATTGTCTAATTCAGGTAGAAAACCAGGACATACTTTTGAATCATTTGGCTTTTTGTACAAAGAGTGCTAACTTGTCTGGGGTACACCATAAACGAAAAGAAATCACACCTGGGTACCCTGTCAACAAAGTATATTCCTGGGAGCAAGCTTGAATACAACTTCCCAGATGGCTTTCCTCAGGCTAGAGAAACAAATTCACTTGACAACCTACTTCAAACAAGTGGCCACAAAACACTATCTGCAAGGCAAATACTACAAGCCTTGGGGATCATGGCCTCCTGCATTCTTCTAATTCGATATGCAAGACTGCATATGAGGAAACTGCAATGGTATCTAAAAAGCCTATGGTGTCAACATTCTTAGGATCTAGAAGCAATGATTCCTATCATTCCTTGTCTATGCCTAGAGTCCCTTGGTGGGCAGAGGCCTGCCACCAAAACAAGGGACTACCAATTCACACTAACCCCTGCCGCCCAAGCCCTAACAACAGACTATGCATGGGGGGGCCCCGCACCTGGCAGGGAAGTGCATTCAGGGCAAATGGAACCCAATTCAAATGCACCTTCACATCAATCATAAAGAAATGTTAGCTGTACAGAATGCCCTGACAGCCTTCAAAGACCACATTCTTCCAAGACAATTAATGGTAAAGATGGACAACACCACTGTTATGTGGTACATAAGCAGGGGGTACACATTCTTACCCCCTCTGCAGACTAGCCATGGCATTGTGGAACAAAGCCTTGAGCTACCAAGTGCATCCACAAGCTCAGTTCCTGCCTGGAAAACTAAATACACTGGCAGATGGACTAAGTAGAAACCTCATGGACCCACACTAGTGGAAACTGGAGCCAAGGATTTTCAACATGTTGACAAGGAGATGGGGAGCCCAGATATAGACCTGTTTGCTTCCCCCCAGAACTATCAATTGGAAAAATTTTGTGCAAGGACTCCCCACAGACAAGCTTGGAAGGTGGATGCTCTCTTATGAAGCTGGAAAAACCTATCAGTTTATGCCTTTCCTCCTCTGCCTCTTCTCTCCAAAGTACTACTAAAGATCAAACAAGACAAACCAAGGATGATTTTGATTGCACCAGCCTGGCCACGCCAACACTGGTACCCCCTCCTCCGCAGTGTCACTGTTGTCCCCATGGCACTTGGCTCAGATTCCTACCCTGCTGACTCAGCAGGAGAACCAGATTCCGCACCCTCAGCTTCAAACACTGAACCTAGCAGCCTGCCTAATTACCTAAGCTCTTTTTTACCATCCCTCAGTAAACCAGTGATGGATGTCATTTTAGAGGCAAGGGGGCCTAGTTCTTGAAAGTCTTATGCTGAAAAATGGAAAAGATTCTGCGCCTGGAACCAGTTTCAAGGGATGAGCACAGCAGTGCCCAAGTTACCTCAGATTTTAAAATACTTAACTGAGATGCTTCACAAGGGCCTGTCTTTTTCCTCAGTAAAAATTCACGCCTCAGCCATTTCAGCTCAGTATAACACAGAACCTCCGCTGGGCGGCCACGGTGGTGCAGTGGTTATCATTGCTGCCTCACAGCAAGAGGTTATCCGGTTCGATCCTCGGCTGGGGTGCCTTCTGTGCGGAGTCTGCATGTCCTCCCTGTGGTTGCGTGGGTTTCCTCCGGGTGCTCTGGTTTCCTCCCACATCCCAAAGACATGCTGCAGGTGGATTGGACACTCTAAATTGGCCCTAGGTGTGCGTGTGAGTGTGCCTTCTGTGGAAGGTTGGGCGCCGGGCTGGCAACTCGGCACTGTAAAACTCCACTGCCATTCAATGTGCGGACAAGGTGATCCGCTGTGGCGACCCCTAACTGGGAAAAGCCGAAAGAAGAAGTTAACACAGAACCTCCGCTCTTCTCTCATCCACTGCTCAAGCAGTTCCTCAGAGGGGCCAAACAATTTCAGACCACCCAGTAGAGCTCCAACTCCAGCCTGGGACCTTAACTTTGTATTGCAGAAACTCACCCTTCCTCCTTTAGAGCCAGCTGCTACTGCAGATTTAAAATTCTTTTCTTGGAAAACAGCTTCCCTTTTAGCCATCACTTCAGCAAGAAGGGTATCTGAATTACAGGCCCTTATGGCAGTGGAGCCTTTCATCATCTTTCATGCGGACAGGGTGTCCCTCAGGACCAATCCCTCTTTCATGCCAAAGGTGATATCGAGTGTGGCCTTTAGTCAGTCCATTCATTTGCCAACTTTGTTTCCTAATCCGCAGAACAAAGGGGAACAGATACTGCACTCCTTAGATGTGCACAGACAACTTAGATTCTACTTGGACAGGACTAAACCTCAAAGGAAATCTGAACAACTGCTGGTGGCAGTTGCTGCAGGGACAGAGGGGAAGGCTATTTCAAAGCAAAACATTTCCAAATGGATAGGCCATTGCATTCATTTCTGTTGTAAGCACCATTGAAAACCTATCCCACAGGGGATCAGACCCCACTCAACCAGGGCTGCTGCTACCTCTACAGCCTTTCTCAGAGGCGTCCCTACCAGGGACATCCTAGAAGCTGCTACCTGGAGTTCTGTACATACTTTCACCAAGCATTATCATTTGCCAATTTTCTCTAAATCCAGAGCTGGCTTTGCCACTGCAGTTTTGCAGGGCCTTATAGCTGGTCCTAATGCTATCTAAATTCCTCCTTCCATCGTTAGCTTTGGGAAGCTACCCAAATATAATGACTGCAACAGTAAAACGCGAAGAACGTAGTACAGTTGTGTACACTTACCATAAATGTAGATGTTTGAGTGTATTCACTGTTGCAGTCCTGGTTACCCTCCCTCCAGCCCCTGACTTTTTTTTTTGGCTATACCTCTTCTCTCCTTTTCAATGCTTAAAAGCTTTTTGATGTATTTGCTTTTTTGTTTGAGGTATAATTGTGTACATTTATAGATTTAATTGCTTCCCATTAGGGGGCACCTGACATCTGGGGCAAGAAAAACTGATGTAATGACTTAGGCTGCTTGTTTTATACCCCTGACGACCTCGCAGCATGGAAGAAGAGATATCAACCGATGTAGGACCCAAGACTTTGTTAATCAGGCTGACTGAGGGCTACTGCAAGCAGATAACCCAAAGGTAATGACTGCAACAGTGAATACACTCGAACATCTACATTTATGGTAAGTGTACACAACTGTACTTTTCTGTGTCTGTGGATGGGTGCATACTTAGAACACTGTCTGTAGCATCACATGTTGACTGCACAAGTATGCTAGTTCCTTGCACCCACCATTTTATTTAACTACTAACACAGCCTTTAGATTGCATTTTCATTGGTGAAAGTTTTTGATTTCTGAGTAATGCTAAGTCGTCTCACAGGAGTGTAGCCTTTCTTTATACCTGAAGAGGTAAATAAAACTTCATTGGAAGGTTTACCAGGGGAGCATGGAGTGGGGATGACTTGAGGCTTATGAGAGGTGCATCCCTGACTTTCCAGCCTGGGGTTGCATTACAGGGGTCATTGCCTTCTTTCCCCACCTAATCAACTTGATCCCTTTCCCCTTTCCCATCACCTTAATTGAGGAGAAGTGTCACTTGTGTCATCCAGCCCGCCAGAGCAGTGGTACTTGTGCTTAGGCATCTTCTCCTGGATCTTTCCCATCATCCCAGCTGGACTGATCAACTCTGGTCTTGGTGGAAAATTGCAGGGTAAATATGCATTGGTATTTGTAACACAGACAAGATGGATTAAAATTACTCATTTCTTTGATTGGAGCTAGAATTGTACCCCCCTTATGCTATACCTCTAGTGTGAGTGCATCCCATTTAGCCATCATCCTGATATCTTTACTGAGTATTTGTTTGTGAACAGGTACACTGCTAGATCTTCAACATATAAAAATCATGAGGCTCCCTCTCCTGCTTCCTTTTCGGAAGGCAGTGGGAATGCCCTTGTGTTTGTGATGGATGCAACTTCAAAGTCCTAGTCTTCCCAACTACTGTTTTTTGGAATATTTGTTTTCCCTACATACCTTGTAATGCTTTAGGAGTGTCCTGGTCCATGGCACTGAAAATTCTACTGACCCCTCACACAGCTTCCAGATTATTCCTTCCCTTGGTGCCTGTCTTTAGGAAGGTAATATTAGAAGTCTAGAGGCATCTTCACTGGGCACAGCACTCAACACTTGATGCTTGTCATCCACCCCATGTAGTACTTTTTTTTTTCCAGACCTGTAGACCACATTTCCCTACTATCATTTCTTCCTTCCAGATTAAGGGCAGTTATGCCCAGAAATGGACAGGATCAGCAAGATGATGTACTCCTCTGCTATGTTTGGGTGTATATCTACAGTGGATATAAAAAGTGTACACACCTCTGTTAAAATGCCAGATTTTTGTGATATAAAAAAATGGAACCAGAATAAATCATTTCAAAGCTTTTCCCACCTTTAATGTGACCTATAATCTGTACAATTCAATTGAAAAACAAAACAGTCTGTTGGGGGAAAAAATGTAAAAAATAAAAAACGTACAATAAGCTGGTTGTATAAGTGTGTACACCCTAAAACTGAGACACTGATTAAACCCAAATAAAATTCAGCTGTCTTTAGTTAGATTTTCCTGACATTTACTCAGTTGCCTGCTACAGCAAAAGCCATGGTTCGCAGAGAGCTTACAAAGCATGAAAGGGATCTCATTGTTGAAAGGTGTCATTCAGGAGAAGGGTACAAAACAATTTCCACAGCATTGGATATACCATGGAACACAGTGAAGACAGTCATAAAGTGGAGAAAATATGGGACAACAGTGACATTGCAAATAACTGGACGTCCCTCCAAACATGATGAAAAGACAAGTCAAGAGACCTACAGCAACACTGAAGGAGCTGCAGGAATTTCTGGCAAGTACTGGTTGCGTACTACATGTGACAACAATCTCCCGTATTCTGCACGTCCGGGCTGTGGGGTAGGGTTGCAAGACGAAAACCTTTTCTTCCACAGAAAAACATCCAGGCCTGGCTAAAATCTGCAAAACAATACATCAGGTCTCCCAGAAATGTGTGGGAAAGTGTGTTATGGTCTGATGAGACCAAGGTTGAACTTTCTGGACACAATTCTTAAAGGTACGTTTGGTGCAAAAAACAATACTTTGCATCACCAAAAGAATACCATCCCAACGGTGAAGCATGATGGTGGCAGTATCGTGCTTTGGGGTTGCTTTTCTTCAGCTAGAGCTGGGGCTTTCGTCAAGGTGGAGGGAATTATGAACTGTTCCATATACCAGTCACGTTTGGCCCAAAACCTTCAGGTGTCTGCTAGAAAGATGAAGAGGGATTTCACCTTTCCACATGACAAAGCATACATCCAGATCAACAAAAGAATGGCTTCACCAGAAGAAATTGAAAGTTTTAGAATGGCCCAGCCAGAGCTCCGACCTAAATCAAATAGAAAATCTGTGGGTGACCTGAAGATGGCTGTGCACAAGAGATGCCCTAGCAATCCGACAGATTTGGAGTGCTTTTGTAAGTAAGAGTGGGCAAATATTGCCAAGTCCAGATGTGTCATTCTGATAGACTCATAGCCAAAAAGACTGAATGCTGTAATTAAATAAAAAGGTGCTTGAACAAAATATTAGTTTAAGGGTTTGCACACTTCTATGACCAGCTTGTTGTAGATTTTTTTTTATATTTTTCCCCTTACAGATTTTTTGTTTTTCAATTGAATTGTACAGGTTATAGGTCACATTAAAGGTGAGAACAGTTTTTAAATGATTTATTGTGGTCTCATTTTTTATATCATAAAAACCTGATAATTTTAACAGGGATGTGTACACTTTTCATATCCACTGTACCAGTTGTTTCTCACTTGTCTAGGCTGCATTCCCCTGTATTTAATTATTTCAATGCTATGCTTGAGGATGTTCTTGAGTGAGGTATCAAAGACTTTCTGTTGTGCCTTATAAATCTTATGCTTATGCAAGCCAGCCATTATATTATTTAAAATTATCTTCACAGAAAACAAAATTAGTAGAATAATGTGCACGTTCTCCATGCAGAAAAGTATTAATGCAGCAAGCATGCAAAATGACAAAAATTATAAACAAAAGACAAATGTTATGCACCAATAGTGTACATACCTTCGTAAACCTGCCAGAACAAGAATGTTTTCAGTTTTTAATGGAATGATGATTTTGTGAGGAAGATTTTAAGTCGCTAGCTAGAGATTTCAGCAACCACCAAAATGACTTTGTAGGTCAGCCAGGCAAGCTGAACTTTTTGAACCTGTAGCAGTTCTGCAATAGAAGCAATGGAACCCTAGTCACTAATGCAGTTGTCAGGAAGTCCTTCACATAGGCCATACCCAAATTTCTTATGGTAGATTAAAACTTCTGCCTTGAAAGTGATCCAGAACGCCATTGCAAAGATCACAGACGAGTTTTTTTGTAGAGCAGTTTAGCAGTCCCTGTTCATAACCTGTATTCTGGAACAGCTGCATTTTGTCACCTCTCCAATAAGGAGTCACCATCTAGAAGACATGACATTACATTAGTCAAGCCAAGTTTAGAAGAGTATGAACAACTGTTTGAGCCTATTCATTCAGTTCATCTGATCTGCCATGAGTCCTCGAGCTGCTTTTTGTATCCAGCCTGGCAAAATTTATGCTCCAGCTTCAGGCCTCTTCAAGAAATTTGCTTCCCATAATCCATCTGTCCTCTAGTTACCTCAGATCTCATTTCCTAACGTTATGACTAGCAGCTCAGCCTTGGTCAGGTAAATGCTTCACCTTATTTTAGATACTTAATAGATGTTGATGAACTGATATTCTTGTTAAAATTTGACATTTTAGTATTCAAATTTCTGTCTGTTTAAACTGCTAATTTCTTCTTTAGCAACATTTTTATCACTTTTAGTGTTTGTCCCCTTTCTCATCTTCGGTGCCATTTTCTTCCTTCAATTTCTTATATTTTTCTTAGAGTGATGAGTAGTTTTAGCTGGTGTATTTAAAATAGTAGTAGTAATTAGGATTAGTAATGATGAGTGTAGCATTTTTCAAAACCTTTAGTTAATTTTGAGAGTGTTGTGGTGTGTTTGTGTTTATGTATGGGTATGTGTGTGCGCGTGTATCTTTCCTAGTATGTAGTAGTTAGTGTCATTCGTGTTCATTTATTTCTTTTCTTAAAGATCATTCCTCTTACCCATTTTCCAATCACAATAAAAGTATATTTCAAGACTCTAGGAAAATGCAACTACTGTCCCTCTGGTGGTATAACTTAATCTGTTCATTCCCTTCTTCTGCCTACATTCCTTACTCTGACTGTATTTTTGATTGCAATTCTTTCAGCATGCCAGCTGCAATTTCCACTGTATGTATAATGCATGTATATGTTGTGTTTTTCCACTTTGTCTGTATATCATGTCATTTATCTGCTGCCTTTATTCCCTCAAGCTAACTAGGATATTTACTTAGTATATAATATTTATGTATGTTGCATTTTGTAATTCACTATGTTTATAATGTTGTGCAACATTTTTTTTTCTCCAGGCTGAAACTGAAATGGGTCCATTGGGGATTAGTGCTGCACCTTGTTAACAAGTTCAAAATAATTTGTTACTAGCAAGTGGTTTTTATTATTTGCAATGGAGAAGGAAACTAGTTTTAAAAATATGCAATGTGTGGGTACAATAACCACCCCTGGATCTACATGACTTATGTGTAGTTTGTTTTGGGGGTCCCTTACCTGTCAGATGGCGCAGTGGTCGCATTGTCTCCTCACATCAAGAGGTTTTCCTGTTCGATTCTCTGCTGGCTTGCCTTCTGTGCAGAGTCTGCATGTCCTCTCTGCGTTCGTATGGGTTTCCTCCCAAGTCACAAAGACATGCATCTGCAGCGTTTCTCCCAGGGCCGCTGCTAAAAACTGGCTTCATTCCAAGTCTGACTTTCCCGGTAAACAAATGTTAAATAAAAATTTATGCTTCTTTTGGACCCAGGGCATTGCCAGACAGGAGGAACACGTTAGTTGTAAATTCCTCCTTCTGATGGATTCAGAACCAGCTAAATTCAAAACATCTTCATAAAAACACATTAGACATAAAGAATCAAATCTGAAGAAAAGATTGAACGAGTCTTCAGCTCTTATCCCAGTCCTTAAGGCTCCCAGATATGAGGAACTTGGGCCAGAACTCCAGTCTACTCTCCCCCTCTATATTCAAGAGCTTATGTATCTGATTATGATCTATGACTTTAAGAAATTACCATCTGACAAATTGGATCGTCCCTCCTTAATACCTTCTTTAAAGCTCTCTATGCGATCCTTCATGTCTTATAGAAGTACAACCAAGTCTGATATAGACTGCTTGGTGCAGAAATTTCTTAAAACTCAGATAAAGGCAGGTGTCATTCCATCCCCTTTGGCTCTGAAGGAGGCTGGATATGTGCATTTTCCCTTATACTAGCTCCCTCACCATTACGCATCTCGACTACAGTTTAATCTAATCCATTGTTGTACTCTGATCCTGTGGCTCAGAGGCCAGCATTGCTTCAACTCACTCGACTCTGGCTTTGTCTGATGTGTTTGAGTCTCTGACTCAGACGTATGCTGCTAACCCTGCTGTTGGTGTCTGAGATTCCCCTCATCAACTCCAGGACAGCCTTCCACAGGTACTGTTTTTTATATAGACTGGCAATATGACAGTAATCTGGTATATAAATTGAAAAAGGGGGGACCAGATCCTAGCCCTTATGTCATCCAGAAGTTATGAGGGTCTGGTATTCGGCGATGACCTCCCACTGCTTTCTTTCTGTAATTCTGGGTCTCTCCTGTAATTGCATCCCTTTCTCTGAAGGAAGGAAGGTCTCCTACAGTGGGAATGGTCTCATTAGATCCATTGGAGAGAGGCATGGCCTTCTGGGTGTTGGGAAGTATCGTTTCTCCACCCAAGAGTGTGGGATACAAAGGCGCTCTCTCATTTTTTTCTTTTCAGGTATTCGTGGGTCAGTGTTACTCCACTGACCTCAAACTTGGTGCCCAAGTGCAGAGGCTAGCCTCTGAGGGCTCTAAAGACTCATCCCCCTGAACATCAAAAAAAAAAAAAAAAAAAAAAAAGCAGTGGATGGGGGAGGGTCCATGAGTAATAACATTTCACATGAAACATGAGCCTTTTGGGAATGCCGATTCCCCATCAAAGTCCACTACTTCAGCTACTGACTCTGAGGCTAAAGAGGGCTCCCCACAATCCCCTCTGGTGGATTCTTCATTTGGCGACTTGCTAGTATTGTTGAGACAGGAGAAGCTTGGAACATTCCACACCCCCTCCCCACATGAAGTATTGTTTGAGGCATACAGAACAGGACAGCCTACATCCTGAATGGTACCTCTGTCTGACATGCTCATTGCCTTGACAGCTAGGGATTATGGCAGTTCCCAGAAACCCGGATAAGCTACTCGGTGGTTCGTCAATACTTGAGACAGTTTGGTAAGAGGGATTATATCCGAAGGCTGTATAATTTTGTGTTTGGAAATTCTCCCTCAACCTCCACCTTCGTTACCAGAAGTTCAATCAAAGGCCAATTTAGAAGAGGTTTCCTCTCATCTCGCAAAATGAGCCTTCCAGGAGGTCCCAGCAGACCAGACAAAGTTCAGGATTCTTGTTCATATTTTTGGTTCTGAAGAAATCCAAGAACATCAAGCCCATAATATCCCTCAGCCTTCTAAACACGTAGGAAAAAAAAGACCCATTTCAGAATGTCCATGATGTAGTCAGTTCTGCTGTGTTTTGCAGAGAATTAGTAGATATGCCCAGTCAATCTCCAGAATGCTTACTGTCACATAAAGGTAATGGAGTCCAGGAGATTTTGTGTGCTTCCAAATAAGTGGCAGTCATTATCAATTCAGAGCGCTGCCATTTGGTCTCGCCACAGCCCCCAGGTTGTTTACCAAATGTATGGCCATCATAATGACTAATCTTTGGCTTCAGGGACACAAGATTTTCCAATATTTAGATGACTGACTCCTGTCTGCCCAATCAATGGAGTCTGTACAGAAGGCCAAGGATGGTCTCCTACATCTCATGTACATTTCTTTAAGCCTACCAAAATCCAATCTGAAACCCACAAAGAGGTACATTTTTCTGGGATGTCATTGGGATTACCAGTCTCTCTAATTTAGATGTTGCAATCTGTAGTCACAACTCTCCTGCTTTACTAGCTACTTCCGGCTCAATGTTTCCAAAGTTGTCAGCCTCTTTCCATAACTGTAATCATCACAGAAGCTTGGAGAAAACATTTTCAGTGGTGGCTACAAGCCTCAGTAGTTCAGTCAGGGAAGCCCTTTCAAACTCCAAGCCCAGTAGCTATAATGACCATGGACACATTTTCCCTTGTGTGGGGACATTTAAAGGGAGAGTAGTCCAAGGTCTTTGGACAGACATTGAGGCCAACTTACATGTAAATGTCCTGGAGTTACGGCTGTCATCCTAGTGTTACAGGGACTCCATTCAGGCCAGCCTTCCACAAATAATGTTTTTTTTTTTATATATAGACTGGCTATATGACAGTCGTCTGGTATATCAACAGACAATGGGGCACCAAGTCCTACCCCTTATGTCCAAAAGTTATGAGGATTTGGTATTGGGGCGATGGCCTCCCACTCCTTTCTGCAACACGCATCCTGGGGGTACTCAGTTGCCTCCTAATACTTTAGAAGTCTTTCCTCAATCCAGCATCAGCCAAGAGGATATTCAGTCATTGGAACATTTCCTGCTCTGACCTCTTTGCTACCTCACACAAGTGCATCAGCAGCCATTTTACCATGATCCCCCTTCTTGGATAGTCACCAAAGAACATTCTGTCTCAACAGTGGCCCCCTGGGCTTCTCTATGCATAGTCCCCTTCCCTTGATGTCCAGGTTTCTGCAGAAAACATTCAAATGCAAGGCAACAGTCAATCTTCATAGGTCCATTTCGACCCAGACAGATTTGCTTTTCCTCTTCTAAGGCCTCACTTGAAGAAGCCTTCCTGACTTCTTGAGCCAATCCCAGATTTCATCACTGACCTGGACCTTCACAGCCTGAAATTAAACACTTGGTTTCTCCAGTTCCGATGATGACTAAGAATTTTTTCTCTCTTTAAGGAGGTTCTCAGAATTGTAATAGCCTCTCAGAAACCCTCTTAGTGTAGCTACCTTTGTGGGCCATTTTAAGCCTAGCCAATTTCCTTTTCAAATGTGAAAATTAAATCATATCTGTTAAGACTGTGAGGTAAATGCTCTAACCATTATACCAACCTCCTCTACTTGCAAGTCTGCTGAAGCCATTGGAAAAGATTTTTCCTAGGCTAACCCAAAAATATTGTCCCTTTCTCAGCTCCTGTAGCTGATTATCCCACATTTCCTTGCCCCTCTCTGACTCATGTTCTAGTTTCTTCATTGTCAAGGTACAGTTAGTGGCTGTTTCAAGCTTCCACATTGGGTTTCAGGAACGCCCGCTAGCCTCTGTCAAACTGTGCAAGGCCTTTCTAGAAGGTACCTTTCTATTGTGTCTGTCTATTAAAAATTTGGTACCACTCTGTGACCTGAATTTTGTACTAGAGGCTATCACTAAAACTGTTTTTGAACCAACTTTTTCAGTAGGACTCAAGTTAGTTTTCACCACAGCAAGAAGGATCTGTGAGATTCATGCTGTCTATATTTCTGTCCTCCTTGTCTGATTTTCCACAGACAGGGTAACTCTAGAGAACACATTTTTCCTGTCTTCCCAGAGTAGCATCAGAAGCAAGTATTTCTCAGCCCATTCATCTACTAGTCCTATTTCCTAATTATGGAAGTTAAGGAGGGTACTTTATACTTTGGATGCGCATAAATTGTGCGTTTGACTTCACAGAAAAGATTCATTCAGAAAAGATGAGCAGATTTGTTTCATTTGTTCAAAACAAATTGGGACACAAGGTGTCCAAAGTATCACTTTCAAGATGGTTGCCTGATTGTACCTTATTCATAGCATAACAAAACTTTCTTGTAAGCCAATAGCTGCCTCAAAAGATATGGAGATCTCTGCTGCCTTTCTTAGAGCTTAGTCTCTGCATATCTGTGAGGCAGACAACTGGTCTTCCATGCATACCTTTATTAAGCACTACAAATTGGATTGTAACTCCAGGGCCAGAGCTTCCTCTGGAAGTACCCTTCTAAATGGTCTTCTGTCATGATACTGCCCAGGATCTCCACAGCTTGGGGATTCTGACCCACATAATGAAGCAGACAGACTGAATGAATAGGATAGAAAAAATGGGTACTTAACATAATGATGGGTCCTTTCATTCCAGTTTGTCTGGAATTAAACTTTCTCACCTTTCCTCCTGCCATGTGGCAAGTACTGAAGGATCAGCATAGTTCAACTCATTGGGTCAAAGGAGCACAGATTAGTAGTGTCTGTATCTTTAGACATCAAACTAGATCTGAGGTAACCTGGAAACAGGTCAGTTTTGGGAAGAAAAACGTTTTAAAGGGACTCAAGGCTGGAGCACTGATTCTGCTGGGTCAGATCCAACAAGGAGCTGAAGGACCCACATGTCCTATAGGATGGACTGGAATGAAAGGATGTGTTAGTGTAAGTACATAACTTTTGTTTGAAGAGAGCTGTGTATAGAGGTGTAAAGCACCAACTATAACTCAGTGATCCAAATTTGATTAGGGACTCTGGCAAAGGGGACTAGGAAAGGAATGTTTAAGCTTAACTTCCCTTTGGGGTTGGGTATGGAATCATGCACACAGATGCACTATCTTTGGTTGAGTCCCTGTTGTATACTGGGATCACATGAGGGTGCGGTCAACAAAGCTGTATGGCCACTTTATTATGTCTCCTGTAAAGATGTGGGGATACATTGTAAACATCTGTTGCATTCCTGCATATTGGACATGAACTGACATGTACAAATGCAAGCCTGCTTCCCCCACCTGGTGCATGGATAACTGTTCCTTGTCCTGGTTTGTTGTTGCCCAGAAGAATAAGCAAGTCCACAGAGCAAACTGTAAGGGCAGCACTTGATGGTCAGGGCATTGAGACCACGTCAGGAAAAAAAATATTTTCAGTCTGCAGGCTTGGCCTTTGACCTACAGCTCACAGCATGATTGAATGTCCTCTTGAGGGCAAGCAAGACTACTTCTTACTAAATATTTAATTTGATAGCAGAGGGCTTTCAAGGTGGGGGGGGGTTGCACTCATTGTTCAGTTTCTTTATTTTTAGAGAGCCACCCTCACCTCCCGTGTAGGACGATCCTTTGCTATTACTGTACCAGGCAGAGGCATTGCAAGTGCTGGAGACAGTGGCTGGTAGCCTGAGTACTGTCCTACCTCCTGGGCCATAGGTCTTTCCAATCCCTTTAGTCCAGTTAATTCTCCTTGTGACCCTTAATTCTGGGGGGTGAGGTTAGTGAGGGATTGGGTGGCTTCCTATTTCTGTTTTACTGAAGGAACTATCGTCTTTTGAATGAAAAAAGTGGAAGTGCCCCCCCCCCCCACCCACCCACCACCACCACCACCACCACCACCACATACAGACACACACTCTGTATTCTCCATGGATCCCAGTGCCAAAGCTCGTAAGTAGTCTCTGGCTCTTATCACTCTGTGAAACCTGGGAAGCTTGGTGTTTACTGTGTTTGAGGAAGGGAGACCCCCCCCCCTCTTTAAGAACCAAGTGCTTGGGGTGGCTCCTATTGATCGCTCTCATTTATTGTGAGAGGTGAGGGTCTTCTTGGACCATGACCCTTGCTATTTCCACTGTTCTTGGGTGAAGGTCTTTAATTGACGGTTCCTTCTTTCTTGGGAGCAAGAGTCTTGTCTTTAAGTGGAGGGGCATTTTTTGTCCACCAGGCCCCAAACCTTCCTGATGGTGGATGTTAGACATGCACTGGGTAGGAAGGTCTCTTTGCTTTCCCTTCTTGAAGGCTGTGGTGTCACTGCTATTTTGTTGGATATGTGGGGGTGTGGTCAGTCACACTTAATATCCCTCTTGCTGCCTGGTGGTAGTTCTTTGAGATAGCCTCTTTCAGCTGTGTTGTCCTCATGTCACTCTTCCATGGGTTGCCTGGGTTAAACAGGGAACCTTCCTCCCATGTATATTGTTCCTTCCTGTTTCTAAAGTGCCTGTATTGCTTTCACTTGTTTTATATGTAAGGATAATCTGCGTCCTTTTGGCCCAGATTAGTTTCAGTTGTGTTGCTGCTACTCCCTGTCTATTACTTAGCCTTCTACTGGCAGGGTTTGGCTGACATCACTGGGAGGAGGCGCTACTTGTCTTTTACCTTATTGTACCTCTTCTACATGGTGGAATGTTGAGGCCATCTCTAGGAGTCTTGCCAACTGAGGGGATTCTTCCTTCTGTTGTTTACCAATGTCTTTTAGGGTCTTCATGAGTAAGGAGCTTGATTTGGGCTTCTTTGTAGATCAGTGGTCTGATCTGTATGCCTCCTGCCTGGTCCTCACTGCCTGTTGTTGAAGCTGCTTCCTCATTTTTTGTTTCATTGCAGTTGCTTACTCCACAATCTTGCTGAGACTCATTCCCCCTGTTCAGATGGTGTTAACTTTCAGGAAAGATTCCTGCAGTGGACTGATGTCCTTCAAGGATGCATCTGCAGTCCTAACAAATGGGTTGTCCTGCCTCAGGCAGCCCTTCGGTCGGCCGGATTCCAAAGTCTGGGTCTGGCCTCGGCTGATGTCGCACTTCACCCGTCATAGCTGCTGTCAATTGGGTATAAAGGCATCAGCCGACGGCATTTTCCTCAGTCTTTCTTGCCGCGCGGTGCCCAAAGCAGAAGCTGTTCGCAAGTGCCGGTCGGTCAGATCCAGAGATTTCTACTACCGAAGACTTCTAAAAGCTAAGTACCCCGTTGGGGACTCTTTCTTGCCTCAGCCGATGTCAGAAAAAGTGAATAATTGTTTAACTTGTGGGAAACAAATACCTCATAAGGATTTCCACTCTTACTGCCTTCCTTGCTTAGGCCCAGACCACGACGTAGCAGCTTGTCTGGCCTGTGCTTCCTTCAACCGACGGACACTTAGACGTCGGTCGGAGTTTGTGGAGGAGTTTTTTGGTCCCACTTTTGCTTACAAAATGCCGTCGGAGACTCCGACTTCACAATTAGCTAAAAAGCGCAAGGAAAAGGACTGACACTCCCGGTCCGCGGTTTCGGCCAAAACCACGGCTAAGCCAACCGCGATTGTCTCGGTTTCGGCTGAAACAGAGTCCACGGTTCTTCCTTCGGCCGAAAGCATACCTCCGACAGCCGAGGCCTCACACAGCATGGTCGAATCTGCTACTGAAATTTCTCCTGCTGTAGCAGGCACCCAGGATTTATCAGATACTATCCCCTTAGACATATCTACTCCTGCACTTGGAGCTGCTAGGCCCCCTGCATCCATGTCTATCAAGGCTTTCTCTAGGGCTAAAGCAGCTAAATCTTCTAAGGCTTTGCCTACTAAAACCCCCTCACACAGGCCTAGCTCTAGTTCCCAAATGCTCAGCCTAGCAGAGGATCTCATTTCTTTGATCAGGGGATCCCAACCCCACCCTGACAGGGCCTTTCATCCCCCTCCAGAGAAGAGGCCTAGAGCAGAGCCCCTTGAGCCAGTTTCAACGGATTATTCCTCTGATGACTCAGAAAACTCAAATCCTCCAGAAGGCCCTTATTCTCCATATGAGGACTCTGACGCAGAAGACTCCATCCCTTCTGCCTCTCCTCCTGAGGAATTTTCTTTTGGGGAAACCTTGCATGCTATGAGAGAATAATTTCAATGGCAGGGCCAGGATTTTTCAGTTTCTAGGAAACGGCTAAGGACCTTTCTACATTTGCCACAGCATAGGCCTTTAGCCATTCCTCCAGTACTAACAGTTGTGGATGATGCATTTAATGATGCTTGTACTGCCCCTGACTCTCTTCCCCAGGCCCCTGCTAAGCCCGACAGATACTACAGGGTCCCGGACACACATTATCACTTGTATAAGGCTCCTATTGCAGATCCTGAAACTATTTCTCAGGGCCCCAAAGCTGTAGCAACCACCAAAAACCCCCTCCCCTCTGAAAGAGAATCTAGAGCATTAGAGAGATGGGGTAAAAAAGTTTATACTTCTGCTACTCTTTCGGCTAGGGCCTTAAACTGTCAATTCCACATGATTCAATATCAGGAATTTCTGTTAGACCAGCTAAATAAAAAGCTATCCTCTCCTGAACCTATAGACCGTAAGTCCCTTCAGGATTTGGTACATAACACTCAGCAGGTCAGTAATCATTCCTTAAAATGCGGCTATGATGCACTGGAGGCTTCCTTTAGATCAGCTATGACTGGTACAGTGATCAGAAGGCATGCATGGTTAAAAGAGCAATCCTTACCAGACCATGTAAAGTCAAAGCTCTTAGATGCTCCCATGGAGAAACTCAGTTTGTTTGGCTCCCCTGCACAGCAAGTGTTAAAGAAGGTGGAAGAAAAAGCAAAATCTGTCCAAACAGTCAAGGATTTCTTGCAGGTCCAGCCTCCTAGGTTTAGTAGAAATTGGCCTTCGAAGAATTGGTCCTTTCCAGACACCTCCAGAACACAGAGAGGCAGAAATAGGCGCCCAAGAGGCAGAGGTCAATCCAGAGGTGCCTACAGGGGACGTCAGTGGCAGCCTAGCAACCAGAGAGGGGTACTGCCACAGATCCAGCTACTACCACTTCCACAGGACAGTCACAGTGACTTGGCTCTGATACCGCCTACCAGGGAACAACTGGAAGCACCCTTAGGAGGAAAGCTAGCCTTATTTTCAGTAAACTGGCATTACATTACAAGAGACAAATGGATTTTACAGACAATAGACAAAGGTTACAGGTTTCACTTCCATACTCTACCAAGGAAGAGAGGAATGCCAAACCTACCACCAAACCAAAGAACAAACGCTCTAGGACAAATCAACCACTTACTAAGGATGAGAGCTATAGAAAAGGTACCGTCTATGGAACAAGGGCAAGGATTTTATTCCAGACTTTTCCTGGTGCCAAGAAAAGAAAACCAATGGAGACCTATTCTCGACCTGTCCGCTCTGAACACATATCTTATTGTTCCAAAATTCAAAATGCTGACCCTACAGCAGCTTCTTCCCATGCTGGGCAAGGAGTCTTGGCTGGTGACTCTAGATCTCAAGGAGGCATACCTGCACGTCCCTATACGACCAGATTGCAGAAGATACCTCAGATTTCTTGCAGGATCAGAGCATTATCAATTCTCAGCATTGCCCTTTGGCTTATCTACTGCGCCCAGAGTATTCACGAAATGCCTGGCATCAGTAATTGCTCATTGCAGGCTACAGGGAATTCAAATTTATCCATACCTGGACGATTGCCTGATACAAGCGGACAACAAAAACAAATTAACAAAAGATTTGGAAAAGGTTATTCACCTACTGCAAGCCCTGGGATACACAGTCAACATAAAAAAGTCAAGACTGGTACCATCCCAAAGGATTACATTCTTGGGTGCAGAACTGGACACATCAAATCAAGTGGCATTTCTCACAGCAGAAAAGCAAAAGCAACTACCATTCTACTTCATGGCATTAACAACGCAGAACCAGCTTACAGCAAGAAAAGTCCTGCAAGCCCTGGGGTACATGGCATCCTGCATAATATTGATCCCACATGCCAGACTACATATGAGGAAGTTGCAATGGTACCTGAGGAATTTATGGTCTCAGCACAAGCACAGCCTAGAAACCCAAATTCCAATACTTCCATGCCTGAAGCAAGAATTCCTGTGGTGGGCACAAGCCTGTCAGTTGAACAAAGGACTGCCTTTCCACAGCCCTCACCCGAACCAGACTATCACCACGGACGCCTCTGACCTCGGTTGGGGGGGCACACATGGTGGTCGTGTATACAAGGCCTATGGACACAAGACCAGCTGAACCTACACATAAATCAAAAAGAGATGCTGGCAGTAAAACAGGCAATTCAGACATTCAGACCGTTTCTTCAACAAGTTTATTTGCTGATAAGGACGGACAACACCACAGTTATGTGGTATATCAACAAGCTGGGAGGCACGCATTCATATCCTCTATGCCGGATGGCAGTAGACCTGTGGAATGTGGCCCTGAACCTCAACATCCAGCTCCAGGCCATATTTGTGCCAGGAAAAGAAAATATACTAGCGGACACCTTAAGCAGAACTACCACGGATGCCCACGAATGGATGCTGCATCCAGACATCTTCAAATCCATTACAAAGAAATGGGGGCTACCAGAGATAGACCTTTTCGCATCCCCACACAACCACCAATTGAGGAAATTCTGCACAAGGACATACCACCCACTTGCTTGGAAGGTGGACTCCCTATCCTTCAGTTGGAAAAGTCTAACAGCATATGCATTCCCACCTCTTCCTTTGATGCACAAAGTGCTACTTTAGATCAAAGAAGATCAACCAAGGATCATAATGATAGCTCCAGACTGGCCGAGGCAGCATTGGTACCCACTTCTGAGGAGTATGTCTCGGGCACACGCATGGCCTCTACCTCTAGTTCCTTTACTGCTAACACAGAACAACTTCAAGACCCTGCATCCAAACTTGAAAACACTGCAGCTAGCTGCTTGGAATCTTACATAAAACAAAATAACCCAGAATTATCTCAGAGGGTTAAATACATTATCCTGGAGGCTCGCAGACCCTCCACAAGGAAAACTTATTCAGCAAAATGGAAAAGATACCTCATTTGGAGTGCAGCAAAAGGAGAAAATGTATCATTGGCAAACATAGCTAACATCCTGGAATATTTAGCAGAACTCTTCCACAATGGCCTGTCTTACTCTTCCATCAAGATTCATGCATCAGCAATTTCAGCAGAATATAACATGGATCCTCCAGTCTTCTCTCATCCTCTACTCAGGCAGTTTCTGAGAGGAATTAAAATGTAAAGCCTCCAAGGAAGCCACCTTTGCCTACATGGGACCTGAACTTTGTGCTAGAAAAGTTAACACTTCCCCTTTTGAACCAGCAGCAACAGCAGAATTACAGTTCTTATCTTGGAAAACTGCTTTCCTGCTTGCAATCACTTCAGCAAGAAGGGTTTCTGAATTACAGGCATTAATGGCAGTACAGCCCTTCCTTATCTTCCATCAGGATAGAGTGTCCTTGAGAACTAACCCTACTTTTATGCCAAAGGTGGTCTCCAGGGTATCATTGAACCAAGCAATCCACCTACCAACTTTCTTTCCCAACCCACAGAACAGGGGGAAAAGACTACTGCATACCTTGGATGTACATAGACAATTGCGCTACTACCTGGACAGAACCAAGAACAATAGAAATACTGACCAGCTCCTGGTAGCATATGCAGCAGGAATGGAAGGAAAAGCAATTTCAAAACAGACAATCTCAAAATGGATAGGAAATTGCATTAGATTCTGTTACTCTTTTCATGGTAAGACAACTCCAGACAACATCAGGCCTCACTCCACAAGGGCTACAGCCACTACTACAGCTTTCTTACGAGGAGTGGCTACCAAAGACATTTTAGAGGCTGCTACTTGGAGCTCCGTGCATACATTTGCCAAGCATTATAATCTGCCTTTATACTCCAGATCCTGAGCAGGTTTTGCCACTGCTGTTTTGCAAGGGATCTTAACTACACCATAATCTTTTTAGTGCCTCCTCCCCCAGTTTGGCTATGGTATTCTACCCATTTGTTAGGACTGCAGATGCATCCTTGAAGGACATAGTACAGTTTTGTACCTACCATAAATGTAGATGTCCGAGAGGTATGCATCTGCAGACAGGATTACCCACCCTCCTTCCCCTCTGTGGTACTCCTAGGGTATTTTCCCATCTTGTAGCTAGATGGGGGAATCTATTATGGTGTATTTGTTTGTATATATGTATATACATGTTTATATTGTTTGCTTTCTACTGTTTGGAATCATTTGCATTTATCCAAATTTAGCCTTCCTAGAGGGCACCTGGCATCTGGGGCAAGAAACACTGAGGAAAATGGCGTCGGCTGATGCCTTTATACCCAATTGACAGCAGCTATGACGTCGGGTGAAGTGCAACATCAGCCGAGGCCAGACCCAGACTTTGGAATCCGGCCAACCGAAGGGCTGCCTGAGGCAGGACAACCCATTTGTTAGGACTGCAGATGCATACCTCTCGGACATCTACATTTATGGTAGGTACAAAACTGTACTTTTCAAATGGAGCAAATCTGTGTTCTGCCTGTCAGGTTCATTCCTTTTAAGGGGGGAGGGGTAAACTTTTAGGATGGTCTAGGGTCAGTCTTCTGGAACTAAAGGGGATCTCTACCCTCTTATTCAGCTGAGCCAGTGGACCAGAGTGGGAGATGTGAAGTTGCTGTATATTTCTTGGACGTTTTATATTCATGCGTGTGTGTATGTGCGTGTGCATGTGTGTGTATGTGTGGGTGTGTGAGAATCCATACCCCTTATATTCAGGGACATAGATGTCCTATTCCAGTGTTGCAGTGTTCAACTAGTGGGTTTACCCTTCTTCCTTTCAGTCTCGTCCGGCCAGGTTTCCAAATTTTTGCAGTCCCCAGAAGGTGCATCTGATGTCTGACGTGGCTGCTGAAGCATGGGCCATAAAAGTGACGCCTGCACGCACCAGCCCTCAGAACGTTTCAACCTCCAGCTGTACGCCAGGTACTCCTGTTGCTCGCAGATGTTAGATCACAAATTTTGAGATAAGTACCCTGTTAGGGAACTCTTCAGTCCTACAGTTTAATTTATAGTTTCTTCATGTCATCCAGAAAGGGCAAATATAACTGTGGTCGGCATATTCCCCACAAAGATGCACACGACCAGTGTCTCTTTTGCTTGGGCAAGGAGCACGACCACAAAAACTGTATGATTTGTAAGTCATTTGTCCCCAAGACCTTACATCGTCTTCAGACTTTAGTCTCTGATTTTCTAAATACAGGTTCAAAGCAAATAACGTTAGGGATGGAGGCTGTGCATGACGTCTCGTGTGAACCTCCGAAGAAGAGGCCCAAGACCCTGCGGCCTACTCCTTCAGCTGCGCCCTTACAAGCTGCTTCTCAGCCTGTGGCCCACACAGGCCTGAACAAGGACCCAGCATCCACCAGCATTGCTATAGCGGGTACTTCAGAGGATGCCGCACATGCAAGAGCGGGTGTCACGTCCATAGAGGCTACACCAGCATTGTCGGAAGACGCTGGGGGGGGGGGCAGGTTTCACTCAGGGGTCGTCAGATTCCACCACTGCCAGCCCTGCTCCTAAACTGAAGCCTTCGGCTTCCCGGATGCCTGAAAGGCCCCTTAAGAAAAAACAGAAATCCAAACATCTACCATCCCCTGCCGAACAGCCTACTGACTGGCAAATATTTAGCCAGAACTTGTGCAATGCCTTCATGGCCCTTAGGCCAGAGACTACCAACTCCCCCAGTTCTGTGCCTCCTCTCCTCAGCACTAAGCTTATTATCTCAGGCAGTAGGCCTGAACAGTTGGAAGAAGAAGAGTTTGCTGACTCTTTGGAAGACTCCCTCTCTTACTCGTAACAGATTTCCTCCCTCATGGGTTATGGATTCCCAGAGGAAGGCCCTATTGAACCAGATTCCCCTGTGGAATATTTAACTTTTGGGGAAACTGTCAGTGAAGTGAGGGATTATTTCAAATGGGAATCTTCAAATATGACTGAAGTACAGAAAAGATTCTGTGACATGATCAAATTGACACTCCTAGTCCAACTGCAATTTCTGTTACTTACCCGACTTTCTTGGATGCCTATGCCTCTGCCTCCATAAACCCAGATTCTCAACGTCCAACCCCCCTTAGGGCTGAAAGACTTTACAAAGTGCCTCAGTCAGAGAAATTCTTGATTTAAATGCCCTCCAGCTGATCCAGCCACTCTGTCTATTTCTACAGATCAGGCTTCCAAGCTCCTTCCTTATTCCACCATTTTGCCTGCCAATAAGGGCAGCAAGACCATGGAGAGGTTGGGGAAGAAAATGTATGCTTATGCCACCTTGTCCTTCAGAGTAACTAATTACCAAACGCATATGACTAAATATTCACTGGAACTGGAAAAGGAGGCATCCAAGGAACTAGCTGACCTCCCAGAATGTGCAGCAAAACGCTCCTTGACTTCCCTGCTCGCCCTTACTGTGCAGGTCAATAGACATTCTCTGAGATGCAGCTATGATGCTGTTGATGCCTCAGCCAGATCAGCTGCATCACCTTCTGCACTCAGAAGACATTCATGGCTGCACCTTCAACCCCTCCCTGATGACTTCAAGGCAAAGCTTATTCATGCTCCCTTAGATTAGACAGCTCTGTTTGGTGAAAAAGTGGCTGAACTCTTTAAGTCCTTACAACAAAAAGGCAAGGAATTACAGGTCCTTAAACACCTGTTAGTCTCGCCTATTCCTAAGTTTCATAGAAACTGTCTTTCTAAGACTCAATTTATCAGGAAAGCCTCTAGGCTGTCAGACCACTCCAAGCCCAGAAAACCCACAAAAAGACCAGAACATCTCCCTCCTCAAACCCAAAGGCCTCCCTTTCCTGATAGGACAGGTAGTTTCTGACAGCCTGCCAAGCTCACTACCCCCCCCCCCCCCCATCCCTCCCCTTGTCGGACCATCTCTCTAACCGTCTCCCTGTCTGGGAACAAATCACCTCAGGCAAATGGGTTCCGTTCATCATAAGGGATGGGTACTTCATGACATGGATATGTCCACCTATAAAACTAGGAATGCCACAGCCTCCCCCAAGTCAGCTTCCCCTTCTGGGTCAGGTTCTACAAACCCTCTTAGATCAGGACACTATAGAATGCGTGCTGTTAGAATCAAAAAGAAAATACTTTTACTCAAGGATTTTTCTGGTGCCCAGAAAGGACGAACATTGGATGCCCATTTTAGATCTCTCGCATCTAAATCCTTTCCTGAAGGTACCTACCTTCAGGATGCTCAACCTGCCTACTCTCTTCCCTCTCCTCCTGTTTCACGGATTCATGACAACTCTGGACATAAAGGATGTCTACCTCCATATCCCTATCAAACTCACTTTCAGAAAATACTCGAGATTCCTGGCTGGCTCATCCAATTTGCAGTTGTGTGCATTACCCTTTGGGTTGTCTACCTCCCCCAGGGTTGTTCACAAAATGTTTGGCTTCAGTCATTGCATATTGTCGCACCCAGGGAATCCAAATTTTTCCCAACTTTAGATGATCTACTAATTCAGGCAATAGATCAGAAGACCCTACGCCTTCAGACCAGGAGTCTGGTACAACTCCTGCAGTCCTTAGGATTCCTGATAAACTTTCCGAAATCTAATCTGGAACCAGCACAGGACATAGTCTTTTTGGGCTGCAGAATTTGGACAGACATCATGAAGGCATTCCTCCCTCCAGAAAAGGGGACTTCCTTGTCCCAATACCTACTGGCTGCCCTTCAGGCACCTCACTTGACTGCAAGGCAGATGTCCTTCAAGGATGCATCTGCAGTCCTAACATATGGGTTGTCCTGCCTCAGGCAGCCCCTCGGTCGGCCGGATTCCAAAGTCTGGGTCTGGCCTCGGCTGATGTCGCACTTCACCCGACGTCATAGCTGCTGGGGTTTAAAGGCATCAGTCGACGCCATTTTCCTCAGTCTTTCTTGCCGCGCGGTGCCCGAAGCAGAAGCTGTTCGCAAGTGCCGGTCGGTCAGATCCAGAGATTTCTACTACCGAAGACTTCTAAAAAGCTAAGTACCCCGTTGGGGACTCTTTCTTGCCTCAGCCGATGTCAGACAAAGTAAATAATTGTTTAACTTGTGGGAAACAAATACCTCATAAGGATTTCCACTCTTACTGCCTTCCTTGTTTAGGCCCGGACCACGACGTATCAGCTTGTTTAGCCTGTGCTTCCTTCAACCGACGGACGCTTAGACGTCGGTCGGAGTTTGCAGAGGAGTTTTTTGGTCCCGCTTTTGCATACAAAATGCCGTCGGAGACTCCGACAACGCAGTTAGCTAAAAAGCGCAAGGAAAAGGACCGACACTCGCGGTCCGCGGTTTCGGCTGAAACCATGGTTAGGCCAACCGCGAGTGTCTCGGTTTCGGCTGAAACAGAGTCCTCGGTTCTTCCTTCGGCCGAAAGCAGGCCTCCGATAGCCGAGGCTTCACAGAGCATGGTTGAATCGGCTACTGAAATTGCTCCTACAGAAGCTAGCACCCAGGATTTGTCAGATACTATTCCTTTAGACATATCTACCCCTGCACGTGGGGCTGCTAGACCCCCTGCATCTATGTCTATCAAGGCTTTTTCCAGGGCTAAAGCAGCTAAATCTTCTAAGGCCTTACCTGGTAAAACTCCCTCACACAGGCCTACCTCTAGTTCTCAAATGCTCAGCCTGGCTGAGGATCTCATTTCTTTGATAAGGGGATCCCAACCTCACCCAGACAGGGCCTCTCAATCCCCTCCAGATAAAAGGCCTAGGACTGAACCCCCCGAACCTGTTTCTACAGACTATTCCTCGGATGACTCGGATATCTCAGACCCTCAGGAAGGCCCATACTCTCCTTATGAGGATTCCGATGCAGAAGACTCCATTCCTTCTGCCTCTCCTCCTGAAGAATTTTCTTTTGGGGAAACCTTACATGCTATGAGGGAACACTTTCAATGGCAGGGCCAGGATTTTTCAGATTCAAGGAAAAGGCTAAGGACTTTCTTACACTTACCACAGCATAGGCCTTTAGCCATTCCTCCAGTACTAACAGTTGTTGATGATGCATACAATGATGCCTGTACTGCCCCTGATTCTCTTCCTCTGGCCCCTGCCAAGCCTGACGGATATTACAGGGTACCGGACACACACTACCATTTGTATAAGGCTCCTGTTGCAGATCCTGAAACCATTTCATGGTCCTAAAGCTGTGGCAGCTGCTTCTGCCAAAAATCCTCTCCCCTCTGAAAGGGAATCTAGAGCATTAGAGAGATGGGGTAAAAAGGTTTATACTTCTGCTACTCTTTCGGCCAGGGCCTTAAACTGTCAATTTCACATGATTCAGTACCAGGAATTTTTGTTAGACCAGCTAAATAAAAAACTGTCCTCTCCTGAACCTATAGACCGCAAGTCCCTTCAGGATTTGGTACATAACTCTCAGCAGGTTAGTAACCATTTCTTAAAATGTGGCTATGATGCACTGGAGGCTTCCTTTAGATCAGCTATGACTGGAACAGTGATTCGAAGGCATGCCTGGTTAAAAGAACAATCCTTACCAGACCATGTTAAGTCAAAACTCCTAGATGCTCCTATGGAGAAACAAAGTTTATTTGGCTCCCCTGCACTGGAGGTTCTAAAGAAGGTGGAGGAAAAAGCAAAATCTGTCCAAACAGTCAAGGATTTCTTACAGGTCCAACCTCAGAGGTTTAGCAGAAATTGGCCTTCGAAGAATTGGTCCTTTCCAGACACCTCCAGAGCACAGAGAGGCAGAAATAGACGCCCAAGAGGCAGAGGTCAATCCAGGGGTGCCTACAGGGGACGTCAGTGGCAACCTACCAACCAGAGAAGTACTGCCACAGATTCAACTACAACCACTTCCACAGGGCAGACACAATGACTTGGCTCTGATTCCGCCTACCAGGGAACAACTGGAAGTACCCTTGGGCGGAAAACTAGCTTTATTTTCCCCCAACTGGCATTACATTACAGGAGACAAATGGACTTTACAAACAATAGACAAAGGCTACCGGTTTGACTTCCACACTCTACCAAAAAGAGAGGAATGCCAAACCTACCACCAAGCCAAAAACAGGCGGCTCTAAGACAAATCAACAACTTACTAAGGATGAGAGCTATAGAAAAGGTACCGCCTATGGAACAAGGCCAAGGATTTTACTCCAGGCTTTTCCTTGTACCAAGAAAAGAAAATCAATGGAGACCTATTCTCGACTTGTCCGCTCTGAACACATACCTCATTGTTCCAAAATTCAAAATGCTGACCCTCCAGCAACTTCTTCCCATGCTGGGCAAGGAGTCTTGGCTGGTGACTCTAGATCTCAAGGAGGCATACCTGCACGTCCCTATCGACCAGATTGCAGAAGACACCTCAGATTTCTTGCAGGATCAGAGCATTATCAATTCTCAGCATTGCCCTTTGGCTTATCTACTGTGCCCAGAGTATTCACGAAATGCCTGGCATCAGTAATTGCTCATTGCAGGCTTCAGGGAATTCAAATTTATCCATACCTGGACGACTGCCTAATACAAGCGGACAACAAGGCAAAATTAACAAAAGATTTGGAAAAGGTCATACAACTGTTGCAAGCCTTGGGATACACAGTCAACATGCAAAAATCAAGACTAGTACCATCCCAAAGGATAACATTCTTGGGTGCAGAACTGGATACACCAACTCAGATGGCTTTTCTCACAGAAGAAAAACAAAAGCAACTACCAGTATATTTCATGACATTAACAACACAAACTCAGCTTACTGCAAGGAAAGTCCTGCAAGCCCTGGGTTACATGGCATCCTGCATAATATTGATTCCACATGCCAGGCTGCATATGAGAAAGTTGCAATGGTACCTAAGGAATGTATGGTCTCAACACAAGCACAGTCTAGAAGCCCAGATTCCAATAATTCCATGCCTGAAGCAAGAATTCCAGTGGTGGGCTCAGGCCTGTCAGTTGAACAGAGGACTGCCTTTCCACAAACCTCATCCAATCCAGACCATCACCACGGACGCCTCAGACCTAGGCTGGGGGCACACATGGTGGACAAGTGCATACAAGGCCTATGGACCCAAGACCAGCTGAATCTACACATAAATCTAAAGGAGATGCTGGCAGTGAAACATGCAATCCAGGCATTCCGACCATTCCTTCAACAAGGTCACCTGCTGATAAGGACGGACAATACCACAGTCATGTGGTACATCAACAAACAGGGAGGTACACACTCATATCCTCTATGCCGGATGGCAATGGACCTGTGGAATGTGGCCCTGAATCTCAACATTCAACTTCAGGCCAGATTTGTACCAGGAAAAGAAAATTCACTAGCAGACACCTTAAGCAGAACTACCACGGATGCTCACGAATGGATGCTGCATCCAGATATCTTCAAAACCATAACAAAGAAATGGGGACTACCAGAGATAGACCTGTTCGCCTCCCCACACAACCACCAATTGAAGAAATTCTGCACAAGAGCATACCACCCACTTGCTTGGAGGGTGGACTCCCTTTCCTTCAGCTGGAAAAACCTGACAGCATATGCATTCCCACCTCTTTCTTTGATGTACAAAGTCCTACTGAAGATCAAAGAGGATCAGCCAAGGGTAATCCTGATAGCTCCAGACTAGCCGAGGCAGCATTGGTACCCGCTACTGAGAAGCATGTCTCGGACACACGCATGGCCTCTACCTCTATGTCCCTTACTTCTAACACAGAACAACTACAAGATCCTACATCCAAACTTGAAAACTCTGCAGCTAGCTGCTTGGAATATTGCATAAAACAAAATAACCCAGATTTATCTCAGAGGGTTAAGGACATTATCCTGGAGGCTCGCAGACCCTCCACAAGGAAAACTTATTCAGCCAAATGGAAAAGATACCTCATTTGGAGTGCTGCAAAGGGAGAAAATGTCTCACTGGCAAACATAGCACACATCCTGGAATACTTAGCAGAACTGTTCCACAATGGCCTGTCCTACTCCTCCATTAAGATTCATGCATCAGCAATCTCAGCAGAATACAATATGGATCCTCCTGTCTTCTCTCATCCTCTACTCAGACAGTTCTTGAGAGGAATCAAAAACGTAAAGCCTCCAAGGAAACCATCTTTACCTACATGGGATTTCAACTTTGTGCTGGAAAAGTTAACACTGCCCCCTTTTGAACCAGCAGCAACAGCAGATTTACAGTTCTTGTCTTGGAAAACTGCTTTCCTGCTAGCAATCACTTCAGCAAGAAGGGTATCTGAATTACAGGCATTAATGGCAGTACAGCCCTTCCTTATCTTCCATCAGGATAGTGTCTCTGAGAACCAACCCTACCTTTATGCCAAAAGTGGTCTCCAAAGTATCATTGAACCAAGCGATTCATTTACCTACATTCTTCCCCAACCCACAGAACAGGGGGGAAAAGACTGCTACATACCTTGGATGTGCACAGGCAATTACGCTACTATCTGGACAGAACTAAGACCAACAAAAAAACTGACCAACTTCTGGTAGCATATGTAACAGGAATGCAAGGAAAGGCAATTTCAAAACAGACAGTCTCAAAATGGATAGGAAATTGCATCCGATTTTGCTACTCTTTTCATGGAAAGACAACTCCTGAAAATATCAGACCTCATTCCACAAGAGCTACAGCCACCACTACAGCTTTCCTACGAGGAGTGGCTACCAAAGACATTTTAGAAGCTGCTACTTGGAGCTCCGTGCATACATTTGCCAAGCATTATAACCTTCCTTTATACTCCAGATCCCGAGCAGGTTTTGCAACTGCTGTGTTGCAAGGGATCTTGACTACACCATCTTTATCTTAGTGCCTCCTCCCCCAGTTTGGCTATGGTATTCTACCCATATGTTAGGACTGCAGATGCATCCTTGAAGGACATAGTACAGTTTTGTACCTACCATAAATGTAGATGTCCGATAGGTATGCATCTGCAGTCAGGATTACCCACCCTCCTTCCCCTCTGTGGTATTCCTAGAGTATCTATCCCTCTTTTAGCTAGCTGGGGGAAATTATTATGGTGTATTTGTTAGCTGGGGGAAATTATTATGGTGTATTTGTTTTGTATATATGTATGTGTATATATATATATATATATATATATATATATAGATATTTTTTTTTTTTTTTTTGCTCTCTACTGTTTGGAATTATTTGCATTTATCCAAATTTAGCCTTCCTAGAGGGCACCTGGCATCTGGGGCAAGAAACACTGAGCAAAATGGCGTCGGCTGATGCCTTTATACCCCAGCAGCTATGACGTCGGGTGAAGTGCGACATCAGCCGAGGCCAGACCCAGACTTTGGAATCCGGCCGACCGAGGGGCTGCCTGAGGCAGGACAACCCATATGTTAGGACTGCAGATGCATACCTATCGGACATCTACATTTATGGTAGGTACAAAACTGTACTTTTCTGAGACTTCTAGGCTACATGGCAGCTACCATCCCCATGCTCCCCCTTGCAAGACTGCACATGAGGAAACTGCAGTGGTACATGATTTCAGTCTGGACCCAGCACTCTCACTCTATAGAGTTCACGGTTCCCTTACTTCCCTGGTTAATGAAAGAACTGAGGTGGTGGGTGACCCGGGTATCCCACAACCCAGGGCTCCCTATTCGGATCCAGACTTCCTCCCAGACAATACACACAGATGCCTCAGATCTAGGGTGGGGAGCCACATTAGGAGAAAGGAAAGTGCAAGGTTTGTGGACTGACTGACACAGACTAAAACACATAAATATCAGAGAAATGAGAGCGATCCTTCTAGCTCTCCAGGCCTTTATCCCCTTCCTAGAGCAAGGCCCCCTCAAGAGAAACAGAGTACACTACTGTCCTATGGTATGTCAACAAACAAGGAGGGACAAGATCATACCTCCTATGCAGGCTAGCTCTTCAGGTATGGGAACTGGCCACCTCAAAGGGCATCACCCTATAGGCAGCCTACATTCCCTCACTTCACAACACTCAGGCAGATCTCCTAAGCAGAACCAGGTCAAACAACCACGAGTGGATGCTTCTGAGAGACACCTTCCTGAATCTGGCCCACAGGTAGGGTACACCTCCGATAGACATGTTCGCCTCCTCCATAAACCGGCAACTCCCGGGCTACTGCTCCAGGACTCACGACCCCAAGGCAATGGCAACAGATGCAGTCTCAATAACCTCAAAAGGGAAATTCTTGTATGCATTCCCAGCTATTCCTCTGATACAGAAGGTCCTGCTGAAGATTCGGCAGGACTCACCAAAAATCTTGTTGGTGACTCCCTACTGGCTAAGACAGCAGTGGTTCCCCCTTCTCCTCCTTTTGTCCAAGGGCAATCACCGCAAGTTACCCTCTTCAGTGGATTTCATTACACAGCAGAAGGGGACCCATATACACCCACAGGGGCAGTCTCTATAGCTCACCCTGTGGCTGATAGTATTTTGATACCTATTAGACACCTGTATAACGAGGATGTGCTTAATGTCCTGCAGGAGGCCAGGAAACCCAACACAAAGAAATCCTGCACTGCAAAATGGAAAAGGTTTTCTATCTGGTGTCACAAAAGGCAGTTGGATCCACTGCAGAGTAATATGCCTCTAATTCTGTCTTAACTGTCTTAACTGTGTGAAATGATGCAGACAGGACTCGCGTACTCATCTGTAAAAGCACACTTGTCTGTGATTTCTGCCTGCCTCCCCTTAGACCCACCTCTGGCATCCAGACTGCCTGCTAAACTCTTCCTCAAAGGGGTGTTACATTTGCGGCTACACAGGAAACCATTCCCTCCACCCTGGGACCTCAACTATGTGTTAGAAAAACTTAGTTTACCTCCTTTTATACCTGCTAACAAAGCATCTTTAAAACTCTGTATCTGGAAAACTGTTTTATTAGTGGCCCTCACCTCCGCCAGGAGGGTCTCTGAACTACAATCCCTTATGGCTGTACCACCTTTTTTGGTTTTCCACTTAGACAGGATGACCCTAAGGACTAACCCCTCTTTCTCCCCTAAAGTTGTGAATGACCTCTCCTTGAAACAGCCCATCCACCTGCCTACCTTTTCCCCCAACCCACAGGCAGATAGTAAGAGAATTTTTCATTCCCTAGATGTGAACTGTCAGCTTAAGTTTTATTTACATAAATCCAAACCCATTAGACAGTCAGACCAACTGTTTGTCTCCTTCCACCCCAGGGCCCTGGGGAAGGCTGTGAGCAAACAGACCATTTCGGGCTGGATCTCCAGGGCCATTTCTTTTTGCTACCTTCACCATGGCAAGACACTCCAGTGCAATGTGGAAGCCCACTCCACCAGAGCTGTAGCTTCTTCTGGGGCTTTCTTTAAAGGGTTAGACCCCAATTCCATCCTAGAAGCAGCAACCTGGTTTTCGGTACACACCTTCACCAAACACTACAAACTGGACCAGAACTCCAGTGCAGGGTTTGCCAGGGCTATCCTGCATGGTTTCTTGGAGACGGCTTCTAAACCACCTCTTCTTCCTCAGTGAGCTTTGGCACTTACCCACTAGTTGAATACTGCAACATTGAAATAGAAGGACATAGAAAGTTGTGTAAAATCTTACCATAGCCATTGATGTCCTTCTCTTTCATGTTGCAGTATCCCCCCCTTCCCCTCTTCTGAGACTTACTTCTCCTGGGTGACACTGGACTAGCTATGCCCTTATAGGACTGGCTCTGACTGGGGCTTCTTTTGATGTTCTTTGTGTTTCACTGTTGCAGTCATCACATTTGGGTTATCCCTGCCAAGGTAGCCCTCGGCCGGGCGGAATACCAGAGATTTAGTATTTCTGCGTCAGTTGCTTTTGCTTGAAGACTGACGTCGGGTCACCAGTGGTATAAAGGAAGGTAGCTGACACCATTACATCAGTTTCTTTTGCCATGGAGCCCGAATCAGAAGCAGTTCGCACGAGTGCTGGTCGGCTGCTGCCTGAGTTTCATTTCCAAATTGAAGTTGAAGTCTTAAAAAGCTAAGTACCCTGTAGGGGATCCTGTTTTCTTGCACTAACTGATGTTAGAAAAAGTTAATTGTCTCGCCTGTGGAAAGCAAATACAACACTGGCCCTTCCACTCTTACTGCGTCACTTGTGTAGCCCCAGACCACGACGTCTCTCATTATCAGTTCTGTGCTTTGTTTAAAGCCAGAACTGTTCGTCGTTGGGGCCTTATTGTAGCCAGATATTTCCGATTACAGTCCTCGAATTCTGATTATGGCTTCCATAAGCCATCCGACAGCAGATCTTCTGAAAAAACGTAAAGATAAAGACAGAGACGGACTGCACATGACCCCGCCAAGCTGATCGTCAGTCCTCCGGAATTCAGTCAGGCACTTTTGCAGCCCCTGATGCCCGCTTTAGTTAATTCGCAGGCCTCTACCAAGACCCTTTCGGAATCCGGTATGCCCCAGAACCTCTTCTAAGACTAAGGATCCCGCGGTCATGTCTACCTTAGATGAGTCTGGAGCCGCTGTGCAGGCACCAGCTTCCGAGGAAGTCCTTTGCAGCACCGAATCCAGATATAAACAGACGCCTTCTTTCACGGCTACCGTTCTTTCTAAAACAACTGAGTTCCTTAGGCCCAGGGGTCGAACCACCCCTAAGAAACCAACTACCAGCCATTCTCTGGCACCTGCTCCGTTGCCTCAGTCACAAATGCTTAAAATGGCAGAGGGACCTTATCATGCTGATTAGAGGAAGCCAAGCCACTCCTTCAAAAAGAAAAAGAGATTGGTCTCCAGTAGTTTTGTCGGAACAAGAGACAGATGAATCCGATGCCTATGACTATGAAGACACGTAGCCCCTCTCTACATAGGAGAATTCTGATGCAGAGGAATCTATCTCTTCAGCCTCTCCCCCAGAGGATTTTTCCTTTGGGGAAACCATGCATAATTTAAGGGAGCATTTCAAATGGGAGAGTCAAGGCTACCCATAGTCTAAAAAGAGACTAGAGACTATATTCCTGGGAGCAAGCGTGGACACGGCATCCCAGATGGCATTCCTTACATCAATAAAGCAAACTTACCTGACAGCCTACTTCTCACAACTAGCCACCAGACCCCGGTTATCTGCAAGGAAAATCTTGCAAGCTCTGTGGTTCATGGAATCTTGCATTCTACTCATTCCATATGCCAGACTGCATATGAAGAAACTTCATTGGTACCTAAAAAGCCTTTGGTGTCAACACACTCAAGACCTGGAAACTCTTATACCCATGATACCTTGCCTCAGGAAAGATTTTCTTTGGTGGACGACAGCAGCATGGTCGCACAACAAGGGACTACCTTTCTCACCACCCCCTGCTGACCAGACCCTCACCACAGACAGTGCCTGGGGTGCACACCTGGACGGCAGATGCATACAGGGCCAATGGAGCCCACAGCAAATCCATCTGCACATCAACCAAAAAAAGGTGTTAATTGTCCAGCACGCATTGACAGCTTTCAGGCTCCTCCTCTCCCCAGGGGCTCTCCTGATCAAAACAGACAACACCACTGTGATGTGGTATATCAACAAGCAGGGAGGGACTCACTCCTACCCTCTATGCAGGCTGGACCTTCACCTTAATAACTCAGAAATGGGCCCCCTGAAGGTCGACCTCTTTGCATCCCACACCAACCATCAGCTCAGCAAGTTGTGCACCAGGGAGCATCACAACATGGCTTCGAAAGTGGATGCCATACCCTTCCTCTGGGTCAATCTATCAGTCTATGCCTTTCCTCCACTACCTCTCATTGCCAGGGTACTAAAAAACAAGGACAATTCTTATTGCTCCAGACTGGCCTCGCCAGCACTGGTATCCACTGCTGCCCACACTGTCCCCACTGCCACCATGGTATCTCACTCAGACCCCAACCCTCCTGACCCAGAGGGAATGAGAATTCATGCATCCCCAATTGCAGACCCTCAGTTTGGCAGCTTGGCTTATTCCCCAACCACTGCTCAATCTGCCAACCTCAGTAAATGGGTACTAGATGTTATACATGAGGCCAGATACCCTAGCACTAGAAAGTCTTTTGCTGACAAATGGAAAAGGTTCTGCACCTGGATTCAGGCTAAGGGAGCCGATACGGCACAGCCCTCCCTCCCATCCTGGATTACCTAGCTGACCTGCTACACAGTGGTCTCTTTTTCCTCTATTAAAATTCATGCCCCTGCTATTTCAGCTCATTTTCCCACTGAGCGACCTCTTTTTTTCACACCCTCTGATCAAAGAGTTCTTCAGAGGGGCCAACAACCTATTTATTTTTTTATTGACATTTGTTAACCGGGTTAATCCAACTGGGATTTTGTCCCATTTTCAGTGGAGACCCGAGGAGAAAAGCTCCAGATAGTACAGTAAATCATTACAGTAGTAAACGAGCACAGCAAACAATAGAAACAAACACTAGCAACAATTAAACAGCAGCACATTTTTTTTTTTCTTTTCTTCAGGAAAATACTATGTAACTGTACTAATGAGTGAGAATGCAGAGTGTGAATAGGATCAACTGAGAGTGATTCCAATGTGGGGGGAGGAGAGAACTATGTAGGGTCATAGCAGGGGCAGATTCTGGAATTGAGTAAATGTGTCTTAAGTTTCTTTTTAAATAGTGGGGGGTGAGAGATTGAGCGTATGTCCAGGGGAAGTTTGTTCCAAGCTTGGGCCACAGAATGTTTGTAGAGTAGCTTACCTAATGACTTATTTGGGTGGTAAATATCAAGCAATTGTTGGTTAGAGGTGGAGAGGAATTGAGATGGGGTGTAGAAAGAGACAAGGAGAGATGTAGATGGACAGTAGGAGGGTTTAAAGAGCATAGAGTGCAGCATGTGAAATTGGTAGAGATGTAGTAGTTGTGTGAGTTCTATCCATTGTAGAGACTTTAAAGCAATACAGTGGTGTGTGTTGTTTGGCGAGTTAGTGATGAATCTGGCTATTTTGTGGTAGGATTGTAGGAGTTTGTTCGGGGTAGTTGTTTGGATATTTGTGAGAACTGGAGCAGCATAGAGGAGAGAGGGAAGGAGAAGTGCTTGTCCTAGGGTGAGTCTAGCGTCGGGACTGAGATTTTTTGTTCCAGTATAAGAGACCTAGTTTCTGATGTGTTTTCTTTATGCATTGCTGTGTGTATTGATTGAATTTTAGTTCGGTGATGATACCTAAGAGTTTGGTGTAGGTGTTAGGTTCGATAGCTGTATTATTAAAAGACTTAATGACAAAGTAGGATTTATGATGAGTAAGAGTTTGTTTTTTGTGGGATTGAGGATCAGTAAGTTTTTTGAAAGCCATTGTTCAGTGGAAGGTAGAGCTTTTTGGGTTAGGGAGTGTAGGTCAGAGATGTTGCTGGCTGTAGAAATAATTGTGGAGTCGTCTGCATGTTGAATGAGAGATGACTGATAGCAAGAGGTGAAAAGATCATTGGTGAAGATGTTGAATAAGAGGGTCCTAAGATGGAACCTTGTGGAACACCAGTAGAGATAGGCAAGAAAGGAGAAGAGGAAGAGAGCCATTTGATAGTTCGCGTCCAGACAGATAGTTAGCGAACCAGCTGAGGCTGGAGGTGGATAGGTGAAAGTTGGCAAGTTTAGATAGAAGTAATGGATGAGACACTGTATCAAAAGCTTTGGAGAGGTCAAGAAAGAGACGGGAAGTAAGTGTATTGTTCAAAGATTCTGCAATGGTGTGAGTGAAGGAGAGTAGAACAGTAGTTGTGCTGTGATGGGGCGAGAACCATGTTGGGTAGGGGTGAGTAAGTTGTGATTGAGAAGCTGAGTGTGGATACATTTTTCTAGTATCTTATATAGTGGGGACAGAATGGCAATAGGTCGATATTTGGAAGGGTCAGTGGAGTTACCTCCTTTATGGAGAGAGATAGTGTAGAAAGATTTCCAAAGGGTAGGAACAGTAGATTCTTGCATAGATCTATTTATTAATATTGTCACTGGGTAGGCAATAGAGTTAGCTGCGAGTTTGAGGAATGTAGGAGGTAATTTGTCAGTAGAGGGAGAGCAGGGTTTGAGTTTGAGCAGTAGAGATTTGATGTAGGAAATGAGAACAGGTGTAAAGGAAAAAAGAAGTAGTGTTGGGGTGGGTGTGGAAGAGGTAGGTTGAGAGGGTAGGAGAATGTGGGTGGAGGAAATAAAATGTGAATTAAGTAGGGTAGCTGTTTCATCAGGAGTTGTGTTTGGGTATGGGGAGGGGTTAGAGGGACTACCTGGGTAAAGGATTCTGTTAAGTGCTGTCCAAAATTTCTGAGGATTTGAATTATATTTGTGCTGGCCTGAGCTATAGAATGACTTTTTGTCTATTATTGTCTGTTTTTTAGCAAGATTGCGTAGTTTGTATTTGAGAAGAAGAGGTGTTTGTTTAGATTTGATCCAGGCATTCCAGACACTGTCTCTTTGTTTCATGATGGACTTTTTCTTTTGAAAGCCAGGGAGCATGATTGGATTTCACTCTAATCTTCCTGGAGGGAACTAGGGAGTCCAGAGTATTCAGGAAAATGCTGTTAAAAGTGTTAACATAATTTAGAGGGAGTTGTCTAAGGATGGACCAGTCCATGTATTGTAGAATAGAGTTAAACTGTGAAGAATTAAATGTAGATAGTTTTCTACTGTCTTTGAAAAGGTAGGGTTTAAGAGTATAGGAGTCGTATCTCATGATGGAGGTAGGGAGATGGTCACTAAGGGAGTCTGGTAAGGTTGTGGGCTGGTGGTAGTGATGGAGTTTTGTTAAGAATCCAGTCTATTATGGAGCTGGAAGTTGAGGTTTTGTGGAAGCGAGTGGAGGTAGAAATGAGTTGGGGTAAACCATGAAGGTGAATACTAAGTAAGGGAGAGTCAGTAGAGAGTTTTGATCAGTCTATATTGACATCGCCAAGGATGAGTGTTTCATAAGGTATGTTGAGAGTGAACCAGGATAAGATGTTTTCCAGAATGGGTACATTGTTGCCAAGAGGAAGATAGATGGAAACAATAGCCAGTTTTTTGGGGGGATTCAGATGAAAGTTTAGAATGAGAAGTTCAGCAGGGTGGAAGCTGGGAATAGGTGTGGGGTAAGGTGAAAGGTTAAGGCTTAGAGTAGAGGATGGCTACGCCGCCTCCTTTCTTTGAAGGTCTGTCAGAGTGGTAGATGATGTAGCCAGGAGGGAGTATTTCACTGTTAGAGTTAGGTGGCTTGAGCCATGTTTCAGATAGGGATAGGATGTGAGGGGTCTTGTAAGCAATCCAAGAGTGCAGCTCAGTAGTTTTATTAGCTAGACTTTGAATATTCAGTGAATAAAAGGTTAGGTGTTTACATGGAGGTGAGTTATGGGACTGAGGTTGTATGTTTGGTAAGCTGTTGGAAGAGAATTGTGAGGAGGAGGTAGATAAGGTAGATGGTGGATGGGGAGAGGGGAGGTGTAGAGGGGCCTGGATTGGGGTGGATGTCCCTGGAGGAGAGTCGGTCTTTAGTGAGAAGAGCAATTTATGTGAAAGGTTGACAGTATTTGGGTGGTTTAGATTTAGTCTTAGATGGTTTGAGAACTTGTAATATGTGTCTTTTATACAGAGTTAAGGTAGAATTGATAAATAGGTTTGGAGAGATGCTAATGGAAGAAGAAGTAGGAAAGCTGTAGTTTGAGTGAGAAGTTGGAGAACAGAGAAATGGATCTGTGAGGTAGTAGTGATAGGAGGTAGAGATAGAGAGCAGAGTGAGTAGTGTTGCAGATATACGTAGATGCAGCATGATGCGTAGTTTGGATTAGGTGTGGAGAGAGGAAGTTAGGAGAATATGCTAGGCTCGATTGGAAGTTAGTGTGGGAGTGGTGATAAGCAGGAAGTGGATTTGTAGTGGATGGCTTGGCAGGGAGGGGAGGCATGGTTAAGTATAAAGGAAACTGTACTGGAGGTGGATGGGAATGGGGATAAGGTAGGGGAGCGAAGTGAGCCCGAGCATAGCGGGGCTTCACCGACAAGGAAGGACCCAGAAAAAAAAAAACAATTAGTGAAAGAGGAGAAAGGGAGAGAAAAGAGAGTGTAGGGTTCTAGCTATAAGCAGAGGTAGTGAGCCTGAGATTAGGGTAGCAGGAGGTTAGAAGCAAAGCACAAGTATAGAAGCTTAAGGAAGAGCAAGGTAGGGCAAGTATAAGGGGGTGCTTAGGATATCTTGCTGTGGTAGAGAGGAAACAAGCAGATAAAGGAGGAATGGGTATTTGGAAAGAGTAATTTGGACTGTGGGGGTATGCTTAACAGTGGAAAGGAGTAGGGCTGAATGGGGGGGGGGGGGTAGGAAGACTGAAGGAAAAGCAGGTTGGAGTAGGAGAATGAGGTAGTGGAGAGGGAGTGATCAGCTGGTGAGCTACAGCCAATACAGGGGTAGCCCAGTGATTACAGGCAGCATATAAATTTTCTAGGTGAGTAGTACATTAAGTCCACTAAGGGTGGACACAGACCACAGATGTTTGGCAGGAGGTGGTTTTCCAGAAAGTTTGGGCCAGAAGTAGATTTAGGGAAGCACATGTAGCGTTAAATAACCTGAAAAACAAAATAAAAATAAATAAGACAAGTGAGTTGCAAGGGGCTATGGGAATAGGAGCTAGGAGAACTTGAGGCCCCCCAGAAGGGCACCAGTGCCAGCTTGTGACCTTAACTTTGTTTTGGAAAAGCTCACCCTGCTTCCTTTCGAACCAGCTTCTTCTGCAGAGTTAAAATATCTCTCCTGGAAGATGGCCTTCCTACTGGCCATCACTTCAGCCAGAAGAGACTCTGAGCTGCAAGCACTGATGGCAGTGGGAACCCTTCATCATCTTCCGTGCAGACAGGGTATCCCTCAGAACTAATCCATCCTTCATGCCCAAGGTGGTGTCCAGTGTGGCTCTCAACCAATCCATCCGTTTGCTCACCTTCTTTCCTAACCCTCAAAACAAGGGGGAAAGGATACTGTACTCTCTAGATGTGAATAGACTGCTCAGATACTATCTGGACAGGACTAAGCCCTTCAGAAAATATGATCAACTGCTGGTTAGCTTTGCTTCAGGGGCAGAGAGCAAAGCCATCTCCAAGCAAACCATCTCCAAATGGATAGCACACTGCATCCATTTCTGCTACAAACAGCATGGCAAACTTCCCCCCAAGGGAGTCGGGACACACTCCACCAGAGAAGCCTCCACCTCTGCAACTTTCCTAAGAGGAGTCCCCACCAGGGACTTCTTGGAGGCTTCCCCCAGGACTTCTGTTCACACCTTTACCAAACATTACCACCTGCCTCTCTTTTCCAAATCCAAGGCGGGTTTTGCCTCTTGAGTCTTGCAGGGCATGCTGGCCAGTCTCTAGCTTCCCTGACTGGCTCCACCCTTGTCCTCAGCTTTGAGAATCTACCCAAATGTGATGACTGCCACAGTGAAACACGAAGAACATAGTACAGTTGTGTACACTTACCATAAATGTAGATATTCGAGAGACTTCACTGTTGCAGTCCTGGTTCCCCTCCTTCCTTCCTTCCCCCTTTTCTTTTTGTTACGTTTTCTTCCTTGCTGATGTTCTTCGTGTTTCACCGTTGCAGTCATTACTTTTGGGTAATCTGCTGGCAGGTTGCCTTCAGTCGGCCTGATTAACAAAGTCTTGGGACCTGCGTCGATTGCTGTCCCTTCTTCCTTGACGTCAGGTCATCATGGGTATAAAACATGCAGCCGACGCCATTACATCCGTCTTTCTTGCCACTCGGTGCAGAAGCAGTTCGCAAATGCCGGTCGACCAACTCCTGGAATTTTCGTTTTCGAGTTTCAGAACCGAAGTCTTCAACTAAAAGCCAAGTACCCTGTTGTGGAGACTTTTTCTTGCTCCTTACCGATGTCAGTAAAAGTTAATAATTGCATTACTTGTGGGAAGCAAATACCTCATAAGGATTTTCATTTGTACTGTATTCCTTGCCTAGGCCCTGACCACAATGTGCCTTGCTGTCGGTTTTGTGCTAAATTTAATCAATACACGATTAAACGTAGGTATATTTTTGCTTCTAAATATTTTGGCTCAAGATTTAATTAACCAGAAATGTCGTTGGTTAGTAATCCGACTACCGGAATACCTAAAAAACAAAAAAAAAAGACAGAGACAGACCATCGAGGTCCAAAACCGATGACGACAATTCTCCTAAGCCAGTCGCCGGTACTCAATGAGACGCTTTCGCAGCCCCTGATACCCGCTACTTCTGATTCACAGGCCTCTACTGAGACCCATTCGGAGTCTGGTATGCCGCGAGATGCTTCAGTTATGGAACTCGTGGATGTCTCTACCTTAGATGGGTCTGGAGCCACTGTGCAGGCACCGGCTTTTGAGGGTGTTTACAGGCCTGCAGATTTGTATATTAGACCAACGCCATCTTCTAAATTAAGGCCAAAATCTAAATCTATGTCTAAAAAACCGACTCCTGGGCCACATGTGCAGGCCCCTATGCCTAAAAAACAAATGATCAAAATGGCTGAAGATTTAATTACTCTGATCAGGGGTAGCCAACTCCCTCCTCCTAAGAGGCCTAGGCAAGACATTGATTAGGATTCTATTTCTTCTGACTCTTCTAATGAACAGGATTAGTCAATTCCTGCTTGGGAGGAATCTGATGCAGAGGATTCCATTCTTTCTGCTTCTCCCCCTGAGGATTTTTCTTTAGGGGAAACTTCACATGCCTTAAGGGAACATTTCCACTGGGAAAGTCAGGATTTATCTGAATCTAAAAAGAGACTTAGGGATTTTCTTCTTCCTCAGCATAGGCCTTTGGCTATACCTCCTGTTCTAGACATTGTTGATGATGTTTTTGTCAGAATCTAGTATGACTCCTGATTCTCTGCCTCCAGCTCCTTGTAAGCCAGACAGATACTACAGGGTTCCTGACTCCCACAAATTTATTTTCAAAAATCTTATTGCTGATCCAGAAACCATTTCTCAGGGTCCCAAGGGCATTAAGGTCTCTACTGCTAAAAATCCTACCCCTTCTGATAGAGATTCCAGGGCACTGAATAGATGGGGTAAGAAGGTTTACACGTCTGCAACCTTGGCAATCAGGGCTTTAAACTGTCAATTTCATATGCTTACATATCAACAGCATATCATGGGACTACTTAACAGAAAATTATGTTAATCTCCGACTGTGTGGAAAATAAAGATTTGCAGGATTTATTACATTCAGCTGAACAAGTTGGAAAACATACTCTGCAATGTTGGTTTTGATTCCTTGGAGGCCTCTTGCAGGGCTGCTGTAACTGGATCTGTGCTAAGAAGTCATGCTTGGCTCAAAGAGCAGACTCTGCCAGACCATGTTAAAGCAAAATTGTTGGATGCTACTTTATAACATGACCGTCTCTTTGATAATAAGGCTGAAGAAGTGTTAAAAAAAGATGGAAGATAAAGCTAAATCTATGCAAACTGTGAACGATTTCTTACAAGTGCAACCTTCAAGATTTAGTAGGCACTGGCCTACTAAGAACTGCTCCTTTCCAGTCCCTTTGAGAGCCACTCAAGTCAAATTAAGACATTCCAAAGGCTCCAGTTTTCAGTCGCAAGGAACTTTTAGAACAAAACAATGGGGTGCCTCCACCTCCAAATCTGGAAGCAACAAGGCACCTCCCTATGGTAAACGGCCTCAGTGACTTCCCTCTACAGTCACCAAGCACTTACCTTTTAGCCACCCCTTTGGGGAGGAAACTGGCACTTCATGCACGAAACTAGCAACTTATTACACAGGACAAATGGGTTTTAAATATAGTATCCCAGGGATACAGATTTCATTTCCACACGTTGCCAATCCCAAAAGGATAGCCAGATCTGCCACCAAATTAGTGGGCACAGACCCAGAAACAAGGGCTGTCCCTCATGAACATGGGGGCTATTTAACCAGTACCAGAAGAGGAAAAGGGAGAAGGTTTCTATTCCAGACTTTTCCTGGTACCCAGAAATCATGGTGTCCAATTCTGGACTTAACCACTCTAAACACATTTCTGGACATTCCAAAATTCAAGATACTGAGACTTCAACAGTTACTGCCTATGCTAGGCAAAGATACCTGGTTGGTAACTCTAGACTTAAAACAGGCTTGCATGCATATCCCAATCAGGGAATCTTCCAGAAGATACCTCCACTTCAAAGCAGGCTACTTGCATTACCAGTTCTTTTCACTGCCGTTTGGCTTATCTACTGCGCCCAGGGTCTTCACAAAGTGCCTGGCATCAGTAATTGCATTTTGCAGACAAAGAAATATTCAGATATATCCATACCTGGACGATTGTCTAATTCACGCAGAAAACAAGGACATTCTTCTAAAGCGTCTGGCAAAAAGAGTTCTAACTTGTCTAGGGTACACCATAACCGAAAAGAAATCACAACTGGCACCCTCTCAAACAATTACATTCCTGGGTGCAAGCTTGAATACAACTGCCCAGATGACTTACCTTACACCAGAAAAGCAACTTCAATTGGTGACTTACTTCAAACAGGTGGCCACAAAAACCCTGCTATCTGCAAGACAAATTCTGCAAGCCTTGGGGTTCATGGCCTCCTGCATTCTTCTAATTCCATATGCAAGACTGCATATGAGGAAACTTCAGTGGTACTTAAAAAGTTTATGGAAGTCCACATTGTCACAGCCTGGAAACAATGATTCCTATTATAGCTTGCCTGCAACTAGAGTTCCTATGGTGGCAGAGGCCTGCCACCAAAACAAGGGACTGCCATTCACTCCACCCCCTGCCGCCCACACCTTGACTACAGATGCATCAGACTATGCTTGGGGGGCTCATCTGGCAGGGAAGTGCATTCAGGTTAAATGGAGCCCAAATCAAATGCACCTACATATCAATCAGAAAGAGATGCTAGCTGTACAGAATGCACTTGACAGCCTTCAAGGACTACCTTCGTCCAGGACAACTAATGGTAACGACAGACAACACCACAGTTATGTGATACATAAACAAGCAGGGGGGTACACATTCCTACCCCCTTTGTAGACTAGCCATGGTATTGTGGAACACTGCCTTGACCTATGAAATACAACTACAAGCTCAATTCCTGCCAGGAAAGCTAAATACTCTGCCAGATGAACTAAGCAGAAATCTTATGGACCCACGCAAATGGAAACTGGAAGCACAAGTTTTCAACATGTTGACACGCAAATGGGGGAGCCCAGACATATATCTATTTGCCTCACCTCAGAACTATCAGTTGGACAAATTCTGCACAAGAATTAATCACAAAAAAGCTTGGAAGGTGGATGCTCTATCATTCAGCTGGAAAAACTTTTCTGTCTATGCTTTTCCCCCTCTGCCTCTGCTCTCCAAAGTTCTACTAAAAGTCAAACTGGGCAACCCAAAAGTGATTCTGATTGCTCCAGACTGGCCTCGCCAACACTGGTACCCACTCCTGCGCAATGTGTCGCACCTTCCTCCATGGCACATGCCTCAGACACCTTTCCTACTGTCTCAGCAAAACTACCAAATTCTGCACACTCAACTCCAAACTTTGAATCTTGCAGCGTGGCTAATCAACTAATTTCACCCTTGGCATCCCTCAGCAAACTGGTGATGGATGTCATTTTGTAGGCTAGAAGGCCTAGTACTAGAAAATCTTATGCTGACAAATGGAAAAGAGTCACAATCACAAGGAATAAGCACAGCAATGCCCAATATTCCTCAGATTCTACAATACTTAACTAATGCTTCACAAGGGCCTATCTTTTTCTTCCATAAAAATCCATGCCTCTGCCATTTCAGCACAGAACCTTCCCTCTTCTCTCATCCTCTGCTAAAGCAGCATCTCATAGGGGCCAACAATTTAAGACTTCCGAGGAGAGCACCTACTCCTGCATGGGACCTCAATTTTGTTTTGGAAAAACTCAACTGTCCCTCCTTTTGAGCCAGCTGCTACTGCAGACCTAAAATTTCTCTCCTGGAAAACAGCTTTCCTTTTAGCAGTCACTTCAGCTAGAAGGATTTCAGAATTACAGGCTCTTATGGCAGTGGAGCCTTTCATTATTTTTCATCCGGACAGGGTGGCTCTGAGGACCAATCCATCTTTTATGCCTAAGGTGGTATCCAGTGTGGCTCTTAATCAGACCATTCATCTGCCAACTTTCTTCACCAAGCCACAGAACAAGGGTGAGCGGATTCTGCATTCATTGGATGTACACAGACAACTTAGATTCTACTTAAACAGGACGAAATCTCTAAGAAAATCTGAACAACTATTGGTAGCATTTGCTGCAGGGGCAAAGGGAAAGGCTATTTCACAGCAGACTATTTCCAATTGGATAAGCCATTGTATTTGTTTCTGCTTTATGCACCGTGGTAAACCTATCCCCAAGGGGATCAGATCTCATTCCACCGGGGCTACAGCTACTTCTGCAGCCTTTCTCAGAGGGGTTCCTACCAGAGACATTCTAGAAGCTGCTACCTGGAGCTCAGTTCATACGTTCACTAAACATTACCATTTACCTCTTTTCTCTAAATCCAGAGCTGGCTTTGCCACTGCTGTCCTGCAGGGCCTTATCGCTGCTCCTAATGCTGTATAATTCCGTCCTCCTAACCATAGCTTTGGGATTCTACCCAAATGTAATAACTGCAACAGTGAAACACTAAGAACATAGTACAGTTGTGTACACTTACCATAAATGTAGATGTTAAAGTGTATTCACTGTTGCAGTCCTGGTTACCCATCCCCAGCCCCCTGTTTTTCTATTACTATACCTCTCCTTTCTTTTACTATACTTAAAAGCCTTTTTGGTGTACTTGCCTTTGTTTGGAGGTATATTTTTTTGTGTTTTAAATTATATATATATATATATATGACATCTGGGGCAAGAAAAACTGATGTAATAGCATTGGCTGCAATTTTTATACCCCACACGACCTGACGTCATGGAAGAAGGGACAGCAACCGATGCAGGACCCAAGCCTTTGTTAATCAGGCCAACTGAGGATAACTTGCCAGCAGATTACCCAAATGTAATGACTGCAACAGTGAATACACTCGAACATGTACATTTATGGTACATGTACACAACTGTACTTTCTCCTTTCCTTACAAGGGACATATTGGTATTTATTTTTCACAGGTGGGATTCTGCCACCAGAGCCTGGCCTCCTATTTTGGGGGCTCCTGACCGGTTAGGGTAAGAAAAACTAATGGTGTCGGCTGCCTTCCTTTATACTACTGACAACCTGACATCAGTCTTCGAGCAACAGCAACTGACACAGAAATACTAAGTCTGTGGTATTCAGGCTGGCCAAGGGCTACCCTGGCAGGGATAACCCAAATGTGATGACTGCAACTGTGAAGACGCTCGAACATCTACATTTATGGAAAGTGTACACAACTGTACTTTGAGGGTTGGTACGTGCAGATGTCACTTTATGGCCCACGCTTCAGCAGCCACGTCAGATGTCCCACGCAACTTCTGGGGACTAAAAAACTTTGGAAACCTAGCCGGACGAGACTGGAAGGAAGAAGATTAAATCCACTAGCTGAGTACTGCAATATGGACGAGAGGGACATGTATGTTTATGGTAAGATTTTACACAACTTTATTTCTTATTGTATTGACCCACTTTAATCCTTAGGCCTATCATCTTGACATTTTGGTAGTTTCTTCCTTTTTAATTCTTTGCACAGTCCTTTTTCTTTCTGAGTCTTAGAAAGAACTTTGAGCTGCTGAAAATCATTCCACTTGGTTTCAAGTGGGAGTGCTTTTTTGGACGCCTGTGGAGAGATTTTTACTATACTGTGTACTGCCAAAGGTTGGCTACATTATCTTGGTTCTCTTGCAGACAACTGCTTGATCAAGCCTAGGTCCTTGGCAGATGACAGATTTGAAGTTAATTGTCAGCTTATAGAGTAAGTATACCTTCTAAGACTCCTTCCTGTCCTCTTATGAAAATTGTTTTCTTTCATATGATTGGAATTTTTTCTAAGGGTCCTCTTGACCATTGGTTTGGAATTTTAACTACACATTTTTTTCTGGCACCAAATCTCCTTTTTTCCGGCATCAAATCTCCCAGATGTTCTAGTTCAGTAGGCCCTCAAGAGAAGCGTCTTCCGCTCATTTTCAGGATGTAGGGTGTGCTTCTCCCCCTACAAAAACATTGAATGTTCTTCATGTTTCACTGTTGCAGTCATCACGTGTAGGTTATCCCTGCTGTGGTAGCCCTCAGCTGGCCTGAATACCAGAGTTAATGTTTTTTGCGTCTGCTGCCATCGCCTGTAGTCTGATGTCAGGTCGTCAGTGCTATAAAGCAAGGCAGCCAATGTCATTACATCCTTCTTTCTTGCCGTGGAGCCCATAGCAGAAGCAATTTGCACGAGTGCCTGTCGGTCGTTACCAGAAGTTGAATTTCAGCTGAAAACGTCTAAAGCTAAATACCCCATTGGGGATCCTTTTTTCTTGCACTAACCGATGTCTGAAAAAGTTAATTGCCTCGCCTGTGGATAGCAGATCCCACACCGAGACTTCCATTCTTACTGCATCTCTTGTTTAAGCCCAGACCACGACGTCTCCAGTTGCCGGTTCTGTGCCCTCTTTAATGCAAGAACCATTCACCGTAGACCTCTTTTTGTAGACAGTTATTTTCTTGTTCCGTCTTCACATTCTGATATGGCGTCCATCAGCCAACAATCTGTGGACATTCCGAAATAATGTAGAGATGAAGACAGAGACAGACCAGACAAGGCTAAGCCTTCCGATGACACTACAGCTAAGCAGATTGTCAGTTCTCCAGAATTCAGTGAGGTGCTTTTGTAGCCCTTGATACCGATTCGATATCTACGCAGGCCTCTACCAACACCTTTTTGGAGTCCGGTGTGCCACAGAAATCTTCTTCGTCTTCTGAGCCTTTGGCTGTCTTTATTTCGGCTGGGTCCGGAGCTGCGATGCAGGTACTGGCTTCCAAGGAGGCATTCGCACTACCGAATCTAGACAAAAACCGACATCTTCTCATTTGACTGCCATTTTTCTCAGACCGACTGAGTCTCTCAGGCCTAGAAGCCAGGCCACTCCTAGGAAATCTGCTTCTAGCCACCATCTTGCTACTGCTCCACCACCTCAAGCACAAATGCTTAAAATGGCGGAGAATCTCATCTGCCTTAACCAGGGTAGTCAGTCAACAACTTTTAAAAGGAAAAGGCAACCTTCTACAGAAATTATGACAGAACAGGATTCTGAGGAATCTGACTATTCAGTTTTTGAAGAGAAAGAGCATCCCTTAACCGCTTATGAGGATTCAGATGCAGAGGAATCCATCCCTTCTGCCTCCCCTCCAGAGGATCTTTCCTTTGTGGAAACCCTTCACTCCCTCAGGGAACATTTCCAATGGAAATATCAGGACTTCCCACAGTGTAAGTAAAGATTTAGAGAGTTTCTGGACCTGCCCCAGTACAGACCCCTGGCCATCCCGTCTGTTTTAGAAGTGGTGGATGATGTTTTCCATGAATCCAGCTTATCCCCTGACGCCCTCCCTCCTGCTTCCAGTACACCTGACAGGTACTACAGAGTACCGGATTTTCACAAATACCTGTACAGAAATCCTACTGCAGACCCAGAGGTCATTACACAAGGACCTAAAGGAGCTAAGATTAGTTCTGCCAAGAATTTATTTTTATTTATTATTTATTTTACATTTGTTTACCGGGCTAGTCTAACTGGATACATGTCCATTTTCAGTAGAGGCCCGGGGAGAAAAGCTCCTAGGTAAATACAGCTAAATTAACAAATTACTGTGAGTCAAGCATATAAATAAAATCAATACAAAAAATAAAAGCAAAAACAGACTGATTTACAGGATAAATTTTAACAATTCAAAGTAAATTGTCAGTATAGAATCAATCTTAACAGTAGATGCAGTTCATATGGCAGAACTAAAAAAAACAAACACATATATATATATATTTTTTTTTTTTTCCTGAAGGAAAAGAAGGGGAAGATCAGAGTTTAGGGTGACTATAGAGCTAGTCAGGTTTGGAACAGTAACATAGCCAGTGAGATTTGAGATATACTTTCAGATTGTTTTTGAAAATGGATAGTGAGGGAAGTGTAGAAATTACATTTGGTAGAAGATTCCAGGCTTTCCCTACTGTATTAGAAAAAAGAGAGTCACCGGCCTTGTTGTTTGTTTTGGTAGAACTAGCTAAGAGTTTATGTGAAGACCTAAGGGAATCTAGGTTCTTGTAGGGAGTGATTAGTGTGGATAGAGCTGGTGTTTTGGATGGTGTGTAAAGGGTTTTGTGAGCTATAGTTAGTTGATGGAATTTGATTCTTTTGACAAGGACTCCAGAGCTCTGAACAGATGGGGTAAAAAGTATACACCTCTGCAAACCTTAGCTGTCAGAGCACTCAGTTGTCAGTTCCATATGTTAAAATAACACACTTTGGAACTATTAAAACAGAAGATTGCTTCCTTTCCAGATTGTGCCAATTCAAAACAGTTAGCAAATTTACTGCAGTCTGTTTCTCAAGTGGCCAAACACTCCTTACAATGTGGATATGACACCCTAGAAGCCTCTAGCATTCCAGCAGTGACAGGATTTGTTATTAGGAGACATGCATGGCTGAAGGAACAACCTCTTCCTGATCATGTCAAGTCTAAACTTATTGATGCATCCCTAGATAAGGAGCGCTTGTTTGGGGAAAAAACAAAAGAGGTGCTTAAAAAGATGGAAGATAAAGCAAAATCTTTGCAAACAGTAAAAGATTTCTTTCAGGTCCAAAGTTCCAGGTTTAGCAGGAACTTTCCCTCTAAGCACTGGGCCTTCCCTGCACCTAACAGACAGGGCCAAGGTAAGCCCCGTTTGGACAGACCATCCAGACCTCTATCCTAGGGCCAGCAGAGAAGCAAACAATATACCACGTCAGTCTCTAAGGCAGGGAGTTTTAAACCAACCTTCTTAAAAATTGGCCAAACAAAGGG